>NC_058386.1:16232500-16925000 GCF_018350175.1 Felis catus
TGCTAGAAAATAAACCTGGACTATAAGTACCATTACCCATGTTTGTTTTTAGTCAACTTTTTTTTTAAATGTTTTATTTATTTTTGAGAGACAGAGCATAACCAGGGGAGGGGTAGAGAGAGAAGGAGACACAGAATCCAAAGCAGGCTCCAGGCTCTGAGCTGTCAGCACAGAGCCTGATGCAGGGCCTGAACCTGAACCGTGAGGACATGACCTGAGCCGAAGTCAGGCACTCCATCAACTGAGCCACCCAGGTGCCCCATGTTTTTATTTAGTCAACTCTTAATAATTATGATGCTACCAACAACATGATCATCATCAAGAATTTGAAGGCCCTACAGAGAACAAACTGAGGGTTGATGGGAGTGGGGGGTTGGGGAAATGGGTTATGGGCATTGAGGAGGGCACTTATTGGGATGAGCACTAGGTGTTGCATGTAAGTGATGAATCATGGGAATCTACTCCTGAAGCCAAGACTACACTGTATGTTAGCTAACTTGACGATAAACAAAAAATAAAAATAAAATAAATTGAGGACACTAATCTAAAAGGAATTTGAAGGTCCAATTTCTTAGATCATCATTGCTGGCTCCCCACAGTCTGATCTCAAACTCTCTTCCCAACTTGACCTCAGCACTGGCCCTTTCTTCCACACACCTTCTAGCTCAAAACACTCTTTCTCTCACATCCTCCTTGTACCTATTAAAACCCCACCCACCTTCAAGATCCCACAGTTCCCCAGACCCCATGATGCTCTGTGCTCCCACACAGTTGGCAGAACCCTCATTTCATTCTTCCTGGCTGCAGAGTTCTCCTCTGACTCAGTCTCCCTGGGAGGAGGGAGAGGCTATGGAGGCAAGGGTGGCTTATGTATTTCTGGGTCACCTCAGCTCAGGGCACTGTCCCCCAATAGTGCCCCTGAGGTGTACATACAATGCTCAAAGGTAGGCATGTAGTCAGTGAAAGGGAAACAAAACCAGGTTTCTCTTTTCTCTGGCACTTTCAGGCTCTAATATCTCCCTCAAGAATTTAATTAATAAGAATTTTTCTGTGTGAAAAGTTACAAAGAGAAGCTTAGGACCCCTGAACAGATGCTTGTTTCTGTCAGCACCTATATCAACCTGTCCATCCTAGAGGGACCTAACTTTACTCTATTGCCCATGCCACCTTTCAGATGTTTATGGGCCTGCCCTCTATCTGAGGTACAGCCAAAGAAACACTGAAAATGTTCTTCAAAAAGAAGAAAAAAACCTGAAGGTTTAAAATGGCCAAGCGCATTTGGAACTGGCCACATTACCCAGAGGCTTTACAAACAGAAGTCACTCTGTTCCTGGGATATGCATGATTTTAGGCTTCCCCCTTGTGGCCACTTGTAAGAGTCACAGCTACAAATCATTTCCTTTCCAGAAAATCTTCATTATGCTCATAGTCATCATCATGTGCTTCATAGTAGGAGGTGACGCAGTTCCTATGCACTTCTTGGATTTACTTGGCTCAATCACCCTATGACAGAGGTAATCTATTTCAACCCTCATAGGTTCAGAAATGGAGGCACAAAGAGGTTAATTAACATGTCTGAAGTCACACCATCAGAAAGTGGAGAAGCCAGATCCCAACCGAAGAATCCGACTCCAGGACTCACACTCTTAATTACTGCTTTACTGTTAAGGAAGAAATGTAACAACTTGATCTCCATGCCCATGAACGAAAGCTGTGACCCAGTATCACACACAGGGAAAAAAAATCTCATCCTTGTCCCAGGACTAAGCCTGCAAATGTGGAGAGAGGTATAAATCTAACTCATCAGAGAAGTATCAAGTAAGCACTGCTGTGAGCCAAGCACTGACCAGCTGGGCGCAGATCTGGCCACTGCTCAAGCAGACTAATTATTTGCTTCCTCTTCAAACTAACGGTTTGGAAATGTTTTAGAGAGGCTGATGCTGGGTGGGTAAAGGGAGTAGCCAGAGAATCCTGGAGACAACTATGAAAAGCAATTCTCCTTTGGCCTGAGGAGGGTGAAGTGACTCAAACAGTCCAAAATGGGTAAACTAGAGTCTCTGTACAGTCACACGGCAGCCACAAGCCACATATGACTACTTCACTTTAAAATAATCAAAGTTAGGGGCGCCTGGGTGGCTCAGTCGGTTAAATGTCTGACTTCAGCTCAGGTCATGATCTCACAGTTTGTGAGTTTGAGCCCTTGCGTTGGGCTCTGTGCTGACAGCTCAAAGCCTGGAGCCTGCTTTGGATTCTGTGTCTCCCTCTGTCTCCGCCCCTCCCCACCCTTGCACTCTGTCTCTCTCTCTCAAAAAATCAATTAACATTAAAAAAATTTTTACATAAATAAAACAATCAAAATTAAATGCAATTAGGGGCTCCTGGCTGAGTCAGAAGAGCATGTGACTCTTGATTTTGAGGTTGTGAGTTCAAGCCCCATGGTGGGTGTAGAAATTACTTAAATAAATAAACTTAAAAAAATTAAATGCAGTTAAAAGTTTAGTTTCTCAGCACACTGGCCACATTTCAGGTACTCACTAGCCACATGAGGCTAGTAGCTATCATACTGGACAGCACTTAAAAGAGAAGTCTGGCAGCTCCCTCCTGTGATTCTCTCCCTTAACACTTAGCTACTCTGGGACACATGGATAAGGGAGATCTCAGAGTTATATCAGGGTTGAGTTTTGCTGAATAATTGAGACTGGGTTAGGGCCTCATTCCTCCACACAGCATCAGCCTCTCCTGATTACAAGAACTGTCAGGCAATCATTTCTAGAATATTCATATGAAGAGAAGCCAAATAATTAACTCATATCTCCATCTTCTATCTTGTAACTTTCCATGACCCTGCAGGAGCCCCAGCTGAGAGGCTCCAGGCTTATCCTGGGGTAGAGCATGAACCACACAGCCCCTTTTTGTTAGCGGCCATGGACTTAACCAGTTATTACCATTAGTGCAACAGTCAGAGGAATCAAGGCAGATCATGATTAACACAGCAAAGGCAATTAATACACGAACATTAACAATACCAAGAGACCTCCTCTAAAGTCATGGTATACTTATAGGTTAATGCTGAATTTGGTTCCTAAAAGTAGCCTTCTTCCTGTATGGCCTGAAACCTTAAAGTGTTTATAGTTTTCTTACTGAATCAATCATCCTTTGTCCGTTGTACCTTGTACTATATGCATATCCTTGTCTCTCTTTTATTAAACCAGAGACCCAATTTTATCTCTGAACCCCATGAGAACAGATGGAGAATAGAACTTGCCAGGGGGTAGGGAAGAGGGGCAGAAGGGAGGAAGTAGGTGGCTACAAAAGGGCAGCATGAAGGATCCTTGTGGTAATGGAAATGTCCTCTATTCTTAACTGTACCAGTGTTACTGCCCTTGTCGGGATAGTATACTGCAGTGTTGCAAGTTAGTGCCATTGGGGGAAAGTGGGTAAAGGGTACCTGGGATCTCTCTGTAGTATCACTTATAACTGCATGTGAATCTACAGTGACTTCAAAACAGAAAGTTTAATTTAAAAGAATCTGGCCCAAGAGTGAAGGCCTTAAGGAAACCCAAGACAAAGAGGAGCAGAGGACACCTTACTCGAGGTGCCCCACCTAGGAAAAGGACAAGGAGTGCCCATGTCAGAGCCACACCTGCCCCATTCCTGATGCAGTAATGCTTCCCAGGACAAGAGTGTTCAGGTAATGTGCACCATTAAAACGGAGGCCTTTTCCTGGGCAATTCATCCCTATGGAAGTGGGAATGAAATGGGGATACTGAGCAGCTAAACAACTATTTCATGTTAACAGAATAGCATAAAATTTCATGATTCACTGATGTGCTCTTGCTTGGAGTAATTTCCCATTATCCTTGGGCTGCAGCAACACATTTTTTTATTAAATTTTTTTAATGTTTATTTATATTTAAGAGACAGGGAGAAAGAGTGTGAGCAGGGGACAGGCAGACAGAGAGGGAGACACAGAATCTGAAGCAGGCTCCAGGCTCTGAGCTATCATCACAGAGCCTGACGTGGGGCTTGAACCCACGAGCCGTGAGATCATGACCTGAGCCGAAGACGAACGCTTAACTGACTGAGCCACCCAGGTGCCCCTGCAGCAACACATTTTTAAAAACTAATTTTAAAATGAATGAATTTTATTAGCCTCAGCACTCTCTCACTAGAATATTAATGAACTGTTATCAATTATTCATGGTACTGGTAATAACCATTATCAAAATACAACGTTTTCAGGGGAAGCCAGCTGTGTTCGACTTTTAAAAATTAATTGCATTAAATGAATTTTAGGGTCCTCTGGTTGGCTCAGTCAGTTAAGTGTCCAACTCTTGATTTTAGCACAGGTCATGATCTCACATTTTATGGATTCGAGCCCTGCATTGGGCTCTGTGCTGACAGTGCAGAGCCTGCTTGGGATTCTCTCTTCCCTCCCCCACTTGTGCACATGCTCTCTCTCTCTCTCTCAAAATAAATAAAAATAAACTTTTAAAAGAATAAATGAATTTTAAAGAAACCTTCCCAATCATACTCATATCAGTGCAACTGAGTCAGTGTCCAGAAAAAAGAAAGGGAACCAGGAATGAAGAGCTTATCAAATGGGAAGTCCAATGCCAGCCAGCCCCCTCCTGTGGGGGGCTCTCCCCTCTGTAGACTGGCAGGCATGGACGCATTCACCTCTGTGGTGACTCATCTAAGTACATGAAGACCAGTGGTTCTCAACTATGGCTATGCAGTGGAATCACCTTGATAGCTTTCACTTAATTACTTGCTTACTTATTTAATTTGAGAGAGAGAGAGTGCACACAAGCAAGAGAAGGGGCAGAAGGAGAGAGAAAATCTTAAGCAGACTCCATACTCTGTGAGAAACCTGATATGGGGCTCAATCCCATGACCCTGGGATCACGACCTGAGCCAAAATCAAGAGTTGGGCCCTCAAATGAATGACCCAACCAGGTTCCCCACAGAGCTTTTTAAAAATGACAGATGCATGCATCTCCCTCCCAGAAGCTGACCTACTATCTCAGGTGTAGCCAGGGTAGTGGTGCTTTAAAAGCTTACATATGATTCTAACATGCAGCAGGAGGACTGAGAATTGTCCTAGCCCACTATTTCTCCCACTGAGGTATGCATCAGAACCAGCTGGAGGGCTTATGAACTCTGACTGAGGGATGGCACCGTCAGAGCTTGTGATTGAGTGGTCCTGGGGTGAGCCAGAGAATCTGCCTTTCTAACAAGTTCCCAGGTAAGGCTACTGGTCCAGGGCCCACATCTTGAGAATTGCTGTTCTAGACTATGCTGATCTACAGGGCAAGGCCCTGCCTGTAGCTCCTCTGTGGATGTGCAGAACCCAGCAGAATGTGGGACTCGAAGTGGGAAGGAAGGAATGCAGAGAGATGATCCATCACTTGTCTGCATCACCCCCCTCCCAACACAGCATTTCCCTTTGCCACAGTTGTTACTGTCCCACATGCTACAGTCTAGGCCTGTTCATTTACCCCTTGCCCTCTAAGCTCTTGTCTTACCTCTGAATCCCCAGTGCCTTACACATGGTACTCAAATACTTACTGAATGAACAGACCATGAATATTATGTCCCACTGACCAAAACCTCCCCATTTGTAGATCATTTCAACCTTCCATCAGTAATGTCTATAAAAACAACTAACATTTTTAAGCATCTTTGTACCTGTTATCCTGCTGGAATTAGGCAAGGAGTACAAAGGTAAATAAAGGAAAGCAGCTTTTCCCACTATGCCTCTTGCCTCTAAAATGAATCTTCCCTCTAAATTCCATCAGTGCTGTTCCTCTCTCAGCCATTTTCCCTCTTTAATCCAAATTTGGGTCCCTCTCTCTTTCATTTGTGGTTCTCAAGCACAAGAAGCTCCACCCTCCACAGGCCCTCTCTCATTGTCCCCCTTTTCAATCCATCTATTAGGATATATAGGCTTCTGGGGTTTTTTGTTTTGTTTTTTTGTTTGTTTAGATTTTAAGTAATCTCTACACCTAATGTGGGGCTTGAACTCATAACTGAGATCAAGAGTCACATGTTCTACCAACTAAACCAGCAAGGCACCCCAATATAAGCTTCTTTTTAAAAAGATTTTTAAAGTTTATTTTATTGTGAGAAAGAAGAGACAGAGGGACGGAGAGAGAATCCCAAGCAGGCTATCAGCACTACCAGCACACAGCCCGACGTGGGGTTTGAACTCACAATCTGTGAAATCATGACCTGAGCCACAATCAAGTGTTGGATGCTTAACCAAGTGAGCCACCCAGGCGCCCCCTGATAAGCTTAAGGGAAAGGCCCAAGTTCCATTTCTTCCTGTAGCCCTGATGGCCTAGCATAATATTCTGTACACATTAAGCACTCAATAAATAGTGAGTTCACAAGCACCTACTATGTGCCAGGCCTGGAGGGGATATTAAGACACACATTTCCTTATTTCCTATGATCCTCGACAGCATCAGGACAAGGACATCACTCCTGTGGCTTCTGTATGACCTGACCCACTCATATAACTTTAGAAGACTCAGTTTCCCATACTTAAAAGGGATATGGAATGCCAGTTCTGGGGTCTCACCCTCTTGGAACACATCACCATGCTCTGAGAAGGCTAAATCAAACAGCAGGTCTCAGGGAAGTGCTCCAATCAACAGAGCCAATAGCTACCGCCAACTGCCAGCCTCTGAGTGTGTCACCTTGGCCCTCCAGGTGTCCCTCAGTAAATACCTCAAGTGAAAACCTCCCAGCCAAGCCCAGGCAATACACAGAACCCTGAGAAAGAAGGCAACAATACAAACTGCTCAGTCTTAGTGTAGTTTGTTACACAGCAATATAACCAGAAAACCAGTCCACCGACCAACCAACAGCAAACAAGCAACACTTTCTGATCCCTCAGCATACAGGACCCAGATTATGCACCACCCTAGAATGCTCAGTCTCATGGCCTCACCAACCCTGGACCTTGGCCACTTGTTACACTTCTCAGCCATAATTGTTCCAGTGATGGTTCATGTAGTTCCCTCACTCACCATGCCCTGGAAGCTGCTCCTGCCACTGCCCCCAACAGAGGAGCCCCCATGCATGGCACCAGCTCAAAAGGAGTAACATAAACATCTTGATATTGACTAGGCCAGTCCTACAGAGACTTCCCACAGAGGCCAAGAAACATGACCCAGAGGACAAAGGGATTAAGGCCCTGTGGCATGCACTCTGACTGAGACAGGAAGGTGAAAACGGATGAATTGGTTGCCCTTCTTCCGACCAGTGAACTGCTCTGAGTCACTGGGATTCATAAGCTCCCTGGACATGGCCTGTGGGTCCAAGCACCACTAGCTGTGTTAGGTTGCAAGGCGGTGGTCAGCTTGATGATGCAGCAACTTTTATTTCCTCTCCTTCCTTCCCAGGCTCACATACCTTTCCCCTCATTGTCAGTTCCCAGGGAGCATACCCTTCAACAAAGTGCTGGTAGGTGTAAAAGAGGAGTGGAACCTGTACATGAATGTTCACAGCAGCATTATTCATAACAGCCACAAAGTGGAAACAACCTAAATGCCCATCAACTATTGACTGGATAAATAAAACATGGTATCTCCATATAAAGGAATACTATTCAGTCATAAAAAAGGAATTAAGGAGTTGATGGACTGTTAATGGGTGCAGGATTTCTTTTAGGGGTGCTGAAAATGTTCTGGTATTAAACAGTAATAATGGTTGTACAACGTTGTAAATGTACTAAAACGCACAGGAGTTTACAGTCCAAAATGGTAACTGTTATGTGAATTATGATGCAATAATTAAACTCTGAAGAAAGAAAAAGAAAACAAAATATAAAACCACCTTGTAGAGGGCTCCACAAGATTTAAAATCTATGGCCTAGTGGGGTGCCTAGGTGGCTCAGTTGGGTAAGCATCCGACTTCGGCTCAGGTCATGATCTTGTGGTTCATGACTTCGAGCCCCGTGTCGGGCTCTGTGCTGACAGCTCAGAGCCTGAAGCCTGCTTCAGAATCTGTGACTTCCTCTCTCTCTGTCCCCTCCCCAGCTCATGCTGTCTCTCTCAAAAAAATAAATAAATAAACGTTAAAATCCATGGCCTAGTTAATCTCATCTGTGGCCTTCAAGTGTCCCAACTTACTGGTTTTACTTTTTCCTCTCAAGTATCTAAATGATATATCTGGTTCCAACAAAACATTTTTCATAGAACAAGAATGCATGTGGCTCATTTGAGCATGTAAAAATCATATATACATATATATCTGCCACACAATCTCAAGATCTTTCTTATATTGTATAAAATGGGGAGCAAAAATGATTGTTTCCAAGTTTAAAGAAAGAGAAATAAGTCTGCTTTCTGTTTAAATATATATTTTTAATGTTTATTTATTTTTGAGACAGAGGGGGAGAGAGAGAGTACGAGTGGGAGAGGGACAGAGAGAGAGGGAGACACAGAATCTGAAGCAGGCTCCAGGCTCTGAGCTGTCAGCACAGAGCCTGACATACGGCTCGAACCCACAAATCATGAGATCATGACCTGAGCCAAAGTCAGATGCCTAACCAACTGAGCCACCCAGGCACCCTTGTTTAAATATTTTTAACTTTTAAAAATGTATTCATTTAATTTTTTTAGAGAGAGCAATCAAGCAAGTGAGCACAAGCAGGGGAGAGGGGCACAGGGGGAGAGAGGGAGAATCCTAAGCAGGCTCCACTCTCAGCATGGAGCCCAACACGGGGTTTGATCCTAGGACCCTGGGACCATGACCAGAGTTGAAATCAAGAGTCAGACACCACTCTGACCAACTGAGCCACTCAGGTGCCCCATGTCTGCTACTGTTTGTTTAAAGGAGGGAGGAGATGAAAAAATGTGAATAAATGATAAATGTGCTATGGTAAATAGTTATATTTATATGAAATGATATATGTGAAAAACTTTCCATTATGCTAAATGCTCATGAAATGTTAGTGGCTATTATTTTTAGGGGGGTTATATTTGGAGATTAAAGATATGGAGACTCAAAATTAAGTCAAGAGACCCACCCACTGTCATATTAAGTAGGAGGATTCTCATTATTTCTCTGACCCTTAATCCACTGTGAATTTTCCTAGACTGTGCTGCTCTCCTTGGGGAGGAAAGGTAGGATCAGATTCAAATCAATGAAGGGCAGGAAGGTGAAAATTCCAGGAAGGGGTAATGGTATATGCAAAAATGTTATAGAAAATAATAAAGCCTGAAATTTCATTGAACTTCAATCCTACCAGTCTACACTGAAAATCATTGGACAGAATCTAGAACCTTTTTCATCTTTGCATGAGGGTAGTGTTTTTGTTCAGAAAGTATCACATATTCCTGACTCATATTTTTCAATTAAAATCGCAAAAATAATTACAATGCCAGAGGGTCACTAAATTTTCAAATTAAATTTCGTTTAATGTGGAACTAAATCTCAATTCTCAGTAGACCTTGTCAGCATCCACCCATACTTCGAGATGACTGCTTTCTGCAGTGGATTATGATGAAAGCAACAGTACCAACAGGTAAAGAAGATTCTTGTTTGGCAACCTGATTTTTCTTCAAAATGAAATTCATATCCATTAAAGACACTCTGAGAATAATAAATCAACCCTAACACTGTTAAAATCAGGGCTTAATCATACCAGTGTACAATGCACAAAAATTCCCCCAAAAGTAAATTTAATAATGCCTGATCGGTACTTTTGAGATCCCAAATCAAGGATTTACAAGTAGAAGAGCTCTCAGAGGCCCAATTCAACCCTCTACTTGGGGGGAGGGGGAGGGGGAGGGGGAGGGGGAGGGGGGGGAGGGGGAGGGGGAGGGGGAGGGGGAGGGGAGGGGGAGGGAGAGGGAGAGGGAGAGGGAGAGGGAGAGATTTGTTCCCTTTCATCCACCAGCAAAAGAACTGTCTTTATCCTCTTGGCTTCCTCCATCTGCCCATCAGATGTGGTGGATCAGTTCTTGGGATTTTGTTATACAGATGGAGGATGTAGGTAAAAGGGCTTCAGGACTGCAAGAAGTGAACCAGCTTTGATTAAGTGACTTTAGCAAGGGGAGCAAACCTACATGAAGGAAAAAAAGGGAGAAGGAAGTAAGAGGTGGACATGGGAGTCAGAAGCCAAGTTAGGGCTGCCTTCGTGTATATGTTCTGCCTAGGAGGTAAACACAGGAAGGGTTTCAAGAGACTCCTGGAAGGTATGGTATGTATAACACTGGGAGCCAGAGGAACAGGCAAAGAGTTGCAGGTTAAATTCAATCCTCTAACACTTTCCAAATCTCCAGTAAAGATAGAAATTGCTTTTAATCGCTTTTGGCTACTGAGTTCTATTTCTTTGGCTATCACATGAATTTCTAGTATTTATTTTAGAAACAAATGCCTAGGCAGAAACTAACTTCAGGGGAATCGAGGATTACAGAAACCCTTCAGTGGCCACCAATTCCACTTTCTGTCTCTGATAATAGCAGAACTGGGCAGCTTCAAGTGCAATTTGTGTCTTGGAAAGATACCATTTCTCCCAAAAGCTTAATAACTCATCTGAGAATTTTGGGGGCAAACACTAATCCAGTGATTCTCAAACTTTAACACACATGAGAAGAATCCCCTGGAAGGCCTGTGAAAAACAAATTGCTGGGACCCACCCTCAGAGCTTCTGATTCAGTAGGGCTGGCAGGGCCTGGGAATCTCCATTTCTAACAAGTTCCCAGGTGATGATGATGCTACTGGTCTGAGGACCACACTTTGAGAACCACTGATCCAATCGATTTCTCAAATGCTATAATCTTCTGAACTGGTTTAAATTCTATTTTTTTAAAGATTTTATTTATTTTTTTTAATTTTTTTTTTCAGCATTTATTTATTTTTGGGACAGAGAGAGACAGAGCATGAACGGGGGAGGGGCAGAGAGAGAGGGAGACACAGAATCAGAAACAGGCTCCAGACTCTGAGCCATCAGCCCAGAGCCTGACGCGGGGCTCGAATTCACGGACCGCGAGATCGTGACCTGGCTGAAGTCGGACACTTAACCGACTGCGCCACCCAGGCGCCCCTAAAGATTTTATTTTTAACTAATTTCTACACCCATGTGGAGCTTGAAATCACAACCCCTAGATCAAGACTCGCACACTCTACCGACTAAGCCAGCCAGGTGCCCCTAAATTCTATTTTCAATGGTAAGAAAAAGTCATTATTACCACTTAATTCACTACTTTCAACATGTCTTTTTTTTCAAGGATGATGTCATAATTTATACTTTTGAATGAGGCAGGGCTAGAGCTAGCTTTTATGTTCAACAGCCACTGATGTACTAGGATGAAGGTACAGATATCCAGGCATCAAAATAAATTTTAAAAAATATATACAGACACTAAAGAATCCTTGAAAATAAAGAAGTGGGGAAATATGGAACTACATAAGAATATACACAAATCTATGCTGTTCTTATGTTTTTATAAAATATACTCTTAAAGACTTCCTTTAAAATAGCTAACTGAATTATAGTTTCCAGAACATTCAGATGTGATAAGAATATTACTGACTCAAATGATCCCTAAATGATTTTCCTAAACAAAAATTGCACAACAGAGAGAATGACAAGTTTTGTTTTTTGTTTGGTTGGTTTTTTTTTTAAAGTGAAGAACTGGGTGAAGTCCAAACAATCGCGAAGAGCATAGCAGTTTGACATTAAGGTCGAACAATAAGAATGACTCTCCTCCTCACCATGGAACCTGGCACATAATCATCACCAATATGCCTCAAAATTCTCTACAGAGGGTTACTGAAGAAGGCAAAAGGTTGAAGTACTATAGCAAGTGCTCTCAGTCCTGTCTTCTATACAGTGGAGAGAACAGCAATCCCTATCTTACTCACAAGGAGGATTAAATGGAAGATCACAGGCACTGCTTAACTGTGCTCACCACATAGTAGGAGTTCAACAAATTGAACTATTCCTTGTGAACCATTCCAGCCAGACTGTTCCTGTTTGGTGCTCTTCCTCTTCCACTACTGAGGTCTTCTGAAAACCAATCCTGCTACCTTTCCTTAGTGGGGCAATTAGATAGAGTGCATGCAACAACACTAGGCTAAAACCAGGGCAAGCTTTCTTTTCCCATAAAAATTATACTAGAATGGGTATATATACACACGTATACACACACACACACAAATAGATAGATGGATAGATAGATAGATAGATAGATAGATAGATAGATAGATATAGATATGATTTCTCATCTTCTGTTAAGAGTATCAATTACCAATCATCATTTGTATCTACACATGTAGACATATGCCCCTTCTGGTAAATCAAAAGAAATGAGATTCTGTCTTCAGCAGCATAAGTAGCTTCTTACTGAGAAAAGAATATGTAGGGGGCACCTGGGTGGCTCAGTCAGGTAAGCGTTCGACTTCAGCTCAGGTCATGATTTCATGGTTTGTGAGTTCGAGCCCCGCATCTGGCTCTGCACTGACAGTGCGGAGCCTTTGGGATTCTCTCTCTCCCTCTGTCTCTGCCCGTACCCCACTCACGTGCTCTCTCTCTCAAAATAAATAAATAAAATCTAAAAAAAATACATAGACGACATTTCACAGACATTAATTATTAAGGCTGTATATGATGATGTTCTTCACCACTTCAACAGTAAATTTCCCAATTATATTCATATACCATAATCAGCTGTCCCAGGAATACCCATTCCAGCAACTCAAATAAGCTCCCCAGAACCCAGTGAAAATGTGTCACAGTGCCGTTTCAGGAACTATACACATATTCACGGGCCAGACTCTTTTTTTAAAGGTACCATTTATTGAGTTCCTACCTCCTGCCAGGCATTACACTCTCCAAATGTTCACAACAAGCTCACAACAATCCTAGGAGATGGAAGGTACCCCCCTATTTTACAGATGAGGAAACTGATACTCAGAGTTATGAAATCTGTCCCAAGTCATAGCTGCTATGTAGCAAAGCATGGACTTGAGGCCAGTCTGGTTAACTCCCAAGCTGACAGGCACCAAGTCAGTACTGAGAGAAAAGGAAGGCCACCTAAAGGAAAGAATCATGGAAGTCCAGAAAATTGGAGCTATTCTTATTGGGAGCCAGGAAAATGGGCTCAGCCTGGGCTCACTCAAATCCTTCCTCAGCCCACACTGACAGTGCGACTACTGAGGAGGCTCCTAAGCCTTAGTTTTCTCATCTGTTGACTAGGGAAAATAGCACCTATGTTATAGAGTAATGTGAAGTTTGAACTAGAACATATGTAAAGCTCTTAGCACGTATTAAATGCCTAATAAATATAAGCTAATTGTATCATCACCATCATCATCATCATCAGTTTAGATGTGCCCCTTAAATGAGAATGTAAATACAAGTGCTTAGGACATATTAAGCTCTCAAATTACATTCATGTTCATCAGTATCATCATTATTATCACCCTCGCCACCACCACAATGGCTACTACTACAGTCTAGAACTAGCCCCTGATCCCCCCCATCATCTTTAAACCTTGCTTTCAAATCAGTAATGTCTTCAGCTTGCACCAGGCCTCTAGTCAGGAACCCACCGGGCATCTCAGGAACTCCTACCTCTGCCTGCCAGGGCCCTGAATGTTAGAGAACTCTTATGCTAATGAGGGGAGTCTGGGTGAAGGCAATGTACACACTAGTCAAAACTCACCTGATGGTACACTTAAACTGTGTGCATTTTAGTGTATGATACCTATTTGTAATGCTACAACTGCTACAACAGAAAAGGCAAAGTTTAGTGCTGGGTGACCTGCCACATGTCATTAGTGTCCCAGGCTGCAATGAATAACCCTGGATATCCCAGGCAACAACATTCTCACTGTGACCATGAGACTCAGACTCTTAAGGGAAGCATGGGAGACAAGAGGTATGCCTCACCAGAGCTAGTGTGGAAACTGAAGTCACTTGCAAAGGTCCAGGGAGGATAGCTCAAAATGCAGGTTCTTAAGAAAGCACCTTGTGATTCAGGAGATAAGGAGGTCTAACAAGCTGGGTCCTTGGTTCTGAACCCTGCCTTGAAAATCCAAGTTCACCATTAACCTTTAACTGTTTGCACCCATACCAGATCCCAGCTACCAATGTCCAACCAGCCTCTTCCTTTTTTTTAATTTTTTTAAAATTTCTTCATTTTTGAGAGACAGAGAGACGCAGAGTGTGAGTGGGGGAGGGGTAGAGAGGGAGAGGGAGACAGAATCCAAAGCAGGCTCCAGGCTCTGAGCTATCCACACAGAGCCCCATGCGGGGTTCCAACTCAGGAACTGCGAGATCATGACCTGAGCTCAAGTTGGAAGCCTAACTGAGCCACCCAGATGCCCCTAACCAGCCTCTTTTCTACAGCCACCAAGAAAACTTCTTTGTTGGATCACTTCCCTATTCATGCGTAAAGCTTGGCCCTGGGGGCTTCTTCTTGGTTCCATCCATGTGGCCTACCCAAAGGTAACCCAGTCAAAGGACCTTGAGTAAATCCTTTCATACCTCAGAGCTTCCAGCTGCTCTTCTGTAAAGCAGGAACATCACTACCTACCTTAGAGTTATTGGGGGGGGGGGGACTTGTGAAAACATGTGGCAGCAGGAGGAGTCACAGTTGGCCCTGTTCCCCTAATGATATATGAGAACACACACCAAACAAGTTGTGGCAGATGCTCACTGGGCCCAAGCCCTGAGCCACGGAATCATAAGCTCCACATTTCTTTCCAGTCTTCCCAAGAGCCCCACAAAATTCTCCCAGGAAACCCCCCACAACTTCCCTAAGAGGTCACAGTTTCCATTCTAAGACTTGTTCTGCCTTGCTGATTCAACTAGAGGGCGAGAGGAACAAAATCAAAGGTACCTAAAGGAAGACCACAAACAGCTAAAAATTTCAACCTGATTAATTACTAAGCACCATGATGCACAAACTTATCTTCCACCCTGGCTCTTCATCTGGGAGTCAAGAGTTACCTGGATTTCTGTGTTTCCAAATTATATTCAATACAACTATATATCATTTCAAAAGGGCTCAATATGCACAGCATACTCTATTCACAACATGATTTGCTAGTTAAATGAAATCTACATAATTTTCCCTCTACCATTCTGAGTTCTTGGCTGGAACTGTCTGTAATACAAAGAGAAGTGTAAATATTATCTTCAGCTAGACACCTGTGAGAAATAAGTCCACTGACCCAATCAAAGGAGGGATTTGGAGACTCGCAGCACAGGGAAGCAAGGGTTTAATTGACGTTCTTGCAAGACCGGGTGTCTGTTGGACAGGCACATTCTGGGCAGTTACAGCAGACACTTTACCTTCTAGCGTGCAAGTCCTTCCCCTGATTCCTCATTGGCTGAGCACCACAGAGGTTACAGCCTTACCCGGAAGTCGCCTGTGCCCATGTAAGGCAAAAAGTAGTCTAAATGGAACAAATGTGTATTCCTTGAGGTGATGCAGAGACTTCAGTTCTTTGGTGCATGCTCACTGCAAAGCCCACAAAAATTAAGGCCACGAAATGGAGAAGGGAAGAACGAGGAACCTGCTGTGCAGATATGTCTCTGAGGTAAAAAAGTTTACCCTGGTAATAGCTCTCTTCCTGGTATAGGCCCCCTTTGTATTACAAATTATAATAAAAGTAGACTTGCCTTACAAAATAATCCTTACGTCAAAGAAGCATATTTTTTGAGAGAGAGAGAGAGAGAGAGAGAGAGAGAGAGAGAGAGAGAGAGAAAACATATGTGGGGGAGGGACAGAGGGAGAGATAATCTTAAGCAGGCTCCACGCCCTCAAAGATGCGTATTTTGGGTGGCATATTCTGCTACCCTTCAACAGATAAGCACAGGGCTCACCACAGCAACTGGGTGCCTCCATGCTGCGATCCACCTTCCCAGCCTTTCTTGGCATGTGGTAGCCACACAATCATATCCCCTCTCCATCTATGCCCAACTCCCCACTCCCATGTGTGTTTCTGGTCATCACAGAATTGTTTACAGTCACAAGAATTTGGACTCCACCCATCCTGTCAAGGGTGAGATCTCTCTCTCTCTCTCTCTCTCTCTCTCTCACACACACACACACACACACACACAAAACACCAGAGCAGTGGGAACTGGCACGAGGAAAGGGAGCAAACATGGAAAGCAGAGCAAGTATAGAGGTTTTTACCATGGACAGAGCACACAAGGCCAGGCATCTGAACTTGGCCTCAGGGTCTTTTACATATGGGGAGGCTCTAACACATGGCACTTTGGTTTGAGTATCCAGAGGCTCACTTGATGCAGGGTTCCAAGAAAGAGGTAAGGCTCCAGTCTGTAGACAGAATGACCCTTGAATAGCCCTCCCATACCCCAGAAAGTATGGAGAAAGCAGCTGGGAACACTGCCTGGGAGCAAGAGCTCTGGAGCCAGGTGGGCCTGGTTCCAATTCCAGTGAGATCAAGGAGCATCAATGGAGAGGGAGGGAGATGGAGACAGAGAGGGAGGAGGGGAGGGGATAAAGGGAGGAGAGGTAGGGAGAGAGGAAGAAGGGGAGAGAGTGTGAATGAGTAAGTGTGTGTACTACTCAGAATTATCACTCAATAAATGTTAGGCATCAATATTTCTAAGCCTAAACCACCCAGGACTATCCTTCAGTGGTGGAGCAGAGGCAGGTTTGGGGGTTGCACACTTGGAGAAGTGGTTGTTTACAATGAGAGTCATGTTGTGTGAAAACGCAAGCTCCCAACTCACCATCCTGAGATAAGCCTCAGAAAGGCCTTAGACATCTGGAAAAAGGGCCAAACACAGGGGAAAAGGCTAATTCTTACTTGCTTTTATCAGCAACGAAGTACAAGAGATTTACAAATGTTTCTTTTAAACTGTGGACAGAATCCAACAGGTAATAGCTGGCAAAGAGACATCAACTGTGCATTCCATTATTAGTACAGTCATTTGATGTTCTCTTCAGGGTGGTGTGTATATTTGATGACCAGGAAAGTAAAAGATGTGTAAAGAATCCCAGAGGGTCACTGGAGGCCCTTCTGGCCAATCTTCAAACCACTCCTGGCTTAACTTCCCATAAGGCCCAGAGTCCCCAAGGTGGCAAGAGCTGTGCCCTTGAACATAAGTTACGCAGGCCGGAGAGCTCCTTGTCCTGAGCCCCTTATTTTACCTTTTTCCTGAGTGTTTCCACACATGACATGCTCACAGGCACTTAATGTTCCCTGCATCCTCACATTACGGAGTTGGCAGAAGCCTTCAGACACTCTCCCTATGGATAGTCCCTTGTTCCCAGGCTGCCTGCTTCCCCTCTGCTGTCTCATTGGGCACCAGATCTGAACTTTGACCATAACTGTACGACTCAACCATCCAAAGTGAACCGTTCCTGGTCCAACCCCCCCCACACCCAGTTTTAGCTCCAAGCAGTGCAACCCTATATCAGAGATGGCCCCAATTATACCAGCACTTTGAGGACCCCTGACAGGGATTTGGAAACCCAATCCAAGTCATCAGTATGGTTGTGAGGCATGCAGTTCCAAGAAGTTTCCTTAATGTTAAAACAAAATACAAAAGGTAAATAAAGAGGCTAAGGGAAAAAACACTCTTCACATTGCAATTTAGAGACATATTAACAATTTTCAAAGTCATAACCTCCTGTTCCTTTTTTCCCTAAAAAGCATGCCCAACAGGGTTGCTCCACCCCATCCCAACCTACAGGCCTGGGATCTGGCATCCTCAGCTCAGCCACAATATAATTCTTAAACAAGGGCAGTCTTGAAGGGCATTTTGAGGCCTTGAGGCAAAAAGAGCTTCCTGGCTCAGACAGATTATTCTTAAAACCACAGGAAAAGAGCAAAACGTGTGCTCTCACTCAGCATCATTCAAGAGCAATGTACTTTGTCTTTTTTTTTTTTGAGAGAGAGAGAGAGAGAGAGAGAGAGAGACAGACAGACAGACAGACAGAGAAAGAGATGGAGACAGGCAGAGAAAGAGGGAGAGAGAGAATCCCAAGCAGGCTCTGCACTGTCAGCACAGAGCCCAATGAAGGGCTCGATCCCATGAACTATGAGATCATGACCTGAGCAGAAAGAGTTGGAGGCTTGACTGACTGAGCCACCCAGGTGCCCCTGCTTTGTCTTTTTAAACAGTCTTGCAGATATCTCCAGCTTGTTGATTAAATTTACCCTGCCTGATCTCCCTCCAACCACCCCCAGCAAATACTTCTTTGGAAAAACAAAAGGCACATGAATCGTTTTATTTGAGGTTTATTCATTTTTTGAAAGAAAGAGACAGAGCACAAGTGGGGGAGAGGCAGAGAGAGAGAGAGAGACATAGAATGCAAGCAGACTCTAGGCTCTGAGCTGTTGGCACAGAGCCTGATGCAGGGCTCGAACCCATGAACTGTGAAATCATGACCTGAGCTGAAGTCAGATGCTCAACCAACTGAGCCACCCAGGCGCCCCATAAAGGCACATGAATCTTAAAGTTCTACTTATTGCTACCAGTAGTCAAAAGCTTATTGTGAAAATAGTAAGATAACAGATGTGACACTGACAAGAGAAAAAGTAAAATGTAAATCTTGATGTTTGTTTCTGGGCAAGATTTTTGTAGAGTAAAACAACAAGGCCTTTAGAAGGTATATGGACATATAAAGGCTTCTCTTTGGCTGTTCCACAGAAAAAGCCCCTGCCATTCAAAACAGCACATAAGAAACACCATTTTGTGCACTACAGTTATGTCTGAGCATGGGTGCCTTGCCAATGGTGGCTGTCACTGTTTCTTTCCTTGTTTTTCTCTGCAGTAAAATAAAAACTGATGATACAATGTATTTTCAAATCCTGCATGTTGCCTTTCACCTGCAAAAACCATCATCAAAGAACAACAATATACTACTGTTATTTAAGCATGCTAGTTCATCAGAACAACCCAGGTTTGGATTCACCACGTTATTTTAAATTAACCAAACTGTTACATTTAAAGGTCACCACACATAGTTCTATTACAGCTGACCCAAAACCAATACTTAAATGACCATTGCCTTTAAAAACAGCATGCTACACAAACCTTATACTCTAATACAGAGGTTCTCAACCAGAGGTAACTATGCCCCCAAGTGACACTTGGCAATGTCTAAACACACTTTAGGTTGTCACAACTGGGGTGGAGGGGATGCTACCAGCATCTAGTGGGTTGAGGTCAGGGATGCTAACTAATATCTTAGAGTGGACACAGGACTCCCCACTCCTCACTCACACACCCCAAATCTATCAGCCCTAAATGTCAGTAGTGCCAAGGTTGAAAAACCCTGCTCTAGTAAGCAGCAATGCATGTGACAATTAGAAATACCTCCCTTTATATACTGTATACACCTTGGTTCATGCCAGATAACAGTAAGAAAGAAAAAAGCTAGAAAATGATAAATACAGAATAAACAGCATTCACATTGGGGCAGCTTTGTTAAAAAGTAAATTTGTAGTAGTTTTTAAAATTCTTCTTTGGGGCACATGGGTGGCTCAGTGGGTTAAATGTCCGACTCTTTCTTTTGGCTGAGGTCATGATCTCACTGTTCACAAGTTTGAGTCTCACGTTGGGCTCTACGCTGACAGTGTAGGAGCCTGCTTAGGATTCTCTCTCTCCCTCTCTCCCTCTCTCTCTCTCTCTCTCTCTCTCTCTCTCTCTGCCCCTCCCCCACTTGCACACATGTATGCTCTCTCTCAAAATAAACTTAAAAAAATTCTTCAAAACTAGAAAATCAATACATTTCTTATTGGTGTTTCACAGCATCAATAGGCACAGTTAGTTCTCTTGCGCAGGACTGTGACTAAATGCATTAATAGGTGTTAGGGGCACCTGGGTGGCTCAGTCGGTTGAGCATCTGACTCTTGATTTCAGCTCAGGTAGTGAACCCATGGTTCGTGAGATCAAGCCCCACACTGGGCTCTATGCTGGCAGCACAGAGCCTGCTTGGGATTCTCTCTTTCCCTCTCTCTCTGTCCCTACCCCACTCGTGCTCATTATCTCAAAATAAATAGGTAAACTTTAAAAAATATTAAAAAAATAGTAGTATTAAAGGTTTTATAACAACTATTATGGAACAAACTGCCCCAAGGTCACTTACCTGGATGGCAGTGCAGTGAAACTATGGTACGAATCTGCAACAGAAGCAAAGATAATGCGCTGTCCTGGGGACGAGGAGTAAGAAGGCTTACTTGGCCAGGTCACTCCCTCAACACGGAAGGCAAACACACTCCTGCCTATATGTGGCCTTCACAGGCCCTATTAGGCAAAGGAACTCCCTCCTAAGAACATTAATAAAAATTGTACCCTTAATCATAATCTCTGCTGATGAAAACAATTCATATTGTGCCTTGTAACAATTATCCCGGGGGTACCAGGGAAGAGGTGAAGAGAGATGGATGGAAGTAGTTTTGATCCCTATAAAATTCAATAGCATTTGAAAAATTGGGTTTACTTGATTTGATCAGCACTAAAAGGAAGTTTTATGTTTTTGATCAGAGTTTTTTTTTTTTAAATAGCAGCTCTCTTTAGGCACTTTTTTTTAAACACAAAGAATCAGTAAAATGTAGGTTGCCTCCTGACTGCAGCCACTGTGTCCCTTTTTATAGTAACAGGAAGGACGTCTGTGTTTCCAAGGCAACCTGAGGTTTCACTCATCAATAAAGCACTGGGTTCTTTCATCAAATACAGTATCAATCATCTGAGGTTTCAAAATGGGGAGTTCTATGCTCAGGACAGAGCATGATGGTCACCAAATGCCAGAACAAAGATAAAGAACAGGTATCAGGCTAAAACACTATTTGAAGTTTTTTTCCAGGTGATCATTCAAGCTGGTAACAAGCCATTTGGTCCAGTTTGATCTAAGGACTTTATGCAGAGAGGTTCCACAAAGAATATAAAAACTAAAGGCATTTCAAATACATGGGGGCTCTGAGATATGGCTTGGTCCCCCTCATAGCCCTCTCCCCAGTGTCCTTCTACCCTGTGCCTCACACTGCTAAGGTCCACCCTCCACTCCATCCTGTCCTCCCAGCCCACCTAGGTGAGTACAGGACCTGGCCCAAAGAAACCCTGTCTTCCTATGTCAGCTAGTAATGAATAATCCAGATGAGAGTTTATGAAGATTTAAACTGGAATGGAATGGAAAGGAAAGGATAAATTATAGCACAGAGAGGTAGATGCCCACACAAATAGGCAACTAAATGGAGGTGGAAAGGAGAGAGCCAAACATAACAACCTGAGGTTGTGGGCCTAGGTAGCCTGGAGAAGAGAGGTTGACACCATTTACAGAAATGAGGAAAACTTAGGGGGAAGATGATGAGCAATGAGTTAAGTATGGTTGTTAAAGAATGTGGGGAGCTTAAAAAAATAGCTAAATGAGAGATTTTGCCAATAGCTAATTCAGATATTATAGTTTAGAGAATGATAACAATAATGATAATGATGATAACCAACACTGATCATGCCAGGCCCAGTCCTAAATGCCTGACATGTCTAAACTCATTTAATTTTCCAACAGATCTAGAAGTACGAATATTGCCCTCATTTTCCAGGTGGGAAAACTGAGAGGTTAAACACTTTCCTAAGGCCACACAATTGACAAAGAGGAGAAGCTAGACACAAACTCAGGCAGTCTGACTCTAGTACTACAGACAGGTGGGGGTGGGGGAGCAGTAGTTGCCTACAAGTGAAAGACAAGGCCTTGCCTTAAAGGCATTACAAAGAAAAATATATTTCATTCTGACAACAGAAATCTACAATATGTACTCAACTCTGGGCTTCTCAATCCTTTAAGGACTGAACTTTTACAACCTGACTTGGACAATAAAGCTTCACAAATCAAGCCCTCTATATTTTCAGAAATTGTATTATTTCAGACACATGTGACTGGTTACTGCTGAACAAAATATCTGAAATCATTTCATCTCTGTGCAAACTGTCAGGGTCTAATTCACAACCAAACAGCCAAACTAGGTTCAAAAATATGTAAACATATCAACTCTAGGGTTTAAGATGGTCAAGATTCTTTTAACTTATAAAAGATTCAGCAACTAAATTCTACATGTCTAAGTTCTTTTAAATATATGATACATTGTTATGTGACAGAAATATACTACAAATAACTTTCTGTGTAAACATAGTTCTGTGCGGTGGCCTGCATGGCTCGGTTGGTTGAGCATCTGACTGTTGATTTCGTCTCAGGTCACAATCCTATCGCAGGGTTGCGGGATTGAGCCCCCACTTTGGGCTCTGTGCTGAGTGTGGAGCCTGCTTAAGATTCTCTCTCAAATAAAAATAAATAAATTAAAAATTAAAAAAGTAGTTCTATGCTTGGAAGTCATGTCACAGGGCCCCTGGCCTAATAAGGAGCCACTTTTAGCTCCTTATTTAGAGGTCTGAGCATTGCTGCTACACAGCTGGTCCAACTCAAGTCTTTGCAAACTGTAGGTAGCTACCATTATTTTAAATAAATCGTGGAGGATTGATTGTAAAGAGGCAGAAGGGAAAGTTTTGAGGTGATGGAAGCATTCTAGAATTTGTGGGGTTAGCTGCACAGGTATATAAACTCAAACTATTCACTTAGAATGGGTAAACTTTACAGTATGTAAATTACACTTTGAGAAAGCTGTAATAGAAAGGAAGAAAGGGAGGAATATGGTAGGAGAGGAAAGAAAAAGGAATAGAAAAGCAAACACAAATATAGTAAGGGTAGCCACTGTTTTGTAAAAATTTGTTTCAGCAACATTGATATGCATATTGTAGCAAGTTTTTCTAATTGTGGAGTTGTTCCTGATCCAAAAAGCTGGAAAGCTTCTGTTTCAGGGGAATTACATCTAGGAGAGTGCTGTGCAACCTGGATGGGCATCTGTTGGGGATCTCATTACGAGTGCAAGTTCTATTCACTAGGTCTCGTGAGAGGTAAGAATCTGCATTTTAAAGAAACTTCTGGATGATGTGATGTTGCTGGTCTGTGGACCCCACTTTAAGCAGCAAGGATCTGGGGTACAAACTGAAGCTGAGCTGGCAGGAATACAGATAACTAAGACTGTCATTGTTGGAAGGATTCTTAGAAAACTTGAGTACAGTGTTTCCCAAACAGACATGATCATAAGAACATTCTAGAAGTACTTATTAAAATATAGATTCCCATAATCAAGATAGAATGGTGCTGGCATAAAAACAGACACACAGAACAACAGGACACAATGGAGACTCCCAAAATGTATCCACACACATATGAGCAACTGGATATTCAACAAAGGTGTCAAGGTAATGCAATGGGGAAAGAATTATCTTTTCAAAAACTGGTACTGAACAACGGGCTATCCATATGCCAAAAAAAAAAAAATGAACCTCAATCCATACTTTGCATCATATATAAAAATTAACTCAAAACAGACCTATAAAACTACTAGCAGAAAACATAGGAGAATATCTTCATGACCCTGGAGTAGGCAAGGAACACAAAAAACTCAAAAAGCCCAAGCTATAAAAGAAAAAATTGAAAAAAAAGAGAAAAAATTGATATATCACACCATCAAAATTTAAGTCTTCTGGTCTTCAGAAAGACATCATTAAGAAAATGAAAAGGCAAAATGAGACAAGGAGAAAATATTCACAATACTGATGTCTGACAAAGAACTTGAATCCAGAATATAATAGAAAGTTATAAAAGAAAAACACTTGAACCTAACATAACTATTGGAGCATGTGGGTGGCTCAGTCAGCTGAGTGGCCAACTTCAGCTCAGGTCATGATCTCGCGGTTCATGAGTTTAAGCCCCGTGTCGGGCTCTGTGCTGACAGCTCAGAGCCTGGAGCCTGCTTCAGTTTCTGTGTCTCCCACTCTCTGCCCCCACCCTCACTCATGCTTGCTCTCTCTCTCTCTCTCTCTCTCTCTCTCTCCCTGTCTCTCTCTCAAAAATAAATAAACATTTTAAAAAAACTATTGACCAACTTCACCTGTGATAAAGATATAAAATTCTGAAATATAAGCAAATAAAAAAATTCTTACAGCTAAATAAGCAGACAACTCAGTAAAAAAAATGGGCAAAATACATGAAGAGACACTTCACATGTCAAGAAACAACTGAAAAGATGCTCAGTATCTTTAATCATCAAAAAAATGCAAAGCAAAACCACAATGAGATACCATTATACAACCACCTGAAAGGCAAACAATTTTTAACATCCCACAAAAAAGTGACCATACCAAGTGCTGGCAAGGATGCAAAGCAACTAGATCTCTCTCCTACACTGCAGGTGAGAATGTAAACTAGTACAATCACTTGGGAAAAGAGTTTGGCAGTTCCTTTCCCAGTTAAAGCATACATTTATCATGACGCAGCAACCCCACTCCTAGGGATTTACCCCAGAGAAAGGCAAATGTATGTCTACAAAGCAGTTTTGCACGTGAATGTCCACAGTGTCTACTGACCAAAACTGGAAGAAAACCCCAACTGTCTGTCAGCAAGAGAATGGCTAAAGCAGCAATGCAGCAAAAACACTGTCGTATATTCTCAGTACTCCTTAGCAATAAAAGGAATGAATTACTTACATAAACACAACACATACGACTCTCAAACACAGGCCAAATGAAAGAAGCCAGAGAGAAAAGAGTACATTCTATACAATCCCATTTATAGGAAATATTAAAAATGGCAAATGTGATCTATTATAACAGAAAGCACATCAATAGTTGCCTGGGGCAGGGGCCGGGGAGTGTCTGCAAGGTGTGGGAACTGACTAGTCTGTATTTTGATTGTGGAAGTGATTCCTGGAGTGTATACTATATTTGTCAGATCACATCCATTGGTTCACTTAAAATGAGTGCCTTTTCTTGTATGTAAATTATATACAAAAGTATGTACGTACATAAATTATATATACACACAATAAAGTTAATTCAAAATGTACAGATACCCAAACTTCTCAGACCTGGTGAAATGGCATCTCCTTGCAGATAATCTGAATTTCCAACAAGCATACCAGATACTTCTTAGGATCAGATAAGTGAGGAAAATACTATTTTAGTCTACTTCACAGGAGCAGAAAAGGAGGGGCTCATTTCATCGTGAAATGAAGTAGCTTTATGAAGGTCCCAAATAAAGACCAAATGCACCTGCTTACAGGAATGAGTATGTATCATTATTTTACCTAGCAGCAAAATGTAAAGGGAACAGGGCAGCACAGGAGGTGAGATGAGAGCAATGTCCATGACATGCCTGATTGTCCAAGCAGCACTGAGCAGGCCATAATAAAAAGCAGTAAATAAATTCTTTCTATTTAAGGCAATGAGAGCCTAGTTCACATTAATAAATCATTTAAATACCATTCTTTATACATCTCACCCTGCTTCCCCATACATCTCAGCCTGCTTCTCAGATGTATCCATGGTTTCTGAGAGCTTGAACAGAACCATTTCCGTGGCACACTGAGGGCTCTTGTCTCTTCCCTGAAGAAGCCAAGGTCTCTCTTGCCTCTAGGCCTTTGCACAAGCTGAAGCCCCTGCTTGAACACCCTACCCCCAACCCTGATACACATACTCTGAGTACTCTTGGATGAACAGCTGCTTCCTCCAGTAAGCATTCCCTGCTCTACCCTGGTATCCCAGGAGAGAGCATTCTATCGGTCCCCACAGCCCCCATTGGTCCTCCTCACTGTAGTTGTGATACTCTAGCTCCACCATGTCTTTTTATCATGTCTACCACTGTTTTCTCTGCACCCACCTCAGAGCCCAGCCCAGAGTATGCCCTCAGCAAGAATTTGCTGTCTGAATACCTCAGATATTACTCTATCCACCTATCTGTGAGACTCTCAAGTCTGGTGTCTCCTCCATCAGCCTCTACTTACTGAATTCTTTTCCTCAGGGGAAGCAAATATCTACACCGGTCTTATTCAGGTCTAAAGGCAAAGGACTTCTAGAGCTCCATAGGGAGTGGAAGGATATGGGGACTAAGCTGGCCTCAGGCAAGTGTCCATAGAGACAGTGACACCCGAAAACCCAGGCAGGTTTGACTGGGGCCTCCTAGGAAAAGCATCATCAAACCAGTTGAGCCAACAGATCTGTGTCACAGCCACTGGGATAACTTGGCGGTCAGTGCTGACAAACCTGGTCCTCATCTGGTACAGAGAACTGACTGGTAAATTTCAGCTCTTTTCTTAGGGACCCTGATGGCATGAGTTTTAGGAAAGTATAATCGCTTCAACCAGTCCTTCTCAAACTTGATTTTGCATCAGAATCACCTAGAAGGGTTGTAAAAGCACAAGTGCCAGGCCCCACAGCACCAGATCCTGAGTCAGTAGAGCTGGGGTACAGTTCATGAATTTACATTTCTGATAGGCTCCCAGGTGACAATCATGATGCCAGTCTATGAATCACACTTTGAGAAGCCCAGGCTTAAATAACAAAGACATCTGGGATCTCATTCATCAAGAGGTATTCAGGAAGGGTCTTGGGGTTCCTTCAATAGTTGGAAGATGAAGGACTCAAGATCTGTTTGCTTTTCTACTCAGCTACCCTTCAATGAGTCTCCCCCTCATGACCAAGAGATGGCTGCCACAGCTCCAATATCACATTCTCACAGGAGAGCAGGTGAAGTGGGATGAAGAGACTAGGAGCCAAAACAGGAAGGAGGGAGCTCACTCCTCATGCTCATTTGTCTTTGATCCTAGAAAGACCTCTAGTAATCTTTCTCTGAAGTCTTTCTGGCAGGTGCTAGGTCAAATGGCTACAAGGGGTACCAGGAGAGTAGCAAAGGAGAATGAACCACTAAGAATCACTTAGGCTTGGGGCGCTTGAGTGGCTCAGTTGGTTGAGCATCCGACTCTTGATTTTGGCTCAGGTCATGATCTCATAGTTTGTGAGATAGAGCCCTGACTTGGGCTCTGTGCTGACATCATGGAGCCTGCTTGGGATTCTCTCTCTCTGCCCCCCTCTCTACCCTTCCCCTGCTTGCTCACATGCACAATCTCTCTCAAACTAAATAAAGAAAAATTAAAAATAAATTAAAAATAAATAATAATTAAAAGGAATGACTTTGGCTTTAAATGACTCATAGCCTGGCCCCACTGCTATCTACCCCAATACCTGAGCTCTATAAAAAGGAAAGGATGGCTGTGGGGTAAGCAGTCAATAGCCTGCCCCACCACTTATGCTCCTGTGTGGCTGCCTCACTGCCAGCCAGTAAGAGAGTGTCCCTAAACAATGCCATCACCAGCATGCTGCTAAAAACCAACCAGGCACCATGTGGTAGCTGTTTAACAAACCTAAACAGCTCTCACAGCCTTTCTCCTTGTAAAAGGAGGTTAGTTCTCTCTTTGCCAGGGGAGAACTAAATAAAAGAAGTCCGTCCACTTTTTATCTTTACCAGACTGAGCTCTGGAAAGCCAAGGACTGTGTTGACTCCATCATATATCATAGGTTAGCACATGTCAGGCACTCAATAAACATTTTCAGAGTGGACCAAGAGCTTCATTTAAGTACCTGTCCTTAGACTTTGTGAAAGCTGTTAATAGAAAGGCCTTCTGGATATTTTCACACCAAAGGAGATATTGCTTAAATAGAAGCTAGAAGGAAATGAGGACTAACACACATGACGAGTAGAAAAGGCTAGCTGTTGTGGAAACAGAATAAAGAGTATCATAGGGTTGTGATTCAGGAAGGCTTATGTTTAGACAGGCCATTCAACAGACACTGCCATGGAGGAGTGGGGGTAGAGGTCAGCAACCTCACCCACACTACATGTGGCAGGGGTGACAACCAGGCTCCAGCTCTTCTGCCGAACTTGACTGAATGGCAGTGGCTGCCTGGAGCCTGGTGTTGGAAGGACGATGAGGCCACTTGCAGGTGATGACTTGAGTTTAGCATGAGGCAGATGGGATAAAGGAGTGTCACCATATGTGTCACGCACTTTTGTGAGGGATGTTTAATTGACCAAAAGAAATTGACTGGCCTGGTCTCTGTGTTTATTTGAAGGTGCCACAGAGCAAACTCACCATTCTTTCCCAGGCCTAGAAAGACTATTCAATAGGTCTAACCCATGAAAGGCAGCATGGTGTTTGCTTCAGTTGTACTTTTTTCTATTTCTTAATACAATTTCAAGAAGTAATCCCACTTTACTGATGGGAAAGTGAGGTCCTATAAGATTTTTTCCCAAGACAGCATTGAGTTAAGGGACTGAGGCCGTATCTAAAGATGCCTCTGGTAGACACTCTAAAGCCCATCTCCTAGCCCTAACCTCCAGTGGGTCAAAAGGTTTTAGCCTGTACCAGACTGCAACTGACTCTGATAATCCAGAACCAGGTCAAAAGTGGTTCTCTCAGGCTAAAACAGATACAGGACTCTACCATCAGAATGCTTACCATTTTCTATTTTAAGAAATAAACAAAAACGCAAAGTTCCTCCCCAAACAGAAGTTTATTCTATTTCTTTCAACCAAAGTAGACTCTGGAACACAAGGAAAGGCAGGACAGATCTTGTTCTAAGAGTACACTGTGCTTCTCTCACATGGCTCAGAAAATTCCACAGAAAAGGCCTGCTGATACTCGTTCTGTCGGCAGCAATATGGAGATGTAACAGAATAAGAGATATGCCTGGGAATAAACGCTATTGATGTCTTTTTAACACCAAAAACAATTAGGAGATTCATTGAGTAGGATTGTGACTACCCTTTTTTGTCAAGGTTATTTGCTTTGACAAAGATGGTTTGTCTTGAGTACAGCTACCAGTGGCCAATAGTAAATGACAAAATGTTTTAATTTTCCCACAAGAAATTATAATATCTACCATTCCCAGGAAAAACCTAACCTTAGCCAAATATTTCCTGTGTGGATTTTGTTTTTAGGTTTACTTATTTATTTTTGAGAGAGAGAGAGAGAGAGAGAGAGAGAGAGAGAGAGAGAGAGAGAGAACAAGTGGGGGAAGGCCAGAGAAAAGTAGAATCCCAAGCAGGCTCCACACCATCAGCACAGAACCTGAAGCGGGGCTCAAATTTGCTAACTGTGAAATCATGACCTGAGCTGAGATCAAGAGTCAGATGCTTAACTGACTTTGCCACCCAGGCATCCCTCCTGTGTTGATGTTTTAACTGATACCGTTTTATGAAAATTATTTAATAAAATTTATAGTTCTCAAGAGACAAGTAAAACGTGGATGTCACCCAGCCTCTGCTTCCCCAGCATTAACTGCCAAGCTCTAGGCACAACTGTAACACCAACAGGGCTTGAATTCCATTCATGAGACTCTGGTTTATTTCTTATAGAACTTAACCTGGTGCCTTGTATATAGCAGGTACAGAATAAAATATGGCCCCTTAATATCAGCTAATATTTATTGACCTTTCACTCTTGGCTAGGCACTGTATTAAGTGCTTTGCAGATGTTATCTTATTGAAATCTCACAACAACCTCATGCAGTCAGATTTATTAATCTCCCCTTTCACAGAGGAGAGGAGTCTTCCAAAAACGGTGAAGTGCTCAAGGTCACCTAGGTAATAAAAGGAGCAGAACCAGGATTAAATCCCAGGGCAACTGACTACAAAAGCAAGAAAAACACATACTAAGTGAATAAAATTATTTATGCCCAAGTGCACCAATCTTTTGTCACTGCCAGTAACAGTGATTGGCATGGTAGAGACGGATATTTGCAGATTCTGAGGCTGCTCTATGATTAAGAACTACTAAATACTGTTTCTGTTAGAGAAGCAAGTTACTGAATTTACACTAGAAACTGCATTTGATTTCTGTTCTGGAACTTACACATGATCAGGGATCAATCCCAGGGCAGCTTCCAGTCCAGGGGCTCTCACTGACTTAGCTCTCGAGGTCCCAGCAGCCCAGCCAGTGAAAAGAAAGCCAGCTTCAGAGTACAGAATGCATTCCAGGGCTCAGCAGCAGCTATCCGTTCATCCTTGCTGTTTTTGGATTAATTCTTGCAGCTGTGCCCAATTCACTTTGAAAGCTGTTTAAGGAAGATTTATAGCTAACCTGCTAGTATCACAAGAGTTAAAAAATAAATAAATAAAACAGAAACAATAGGCAAATGACAAGAATGCACATGGAGGGAAAGTTGGGTGAGTGACTTATAGTACAATTTAGGGGAGGAAAAAAAATCAGTGTTGGGGTGCCTGGGTGGCTCAGTCAATTAAGCATCTAAATTGGCTAAGGTCATGATCTCGCAGTTCGTGAGTTGGAGTCCCACATTGCATGGGCCCCGCTTCTCTCTCTGCCCCTCGCTCACTTGCACCTTCTCTAAAAAAAATAAATAAAAAATCACTGTTAACAAGGATGTAAGACAGTTCGCCCCAAATCTGTAGAGACAGAGTAGATTAGTGACTGGGTTGCCTAAGGCTGGGTGTTGAGAAGAAAGGGTGAGTGACTGCTAAAGTATGAGGTTTCATTTTGGAGTGATGAAAATGTCCAAAAATTGATTGCAGTATTGGTTGTACATTGCACAACTCTATGAATATGCTAAAAAAACCCACTGAACTATATACACTTTGAATGGGTGAACTGTACAGTATAAAAAAAAGTAAAGAGTGCTAGCCAATTATCAGAAGACCACAATAAAACCATCCCCAAAGCATAAAATATTAAAACCACAACTACATGGCAAGAATGAGCAAAAATCAGAGCGCCCTGGTATGAATGAATGGCATACACAGCTGACCCTTGAACAACACAGGTTTGAACTATGCAGTTGCACTCATATGAGGATTTCTGTCAATAAATAGAGTACATTAAAGAGTAAATGTATTTTCTCTTGATGATTTTCTTAATAGCACTTTCTTTTCACCAGCTTACTTTATTGTAAGAATATAGTACGTTAATACATATAACACAAAATATGTCTTCATCAACTGTGTATGTTTATCAGTAAGGTTGCAGGTCAGCAGTAGGCTATTAGTAGTTAAATTTTGGGAGAGTCAAAGTTATATGCAGATTTTCAGTGGCACAGGGGGTTGGTGCCCCTAATCCCCGAGTTGCTCAAGGGTTTACTGTAATAACAAAAGTATATGAGTTGCAGTATTTGCTGCAAAGCAGAGAAATCTGAAATCTAAGAATCCATATTGAAGGTATCTATTGTAAACAATATGTTTGATGTTTGGAAACCAAATTGTTTTATAATTTGGAATCAGAACCAGAGAAGGAATAGAACCAGTTCCAAGACAGGGAAAGAAATCTGGCAAAGCAAACATAAGAAGCGTGATAAAAAAGAAAGAAGCCATGGCTTTCAGAGCATTCCTGAGGAGTCTGACCCATTTGTGAGGTTATTCAACATCCCGTTCCATAAAACAAGGCCTCACAAGTAGCTGAAAATATGTCAGGTAGCAGGGGAGCCTTTCTGAATTTCAGTCTAAAAGCCTCATAGTGAGCAAGAGTATTCTTGCTAAAGACTGCACAGCATTCCAAGGATTTGGTACAAATATCTTTTTTTTTACATTTATTTATTTTTGATAGACAGAGAGAGACAGCACAAGTGGGGTAGGGGCAGAGAGAGAAGGAGACACAGAATCCGAAGCAGGCTCCAGGATCCGAGCTGTCAGCACAGAGCCCGATGCGGGGCTTGAACTCACAAACTGCGAGATCATGACCTGAGCTGAAGTCGTATGCTCAACCGACTGAGCCACCCAGGCACCCCACAAATAACTTTTTTAAAAGTAATCTCTACCATCACTGTGGGACTTGAACTCATGACCATGAGGATCAAGAGTCGCATGCTCCACCAACTGAGCCAGCCAGATGACCTGCAAATAATAAACCTCTTTTTTTTGAGTCTCATATTAATCCTGAAAGCTCCCTTCCTTCCACCTAACCTGCCTTCAAGATTCTGTCTCTGTCCCCAACTCTGGTTCCAAAGAGACTATAAAAACCAGTGACAGGGGGCACTTGGGTGGCTCAGTCCGTTAAGCATCTGACTCTTGGTTTAGGCTCAGGTCATAATCTCAAAGTTCGTGAGATTGAGCCCAGCATTGGGCTCTGCACTGGCAGTGCCGAGCCTGCTTGGGTTTCTTTCTCCTTTCTCTCAATAAAAATTAACACATTTGGGGCACCTGGGTGGCTCAGTCGGTTAAGCGTCCGACTTCGGCTCAGGTCATGATCTCGCGGTTTGTGAGTTCGAGCCCCGCGTCGGGCTCTGTGCTGACAGCTCGGAGCCTGGAGCCTGTTTCAGATTCTGTGTCTCCCTCTCTCTCTGACCCTCCCCCGTTTGTGCTCTGTCTCTCGCTGTCTCAAAAATAACTAAACATTAAAAAAAATAAAAATTAACACATTTTAAAAAAATACAAAAAAAATCACTGACAACTGGGGATGATTGTACAATCTTGTGAATGCACTAAAAGCCACTCAACTGTACACTTTACAAGGGTGACATTTTTGTTATATGAATTATATCTCAATAATTTTTAGACTATTTCCAAAAATCAGAGCCAAACACAGAACTACCATATGACCCAGCAATTCCACTTCTGGGTATGCATCCCAAAGAACTCAAAGCAGGGACTCAAGCAGACACCCACATTCACAGCAGCACTGTTCACAAGTGCCAAAAAGTAGAAGCAACCCAAGTGTCCATCAACAGATGAATGGATAAATGTGGTCTATCCATACAATGGAATATTACTCAGCCTTAAAAAGAAATGAAATACTCATATATGCCACAACACAGATGAACCCTAAGGACATTTGCTAAGTGAAATAAGCCAGGCACAAAAGGATAAATACTGTATGATTCCACTTACATGAGGTACCAAGAACAGACAAATACACAGAGACAGAAAATTGTACATTGGTTACCAGGCATTAGGGGGAAGGCATAATGGGGAGTTACTGTTTAATGGGTATAGTTTTTGTTCGGGATGATGTAAAGTTCTGGAAAAAGATAGTGGTGATGGTCACACAATACTGTGAATGCACTTAATGCCACTGAATTGTACATTTTACTCTCAGGGTCATTTCAGCCCCATGTAGAGATTACTTAAAAAAAATAAACTTTAAAAAAATAAAATAGTTAAAATGGTAAAGCTTATGTTATGTAATATTTTACCACAATAAAAAAAAATCAGGGGTCTCTCACCTAAGAATCCATACTTGATAGCTGCTTCAGGGTAATATGGCAGCAGAAAAAACACTTCAGAAAGTGAATACCCTTTTTGTATTACAAATTTGAGGTCAAAATATTTTACGCGCATTAGTCAAGTTTCAGTTGATTTGGCAGTTACATGTAATGCTTATACATCCAACTTGGGTCATTTGGAAGAAGGATCAAAACCATAACAGCATGGATAAACATCTATGTTTTCCTTTCTCTATTAAGCAGCCCACAACTTTAAGATAACCCTCTAAACCAGTGCTGTCCCATGGAACTTTCTGCAATGAAAGGAATGTTCTGCATCTGTGCTGTCCAATACAATAGCCATTAGCCACATGGGGCTACTGAGTACCTAAAATGTGGCTAGTGCAATTGAGGAGCTAAATTTTAAATTTTATTCATTTTTAATTAATTTAAATAGCCACATGTGGCAATTGGCTATCATACTAGCCAGCACAAAGTCTAAAATCCTAAACTTACAGGGGCACCTGGGTGGCTCAGTCAGTTAAGCATCCAACTCTGGATTTTGACTCAGGTCATGATCTCATAGTTCTTGAGTTTAAGCCCCACATCAGGCTCTGTGCTGATGGTGTGGAGCCTGCTTGGGATTTTCTCTCTCCCTCTCTCTCTGCCCCTCCCCTGCTTGTGCTCTCTCTCAAAATACATACATACCTAAATACATACATATAAATTTTAAAAATCCTAAACTTGCAAACCTATAGTAGGCCACTCAACTCTCTTATCTTGCCAAAAGCCACATACAGGTTCCACAGTTCCAGAAAACTGAATGATCTCTTGAGCTCTGGGCCAATTTGTGAAGCAAAATATCTAGCAGTGGGTGTCAAAGAAGGGTAGAGGACAAAAAATAAGAATTTTCCTCTATTCTGTGTCTCATGTGGAAAAACACTACACAAACTGAAAAGGGTAAGTTCACCCAGTACAATGAGAAACTGGACGTAGGATGAATCTCTGACATATTTATAGGAAGAGGAAAAGAAATGCCACTGGCTGAACAGGCTCTTGAACAGGACACAACTGTATCCCTCAAGAATTTCAATATATAAATTGAGCTCTGAGTGGGAGAAAAAGAACCACCATTCCTATGCAGAAACTGGAGAGCATGGCCAAAGACAGGTCTCCAGTAACAATTTGCTGAGTACCTGGCAGGGTTGTCCTGCTAACCACAGGACACTTAAGGGACTGTGAAGACTTACATAGGCACAAAGACTGTCCCCAGGTCCTCTGCCAGAATTAACTGCTCATCTACGGCCTCATGGTCCACTTTTGTATTTCCATTTATGGTACTTTTCAGTGTTAGACCTGGGTTATATTAAGTTACAGAAAGCCTATCTCACTAGGTAATTAGTTCCTTGGAAGGCAAAGCCAGTATATAAATACATCAACATAAGTACAGTGATATAAATGTATGCCATATATATCTGCGTGTGTGTGTGTGTGTGTGTGTATGTGTGTGTGATTTAAATTTTAAGTAATGTCTACACCCAACATGGGGCTTGAACTTACAACCCCAAGATCAAAAGTTGCATGCTTGTACCAAATGAGCCAGCAAGGTGCCCCCAAAATACACTTTTTATATTCACAGACATAAGGTCTGGGGTCTTATATTTGAGGCGAAGATGATGATAACCATTATCACTTACCTCATGGAGCACTATCTATGCAACACTGTGCTAAGCACTTTCCATGCACTACCTCAATATAATCCTCCTGTCAATCCCATGAGGAATTTCTGTTATGATTGCCATCTTATAAGTAAAGAAAGTGAGGCTAAGAATAGACCAAGAAACCAGCCCACGTCCGCACAGCTAGTTAATGGCCAAACCAGGAACTGATCAGATTAAGGTCTTACACGGTAAATTCTTTTTAAATTTTTTTATTTTTTAAATTTTATTGTGGTAAGAACACTTAACATGAGATCTACATTCTCAATATACTTTTAAATGTACAATATAATATTGCTGACTCTGGGTACAATGTTGTACAGCAGATCTCTAGAATTTATTCATCTTGTTTAACTGCAACTTCATGTCCATTGATTAGTAACTCCCCATTTCCTGTGGCCCCCAGCTCCTGGGAAATACCAATCTACTCTTTGATTCTATGAATTTGTCTATCTTAGATATTTCATATATCTGGAATCATATAGTATTTGCCTTTCCAAGACTGGCTTATTTCATAATGTCATCAAAGGTCCACCCATGTTGTCACATATTGCAGAATTTTCTTCTTTTTTAAGGCTAGCTAATATTCCATTGTATGTATTTACCACATTTTCTTTATCCATTCATTTACCCATAGACATTTAGGTTGTTTCTACACAGTGAACAGTGTTAATATCCCTAAGATCCTGATTTTAATTCTTTTGGATAAATACCCAGAAATGGGATTGCTGGATCATATGGTATAGCTCTAATTTTACTTTTTTGAGGAATCTTCATACTGTTTTTCATAACAGCTGCACCATTTTGCATTCCCACTAACACTGCACAAGTGTTCCAATTTCTCCATTCTCACCAGCACTTGTCTTTTTTTTTTTTTTTTGACAATGGCCATCCTAACAGGTGTGAGGTGGTATCTCATCAGTAAATTCTTAACTGAATAAAGAGGTGAAAAGGCTAGTCTACGAGTAATTTGTACAAAGAGTTAGGGAAGGAAAACACCAATGTCACAGGAGTAAACACCAAACAAAAAGTCATGTCAAGAAGGTTAAGGAACTGGGCCCCACAGAAGGCCCCAGGTCTCTTTATGGAGACTGGAAAGTTTTGTCAAAATGATCCTGTGTGGTTGTTTTGCCTGTCCACAAAGGACACAGCAAGAGGGGAGGCATTTAGAGGAGAGATGCTTGTATGAACATAAAGGACTTCTTGACCTAGGAAGTAAAGAGTGCCCTGCCAGCCTCAGAGAATGTGGAGCAAAGATCCACTGTCTGTCCTAGAAAAAGTTAACATGCACCTGCTTACAGGGGGCAGCACCCCACATTCTCCCTCAAGATCCCCTCCAGACCTGGAGTTCACAAGGAGAATTCCAAAAAGTCACGAATACAGACATATGACTTCTCCACAACTTGAATACCAGGTAGAAAAGAGAGAACTCTTTTCTCTGGAAGTCACTGGAACTCTATAAACATAGCCACAGCCCTGTTGAGCCTATCCCAACCCTCCTGGTGTGTGTGTCGGCCACACCACCCAAGCCCCAGGCATGCCTCCATTCTGCCACAGCTGGCTTGTTTGCAGATCAGCCTGTGAATCACGTGTGTACTTACTCAAATCACTAAAGCTTAACATTGTCAGTATGTCTAAGTAGGGACCAATAACCCCAGCATAAGCCCAACATAGTAACTCGGACACTTGAGCTAGTATTTTTCTCAAAAGACCAACTCCTATATGATCTAAATAAATACTGACCATCCAGGTCTTGTCGAACAGAGAAGTTTTCTCTTCAGGGCCAAAGAAGTCCTCTGCCACATGGGATGGCAAGGTTTCTCTCACACATGCCACACCCCAGAGGGTCAAAGTAATGCCAAGCTGCAGGAATGCTGCCAACACCTCAGTGGCCTGGAAAGATAAGATTGAGGCCTTGAAACCTTATAGCCCTCATGAAACCAGGTGTTTTGCCCAGCAAAGTAGACTAGGGAACAAACTAGAACACAGAAAATGGTTACTCACATCAGGATGTTCCTAAAGAAAGCCACAATCCTGTCTGCCTTTTGTCTAATACTAATTCCTTCTTCCAGGTTTCTCTCTCTAGTGCCAAGACATTTGCGCCCACCACTCTGTGTCTGGGGGAATTAGAAATTCTTTTCTACTCTGGCTTCACCTTCCTCAGAAATTCCAGCCTCAAGTCTTCAAAGTGGGTTTAAGTCTACACACGCTACATTCCTTGCAATCAAGAAACCCTACTCACCTTCTAGTCCTTCCTTCTGCAAGCCAGAAGCTGCAGTGTGTTGCTATACTGGAGCAGAATCTAGGGAAAAGGAAAAAACTTCAGATGCTGTAAAAGGTCCAAGATCAGACTCTCCAGAAGCCTGCCTGCCAGAACTGCACTCTCCTCTCATTTACATATAAGGTGAAGTCATGTCCAACCAACGCCCTCAGGAGTTGAAGCCCACATCTCCTTCTAGAGCATTACTGACTTATAGATTAACTATCTTGGGAAAGACAACAGCATGCAGAAGCTAGAAACCAGGTTCTTTGCTCCAGTCCTATTTTTCATTTGGGAGAAACCCTACTTCAAACCAGAGATGGGATTATATGTGCAGGTTTTCATTTACATCTTTAGCTCTGCTCACTTCTGTTGAAAAATGCCCTCTGTCATTTATCATCCAAGGAGGATTTATTGAACCAGCTACTACCTGCCTCATGAAGGATGTGTGGTTTGGCCAAGACAGAAGCACGTAAACAAATATTTAAATATGGATAAGCTGCAAAAAAGCTGTATCAGAGCAAAGGAGGACACACTGCCTGGAGGTGGTAGCTGTGGATGTACCCCACATTCAAACCAGAATGGCTAAAATTAAAAAGACTGGCAATACCAAGTGCTGACAAAGATGTGGAGGATCATGCTTTACTGATGGGAATGTAAAATAGTACAGCCATGTACCATTCTACCATGTAGGCAGAATAATGCCCTCCCCCTCATCCCTGTTGAGGTGTCTACTTCTAATCCCTGGAATATGTGAAGATGTTGCCTTATTTAACAAATAGGCCTTTGCAGAGGTGATTAGGTTAAGGCTCTTGAGATGGAGAAATTAGCCAGGATTTTCCAGGTGGGCCCAGTGCAATCACAAGGGAGGCAGAAGAGTGAAGGTGAGAGAGAGGAAATGTGACAATGGAACCAGAAGTTGGAGAGAGATATTGGAAGATGCTACGCTGCTGGCCCCGATGACAGAGGAAGGAGTCACAAGCCAAAGAATGCAGACAGGGGGTGCCTGGGTGGCTCAGTCGGTTGGGCGTCTGACTTCAGCCCAGGTCACGATCTCACGGTCCATGAGTTCGAGCCCCGCGTCGCGCTCTGGGCTGATGGCTCGGAGCCTGGAGCCTGCTTCCGATTCTGTGTCTCCCTCTCTCTCTGACCCTCCCCCGTTCATGCTTTGTCTCTGTCTCAAAAGTAAAATAAACATTTAAAAAAAAAAAAAAAGAATGCAGACAGCTTCTAGAAGCTGGAGAAGGCAAGGAAATGGGTTCTTGCCCTGAAGCCTCCAGAAAGGTTCTACTGACACATATTTTAGGACTTCTGACTTCCAGAATTATAAGATAATAAGTTCATGTTTCTACAAGCCATTACATTTGTGATAAATTGTTATAACCACAATAGGAAACTACTTCCAACTGTTTGGAAAACAATTTGGCACTGTCTGCTAAAGCTGAACATATGCCTACCTTACGACCCAGCAATTCTACTCCTAGGTATATAAGCAATAGAAATGCATTTGTATGGGGGTGCCTGGGTGGCTCAGTCGGTTGAGCGTCTGACTTCAGCTCAGGTCATGGTCTTGCGGTTCGTGAGTTCAGGCCCCACGTCGGGCTCTATGCTAACAAAGAGCTCAGAGCCTGGATCCTCCTTCGGATTCTGTGTGTGTCTCTCTCTCCCCCTCCCCTGCTCATGCTCTGCCTCTCTCTGTCTCTCAAAAATAAATAAATGTTAAAAAAAAAAATTAAAAGAAATGCATTTGTATGGGCACCAAGAGATGGGTACCGGTAGGTTCACAGTAGTTTTAGTCAAAAGAATAAAAAGCTGGAAACAGCCCAATTGTCCATTAACAAGAGAAAGGACAAAACAAACTATAGTACAGTCACACTATGGAATACTACTCAGAAATAAAAAGAAATAAACTGCTGGTATCTACAACACGGGTGAATCTTATAGACATAACACTGAGTGAAAAAAAAAACAGACACAAAGAAGTATATACTTGATGAAAAGGTCCTGGAGATGGATGGCAGTGATGGGTGCACAACAATGTGAATATCCTTAATGCCAATGAACATAAAAACTGCTAAAATACAGCGGTATCAACAATAGCCAAATCATGGGAAGAACCCAAATGTCCATCAACTGATGAATGGATAAAGAAGATGTGGTATATATACACAACGGCAATGAAAAAGAATGAAATCTTGCCATTTGCAACAACAACGTGGATGGAACTGGAGAGTATTATGCTAAGTGAAATCAGTCAGAGAAAGACAAAAATCATATGATTTCACTCATAGGTGGAATTTAAGAAACTTAACAGATGACCATAGGGGAAGAGAAGGAAAAATAAGATAAAAAACAGAGAGGGAAGCAAACCATAGCAGATTCTTAAATACAGAGAGTAAACTGAGGGTTCCTGGAGGGGAAGTGGGGGATGGGTTCGTGATGGGCATTAAGGAGGGCACTTGTTGTGATGAGCACTGGATGTCATATGTAAGGGATGAATCACGGGGTTCTACTCCTGAAGCCAAGACTACATTGTAGGTTAACTAACTCAAATTTGAATTAAAAAAAAAAAAACTTGGGGTGCCTGAGTGGCTGAGTCGGTTGAGCGCTGACTTCAGTTCAGGTCATGATCTGGTGGTTTCTGAGTTCAAGCCCCACATCGGGCTCTGTGCTGACAGCTCAGAGACTGGAGCTTGCTTCGGATTGTGTCACCCTCTCTCTCTGCCCCTCCCCCACTCCTGTTCTGTTTTCTCTCTCTCAAAAATAAACATTAAAAAAATCTTAAGCAAATTAAAAAACTGCTAAAATAGTGAGTTTTATGTTATGTATATTTTGCCACAATAAAAATGGACATGCTACATGAATCCATTTTAATAAAGTTCAAAAACAAGAAAACTAAACTACAGTGAAAAGAGGTGAGAACAATGGTTACCTCTGGGGGGGGGTGCTAATGCCTAGGAAGACGTGGGAAGAAGCTTTCTGGGTGCTGGAAATATTGTTTTTTGATTTGGGTGGTTACACAGGTGCATAAGCAAACATTCATCACACTGTATGCTTAAGATGTATGTACTTTAGTTTCCAAATGCCAGTCCAGTCCCAAGTTTATTTGCATGTGATCTGATTTACCCGCATTAGCATTATCAAGAATGTAATGGCAATGGAAAAGAAAAATCCACCAAAAGTGTGTAGTCAGAGAAGGCTTCAGGGAAGAGGTGAGATGTGGGCCAAATACTCAAGGATGAATGGCAGATAGAGAGAGGAAGGGAATTCTGGACACTGGAAGAGCATGCCCATGGGCAGTGAGGAGCAAGCGTGTATAGAGTGTGCTGGATACTACAAGCTGCAGGTGGTCACTGGCCAGAGAGAAGGGCTGGAGTGATAAGTGGGAGCCCCATCCCAACATGTCTGGGAAACCCTATCAGCAGTTTGGACTGTACACACGCTAGGCAGATGTCAGAGGAAGTTAAGTAAGAGAGACACAAGATAGATCCATGACAGGATGATGACCTGGATAGAGGAACAGAGACCCCCCCCCAAGGCTCTTGTAATAATGGCCAGGCCCCAGACGACAGGTTTGACCCAGACAATAGGAATGGGGTCATAAGAGATGAAGGAGGCAGAACTCCCTACCTGGTTGTAATGGAGGAGGGAAAGGAGAAGGCTGGTAAGTCTGTTGACTCTAAGCCTTTTTGACTGGTGATCCTCATAACACAAGGGTGAAGACCAAACTACCCTACCCCCTCCCTCCTGATCCAGCAGTGGAGGATCACAGTAGCTCAAGAGTTGGAAAGCACCAGTCGGATTTCCTAGTGTACCATCTCACAGACAAGCAACTAAGGTCTTCTCATGGGCCCACACCTGAGGCCACAGTTTGTAAAGAACAAGCTGGAATGAGAGAGCTGAGGCTTATCTGCTTTGGTGAGTATGTCCTAAAGAAGAGGGAACAAGACTCATTTGGCTGTGGTGCCCAATGCCCTCCAAATGCCCTCACCAACCTTACCTTCCACCACAGGGTTCTCTGGCCTAGGCTAATAGTTTCAGTCTCTGCCAATCTGTCACCAGAAAAGTTCTCCCCACAGCCCAACCAAATCCTGTACAGCTAATGGTTTCATCAAATGGTTTGGTAATGCCTTGTAAGTCAATCCAATTTATCCTCCAACCAAGTTGTGCAACCAAAACTGAGGCAGGGACAGAGAGGAGTTGGCTGACCATGGGCACCCCAGGGCCACCAGGAGCCAGACATAAGTCTTGGCTAGTAGATTCCATCAAGGACCTACAGATCTGATATGAACAACAGAGATAACTGCTGGGTTCTGTTCTTGATGGCCTGTGCACATCTGAGAGTGGCTGAACGACAAGGGCCAAATATCAGAACTTGTAGAGGAGAAACCAAGAATAGGTGGGTTTGAATTAACTTGTTTGAGGCCTAAAACTTATTCCTAATTTCTGATCCTAATCTGGCAAGGTTAGTCAACAGTTTGTTAACTGTACAGTCCAATTCGAGAGAGAGTCACTACCATGTGTGTCTATTTAAATTTAAATTAAAAGGGTGCCTGGGTAGCTCTGTAAGTTGAATGTCTGACTCTTGATTTTAGCTCAGGTCATGATCTCAAGGTTCGGGAGACTGGGCCCCACACTGGGCTCTGCACTGACAGTGTGGAACCTGCTTGGAATTGTCTCTCTGTTCTCTCTTTGTCCCTCCTCTGCTCATGCTCCTCTCTCTCTCAAAATAAATACATTAAACTTAAGAAATGTATTAAATTTAAATTATCTAAAATCAAATACAATTAAAAACTCAGTTCCTCAGGGCTCCATAGCCACATGATGACTGGTGGCTATCATATGGAACAGACATAGAACGTTTCCATCCTCCCGGAAACTTCTACTAGCGCTGGTCCTCATGCATGGTATCTCCTGCTTGAATTGGTCTGATTATAAGAGGTATTCACGCTGAAATCATCTTTACACACCAAAGTGGAAAGAATCCTTTTAATTTTTAACTAATGAAGATGAAATTAGGTATCAAAAAGGACATTCAGCACTCCTTAGTAGAAAGGCACCAATCAAAGGTCCTTCAGTCAAAACTGAGAGGAAGTAAAAAAATAACTAAGAAAAATGAAAGCTAACAGGGTACAGTGAAACAGTCCACATTCTGCTCTCTTAACTGTTCTTCTATACAAAGAGCTAATCTCATTCCAGAAGATTAGGAATATGTGGAAATTAATGGACCATTAATAAGCAGCAATTATTCTTTAGAAATAATTCATGACTGACAAAAACAAAATCAAATGAAGTAGAAATTTAGGTGGGTGAGAAGGGAAAAAGAGGAGAGCAGAGACATGTTTTGCAGTAATAAGACTGCGATCAGAATCAGTAGTTTTGTAAAGAGAGTTTTTAGTCTGAGGATGTAACTAAAACAGCTTAAATAATATTGGTTACCTAGCTAATGAAAATGATCACCTAAATTTTGTTCATAACACATACCTCCACTGGGAAGATAATTGATAATTATCCAAGTGGAAGTAAAGCTTCTACTGAAGGCTGTCATAATATTTCACCACCAACTGTCCCCCTTGACTGGGGCTCAAGAGAACCCAACACACACAATTAAGATAGAAAAGAGCAAAAACTCACACTACTTCCATGCACAAGGATGGTTCCTTCTAGCAAGCAGAATGCATGCCTGGGTGCTCATGAAAGAGGACAGGAATCTTGAGGGTAGGGGGTAAAAAATAAGTCCAAGAGAATCCTGTTTTGTCTAGTTTACAATTCAGATGGTTGTTTCAAGTTAAGGGCACATATTAAGGTGCTGTTGTGAAACGGGTACAAAGCACTGCTTAATTAAGGGCTTTAGGTGCCTGGTAAAAGACACACGCTACAGGGGCATTTCCTGCTCTGTACTTATTAATTTCAGGTATTCATTTATGCCCTCTTTCTCTTTCTCCTTCTGCTTATATAAAATAGAGCAGAAATAAATATAAAAAGTGAGTGAGAAAAAGGAAAACAAGAGTAAAGGTAGAAAAATGGAGCTAAGAATAAAGTTACATAGGGCTCTGTGTTGACAGTGTGTAGCCTGCTTGGGATTCTCTCTCTCCTTCTCTCTGTCCCTCCTCTGCTCACATGTTCTCTCCGCCCACCCCACCCCCCCGCCACCTCAAAATAATAAACATTTTTAAAAAAACAAGAAGGAAGCTTATCCAATATACCTACCACAGCAACTGGGGTTCCACACTGGTAGACTTGCTAAGCCAATAGTTAATTCTTAAAGACTTGGTGTCAAAGGTAGACAAAGACCAACTGCTCAAGAGGAAGACAACTCAGCCTGGGCAAGGACTTGTCCCACAGGCCCTGCAAGTGAATGCTGGCTAACTGGCTTTGCCCAACTAAGTCCCTTTATAACCAGTGCCAGCTCTCTCACATAATCAAACCCAGGACACAGGAGGTGGGACCAGCCCAAGAATTCACTGGAACTACCCAAAAATGTGGTGCCCAGAGTCTGTCCTGTGAACCAGCAGGAACTTGTTGCTCATCAACAGTTTCTGTAAACAAGTGCTAGGAAGGTACAATACCAACTCTGGGGGGAAATGACCAGATCTGACCTCACAGAACCCATCCCAATGCAGCTCAGCAAATCCCACCCAGCAGAGAGGATTCCCCACTTGACCCCAACACTGAACCTCGGAGACCCTGAGCCAGTAACACTGCTGTCTCCTCCCACCTTTCTATCAATATTATACCACACTTTCCATGGATAACAGCTCAACAATTACCACAAAGTCAAGCTTACCCTCTTTCCACAGCCTGTCAAGTCCCCATGACGACAATCTGTGTGAGGACCTTACCACTTGCCCACACTGGGGAATGCAAAAGCAACTTCTTCCTTCAAGAGCCTGGGGATCAAGCCTGTTTGGCCTCATTGTAGGGGAGACCATTTGTATCAAAGTATCTTCCCATTTCCACTAAGCCCTCCCCTGCTGGACTGAATACCACAGCACATATTCTGCTCTTCATACCACCCTCGACAGCACTCAATACCACCATGCCCTATGGGACCGTGGTCTCATTCCTAGACCAAAAGAACTTTCTGCCATGATGGAAATGTTCGACATCAGTGACTGCTGTCTAATATGCTAGCAACTAACCAAAGTTGCTTACTGAGCACTTGAAATGTGACTAGTCCAAATGAAGATGTCCTGGAAGTACACAATATATACTGGTTTTGGAAGACTCAGTGCAAAGAACAGATTGTGAAATTTCCTATTAATAATTCTTTATATTAATTACATGTTGAAATGATATTTTGGTTATACTAGGTTAAATAAATAGTTTTATATTAATTTCACCTGTTTATTTTTCCTTTTTTAAATGTAGCTATTAGAAAATTTAGGATTACATGTGTGGCTAGCATTCTATTTGTATTAACCAGCACCAACCTATACTACTTAGTATTTTTCTTTAAAATAAGTTTTCATTTTCTACTCATTCTGAAAATATTCATGAAATTACAGTTTGATTAAAGTTTGATGTACTGGTTGCATTTTTACAATAAAGTTTTTAAAATCCACAGAACTATTAGCCTAAAATAGAAAAGATAAATTTATCCACAAGTAACCTAAAATCCTCTTGTGTACCATACCCTTTGGGAAATGCTGGCCCAGGGCAGAGCTACTGAGTGTGGCCTGTGGACCGGTGCCAGTCTTCCTACTGTTTGTCATCACTCACAATAAGGACATAAATTGAGAGCATGTATTTAGAAACATTGAGAGCAGTGTGACAGTGTAATCTAATATCCACTGACGTCTTGGAATCTAATATCTAATCTAATATTAAAAATCAGGAGTTGTATTTTCCATGTTTTTTTTAATTTTTCTAGTAAATCTTTTTTATTGTATTTTACCAAGATATTAGTCAATAACAGATTGGAAATTAGGGAAAAAAACCCAACCAAACTGGTTGCCAAAATTAGTTAGAGATACACTGGCTTAGAGTATAAGAGAATCTTCCATGGGCCTTCCAGAGTGATGACCAAAGAACTGCAATCCTAAGTAACATCCAACAGTGTCCAAATAGAAGTATACTAAGGAGATATTCCAGAGCCCTACAATAAAGGCCGGCACAGGAAGAGTGGGGAGTTAATACCTGGGGAACTAGAAATCCTGTTAAATGAAACCTCTCCTCCTCTAAGCATTTTAACTAATAAAATTTTTACTATAATTCTAAGAAACGTGGGTCCTCATTACCATTGGGGAGAAAACTTGTGTACCAAGGAAAAGGCACACAAAAGCCTTAAAAAAATATGGACCAATAGCACTGAGCTAGATCTCAAGAGGGGTGCAGAAGATGTGAGAGGCATGGTCCACATGCTAAAGGAGTTTGTTATAATCTATCTGGAAAGGCACAATGGCATGAAGGTTAAGAATACTTAACTCTGGAGTCAAACATAGTGGCTTGCCACTTACCGTATGACCTTGAGCAAATTACTTAACCTCTCTTAACATTCAAAGTACTTACCTGTTGCAGTAGAGAATCTCCAAAAATGGAGATTCCTCCTCTCCCAGTAGGCGCTTGCCACTCCTCACATCAAGAAGTAGAGTCTATTTCCCCTCCCCTTCAATCTGGGCTGGCCTTGTGACTTGCTTTGACCACTGGATGCAGCAAAAGGGACATTCTGGGACTTTCAAGCCCAGGCCTTAAGACAACTGGCAACTTCTGCTTCCTCACTCTTGACACACAGCTGCTTCGCTGTGAGAAGCCCAGGAAAGACTCCCTGTGATTAGACACCTGGCCCATGACAGACCATGTTGGACACTTCAAGCCCAAGCGAACTCTCAGCTGACTGTGACTCCAGCTGACACCACACAGAACAGAACCACTCAAATGAGTCCGACTAACCTCCAGAATCATGAGAAATATTAAGTTTGGAGCGGTCTGTTACAAAGCAATAGAGAATTTAAACATCTCTAAAATGAGGATAAAAACAGGAAAAAAAAGTATAAAGAGTGGATGTGAGGAATAAAGTAAAATAAGGTATGACAAGTGCTTATAATGGTGCTTGGCACAGAAGCTGCTCAACAATTGCCAGCTGTTACCATTTGAGGAGCTAAAATGAACACACATATGCGCAGTGTGTAACTGCAGGCTGTCTGGGAGGCTACATACAGGTTCTGCCGCCTTTCAGGCCCCGGAAAGTAGAATGCATAGTTGAAAAGGCAAGGCTTTGTGGTGAAATCAAGTACTGGACACCTGAAAGATGGAGAGTACAGAATAATGATTTCTAAAACTCTGACACATGGAGACCTACCCATGAACTGCTGGGCAAGAATATGTGTATGCTCCAAAGGCTGAAGACCACCACGGCAGAACCCCAGAGGTCTCTACAGAGACAGGGTAGATGGGTGGCTGCCAGTGCTTAGGGGGCAGGTGGCAAGGGATAATATGGAATGACTGCTAATTGGTATGGGGCTTCTCTGCGGAATGATGAAAATGTTCTAAAATTGATTGTGGTAATGAGTGCACAACTTTGTGAAAATACTGAAAACCAGTGAATTGTGCATTTTAATTTTTTTTAATGTTTATTTTGGGGGGGGGGGAGAGAGAGAGAGAGAGAGAGAGAGAGAGAGAGAGAGAGAGAGAGAGAGAGAGACAGGCAGACAGAGTGCAAGCAGGGGAGGAGCAGAGAGAGAAGGAGACAGAATCCGAAACAGGCTCCAGGCTCCGAGCTGTCAGCAGAGCCGGACGCGGGCCTCGAATTCAGGAACTGTAAGATCATGACCTGAGCTGAAGTCAGATGCCTAATGGACTGAGCCACCCAGGTGCCCCGAATTGTGCATTTTAAATGGGTGAATGTATAGTATATAAATGTTGTCTCACTGAAGTTATTACTACGTAGTAAAGAGGAGGGTAAAATGAAGAGGGTGTAAATGACAAAAGACCAAGAAGCATTCCATAGGGTTGTCTGGGGCTAAAAGATGCCAGCCTATTTGGGATTAAAAGGAAAAGCAGGGGCGGCTAGGGGGCTCAGCTGGTTGAGCATCCGACATCTTCTCAGGTCATGATGTCACAGTTTGTGAGTTCAAGCCCTGTATCGGGCTTGCTGCTATCAGCTGAGAGCCCGCTTCAGATCTTCCGTTCCCGTCTCTGTCCCTCCCCAGCTTCTGCTCACGATCTCTCAAAAATAAATGAAACATTTAAAAAAAATTTTTTTTCAAAAAGAGGAAAATCAGGTATTTTCAGATAGTGAATGAACCCAGTGCCAGCTAGGAGCTGTTTACCCTGGGGACAGACTCTGCCATTCCAAAGGATCATGTGGCATGACTGCTTGAAAGCTGTGTAGCTCACTCATACCTGTCTCCCTTTGGCTTAAGCCACAACCTGAGCTCTGCTAATCATGGGGCTTTTAAAAAGAGGAAAACTTCTTAAGCAAAAATGCTTCCTGACAGGAAAGGAGATTAAGGCCTTCATTCAGACAGACCTCAGAGGTGGATGAGTTCTGCACCCTAACTTTATCCCGATGTAGGGCAGGAAATGGAAGACATGCAAGTGGAAGGACAATGAGGAACCTCATCTTTCCTCACAGCAATGCTCTCTTTATTAAGGAACAGTGGGCAAACGAGTTCAACTCAATAAACAATATTCACCAATCAAATGCACCAGAAAACTCAACGGGCCCTTAGAAAATATGCTCTGTAACTCCACTATGACGGGGCGCCTGGCTGGCTTAGTCAGTAGAGCATGTGACTCTTGATCTCGGGGTTATGAGTTCAAGGCCCCTGTTGGGTATAGAGATTACTTAAAAATAAAATCTTTAAAAAAATCCACTATCACAAACCCCACCAACACACTTCTTTAATCTAACTCATGAATATTTACTGAGCTCTCAACCCAGTATAGCTGTTTCTAGCATAATGCAATTGTTAAACATCAGTTATAGATCTACTGCGTGCAGAAACTCTGAAAAGGGGTAGCATGACCATGCAGCCATCCTCTGTACGAGGTGGCACTGAAAGAGGCACCTATAACCTAGATCCGGGCCTTGCTCTCAAGCAATGATATAATGGGAAATAACTGCTAACTACCTTGAGTACGTATGTGTGTCAGGCACTGCTGTACAGATACTAGTTCCTCTGTCCTCAGAGCACTGCTTCTATCTCCCCATAGAAATCCATTTCTAAGTCCATTTTAAAGATGAGAAAACTGAAGCTAAAGATGTCAAATGACTTCCCTGAGTTGAGACCACAGGAAAGTGGTGAGGTGACATTCACACCCAGGCATTCTGGAACTCAATCTCCTTAGCTTCAGCAACGGCAGAAGCCACCAGCACCAGGTCCTGCTTACAGTGGGCACTCAAAGAACATCTGCTGAGAGGAACTGGAAGGTTAATGTGACACAGGCAGAATAAGAGTGCTTCACTGGAGATGCTGCAGGCACAGACAAGAGGAAGTTCCTTAATTCTCACTGAGAGGAGCCTAGAGAAGGTGAATCCTGGAAAGGGAAAAAAGAAAAGGGGGGCAGTTCAGGCTGAGCGAAGCACAGACCCTGTGTGACACTGAAGCAGTCTGACAGCTGAGATCCAGTGATTCTATCTGCTGGCTAAAGGTATCTAAGCAGATCCAAGCAACAGGCGCTTGCTCGTTGTTAGTTATATGGTACATATAACACAAGCAACTAGAAGGAACCGTTTATTTGGTGACTTTCATCCTGGCAGTAAATAAAAGGAAAGAAAGCAAGCATCACTGCTGGATAATGGGAACACGCATAGGATTTCAATTTTGGAAGAACCTATCATTGAAAGAAACAACCAGAGGTATTCCTGTGCCACCTTCTACAACAGCTCCTAGAAAAACCACTCACCAACTCATAACCCCCAAATGGGCAGGTGAATCTCATTAGGAATGGATCCCAAATGATGAGGCCTCTGGGCAACCAAGAATGATCTGTATCCAGGATGGATTATAATAAAACCTCAACAATCAAGATTTTTCTGAGGATGGCATTATTTTTCTAAGTACCTAGCCTCACCAAGCCTTTGAAAGAACAAACCATCGTACTACCTGGTACCTAAATGGTACACTCCACAATTTTTCCACAACAACCATGATACATGTAAGTGTAATGTTTTAAACCTTCACACGTCTTTTCTCCATGGTTCCAATTCCAAATAAAGGGAAACAGCTTTAAGCTAATCTTAATATCAGTAGAGAGTGCATTAAAATAGTTCTATAATAAAGTTTCCTACTAGAACTTAGTAAGAATGCCTCCTTAAGTTCCTTCAAAAAATTTAAATCCCACAGATAAACTGCAAGCACAACCATAGCATTTCCGTGCCTTTAAAACATGGAAATAACCTATTATTTAAATTCCCAATTTAAACTGTGAGCTTCAACAACCTTTCCAATATTTTCTTCCACGAGGTCTCCCTCCCCAAGGCTGATTCTGATGGGTAGGTGGGTTGGTGGGTTGTGGGTGCTTCCCGAGCAGACACATCTGAGTTTCTCAAATTAAGCAAAAAGGATGAAAACAGAAGTATACATATTTATAGTATTTATAACACTAACCTGTGATATTTGTTAAATTCTGCCTTTAAAAAATGCATGTTGAAAACGCAAATTGGGGAAGATTTAAGCCACCACCTCCTTCTGTGAATGATGCAAATGAAGGCCCAATCAGAAAATATCTCCCACCCACCATGAAAAGCATGTTTTAAGTGACTAAAGAACATTTCCCCTGACTTCTTTGCCTTCCTTGGTTCACCTCATAAAAAATACTCATATCTTCACTATGTGATAATTCTTCTAGCCACATACTTACGATCTGTGCGCTTTTGTGGTATGCATGTTCCACTACAGTAAAAAAGATGTTTTAAAAATAGGTCACATTAACTTAAAAAAAAAAGGTGTTGCCGGGAAAAACAGCATGAAATCGGTTTCCACGTTGCTTACACCCCCGCACTACCTGCAACCACTTCACAGAACGTCAGAAGACATGAGACCTGCTTATCTAAAATTCTACCAAATGTCCTCAAAATCTCCCCCTGCTTCGCTCATTTTGGGGCAACCAGTCCGGAGAACAGCCGTCCACAGCTCCTAGCAGTTGCAGCCTCGCGGGCTGGGAGATGCAGTGGTCGCACTGCCACTTGAGGGGGCCTGCGGCCCCACCAGACCCCTGGACAACGCACCCGAGGCCTGCGGGAGCGCCTGCGGGTGCCAGGGGAAACCGGCCTGGGGCTCGGGCTCCGTTCGCCGCCTGCCAGTGGGTGACGTACCGGTTCTGCCCCCGGGATGCCGCGAAGCACGAAAGCCGGCCACCTTCGCGGCGGGCTGCAGCTGCCGCTTGCGCGCATTTCCCAAGACGCACAGTGGGCGGGCGCGCAGGCCCCGGAGACCCCCCAGAGCCCGCTCGGCCTGCCCCGGTGCCCCCCGCCCCCCACGCCGGCTGCTCCGCGAGGCATCCAGGCTTCCCGCAGCAAACATACTTACCACCCACCTTAAGCCACCCCCGAGTGCACTCACTCACTCACTCAGGCCACCTGAGAGGGGACCCTGCCACTGGCACCTCGAGCGACGCGGCCCTGGGTACCGCACCCAGTCGACCTGGAGCCGGGGGAAGGGCGTTTAGCCCAGCACCGCGCTGCGTCCCCGCCCCGCGCGCTCCAGAGCCGCTGCCCTGCGCGGCCCACGGCGGGTCCGCCCCGCCCCTGGGGGGACCTGAAGCCCCCACGCGTCCGCCGCACCCCAGGGGCCCTACCTGAAGGCCGGTGGTTGGGCGGCGAGGTCCGCACCGCACCCGACTCGGCCATCTTCCCAGGGAGAGGGGATCCCCGCGCAGCCCCCTCGGTCCCCGCTCCAGCCCCGCAACCACCGCCGCGCTCCATAGGGACGCGCGAACCACACAGGCGCACTGCCCCAGCCGCCGCGCCGCACCGGACCCGCGCGCGTCCGCACGCGCACGCGTCCTTCTCACACAGCTTGCGCACTCGGCGTGCACGTGCGAAGTGCGCACCGTTTCTCACGCCGCGCACGCGCACCGCGTGCACAAGCGAGGGGCACACTGACCCTCACACAACACAAGCACGCAGCATGCACATGCAACGTGCGCACTAGTTCTCACAGCATGCGCACATACCGCGCGCACGTTCGACGTGCACACCGGTCTTCACTCAGCGCGCAAGCACACCCGGTGTGTACATAGTCCTCATACGCTGCTTACATGTAGCATGCACACACCGATATAAACACACCTCCCCACACAGTGCACACACTCAAAGCCTTATACACGTAGGATAGTTTCTCAGTGCACACATCCTCACAAAGTGAAAACAGCACACACATACCATGTGCACACTTGCTCACCCAGCACGCACGTGTTCTCACACACAGTGGACACACATCCTCACACAACCTCCATATGTTCACACACACTAGGCATCCACACACATATATACTAAACGCTGCAGCTCTGGAAACAGTTCCTGATGAGGGCCTCAGGCAGATGCCACTTGTGCAGACACCTGTGGACCCTCCCCCAAGCACAGTTAGGTTCCAGTTCTCCAGATGCCCCCGGTGGTCGGTGCTAGATTCTCCCTCACCCCAGCCAAGGCGTGCGGCCACCCAAGGCAGGACTACAGGACCTTCAAGGCAGGGCAGGGGCATGTAGTCTTAGGGACCTCAGCCTTCCAGCCATGCCCTCACTCCCTGGCTCACTCCTTGGCGGATTCCACAGAGAGCTACTCTATGGTTCCTTTTTTCCGGGGGGTGAAAATCTCTTCCAGAAGGACCTCTGTGGGAAGACGTATGGCAAACTGTTAAATGGTAGCTACAGGAGTAGAGGTCCGGGAAGGGTGTGTGGTGGTGGTAATGGGGTTCTCCCGGACATCCTTTTAGCCTTGTCATGAGCATTTATCATGTTTCAAAAACATACATATTGAAAAATACATCTTTGCATAGCGCCAGTTCAAGCTTCCAGGTTGTTTACTCAGGTATGGCCTGCCAAGTGATAACCGATCTCAGTGGGGCCCCAGGCTGCACGTTTCTCTGGTGGACAGTGACCAGCCCTCTGAGCTTTTTACTCCCAACCCTGGGGGAGAGATAAATGTAATTAAAAAACGTAATTAAAGCTGAGTAAGAGTACAGGGTTTCTATTGGGGATGATAAAAATATTCAAGAATTACATTACGTGATGGTTACCTCCGTAATACTAAAAAAACATAAAATTGTACATTTTAAATGGGTGAACTTTATAGTATGTAAATTATACAATTTTTTTAGGGGCGCCTGGGTGGCCCAGCCAGTTGAGCCTCCAGCTCTTGATTTCCATTCAGGCCATGAACCCAGAGTTCTGGACTGAGCCCCGCTCGACAGAGCGAGAGGATTCTCTGTCCCTCTCCCCTGCTCACTCCCTCTCTTTCTGTAAAATAAAAGTAAATTAACAAAAACAACAACAAAAAACCCACCAAGCTGAAACTCTCAGGAACCCGCACCTGGATTCGTAGTTCAAAGCTTGGAAGTCCCTTTGTGGCACAAAAATATGATGGACTTGTTGGTGACACTCCCAAAGGTGAGCTGGGAGTAGGGAGTGACTGTGATGAGAAAGGCAGAAGGGGACTTTAGACACAAATGAGCAGGAAAGCGGGCAGGTGGGGGCTCGTCCCCTGGCTGTAAAGAAAATAGTTTCTAACCCAAATAAGATTAAGCCAAGTTAATTAGGTAGCGCATGGGAGCCATCTTCACTTTTCTCTTTATTTCTTGCAGACCTTGGGTAGTTCATAATTAATCAAATTCTTGAGCTCTTGCCTGACATGTCAGAGTGGCACCTCATCCTAGTTTTATTCTATTTCTACTTTCTATTCCCACTTCCATTCTAGTCAGACACCTCCTGTTTATTTCTTCTGTAGCTCTATTCTTCAAATATATAGTGTTGTAAAGATATGCATGGTTTTAATTTATATAAATGATATTGCACAACAGCTATCATTGTTTTTCCTTGCTTGGAATTGTTGTCAACATCTATCCATTGCAGCTGCCTACAAATCAGAAATAGAGCATTCATTCATTCTGGCTCACTTTTTTTTTTTAATGTTTATTTATTTTTGAGAGACAGAGTGTGAACGGGGGAGGGCCAGAGAGAGAGGGAGACACAGAATTCAAAGCAGGCTCCAGGCTCTGAGCTGTCAGCACAGATCCGACGCCGGGATTGAACTCACAAACCGTGAGATCATGACCTGAGCCGAAGTCTGCGGCATAACCGACTGAACCACCCAGGCACCCCCTGGCTCACTCTTCTTAAAAATTTTTTCTTAATGTTTTTATTTTTGAGAGAGCGAGAGAGCGCCAAAGTTAGTAAGCAGGGGAGGGGCAGAGAGAGAGGGAGACACAGAATCCAAGGCAGGCTCCAGGCTCTGAGCTGTCAGCACAGAGCAAAGGGCTCAAACCCAGGAACCGTGAGATCATGACCTGAGCCAAAGTCGGACACTTAACCGACTGAGCCACCCAGGCGCCCCTGGCTCCTAACTCTTAACTTGCATATTCAATGCTTGTCCATCTTTTTATTGGGTTGCTTGTCTTTTCCTTGTTGATTTTCAGGAGTTCTCATATTCTAGATAATTCCTTGTAGGTTTATTTATTTTTTATTTTTTTATTTAAAAAAATTTTTTTAACCTTTATTTATTTTTGAGACAGAGAGAGACAGAGCATGAACGGGGGAGGGTCAGAGAGAGAGGGAGACACAGAATCTGAAACAGGCTCCAGGCTCTGAGCCATCAGCACAGAGCCCGACGCGGGGCTTGAACTCACGAACCGCAAGATCATGACCTGAGCCGAAGTTGGATGCTTAACCGACTGAGCCACCCAGGCGCCCCAATTCCTTGTAGGTTTAAATGTTGCAAATTCACACTACTCAATTAACCTTTTCTGAGATCAGCAAAATTCGTTATGCCAAAATCCATCCATTTAAAAAGCTTCTTATATGGAAATAATCTCAAACTTATTAAAGAAAAGTTGTGAGTTTACAAAGAACACTCATATACCCTTTACTCAGATTCACCTATGGTTAACATTTTACTCCATTTATCATTTGTGCTATTTATCTTTTTACCCTCAACTGTTTTTGAAAGTTGCATACATATGCATGGCCCTTTACAAACCCTTAATACTTCAATGTGTATTTCCTAGTAAGAATATTCTTATACAACAACATCAGTTATCAACTTCAGTAAATGTAACATAGATAACAATTATTTTACTTACTTGACTGCCAGTTTCTCCACTGTAGAGGTACTATTTTTCTCTTGAAACTAATAGGCAATCTGTGGGGGAGACACCATAAAGCCATGCAAATACGCTACTCCTTGTCAAAATTTCCCAATATTTAGCATCTATCAGTAGTTCTCGATCTAACCTTTCTCATGTCTAAAAAAATAAAACCTACCAATTTTTCACCTTAAGGTCTGTACTTTGAGGTATTTTTTTTTTTTTAACTGCAGCTATAAAAGGCCAAATTGTGGGATGTTTGTTGCAGCCCTTCAACCCCAGTGGAGATAGATGGGAGTCAAGGAGTAGAGGGATTAACTCAAAACACAGCCATCCGTAGTTAGCAGAAGGAAATAACAAAGATCAACGAGGCGTTGTTCTGTATTTCCCTTGCCCCAAGATAGTCTATACTTTCCATTACTTTATAGATTAACCTCTGAAGCAATTTATTTTGTCTATGGTGTAAGATGAATCCTTATTTACTTTTCTCTGTAAAGCGTAGCTTCTCAGCACATCCATTAATCTATCCTTCCCCCAGATTTCAAAACCACTTTTATCATACATCAAATTCTCACATATACATGGACTTGGTTCTGAGCTCTCTGTTCTCATATTTTTCTGTTACTGTATGTTACGATGGCGTGACTTAGTATTTGACAAAGAGGTCCTCTTTCTGGTTTTTAGAATTGTCTTAGAAATTCACGACTTCTGTATGAAATTACCTTAGAATTAGTTTTTCCACACTCCCCCATCATGATGGAATATTAATTGGAATTATATTGAAATCAGACAAATTTGGGGGAGAATTGGCATTTTTATAGCATGTCATATCTACAAAGCCTCTAAGCCATGTGTTAAAAAAAAAAGTTTGCTGGGCTTTTTACATTAGACTAACTTCCTAAAAACCTAGTTATACTCGAACGGTATCTTAAAATCTACTATACCATCTAGTTGCTAGTCTAGTACGGTTCTCAAATTTTTTGTCTGAAACCCTTACGTCAGAGGTTGGCAAACTACAGCCCATGCATATGGGTCAAATGTAGCCTGCCACGTATTTCTGTTGAAGTTTTATTGGACTATAGACACACTCATTTCTGTGTTGTCTACAGCTGCTTTTCCGCTACAATGGCAGGAGTGAGTAGTTGTAACAGAGGGCCTATGAACCCTAAAATACTTACTATCTGGTCCTCTAGAGAAAGTTCACCAACCCTTATCCTTACACTTAAAACAGAGACTCCAAAAAACCTTTTCTATCTGCTAACAGTGGTTGACGTTATATTTTCCAAAACTTAAAGCTCTACACCCAACCTGGGGCTTGAACTCACAACCCTTAGATCAAGAGTGGCATACTCTACAGACTGAGACAGCCAGGCGCCCAAGTTTTCCACCTCTTTTTACTTGATAGCGGAAATGTAATACTGGCAATAAACACTTGTCAGTTTTCCTTGAAATGACAGGTTCACTTGTAGGTTATACCCATGAATATAAATTCTAAAAAATTATTAAAAATTTTCTAATGTTTATATTTGAGACAGATCATGAATGGGGGAGAGGCAGAGAGAGACAGACAGACAAAATCCGAAGCAGGCTCCAGGCTCTGAGCTGTCAGCAGAGAGCCTGATGCGGGGCTTGAACTCACGAACTGTGAGATCATGACCCAAGCTGAAGTTGGACGCTTAACCAACTGAGCAACCCAGGCGCCCCGAAGAAAAAAAAAAAAATAGTATTAATTCAACACTAAACTCATTGAAAACTAAAACAAAAAATTTATTGACTGTTTCACATTTTTGCAATTCTATTACTGTTTTGCTTGATAGTCTCAGATCTGCTTCTGTATTCAATGTGTTGTAGGATGTGGTTTTCGTTAAAGCATATAAAGAAAATCTGGCCTCAGAGGTATGCAGATGGAAAGGGGAGAAACATTCCAATAGCCTCTTCAGAGAACTGTGTATGTTCTTCTTTGTTACCACCCAATCTTGGCAAATGGTAATTTCTACAAGGTTAGCTGCAATGTGGAATCTAACACTGAATCAATGATCTATTACATTAAAATCCACCCATCATTTAGAAAATATTGGTTGATTCAGCTGTGAAGATCTTTCAAACGTCAACACATTTCATTCTACAATATTAAAAAGCCATTCATTCATACCATTCACTAATCTCTTAAGTCTCTACTGTGAAGTTGCCAAGCTACCGGTAACTAGTTTTTCCAAACTCTTTAATTTTTTGCTTGAGAGCTTTAATCTTATGTTGCCAGTTGTTTTCCTGGAGGCAATAGCCTCATCTCATTCATCTTTGAGGAAATGTTAACCACAAACACAAGCTGCAATAACCAGTTTGTCACTTGTTCTTTCAAGTAAAAATAGTGTTCCATGAAAAACAGTGGACAATTCAGCTTACAACTCAATCACCCAAGTATTTTTCCTTGAGACAATGGTTACACTTCATTCACAGTATGCAGAAGTGCTTTATGTAGCATTTCCTACTTTGTCACGTGCAATATTAAAAACGCATGTACTCTGGGGCACTTGGGTGGTTCAGTTGGTTAAGCGTCCGACTTCAGCTCAGGTCATGATCTCACAGTTTGTGAGTTCAAGTCCCGCGTCGGGTTCTGTGCTGACAGCTCAGAGCCTGGAGCCTGCTTCAGATTCTGTGTCTCCCTGTCTCTCTCTGCCCCTCCCCTACTCACACTCTCTCTCTCAAAAATAAACAAACATTAAAAAAATTAAAAAAATAAAATAAAGACATGTACTCTAGGGCTGGATTCAATGAAATTAATAATTTTTACCGCTTCTCAGGGGCACTCTTAAGTAAAATTGGCTTTTTAAAAAGACTGCGTTTCTATACTTTTTCAAGTTAACAAAATTCCAATTATTCTTAGATTTCTAAAGTATTTTAAGTCATAAATATGCATGGATTTTTATTAAATTTGCAAAAACCCAACTATATTTCAATACCTGACTCTCCAGGGGATCAGCAATGGGACTTTACTCAGATTTTGTCCCCACTTTTTGATCTGCCGTTATCAAGTTGTGAATCGGACAAAACCTGGATTGGAACAGAAGTGACCAGTTTTTAAAAAGTGAGCAGGTGGGGGGCGGGGGGAAGTGAGCAAGTTCACCAGAGGATATCTGTTTCACCCAAGTGTCTGCAGAGTACAAAATAAGGTCCAACCTGTTGAATGTGATTTTGGCAATTTGAGGTGATTCTGGATGACTGATCTACCTTTTGAAAACATCTTCTGCACAGGTTAACAAACTCACACAAAATGCAACCCCATTGTTAGTCTGAACGTTTTAACAGCCAAAAACACAAAAATAAAATACAAAGTATACATTATTCTCATATCACAGTTGGTTTTCAGAAAAGAATCTTCATGAATGTAACTTTAAATAGTTTAGAGAAAGTCATAGGGGCGCCTGGGTGGCTCAGGTGGTTAAGCCTTCAACTTCACTCAGGTCATGATCTCACAGTTTGTGGCTTCGAGCCCCATGTGAGGCTCAGTGCTGACAGCTCAGAGCCTGGAGCTTGCTTCAAACTCTGTGTCTCCCTCTCTCTTTGCCCCTCCCCCACTCATGCACTCACTCACTCTCAAAAAATAAACACATAAAAAATTTTAAAAATTGAATTTCCTTAAAAAAAAAAAGTCATTAACAGGGGCGCTTGGGGGGCTCAGTGGGTTAAGCATCCTGCTCTTGATTTCCTCTCAGGTCATGACCTCATGGTTCATGAGATAGAGCCCCCAAGTTCAGCTCTGCAAAGACAATGTGGAATCTGCTTGGATTTCTTTCTGCCCCTCCGCCGCTCACATTCTCTACTCTCTCAAAAGAAACACGTAAACTTAAAAACAAAAAAAAAGTCATAAACCGTTCAAAAAGAAGCAATTGCATACTATTGAAAGTTATTTCATATTTTATTTTCTAATTGCATTAGTTTGCGTCCAATTGTTTTTACATAATTCCAAATGACCGGAAAGTAAACCTTTTAATCAGTCAGTACTAATTAGCTGTCATGAATCTACATAGTAAAAGAACTCATTAGACTTAAGAATAAAATATGACCAGAGCTATCAATAGCTATAAACTTTCAATGAAGAAATATAGAGTAGTTGGTATTTTGCAAAAACATCTTTAAGCAATTTAGAGACTTCCTATCTGTTAGCCTTATGCTGAATTAAATGATGGTAACAATTATTTTAAATATTGTATTGACATGAATATATATATATATGCACATATATATATATATTCTACAAGTTTTTTTTTTTATTATAGTAACCAAAGACTGCAAGCGAAAGAAATGACAAATAGAAAATATAAAGACATGCATGTTCAATTTTATACGGTCCTGGATACCAAGTGAAAAGCGGCAGACACTGCTCTAGGTGCATTACACATATGGACACATAATCAACCCTTCCACCAATTCTGCCGGTACTCTTCTTATCATCCCAATCTTACAGGTGAGGAGCCTGAAACTCCTACAAGTGAGAGAAGGTGCCCATGGTCACTTGCAGGTAAAGGGCAACGTGAAGGGTGGGGGAAAAGGCCTCCTGACCCCAAGGCCCAAGCTCTTCACTCTCCATCACAATGCCTAAATACCTGGCAGCTGGGGGGGAAGAGAGGACCCAGTCCAATACTCTCCAAATTCCTTGGTTCTCTCTGTACCTAAGAAGCTTGTGTCTTAATGCATTTGTAGTGAGACTTAAGATTTTGTCCTTTTCTGAGTAGGAAGAAATAAGGATAAAAAAAAAAAAATGACAGTTTAAGGTAAATCAACAACACAACATGGTGTGTAAAAGTTCATGGGAGTCCAAACAGTATAAATGAAACTTCTTCTTGCTAAGCAGGATAAAGATCTAAGCATTTCCTACCAACACAAATCTTTTTAATCATTATGACAGGTAAACATAAAGAACTCACTTTCATTCTGACACTTTAACTGTAAAGTTATAGTTAATATTGTATGTTTTAAAATCTGTAAACAACAGAAATAAAGTATAAATCCACCTAGGTATTTTTATTTCAAACATGCTTTTACCTATTTGATTACTCAGTTGCTCTGAAGTCAATACTGACAGCAGTTTCTATCTACTAAAGATGTTATTCACCATCCTATAATTTAATATTTACACAAGATACATGAGATTAAGTTAAACTACAAGTCACAAGTTTTGTAACCAACTATATTCACAGCCATGATTATTCTGTAGATGTGGTGAGTAAACCAATGGCCAATCCTTAATAAAATACAAGAGTTTTCATCATGCATAGTTCACAGGCACCTTAAAAGGTGGCCTCTTAAGAGGCTGGATGTTCAAAAAAGATTCAACAGTCAAGCAATTAAATCCTGGCAAATCTTTTTTCACACAAATGCTTGGTTTGGTTATTGAGCCATTTTAGTAATACAACTTATTTGTGCTCTAACTGGAAGTAGAATAAACACTGCATGAAAAATGCAAGCCCATAAAATTCATTAGTAATACCTAATACCCTCTTAGCAGGAAGAATCATTATTCTTGGATTTCAAACATTTTATTTTCTTTTAGGGCATACCCTATAGCATTGTGTTATGGGAATCAAGGAGTATAACCAAAAAACACAAAACACAAACCAAAAACCAACCAAACAAAAAAACTCAACAACATACACACAGATGCTAAAAAACTAAGGACCACTCCCATTCCTCATTTGAAATAAATCAGTAAATCTATACAAATATCACATTAAAGACAAATTAGTAAAACGCTTCTGCCAAGCAGTGTTGCATATGACCTACAACTTTTACCAACCACTTAATAATCATTAGGGTATGAGATTTTCCAGGATGCAATGGCACTAGATTGAACTGTTATTACCTAGGCAAGGAAAAAAAAAATCACTAAAAAAAACACATGAATGGGGGCCATAGTTGTAATTCAAGAAACTTGAGACAAATCATATTTGCTAGAGGAGGTAAGCAGAAAAAATGTGAGTTGTACCATCCCTACCATGAACTACCACAGAGGCAGAGTTACTACATTCTTGGTAAAATAACACAGAAGGATCTATATATACCACAAATTTAGCAAAACACTTTTTTGTACAGAGGCCTAAATATCTTTGGAAGTTTAGGTTTTGATGAAGACAATCACTAAGTCAATTCTTCAAGGCTAGTTTCTTTAAGTATTAAAAACCAGCCCATGGTCTCAGATGCATTCCATCTGGATAAGTGTTCAGAACTCCAAAGAATAAGAAACATGAATCGCAACTATCCACTCATTTCTATTCTTTGATTTAATGTTTTCTAGTACCTCAGATTTTGATTCCAGTGCTTGCACACTTAGGAATAAGCATGAGATTGGAGAAGATACGCTTATTTTTTTGAAGCCACATGAAGGTTTCTCTCCCTTGGTAGAACTTTTCATCATTGAAAACATCTCTGGAGACCAGGAGAATAAACGTTTCACAGCCTAAATGATGGATCTCTTCTCGTGAAGTTGCAGAAGATTTCAATGTAGCTAGCCAATAAATAGCCCAGCCCTTAATTTCATCTTAGTCAAGTTGAGAACAAAAAAACTAAATAAGAGAAAATCCAAATTCCCAATAATATACAAGCAAAACAAATCTTTACACACAATAAAATACATCCTAAACACAAAGTAAGGGTATAATATACTCTGCAGCATGACATTGTCTTTATTGTATTTCTCAGCTGTAGCTCTTCCATTCAGAAATGAGAAACCATCTTTTCAATAAATTGTTATTCGCTCCCTTTTTTTTTTTTTTTTACCAGCTTAGGGATGGTTTGAAAAAAGCTTAATTATACAGTTGTTAGGAAATTAAATTTTCATTTATACATACTTTAAGTGTTTACAAAGCACTCAAAATTGCAGCTTATGTATATGACTTCTGAAATAAAATGACGCTTTTAACAATAATTTTGTTCTTTAAAAATTTTCTACATACATGCACATGATCAAAACAATCTTTTCTTGTTCGGGAAATTTCCTAAGCATAGTAAGAAAAAAAAATGGACAACTATAGCAGTATTTCAATGTTAAGATGACTAGGTGCCACCTACTGTTTGATTCCTGTAACTACTAACCTTACAAATTAAAAACTGCTATTAAAACCCAGGTCCTAAAACCTGCATTTTGTAAATGCTTTTTTGTTGATATGTTTATAGTGGCAAAATAAGGTTATGAAAGAACATAAGTGATATCAAAATTAGTACAAAAATAGCCACATGCTACTTAAATATGAAAAACTGACCTGATCATTTTTTAATTCAAATGCAGATTTCTGTCTCTTTTAAATTGTATCAAAATCTCAAGGGAACATCTAAGTAACTGGAATATACAGAAAGTCAATGTACGGTCAACAGGCTAGTCAAAGTTAGGGCTTAATCATGATCCATAATGAATGTACGGTAAATGGTTTATTTGGAACATTCATTTACTAACTGCAAGTGGTCAAAGTAGGAAAGGCAGTAATGCATTTTTCTCCTCTTTTTAAAAAATAGTAGATGTGGTCTTTTACCTATAAGCTCCAATACATCAAAAGAACAAAGGGGGCTTAACATTTCATGTAAGAGAATTCGGCATTACCGGTTTTTCAAGAAATACCTTAGAAACAAATCAGTCTGCCTTAACAAATTGCACTCATGCTAATAAATTTTAATCTTCTTTAACAGGTCACAGCCAAAATCCAAATTGTTGGAACAATCCTCAGAGAAATTGGAATGTAAAATGTTGAATTCAATTTAGATCTGGAAGGGAAAAGAACATCAGATCAAATGAAAGAATTCTTATATTCCAGAAGTCTACCACATAAGGGAGCCCTGCACCCCCTAAGGATATCTTTGAAGAGGAAATTCTCTACACCAAGTTTTTCTCAATTATAGTTTGCTGCCAGTAAATCTTTACAACTTCCTTCAGAATGTTATGCTATACAAGATGTTTTTAAAAAAATTTTTTTTAAATGTGTATTTATTTTTGATACAGAGTGTGAGCAGGGTAGGGACAGAGAGAGAGAGAGAGAGAGAGAATGTGAAGCAGGCTCCAGGCTCTGAGCTGTCAGCACCGAGCCCGACGTGGGGCTCGAACCCACAAACTGCGAGATCATGACCTGAGTTAAGTCAGATGCTTAACCAACTGAGCCACCCAGGCACCCCGTATACAAAATATTTTTAATAATATTCTTAATAAAGTTTAGTGTCTCTCTTTTGTGCTGGTGATGAGAGATTTTTTTTATTCTGGGGGGGAGCAGATATGCAGGAGTACTATTTCTTTATTTTAATGTTTATTTATTTTTGAGAGACAGCGTGAGCGGGGAAGGGGCAGAGAGAGAGAGAGAGGGAAACACAGAATCTGAAGCAGGCTCCAGGCTCTGAGCTGTCAGTGCAGAGCCTGATGCGGGGCTTGAACCTACAAACCATGGGATCATGACCTGAGATGAAGTCAGGAGCTTAAAAGACTCAGCCACCCAGGCACCCCTAGGAATGTTATTTCTTTAAGAAAGGTACAAGTGTGACAGTTAGCAAATTCTCTCAATCTGGTTATAGGAAAGAAGGCTAGCATACCTATATACCATCTGGAGAAATGTCTTGGAAAAACAGGGTTCTCAGGTGATAAAAAAGGCAACCCTTGCCTTTGCAAATGGTTCAGGGAAACTCCAATTCCTTTAGTATCCACTGTCTTTAGCATCTCTTTCCCTGCCGGACTACAGAGTCCAGTTCCAAGGAATCACTGGCATAGATTCAGAAATTTTTTTCTTAGAAAGTCTTAACCTTGTTTACTAGATCCTCATCCTAACACCTCTGTGTATGTGGTTTCATATTCAAATGTGTTCTCTGCTTAGGTTAATTTCCAAAAATGCCTTCTACCCCAGCTCTAAAAATGTTTATATCACCCCTTAATTTACAACACAATTCCATGTCAGGTTCTTGTATATAATCATTAAATAATAATATCAATAAATCAATAATAATCATTAAATAATAAATAATATAATAATTAAATCTACTATCAAAGTATCATTAACAATTTAGTCACTAGAATTCTCTGGCTCAGGATCTCCAAAGGGAAGAACATTGAAAAAAAGTATGATGTATTTATATAAAAATTCATAAACACATATACACATTGAAGATATGTACTCAAATTTTAATTCACCACGAGCATTCGTAATGGTCTGAAGACGCATCAAAATATAAGAGAGATTGATGGACAAATAAAGATAAGAGATATGGGATAAATCAACTATAGGAAAATGTTAATTACAGAATCTTGCTAGTGGGTACCACTTGTGATGCCTAACTCAGACTTCCCCAAGACCAGCCTTTGTAGTTCTGAAAGGCTCTGGTAATTCTGTTGCAGTCTTAGTCAGCAACTAACTTTTACTGTTAGCAAAACAGTACATTCTCCTCAAATACACCAACTCCAAACCAAGAGTTTGCCAACAGTGCATATCCAACGGATAAAATAGTGTACTGACAAATGGTCTCAATTTTAACAAGACTTTTAATATATGTTGTAATTCCAACGCTTCATATCAAGCTGTTCAAACAAGATTCTTCTTTTAACGTACTAGTATTTCAATTGAGTAGGCATGTTTCTTTGAGAAGATCTTGTATTTCTTTCAACTGTCTCCTAAATTTCATAATAGCTATCTCTTTAAACACTCAAACAAGTTATGACTGCAATGCCTAGCATTCAGGTTGCCAAAGAAGATACTGATCTTTTCTAGAAGAAATGGTGAAAAAGATTATAAGAATCCTCAAAGTATAAACAGTTTGACTAACTGTCTGATAAATAATGAGCATTTTAATTCATGGACAAATCTTGAAATATATCCTAAGTATTCAACATTCTTAGATTAAACAAAGATAGGACAAAGAGCTAGTTTCTCTGTAGATAATTCAGAAACAAAAGTTGAAAAATGTAAGGTGCATCTACTTACATCATCAATGTCTTCATCATCGTCTCCAATGTCATCGAACTGAATTTCGTCATCATCTCCAGGACCAAATGTATCCGTTTCATTGATTTTAGCTAAAGAAACAATAACAAATACACTCATATAACCAAGATGATATTAAAATGAGTAACTGTCCACTAAAAGAAGTGGTCTGCTGGGGCGCCTAGGTGGCTCAGTCAGTTGAGCGTCCAACTTCGGCTCAGGTCATGATCTCTCACAGCTTGTGGGTTTGAGTCCCACATCGGGCTCTGTGCTGACAGCTCAGAGCCTGGAGCGTGCTTTGGATTGTGTGTCTCCCTCTCTCTCTCTGCCCCTCCCCCGCTCATGCTCTCTCTCTCCCAAAAATAAATAAACACTAAAAAAAATTAAAAAAAAAAAAAACAGGAAAAAGAAGTGGTCTGTTGAATTATGAAAAGAGACTCTTAGGAGTCCAACTTAAATTTTAAGTTTTGTTATAAGAAAGATCCTCCTAACTTCTACCTAACAGCCCTACTATATAGAATTTTATACAACAAAATCTCAAGGTCACTGCTAAGCCAAGATGGAAAGTATGAGTTCTAATTTTGTTTGCAGAGATTTTTTTTTTAAGTCAGCTTTATGCCCAGTGCGGAGCCCAATGCAGGGCTCGAACTCACGCCTGTGAGACCAAGACCTAAGCCAAGATTAAGAGTTGGACACTCAGCCAACTGAGCCACCTAGGCACCTCTAACAAAGGTATTTTTAATTCAGGGGGCACCTGTGTGGCGCAGTCAGTTAAGCATCCGGCTCTTGATTTCAGCTCAAGTCATACTGTCACAGTTTATGAGATCGAGCCCACAGAGGGCTCCATGCTGACAGTGCGGAGCCTGCTTGGGTTTCTCTCTTCCCCTCCCCCGCTTGCTCGTCCACTCTCTCAAAAATAAGCAAACGTTAAAAAAAAAATCCAATTCAGGGGCACTTGGGTGGCTCAGTCAGTAAGCGTCTGACTCAATTTCAGCTCAGCTCATGATCTCATGGTTTGTGAACTCAAGTCCCATGTCAGATTCTCTCCTCCTCTCTGCCCCTCCTCTGTTTTCTTTCTCAAAATAAATGTTAAAATTTCTTTTCTAATTTAATACTTGACAAATGTATTAGTTTCAAGTGCACAACACAGTTGATTTGGCAATTATATACACTATGGTATGCTCACCACAAGTATAGTTATGTTCTGTCACCAAAGTTATTACATAATTGACTATATTCCCTATGCTACTTTTCATCTTACTTTAGAACTAGAAGTTTGTACTTCTTAATCCTCTTCACCTATTTCGCCTATTCCCCCAACCCCCCAGCAACCACTAGTTTGTTCTCTATATTTAGGAGTCTGTTTCCCTTGTTTGTTCATTTAATTTTCACATTCCAACGCTGCACAAAAGTTCCTTTTTCTCCCCATCTTCGCCAACACTTGTTATTTTGTCTTTTTGATACTAGCCACCCTGACTGGTATGAGGGGATATCTCATTGTGGTTTTGATTTGCATTTCCCTGATAAGTGAGGCTGAGCATCCTTTCATGTCTATTGGCCATTTGTACGCCTTCTGTGTAAAGTGTTTATTCAGAAAAAAAAAGTTATTGAAGAAATAAAGTGTTTATTCAGTTCCTCTGCCCATTTTTAATGGATTATTTGGGGGGTGTTTGGGGTGTTAAATGGTAGAAGTTCTTTATGTATTTTGGATATTAACCCTTTATGAGACGTATCATTTGCAAGTATCTTCTCCCATTCAATAGGTTGTCTCTTTGTTTTGTTGGTTTCCATTGCCATGCAAAGCTTTTTAGTTTGATGTAGTCCCGACTATTTATTTTACAAAGGTATTTTTAGTAAGGCAGGCTTCAGTCACACAAATTCTAAAGCCATTACAACTTACAACTATGCTTCAAAAAAAAGGTCAGAGCACAGGCTAACAATTTACCACTCACCAAACAGATTCACCAATCAGAAAATTTAGTCAAATCATGATTACCCCTAAGCAAGAAAATGAACCAGGACATGCTAGTCCTATTCCCAGACATACTAGATTGAAAATGTCAAGTATAAAATTTCAGCAGAATTTTCATGCTTAAGTAAAATCATATTGTTTTTCTAATAATCTCCAACAGAGATAAAACAAACACAAAAAACAACACACAACGAAACAAAAACACCAAGTGAAAAATGTAGCCTTACAATATAGTATGTAAAGTACACTGCCCCTTTGGTGGGGTTATGAGGGACTTATTTTTGTTCAAGTTTCCCACATGAGAATGCGTAACTTTTTATTGGTGACAATGTTGGTTTTAAAAAATCCAATGGAATCCTATGATACCTAGGATAAGAACTGAAAACTGACTTTGTAAAAATCAACAACAGTAGCTAATTACAATCACTGCTTCGTATTTAAAGTAGATGAATACTAACAATCTCTTGAGAAGGTTATTGTGAAATAAATACTGTAACAGTATTATTCTTTGGATTGGTATTATGCAAACGTTCAGAGTTCATGAAGTCTACACCGGGAGTGTAGTTATTAGGGATATAAGTTACTTTTTTTCTTAATGTATCCAGTATTATGAAGTATAAGCATGCATACTTAAATCATGCAAGCACTGAAGTAATATGCAAAATCCACAAAATTCTAACAAAATTTCTTCACCTAGTAACACCAAATACTAACACCATATGACAAGTTAATAAAACTCAGACATTACCATGCTCTGGAAGCTCGCCATACGCCTTTAGACTTCTAGCTTCATCTGCATTGTATTTTAAGATTACATCAGCTTTATTATCCTGAAAGAGACAAGTAACTTTTAGAACTGATTATGCCAAAATATTATTTCATAAATTACTTTCAAACTGGATAAAAAATTAAATCTCACATCTTTATAAACTTTTTTCACATTTCAGTTTCCTCCTCCCCAGGGCACTTGTTGTGAAGAGCACAGGATCATGTATGGAATTGCTGAATGACTATATTATTAATTATACTGGAATTAAAATTTTAATCAAGTATTAAAACAAAAATATAAAATAATACCTTTCTCCTACCCTCTAAAAAACATGCAGAACTGTGCCAACCCAATCTTTTTACAGGATGATTAAACAGGCTAATTAAAAAACTGAGACTGTTGTAATGACCTAAGGAAATTAATATACCTTTCCTTGAATCAATGGTTCTTAGAATATGAACTAATTAGAATCTCCAGTGGAGCTTTTACATCTCCAGAAAACAGATTAGTAGATGTGGAATGAAGCTCAAGAATTTGTATTTTCTAAAGCTCTTCAAGTGTTTCTGGTGCAAATATATTAACACCTGCGGGGGACAAGCTTAGGAATCCCCCGGGCTTACACCAATGGGTTAATAAGGCATAAAGAAATAGAAAGTCAATAAAATGCTCACACCCGAGTTTGGGTAAACCAGATTGGCACTCCAAGAATAGGGGGGGTGCAAAGGTCCACAAAACAGGGAGGGGGTGCTGAGCCCCCCAAAATAGAAAGAGGCAAAGGCCTGAAATAGAAACGGTGCAAAGGTGCCCAATACATAGGAATAACAAGATATTTAGGGTGAAAGCACCCCAAATTGAGTACTATAGCAGAAAACTGCTTTCATAGAATAGGGCCAGGTTAGGTAAATTGGTGAATTGAACTGTGGACAGCTGCACCTCAGGCAAAGCAGCCCAGAGCTGAGATGGTTAACAAAAAGAAAAGGTGTCTTGTTAACCCTGAGGTTATTCCCCTTCCTTCTCATCCCCTAGGCCAGCAAAGATAAACAGGTGCGGAGGCGCCTCCTGTCTGCTGTTAACAACCATCTACCCATCTGCCCTGTGCCTGGATTTTGTTTTGTATTGACCCCAAACCCCAAACATTGTATATCTTCAAAATCCCCTTTCCCCCTCACGTCAAGTTAATGTTCCTAGTTTTTTTGTCTCCTTGTACATGCCCATCACGTTTGCAAGCCTTATGATCTAAATAAATATGGGGCAAGGACCCTTATTTGGGGCTCTTGTCTTTTTCGCGGACATTAGCCATCTCTTGTTTTAATCCTGCGTCTGCTCTTTTGCTAGTCTAAAAGAGAACTTTAGACCTAGAGTCTATGACAAACACCTACTGCCTTAGAATGTTCACACTTTCCCATTTGAAAAGAATCTTAGTTAAGGAAAAAGTGTTCATGTTTATTATTTCAACTTCTAAAAGTTCTTTGAACCTAAAAGTAGGTCCAAATGGCTACAAAAATGATCAGTGATGCAAGGGCAGTGTGATTCAAACCAGCACTTCTTCAGCTGTGTATAGAAGCTCAGAGGGAAATTGTTAAAAGGCATATTCTGATTTAGGAGGACTGGGGTGGGGTCTAAAACCCTGCATTTCTAACAAGTTCCCAAAAGCCACTGATGCTACTGGTTCCCCGACCACCCTTTTAAGTGGCAGGGGCAGACAGGTGGCTTGTGGGAGATTAAGAATCAGAAAAGTTGGTCTTGACTGTCATTTTATAGTCAGAATGTTACATCTTTCTGAACCTTGGTTTCCTCATCTGTCAAAGAGAGAATTATTCTTCCTACTTCTGGGGTTATTTTAAAATCAAAAGAAAATGGACATTAAAATGGTATTAACTGGGGTGCTTGGGTGGCTCAGTTGGATAAGTGTCTCTTGATTTCGGCTCAGGTTGAGATCTCACAGTTTGTGGGATCGAGCCCCGTATTAGGTTCTGTGCTAATAGCGCACAGCCTACTTGGGATTCTCTTTCTGCCCCTTCCCTGCTAGCATGCACATGTGCTCTCTTGCTCTCAAAACAAATAAACATTAAAAAAATCTTTTTAAATATGTAAAAAAAAAAAAAAATGGTATTAATTAAAGCAGGATTTTCCAACCTCAGCACTATTGATATTTTAGGCTGGATAATTCTTTGTTGTAGGGGCTGTTCTGTGCAATGGAGGATGTTTAGCATCACCCCTGTCTCTACCTACTATATGCCAAGAGTACTGTCTCCCTCCCCTTGGCCAGCAAGTTGTAACAAGAAATGTCTCCAGGCAGTGCCAAATGTTCCCCGGAGGAAACAAATTCACTCACGGTTGAGAACCACTGATTTATAATAAAGATTTTAATTCTTTATTCTGGAATATATATTTAAAAAAATTAAAGTACGATCAAGGTTATAAGAATAGAAACATCACTCACAACATGATTAAACACATGGTGATGAGTTCTAACAGGTGGAAACCAAATGGATTGCACAGACCCACAATGAGCAGTCTCCAGGTTGAGATCATGAAGGGCAACTATCATTTTCTCTCCTAAGTGCTCATCCAAATTTAGAGCACACACTTCTATCATGGTTTGTACTATAATTACTTGTGTGCCTTATTCTCTTCACTACCAAGCCATAAGTATTTTTGGGGATGGGAGTTTGACTCATTCAGCTATATACACTACAGCAGCAGTTTCCATATTTTGATTTCAGTATGTACGCATTAAAAAAAAAAAAAGAAAGAAAAGAAAAACTGGCATGTGAGGCCCACCCTAAGATTACATTTTTACTTTAACAAATAAGAACACGAACAACACCACAACTATATAACATCATTCATTCCAATAAAGGGAACTTTTTAAATATCAAAAAGGGAAAAAGGACCATTTATAGCTTGATGGAAAATTCACACTGCCTATTATTTTTTCCACAGTGAAAATGTGGACTCCAGAGACTGGCCATTTGGGAACCATGATGACTAGTGTACTAGGCACAATACTGAAAACATAACTAGCCCTTAAGAAATGTTTGTCAACACAACAGTCAAGAGCATGAAGAGGTGGAACTGGGCAAAAACAGTCATGACTTAAGTTCTAAGAATTAATGGCTCATAAATACAATCAAGTGAATGATGAAAAAAATTATTATTATTTTTTACCTGGTAGTCTCGGAGACCAACCAATATAATGTCTGAGGTATTTATCCAAACCTAAGAAAGAAAAGTCACTGTATGTTACATTTAAAAATATAGAATCAAAGCAACACTCGGTCAGTCTTTCCATAAAATACTATTCACCCAACTGTGGGTGAAGTACCTAGATTCAGAATTAGGAAAAAAAAAAAAATCCAAAAAACTTTATTAAGCAGGTGAGCATGTTTCAAATCTGTAATTTGGAATGTTAAAACACACACACACACACACAATGATCTTATTTAACTAAATGAGTTCATTAATGCCAGAAGAATGATTAGAAATTTAGTAATTTGTAATAGTGAATTACTCCAGGTGGTTAGTTATCTATCCATTATATGTGAGAATATAAAGTTAGAAATGTGCTTTTTTCTCCTTCCCTCCCTTCCTTCCACCAGCCCACATACACAAAGCTGGCAAACCTCCTTAAAATAACCCATAAAATCAGAGTCAGAGGGACTTTTACCCAACTTGACTAATAAATTGGCCTTAACACCCACTATGATGGGAAATTAATCATTACTTTCCAAGGAAGCCCATCCAGCATCACAATTCCAGAAATTTAGTATCACCATAACACTTAATGTAATTCATATTGAAATTTTCTTAACATGTTTTACAAAGATTTCCCCCACCCTCAAATCAGAATCCATACATGGGCCACCTACCCCATTTAACCATTAGGTCTCTTTAATCTCCATTCAACTGGAATAGTTCTCACCCTCAGCCCTCTTGCCGCTGCTGCCCATTTCCCCCAACTTTAAGGTCACTAACCTTGTAGTAAGGGTCTGGACATTTGTTTTACAGTCTCCCTTAATTTGGATTTGTTGATTGATTCTTCATGACTAGGTTCAGGTTAAACATTTTGGGCCTAACAACATAGGTGACATAAATGAGTCTTTAAATGGAATCCGTATAAAGTTATCATCATGGAGTTTGCTGTTTTGATTTATCATAGTATATCACTGTTCTACTGAAATCTTTGAGTAATTTACAAAAATGAGGTCCTTGACCCATAAAAACTATAGAGCCATTTCCCCCCATTGATCATAATTTTAAAGTAAAACAAATCTCCACACCTACCTTTTTCCTCAATTTCCCTCTGATGTGACATAACCTCTTTACACCATCAAAACACATGGCTTCTAATCGTCCATTTCCCAACATTTTGATTACTTGAGCATATTCTTGGGGGAGAGAAAAGAAAAGTGTATGGGATACTGTTCAACTTCTCATACAACAGCAACTTAAAAATCCACATAAAATGGACAAGAACACAGGGGCACCTGGGTGGCTCAGTCAGTTGAGCGTCCGACTTTGGCTTAGGTCATGATCTCACAGTCCGTGGGTTCAAGCTCTGTGCTGGGCACTGTGCTAACAGAGCCTGGAGCCTGCTTTGGATTCTGCGTCTCCCTCCCTCTCTGCCCCTTCCCTGCTCCCGTTCTCTCTCTCTCTCTCTCAAAAATAAATAAAACATTAAAAAAATTAAAAAAAAATGACTAGAACACATAGGTATATTGGTTAGGAATAAATGTGTAGTAAAATAAATACAAGGGAGTGATAAACCAACCCAATGGCAGAACCAGAATCTAGATTCCATAATGCCATTTCTATGGTAAACTGTCTTTACTATCAGAAATGCTTTAATTATCTACTGATTTTGAGTAAGTAGAATGACTCTGGTCTTCTAAACTGTATGCTTTACTTTTTAAAGTTTTATTTATTTAAGTAATCTCTACATCCCACATGGACCTCAAACTCATGACCAAAATCAAGAGTCACAGGTTCTTTGGACTGAGCCAGCCAGGCACCCCTTAACTGTATGCTTTACTTTTGGAGATCAAGGTGGCCTGTCCCAAAATGTACATCACACCCCATCAATCTCTCACACTGGGATCCTCTCCCAATTTTGGATCTCCTTTCCCTCAAAACCTTCAGAAGCTAATCCCAACATAATTTTTGGTATATGTGACACATAAAAAGTAGCTTTAACGTTAGTAATGTCTTTGTGAAATTAGATTTCATTATTAGGGATTATTCTAAAGTTTTTGTGAAGCCAGAAAGATACTTAGGCAAAATGCCAAACTTTTAATCAAAACCTTCCCAAAAGGAAACCCAGGAAGTCACGCAGTTTTACTGCCACTTGGAAAACTGAGGGGATGATGAGCATTCATTAGCTTGCAAAGGGGCCTTGACTAGGGGGCAAGGGAGGGTATTGCTTCAGAACCCTGAGCTTACTCAAGTTGTGCATAAGACTGACTCCCACAGAGAATATCCACCGATTTGTAAATACACTGAGACTTAACTTTGAAAGGCTCAACTGTGGGGCTGACACGCTGAAGTGAGTTGCTCAGACTACAGTGAACCTAGAGCCTCAACATGGTAGGCCAACTCAAAGGCAGTCTGTCTTCCAAAGTGGGGAAAATGAAAAAGCGATGGTCACAGTAAAATCAACTATTAATGCAGGGAAGAATGAGAAAGGCTAAGTAACTGAAATGTCTTTTAGCCATAATACGTGTTTCATTTTTAGTGGCTTATATATACACAGCCATGAACAAATTCATCAAAGTTCTATAAAAGGATAATCGAATAAAGTTCTTTGTTAAAATATGCTGGAAATTATTGCAATAACTGGTCAACTTCAAAAATAGATTAATAATGTATTCGTGCTAAATTATCTGAGCGTGATAATTCTATTGTGATTATGTAAGAGAATATACTTAAACACAATAAGGTAAAAGTATCATGAAGCCTGCAACTAACTTTAAAATGGTTCAGGAAATACACACACATGAAGGGTTTAAGGGAGTTCATTGCATTAATACTGCAATTTTTCCGAAGCAGCTTTTGAAGTTGCTCAAGGGTTGTGGGGCACCTGGGTGGCTCAGTCGGTTAAGCATCTGACTCTTGATTTTGGCTCAGGTAATGATGTCATGGTTTGTGATACTGAGCCCTGCATGGGGCTTTGAACTGACAACACGGAGCCTACTTGGGATTCTCTCTTTTCCCTCTCTCTGCCCCTCCCCCGGCTCGTGCTTTCTCCTCTCTCTCAAAATAAATAAACATTAAAAAAAAAAAAAAAAAAAGAAAGAAAGAAATTGCTCAAAAATATGGGAAATCAGTGTTACGTATCTTAGTTTGGAAAGGTCAATTGTTTGGTTTTATTGTATTGTTTTCTGAAATTATATGCTAATAGTACTGGAGAAATGAGGCCAAGGCCTCTAACTCATCCCTTAAAAATCCACTGTCCAATGAAAATACTATGTAGCACCATTTACTGGGTGGCCCAGTCAGTTAAGTGTCTGACTCTTGATCTCAGGGTTGTGAATTTAAGCTCCGCGTTGGGACTCCATGCTGGGAATGGAGCCTACTTAAGAAAAAAAAAAAATCTACGAAATCATGGAATTGTTAACTATAGCTTTTGAGGCTTAGTTCTTTTTGAACTGTACAATTCTTTATTAGTTATGAATATTCCTGCAAAACAATGAAACCTAGAGGTTTATAAAAATGCTACCAATAGGGGTGCCTGGGTGGCTCAGTCTGTTGAGTGTCGGACTTCGGCTCAGGTCATGATCTCACAGCTTGTGAGTTCAAGTTCCGGGTCAGGCTCTGTGCTGACAGCTCGGAGCCTGGAGCCTCCTTTGGATTCTGTGTCTCCCTCTCTCTGCCCCTAACCCACTTGCATTCTGTCTCTGTCTCTCTCAAAAATAAATAAACATTAAAAAAAAATTTTTTTTTTTCAAAATGCCACCAATCAACACACACTGAGCATACCAAGAATTGATTACTAAAAGAAGGGCTCTAGGGAGGTGGGGGGGGGGGGGGTGGTGAGAAATGGAGGACAAAGAGGAACACATGATTTTATTGCTCAGGATTACAAAGTTATATCTTTTATGTTTACAAACTGCAAATTCCCTATTTTAAAAAAGAAAACTATTACTAAAAAAACCCCTCACTTATAGAAACGCTTACCCTGTCCATCTTCTTTAAACACCAGCTCTCTCTTTTCAGATTCATTCTCATTCTTACCTCTGCGTCTATTTTTACCTCCTTTACCTAATGGTTTTAAAGAAAGAAAAAGACATTAATTATTTGCAAAATAGGAAAGAAACTAAATGACTCACAACACGCTTTTAAAAAATCACTTACATTTAAAAATTCACTTAATGTGGTCACACAATCATATTAAATTTACAATTTCCGATCATACTAAACACACACATAGCATTACTCCCCTACCCTTCTTGGAAATTCCTTTTCGGTTATTTCTGTCATAAACTACAAACTGCAAGCAGATATTATATAAAAGTACATAGATCCCTGAGAACATCTGCATTCAATGACCAAAATTCCTAGATCATAATGACCACTGGTTGAGCACACTGCTCAATGAACCCCTCCCACAGGTGCCCACAAAGGCCAGGGTGGGAGATATTATAATGAGTTACTGATAGATTTCTAAATAAATAAATAAACAGTCCCCCACCCCTTTTACCAGACTTCCCCACGAAAGGTCTGAGTTCAATTAGGATGACTGGAGGCGAGGGGGTCAAGTTACAGCTCCTGGAATGGGATATACTGATTTTGTTGTGGAGGGAGAACAACTCTGGCTACCTTCAGAATTTGAATTCTACCTTATAGCTGTAGCAAAGATTCAATGAGCCAAGTATTTGAAGTTAAAAAAGCAAGTTACTACTGCCTGAACTTGGAAGCAACCAAGATGTCCTTCAGTAGGCAAATGGATAAACTGCGGTACATCTACACAATGAAATGTTTTCAGGGCAGTGAAATTATTATTCTGTATGATAGTGTAATGGTGGATACATGTCACTATACATATGCCAAAACTCAGGCAATATACAGCATAAAGAATGAACCTTAATGTTAATGTAATCTATGGACTTGGCTGGGCTGGTTGGGAGAAATCAAAGGCCAGATCCTACTAATACATATACTGGCTCATGTTAACAACATGCTGGGGGGGGAATATGAGAATTCTACTTTCTGTTCATTTCTCTACAAATGTAAAACTGCTCTAAAAACAAAGTCCATTAAAAAACAGGGGCATCTGGGTGGCTCAGTCAGTTGAGCATCAACTCTTGATTTTGGCTCAGGTCATGATACCAGTGATGAGGGAAACAAAGGCAAGAAAAATGTAGTTTAAATTAAATCCCCTTACAGCTTACAGCCCACTCTGATAGATACCAGAGACCTGCAGCATGTAACATTCCACAAGGAGTTTATGGCTGCCTTAATGTCGATAAATGTTTACATGATATGAAACACCCAAAGCAACTGGAGCGCCTGAATGGCTCAGTTGAGCGTCTGATTAGCATCCAACTTCGGCTCAGATCATGATCTCCAGGTTCATAGGTTAAAGCCCTACACAGGGCTCTGTGCAAACAGCTCAGAGACTGAGCCTGCTTCGAATTCTGTGTCTTCCTCTCTCTCTGCCCCTTCCCAAGTCACACTCTGTCTTTCTCTCTCAAAAATAAACAAACATTAAAAAAAAAAAAACCCAAAACTAAATGCAACCTTATCTTGACAATAGCTAAACCTTCAGGGTTCTATAAGACTCTGCTTTCAGCATACAGAAATTCCTTAGAAACTATCTCTATCCCCCCGCCCACTGCCTCCACAAACTTAAAAGTGTATCATCAGTCGCTCCTCACAATCCCAGCACAGCTCTTTCTGCCCACGGATCCTGTCCCCCGTGTTATAATAAAATCACCTTTTTGCACAAAGACATCTGAAGAATTCTTTCTTAGCCGTATGCTCATGAACCCCACTTCAAATTTCATCACTAAGATTGTGGGATCGTGCTGAGCATGAAGCCTGCTTAAGATTCTCTCTTCTCTGCCTCTCTCCCTTGCTTTCAAGCAAGCACACTCTCTAAAACAGGGATGAAATCAGCAAAATCCAGACAGTGGGGGCAAAGGAAGACAATTTGTTTTCCTCACTAGATACCTTATGGGGAAGAGGGGGGAGAATCAGATAGATGGGGAACTTAAAGATTTTTTAACAGACTTAAAAGACATTATCTACCAATAGCAAGGTGTAGACCAAATCTGGATCCTGATTTGGTGTGGATGGTGCTGGTGCAAGTTTAGTTGTGAATTGTGTCTGGGGCCAGGAGGTAACTACCTAAATGTATATTATACTAGTATACTTTTGTACATATGTATATATTCAAAATTCTTCAAAATGTAAATTTAAAAATGAATACAAGGTGAAGAAGAGTAGATGGCTACCACTGGTGTAAAAAAAGAAAAATGCATATTCATATTTGCTTGTATATACATAAAATACTTCTGGAAAGGCATATGCAAAAAACTTAACAATGACCGCCCATGAGAAGAACTGTTTGGCAACAGGACATGTTCTAGAAAGAGACTGCACTTTTCACATTTTGAAATTTGAATTGCGAATGTATTTACTATTCAAAAATTAAAAAAAAAAAATACTTCAACCAAAAGCAGAGGTATATGATCCTTTAGGTGGGAAAACTGGTAAAAGGTTACTGTCCTTATTACAGGTACCAAGAAGCAGGCCTAACCTAGCCATAAAGAAGAGACAAACAGGAACAATATTTCTGAGATGGAAACAAGAGAATTATGACCAGATGTAGAGGGAGGGAAAAGCAAAGGATGAATGGAGCTTTCACAAAAAACTTCTCAGGATCTCAGACTACGTAAAATGAGGGAGTTAGAACAGAAGATGTAAACACCTCCACCTTGCTTCTACCATTTAGAATTCTAGATTCTTCTATCTCCTGATATCCTTAAAAAAAAACCCGTAATTCTCCCTCTCCCTTTGTTTTTCATACTTTCAATGATAATACCGATCATTTCCCGACTCTCTCTTTTTCTTAGAGGGCCACTTGCACTATTTTAAAAGTTTATATATTTTGAGAGAGAAAGAGACAATCCCAAGCAGGCTCCATGGGGCTCACCTGGGGCTCAAACCCATGAACTGTGAGATCATGACCTGAGCCGAAATCAAGAGTCGGATGCTAAACCAACTGAGCCACCCAGGTGCGCCACCACTTGCACTATTCTGGATCTTTACCAGCCCCCACCCCACATTATGCCTATTCCTCTGGAGCTTCATTAATTCCAAAGTCCCACCATCTGGTAACCCACTTTCTAAGGAAATTAAATTTTCTCTTACCTATCACTTCTATGCTAATTTTGTATCTCAGCCCTCTACTTCAACTAAGCATTGGTTTCATATTTACAATGGGTCCAGTGAATGGGCTACTGTCATCTCAAGCTCAAGATTTTATTCAAAACTCATTTTTTCTTTACAAAGCTGGTCCTTAATCAACACTCCCGTTTCTGTTAGTGGTAACATGATCACCTTACGGAACATAAATCTCTCAACCTATAAACAAGCCAGCCTACCTCTCAATACTTCCCTTCCACTATCTTATACTTCAATCCAAGCAGATTTCTCACTGTCCCAGTAACTTACCCTTAAGTTACTATGCCCAAACTATGCCTATGAGACAGGTACTATTTTGTCTTTATTTCACAAGAGATGATAGTCTTCGAAAGGTTAAGTGACTTATCCAAGGCGATATCACATGAAGTGAGATCTGGGATTTGAAGTGAGCAGTATGTCCCCACTTAACTATACTCTTAACCACTATATGATAAAGTCACCCATTTACTTGTCATAATCACCCTATGAAGTAATAACATTTATCCCCAGTTTACCAGGGAGTTCACTGAAGATCAGACAATTAACTCATTTATTATTTCAGGGTGTGTGGGTGAAGAGACTCAAACCTGATCTTTTTGTTCCTGACCCTCATATTAGGGTCTCTCTCCACAGCATTTTGTTCCCGTTCCAGAACCTACTAAACCACATTGATGGCCATTTTCAAAAGGTAGGAGAAAGGCTGTAAGTGGTAGTGATACTAAAGAACTCATGGAAAGAACCTGGAAGCAGCAAAAGGTTCATAGTCCAAACAAAATAATGAATGTGCACCTGGCCACTGCAAAGACAGATACATTAACTTCTAGAATCCAGTGCACTTAATGAGTCCTAGGGGCAGTCTCATAATGCTTTGTGCTATTGTCAGGTGGACCTCTATATCCTGACCCACCCAGAGTCCTTAGAGTTCAGTATGTGAGGCATTCTTCAGGGAAACCCAAACTGCTTTCCTAGGAAGAGTAAAGTTATCTCTGGCTTCAAGCCATTAATCATTCAAGCCAGATCTTCAAACTAGAGTGAAAGCTCCTTTAGGGCAAGGATCTTACTGGCTTTGTTTACTGAGTTATTATATACAGAGCTGGGCAATTCTTTGAATGAATCCGTCAAGGGTAGTCTATACATTCCTAAAGGAGGGGCAATTTTAAAATTAAAGGCAGTAACTTCCTCAAAGTGTGGGAGCACCTTACCCCAAATGGTCGTCATGAGTGGACCAAAGGATACCCTTTTTTTCTGAGGTAATAAGCTAAAAGAATCTAGATGATTCTAGAGGAAATAAGCTGGTAACAATCAGTCCAAAGCAAAACTCATTCAACACACAGTTCATGGCAATTTATATCCTTGTGAAATCACCACCAAGATTGTATTCAGAAGACTTCTGGCTCTTCCAATAAAGAAAAACAAACAAACAAACAAAAAAACCCATGAATTTATTTCTACATTAGTAAACCTCATCTTATAAAATCCAGGGGTCTTGGAAAGCACTGTTCCTCTAAGGTAACAGATTGGTTTTACATGTAATGGAATGATAAACACCAAATTCAGAAAGGCGGTTACCTCCAGAAACAGGAAGACAGGGGAAGAGACAAAGGGTTTTAACTGATCCTGTGTTTTAATTTCTCAAGTTCAGAATAATGGATTCCCAGGTGTTCACCATATTGTTATATTTCTCGTACGCTTCAAATATTATTTATAAAGAATGATCTATTGCTTGCCAATTCATCAGAACTAACCATACCCTGATCACTCCCCTCTCTATTTTACTGCCATGTAATGGAATACAACTTTAAAGGAGGCTAGTGAATTAGATGTGATTTAATGTATAAGTTTAATGCAGAAGTCCTGTTCCCGTAGAACCTATTATTATTCATCCGAGAGTGAAGTCAACAAAAGGAAGGTGACTTAATCCAACAAGTATTTATTGAGCATCTACTAAGTGTCAAGTGCTAGCAATTCAATGTGATTAAGACAGATACCATTACTGTCTATTATAGCTTACAATCTAGTGAGGGAATTGGAAGCCTCCTCACTAGAAATAAAAGGGAGAATAAGATACTTACTGAGGTGATCCAATTACCATCTAAGAGGAAATAAGACATTAGACAGGTTACCCCAGAAAAATTAACAGTAAAATGCTACAAAAAGGGTCTGCAAGCTACATTTTGAGATAACCACACCAAATCTTGCACAGAACTGCAAGCAAGTACCCCAAGGGATAAAATGAGTAGCCACAGAGACAAAGAGGAAATCAGGTAGAATCCCTGGAGCCGTCTGTGAAGTAGAAAAGAGAACAGAAGTAGGCCTGGGTCCAGGCAAGGGTCTGAAGGATTAATAACCAAAGGAAACTTCCCGTGGGTTGTGTAATACGCTCCTCTCCTGAGGGAAACACAATGATTTCCCTGTTTCTACTGGCACAATTTCCTTGGAGAAATTATAAAGATACTTAAAAAGACAGAAGTCTCCTGAAGTCTAAAAAAGGGGATAATTTCTTTAAGACTCTTCCACTTTTAGGTAGATTAGGCCTTCCATTTTGGAAATTCCAAATAAACATCTTCAAGACTGATAATTTGTGGACGTTTAGCCTCAGAATGGAGAAAACTTAAAGGTCTTTACTCCTAATACAATATATACAAGATCTGAAGCAAAAATAAGAAAACCTGGTTAAATATGAAAGTGTTCCCCCCCCCCAAAAAAAGGTAAACGCCGTAAAGGGATGGGGAAGAGTAGATCTCTAGACATGAACCCTAAATATGTAAATACGCATTAAGGTTTCATTCACTGTGAAAAAGGGAGAGGGAGTAGTCTCAAAAACACTCAACTATTCATTAAGAAACCCATGCAGGAGTACCTGATCACTAAAGCAGGCATTACTCTTTCAAAGTTAAGAACTGCTTCCAGGGCTTAACTCTCGTTGCCCAGGGAGGCCAAAGGCTCCCATTTGTGAAACCCTGGCCGCCCGGGAGAGGTCTCCCCACGAGTCCATAAAGCGCCGCGGTCACTCTGGCGCGAATCGGGAGCAAAAGCCCACATTCTCCCGCAGGAGGCCCTACAAAAATGGCGTCGGCTCCACCCCAATGTGACCAAACTGGTACACAAGAGTAACTTCTCAGCTCCTTTCCCAAGCCCCAAACCGCGTGTGGATCGTCCAGCCGCCTGCAGGCAGAGAGGAGTGTAAGGTCACTGCGGCCTGGGCAATACGGGGCGCCGCGGACAGGACCAGGCCGACCGGAGTCGTGGTCCCGGGGTCCAAGGCAGCATTACCTTTATTCTTGGGCATGGCGGTGACGGCGGCCTCCCGGCGTTTCCGACTCCTATCCGAGTGGTGGTGGTGGTGGCGGCGGCAGCAGCGACTCTTCCGAGGGGCCCCAAGGGCGACGCGTGGGACCGCGCGGTACCAAACAGGCAAGCGAGGCCGGGTCGCGTGCGCGGGAGAGTCTCGCAACCGACTTCTTCCGAGATCCGCCTGCGCCCACGCTCAGCCGCAGCAAATGGCGTCGCGACTGCTTGCGTCACTTTTCCCCGCCTCCCAACGCCGGCTGGCCCGCCCCCACCTCTCCGGCCCTATGGCGCAGGCGTGGCCGACTGACCCCCATTGTTAGGGCGGAGGGTGACGCGCTTTTGAAGCGTTCGCGGTAGTTCGCAGAAACACGCAGGGGGCGGGGCCATGAGCGGGGAGGAGAAGGAGTCTCGGAGGGAGTGGGCGGGGCCCAGGCGTCATAGTAAAGGACGGATTCAGTTAGCGCCCGCTGCTGGCTGACATCAGACCTCCCTGCTGCTTTGTGACAAACCCGTGTCTCTGGGTTTGAGCTGCTGACTCATTAACTAATCTCACAGCTAGTTTTAACTTGGCCCTTTCACCCGCCCGACCAGGTCTGGGGCCTGAGGGGAAGGGCAAGGCTTTCCTGTCATTTCCATTACCCAGGCATAATATCTGCATGACACTTGTTATTACTTTATAAATATCTGTCTTCCCTACCTCACTGTAGGCAGAGACTACATCTGTTGCTTACTATTCCCACCAGTTAGCAGAATGTCTGCCACACACTGGGTGCTCAATATACACAAGAAGGGAGGGAGGGGAGAAGACAAACTCAGTGTTATGGGCTGAAATGTGCCCTCCCAAATTTCATATGTTGAATTCTTAGCCCCTAACACCTCAGAATGTGACTATTTGGAAGTAGGGTCTTTAAGGAGGTAATTAAGTTGAAATGAATTCATTAAGGTGGGCCCGAATGCAATATTGACTGGGGTCTGTATAAGAAAAGGAAATTAGGGGCACCTGGGTGGTCTGGCTATTCATGGGTTCAAGCTCTGAGCTGACACTGGGGAGCCTGCTTGGGATTCTCTCTCTCTCTCTCTCTCTCTCTCTCTCTCTCTCTAAATAAATAAATAAATAAATAAATAAATAAATAAATAAACAAACTTTAAAAAAAGAAGAAGAGGAGGAGATTAGGACACAGGCACAGAGGGGAACACCATGTGAACGAGAAGGTCAACAAGCCAAGGAGAGGAGCCTCAGAAGAAACCAAAAGTGCAGACCTCTTCATCTCAGACATCTAGCCTCTAACACTGTGAGAAAATAAGTTTTTGCTGTTTAAGGCATATTCAGTTTGTGGTATTTTGTTATAGTAATCCCAGCCAACTAATACAGCTGACTATGCGGGACATATAGCTTCACTATAAACTTATTTTAGGGGCACCTGGGTGGCTCAGTCGGTTAAGTATCTGACTCTTGATTCTGGCCCAGGTCATGAGCTTGAGCCCCACATCGGGCTCTGTGTGCTGACTGTGGAAAGCCTGCTTAGGATTCTCTCTCTCTCCTTCTCTCTGGCTGCCCACCCCCCCTCCTGCTTATGTGCGTGTGCTCTCTCAAAATAAATAACTTAAAAAAATAAAGTAAATTTATTTCAAATAAATCACCTTTATTTCAAAAAAATTTCTAACGTTTATTTATTTTTATGAGAGAGGAAGAGAGAGAGAGAGAGAGAGAGAGTGAGAAAGAGAACAAGCAGGGGAGGGGCAGAGAGAGAGGGAGACACAGAATCTGAAGCAGGCTCCAGGCACCGAGCTGTCAGCACAGAGCCTGATGAAGGGCTCAAACTCACAACCCATGAGATCATGACCTGAGCCGAAGTCGGATGCCTAACCAACTGAACCACCCAGGCACCCCTAAATAAATCACCTTTCTGCAAACATTAGGGTTTCAGCATTCTCTCTCTAGGGAAATGGACATACCTCAGTGACAGAGAAATGAAGTCTAATTGTTGAAAACGGTGGTTCTATACCGGGGACATTTGACAATGTCTGAAGTATTTCTAGTTGTCACAACTGGGGAATGCTGCTGCTGCTGGCACCTAGTGGACAGAGGCCAGGAATGCTAGTAAACGTCCTGCAGTGCACAGTACAGGCCCCCCACCCCCAAACACAGCATAGCCCAAAATACTAATAGAGCTGAGGATGAGAAACCAATGACATACATTTCTTACAGGGAAACTAAAAGACGATGGGCACTTAAAGTTCTGGGTTTCTCTTTCCATTTGCAATATTTTGCAATATTCACAATTGAGGATGAAGGATATCTATGAAATTTATTTAAATTTTGCTTCAAGGCCAAATGATTATGGACTTGGGCTTTGAAGTCAGAGCTAGGTTCAAATGCAACTTTGCAGCAATGTATTACTCTATGACTATGGACAAATTACTTAACCAATTTATAAGTCTCAGTGTCTCAGCTGTAAATTGGGTATAGGAATAGTACTTACCATATTGGGTTGCTGTGGGAATTAAATTGATATAATGTATCAATTTAGCAGTTGTGCCTAGCACATGGTAAGGAATCAGACTCCAAAGTATCTGAAAGTTCAAATATTTAAAAACCAAAAGTCCCTGCCAATTACTCAGTATAAAACCCCAAAGGAGAGAAAAAAATCAGGCTTCATTTTTCCATTATAGGATGGTTCCCACATTTGACTAATCATCAGAATCACTTGAAAAGAGGTTAGACATAGGGACATCATAGGGGGAAACAGGTACTGAGCAGAGGACAAAGACCCTGAGTAGGAGCATGTTTGGCATATTCAAGAAGGCCAGTGTGGCTAGAACACAGTAAGCCAGGGGGAGTTGGGGCAGATGAAATCAGAGCGGGAAGGAGACCAGATCACTTGTTATAATCCTCAGTAGGTTTTGAACAGATCATTTCAGCTTCTTTACTAAGAACAGACTATAGGGGTGCCTGGGTGGATCAGTCAGTTAGACTTCAGCTCAGGTCATGATCTCATGGCTTGTGGGTTCAAGCCTCTTGTTGGGCTCTGTGCTGACAGCTCAGAGCCTGGAGCTTGCTTCGGATTGTATGTCTCCTGTCTCTCTGCCCCTCCCCTGCTCATGCTTTGTCTCTCTCTCTCAAAAATAAATAAAACATTAACAAAAAAGAAGAACAGACTGTAGAGGGGCAAGGGAAGAAATACACCATGCAGGATACTACTGCAATTGCCTTGGACTAGGGTATAAGGTTTCTTTGTGACATGATGAGAATGTTCCAAAATTACATTATGATAATGGTTACACAACTCTGTAAAAATATTAAAAAACAATAAATTATACTCTTTAAATGGGTGAACTTTATGGTATTTAATTATATCAAACAAGCTGTTTAAAAAAAAAAGAACTGGGTGGTGCCTGGGTGGCTCAGTCAGTTAAGCGTCCAACTTCAGCTCAGGTCATGATCTCACAGTTTGTGAGATGGAGCCCCGTGTTGGGCTCTGTGCTGACAGCTCAGAGCCTGGAGCCTACTTCAGATTCTGTGTCTCATTCTCTCTCTCTGCCCCTCCCCCACCTGTGCTCTGTCTCTCTCTGTCTCTCAAAAATAAATAAATGTAAAAAAAAATTAAAAAACAAAAGAACTGGGAAAATGGATCTGACCAAGGAGAAATGAAAGAATTGACAAATGGTACTGAGAGCTTAGTTGAGATCAGAAAACATAAACTTGCAGTGGTAGCAATTTGCAAAATTGTATGTTTTTTCCCAACAATACCAGTTACTGCTCAAGTACAGTATAAAAGCAAGGATGTAAGGAAGTTCAGGATGCTTCTGAGGTAGAAATTCACGTGACCAACTATAGGGCAATGAGGTTCAGCCTGGTAGTAGAGGAAAAAAAGAATTAGGATTCAGGGTAGGGTCGTGGGGAGAAGCCAAAGGTATAAAATTCAAATTCCTTAATATGACTTATTATTTCTTTTTTTAAAATTTATTTCTATTTTTTTAATGTTTATTTTTGAGAGAGAGAGAGAGACATATTGTGAGTGGGCGAGGGGCAGAGAGAGAGGGAGACAGAATCCGAAGCAGGATCCAGGCCCTGAGCTGTCAGCACAGAGCCTGATGTGGGGCTCGAACTCATGAACCGCAAGATCATAATCTGAGCCAAAATCAAGAGTCTTAACATTTAACCTACTAAGCCATCCAGGCACCCCTGTAACATACTATTTCTAATGATTTGGCTCCTATCTCTTGAACCTTATATCTTCCTTATGTTTTAAATTCCATTCATACAGAACTTTTTATTTTCTTGACTGTCTCTTACTCTCTCTGTACATTCCATTCTACCCTTCCTTCCCCTTTTATGTTGCAGCATAATCATTGTTCTCTTAGAAGGTCTGCCCTGATCCTTAGGCAACTCTGCTATATACCCCTATAGCACCCTGCACTTCCTTCACCTAATTTTGCTAGTGTCAGTCAATTCTATTATTTTAGGGTGGAGTAACAAAATTTCCAGATCTACAAAGCTGCAGAAGAATGACCATGGCAAAAACTGCTGCTCCATGCTGGCTTTTCTGAGGAGCCACATGTTTCTCTAGATAACCTTGGTAGGCTGGCTAATGGACCCCAAAGATCTCCATGTCCTGATCCCTGGAAACTGAATATGTTATCCTACAATGGTGAAAGGAATTAAGGTTGCAGATGCAATTAATGTTGCTAGTCAGTTGACCTTGAGATGGGGAGATTATTCTGGATTAACTGAGGGGGTCAATCACATGAGTCCTTAAAAGTGAAGAAAAGGCAGAAGAGAGGAGTCAGAGAGATTCATGTGAAGATGACTCCACCCACTGTTGCTAGTTTTGAAGATGGAGGAAGGGGGCTACAAGGCAAGGAAGGCAGGTGGCCTTAAAAAACTGGAAAAGGCAAGGAAACAATTCTCCCCTGGAGCCTCCAGAAAGGAATTTGGCCTGTCCAACACCTTGGTGTTAGCCCAGTGAGACCCATATTTGACTTCTGACCTACAGAACTGGAAGATAATAAATTTGCATTGTTTTAAGCCACTATGTTTGTGGTGATTTGTTACAGCAGCAGAAAACAAATACAGTAACATTCCCATGTTGCCTCTGTATAATGCCAAGTAGACCTTGAAGCTCTCCATCTTAACCTAACTCCCTAAATTAATCCAAGTGGATAGTCCCTAAACTGTGTTTGGGGCTCTACTATGTCTTCCTCCAAATGCATATGTTGAAGCCCTTACCCCCTGTACCTTGGAGTTAAGCTCTTTAAAGAGGTAACTGAGTTAAAATGAGGCTGTTAGGGTGAGGCCTTAATGCAATATGACTGGTGTGCCTATAAGAGGAAGAGACACCAGGAGTAGGATGACCACGTGAAGAGGCAGCAAGGGGATAGCCATCTGCAAGCCAAGAAGAGGCCTCAGGAGAACCCAACCCTGTTGGCACCTTGATCTTGGACTTCCAGACTCCAGAACTGTGAGAAAATAAATTTCTGTTGTTGAAGCCACCCAGTCTGTGGTATTTTGTTATGGGAACCTGAGCTACTAATAAATACACCATCATAATATTAAAAAAAAAATACTAAAAATGTCACCTGGGAAGGAAAGGGCTGACTGTAGGCCTATAACCTATTCCCTCTCTACCAGGATTCAATGGCCTCAATCAAATTTCCTTTTATACGTGCCAATGATATTTACTAGCAGAAAGAAAATGAAAAGTCCTTATTTCTAAAATGCCTTTAGTAAGATACATTTGGTCTATAGAGATGGCTCATTGTAAAACTTGGAATTTATGGATTTATGAAGCATGGTTGGCTGGAGAATGGGGGCTCATCATTTATGCAATTAGGAATTTAAAAAAAGATGTTGCAAAACCAAATGATTTAAGCAATGTCTCCACATACATTGCTCAGAAGGAAACTTGTCCTTTAACTCTGAATCCAAAATGCACCATAATGAGAAAGAAAAAGGGTATTTTGGAGCTCAGTCTGATAATCTTGGACTTCTCTAAGAAAAGCTTATTTCATCTGTGCCTGGTGATCACTCTGTATGCTTTGAATCATTACTCAAGTTTGGTATTGGGTAAGGTCTATGACTTAGGAGTCTGATGTGATACTCTTTGGGCTAACCAAGACTTTGCATACAAAAATTATTTTGCACTTATTAACTCAGAAACATTCCTGTTTTAAGTTCTATCAGTCCAATATGGACTGATACTATACTTTGGATAGAATTTGGCGATATGAAGGATTATCATATAATTGAAATAACCTGATAAATGACATACATGCATTTATTTGAAACTTTATTATATAAATTTTCATTTCTTTTAAAGATTACAAAACCTGTTCTGTGACAGGAATACAAGCAATATTGTTCCAGGATTATTCATGGATACATCTGAAAGAGCTTAGATTACACATTAATAGTATGATTTGAAAACTTCCCAGATTAAACTCTTAAGTAAAACAATTTTAAGTATTCAGTGATATTTAATCCTTTACAAGCATTTCATAATTATGGCAGCAGGTGCCAAGCATCTGATGTGATTTGACCACCGATAAAAGGTACAACACATAGGAACTCATGATAAGGTACCTTGGGCTTCTGGCATGCCTCACTAGAGAGAAACTAGTATAAAGTAAGATCATGTATAATAGTAGAAAAATACTTGTGATTTTTTTTCTTTTTAAAAACTGTTTAAGTAGATGCCCACCCCATTCCCACCCAAGGCCAGAAATGCAAAATAATTACAACCCTTAGGCGTATACCTTCCCTTTTGCTCAGGGTAAGAGTTAAGATAAACCTAATACATGTACATAATTTTAAGAATTAAAACCTCATCACCCACAATTAATAAGGATGCTAAGGAATGGCAATTATATATATATATATATATATATATATATATATATATATATATAGCTTTAGATGGTAAACTACACTTAGAGAAACATAAACCAAAACCTTTATCCTTATGCCCTTGCTTTGTATTTAAAAGTTCTACTTTAAATACTTGTTTGAAAAACTCAGTATACAGTTCATTCAGTACTATAGTGATAATAGGAGTAAAGATTTTCACTTCCATTAGATAATGAACTAATCTACTTAGACTATTACAGAGACTTCTCTCACATACGTTTACATATTTTGTATTCAAATGGTACATGCTCTCAAGAGGTTTTCTTGAGGTCTGCATCTCTGAATTTAGTCTCTAAATTTTCCTTTCCACTAATCTCTATTCAATGTCATATACTTTGCTAGTTGCTTTGAGAGAAGTCATGGACATTTAAACAGCTTATCATGCACTTCAAGGTTATATGGCAAAATAATGAGGAAAGTGCCTTAAGAGGTAGGAAGTAGACTCTCATCCCAACCCTTGGTATGCCCTGTTATGAACAGTTAAAAGACTAGAATCAAAGTGGTAAATGTGAGACTGATAGTAATACAAGGCTTAAGAAAATTAAGTCGACTTAATTACCAGAATTCTTTGAGAACACTCAGTCACATTGGAACCAGTTACAAGTCACCTGACCACAAAAAATACAGCAGTGTCAGAAGTACATAAAGCACACTGTAGATACAAATTTTTCTTGGCCATCCATATTTAGGTACTATAATTCTGTAGATTCTTCACTAGAAAAAGTGGTTAAACGTGGCTCTGCAGAATACCACAGTCGCAAGAAAGCAAATCTCATTCCTTCATTAATTGGTCTCCACCAATGGTCACTTGGGGAAACCAGCAAGATATAAGCAATCTGGAGGTGAAGAGAGGACTATTTTCACTAATTGAAATATAAATACTGAGTTAAGTCAACTTATCTGTGAATTAACTAAAACTCATAGTATACATCTAGTTTGTGAGTCACAAGGAGTTGAAGCTTTTGGAGGGACAGAACTCTAGGACTAGAATTGGAACCTCTTGGTTTAAGCACCACGGGTCAACCATGGAACCCGTTGCATTTGTTAATCACTGAAAACAGGCCTTTTCTAACCCTTCACATTCCTGAGATATCTGTCCTAATGCCTTCATAAATCTCACAAACACTAGATACTACATGAGAATTTTCTCTATAAAATACGGTAAAGCGAGCGGAAAAATGTTCATTTATAAAGGCCAGCAAGTAGAGAATTTCAAAGCCATGTTGAGATATATATTGCTGACTTCCATAGTGATTAAGTACATCTGTACCAAGGCTCCCAAATCTTGAATTCGCTTTTCTGCTCTCATCCCAGGCTGGACCCCTCAGCCCCTTTCCAACCCAACCCATTCTGCCTACTCATGAAGCCGTTGCACCCCACTCCCCTTATAAGTCTTTCCTGTACTGAGGGTGCAGGGCACAGCAAACAGGCTAGCCCCACCTCCCATAATGTGTCCTGGCCCCAACAGCAACGACTTCTTAAAATTAGGTGAGAAACGGTTGATTCAAACCCATACTTTGCAGCCCCGGGCATGTGAAATGTGAATCTCTACTGCATACACATCACACCACTCACTAAATGGCTTTTCCCACACATTAACCTTGCAGCATCTTGATTCTGTGCATTGGCAAAATCACTACATTTTTGGATTTCTGGGGTTGCATGTGAATGAACAAATCCGCATCAAAACTGTTAAAGTTAAGGAAGGGTCTATTATTGTACTTAGAAAAAGGCATCTCTATAAATTAGAAGGAGCTGAAATGAGTTACATAAAAAATTAAAAGGACAAAACTTACCTTAATTTAACATCATCACTTGAAAGAGAAGATATAAAACTCATGGTAGTGTAATCCATATTTTTCAGCATGTGCTTGGCAAAGTTAAATGCAATCTTCAATTCTAGGTATTATTTTGGATTATAAGGTAAGAGGGGGGGTGTAAAAGTGGCCTGATAGTTTCGTTCCTTCTTTCACACTGAAATATCTTAAAGACTGAACTTAAAGCTTTCTGGGAGAAGCCCTGGTAACCAGCAAAACTAACTGGTGAAGGGCCCAGAAGTGGACTCAGAAATTAATGAAAAGGTAAACCCGGTGCAAGCACTCACTACATTTAGAGCACAATTGTTGGCCAACTCGCCTGTTTTAAGTCAAAGGCAATAGGAAACCCAGGACCACAGATGAAATAAATTAAGGTTATGAACTGCATTTTAGGCAAAAGCCTTCACTTTTGTGAACATATGACTTGATTTTCTCCAATAAAACTGGCAGCTGGAGTAGGCAAAGAAGGCAATATCTTTGAGAGCAATCAATTTGGCATTCATATACCAGTAGAGTAAATGTCCTAAGAACTATATATATATGATTTGAACAAGTCTGCTCCTGGTTGGGTGATAATATGAAGGGAAGGCAGCATGGTGTTACGAGGGTAAAAAACCAAACGAGAAGTCTTTGCTTTGGGTCTTAGGTTCTTTACATGCAACATGAGAAAGCTGGACTAGATAATTTATAAGGGTTTACACATTTACTTCTGGTTCTAAGATTATGATGGACAAAACACCTAAGCAATTATGGCATTGCAACAGTGTCCCAAATTTGCAAGTGTACCTTTTTTCTGTCCAGAGTTACATTAGCATTTTAAAAGTGACAAGAATTTGGGATGGTCATAGTTTGAAATACTGAATAGAGAGAGAAAGGAAAAAAAAAAAAGGTTTCTTTCCAGGCAATGGGAAGCAGCTTTTGACAGTTAGCATTTGTATACTTAAAAATTTAAAAAAAACAACACTTTCTCCTACTAGATCTTCTGATATCCTTCCTCCTATATGTTTTTTATTTAGAAGATAAACTTACATTTGATTTCGATGTGATAATCATTTTGTGTCACTTAAGCAAAATTAACGTTACAGACTTTCCCTTTCTCTTTAGTTGCACAGAGGAGAAATTAAGAAATGATAAGTGGCTTCCAAGACATTTAACTAAAGTATGCTTTCTTGGCTTTGTACTTTCAAGAGAAGATTTAAAGCTTCAGGCAGGAAAAAAAAAACTTCTGATGTAAATGGCTTAGTACATGACTATGATCCGTTGGGTACATTTCTGATAAGGCTAAGCTAAATCACTTTCTCTTTGTTCATGTTTTTCATATTATAAATTGATGTATGGTAGATAGCTTGACCAAAATACAGGTAATAATGGATACAAAAGTTTCCTTAATTAAATGAAACTGTGAAAACTACCCAGATTAGATGTAGATAATGAATACTGTAATTGAAGCAGACCCAGTGACCACTATGAAAGCTGATCAGTTCTGAAGTTAAAGGACAAATTATAGGGCTATAAATCATCAGAAGGAATTCAGAAAACACTCAATGGTGAACATTCACTTAGCCTACCTTAGCTATGATTTCAGGTGAGAACAGATATTGTTTGATCAAGAATGTTTTATTCCCTCGAATAAGAAAGTTTAAATCCAATTTCATATAGAGGCTGGTGGCCTTTATTACATTCAAATTAGTGTTTAATATAGAGCATTGTAATGGGACAGAACTCATTATGATTTACCTTTTTTTCCAAAAAAAGCATACTTTTCTTGCAGGTATACAAGAACATGTATCCTGTTATTCATAAGCGAAATTCTGCAACATGATCTATTTAAACATGAAAGATCCAATGGGACTTGAATGACCTGTTGCTAAATTTTCCTTTGCCAATCTCTTCACCATAACTCTTAAAGGCCTGATGTATACTGGCAAAATCCCAAATTATATGCCAAATACTAAATATGGATACTATTCAAGATTAAAAGTGCAAGAACTACTTCCTCAACTAAGGAAAAAAGAACCCTAAGGAGTTGCAACGTATATGGACTAACTTCATAGTTGTACTCTTGATGTCATGCCACACACATGTGATAACTTTCTCTACCATAACAGCTCTCTAGGTTAGTCTGACAAAGCACCTGACTTTAAGAAACAAACAAATGAACGAACCAGTGAAACAGACATGGGGAAAGATATGTACATTTTGGAAGTATTACATTCAACAGCTGTTCCACAATCTGGCCATTTTTAGGGCTGTCCAACAATACTGTTAATCCAGGTGAACTATTTAACCAGATTTAATAGTCAATTGATTAATAATAATAGATTCCAAGTTAAACAAAGCATGTATACATTAAAGAAAGCAGTACAGAAATGTACTGTATATGAACTGTTTACAAAAACATACAAAATGTTGGATGGCACAAGGGATACAGTGCTAATAGAAACGGATTGTTTAAGCTAAGTGCTTAACATAAACTGTCCATCCCTATAACTAACAAAGAATATTTCAGGGACATGAAATATTTCCTATAAAAATAATGCTATATGGTGTAGAGTACTTTATTCAGTGTATTTTTAGGTGGTATTCATATGTTCATTATTCTCGTTGATTCAGTGAATATGTCTTCATCATGTTTCCATTTTCATTTCATCCGAAGCTCCAGGAAAATCTAACTTGCTAACAATCATTTAAAGCGAGAAGAGACGGAAGCAGGAGCAGCAGCAGGAGCAGCAGCATTATGGGTACCAGCTGGGACAGTGTGTGCTTGCAGGTGTCTCTCAGATATGTGCTACCTGTCGCCAGAACTTGTGCTATCAGCTTACACCATGGTACCAAATATCTCACTGAGGTCACTTCACAGGGCTGTGGAGGTGATTTTTTTAATACCTCTCCGCTGAGCAAGAGTAGAACGGCCTACTGGTTCCAAAACCGGTGACTGATTACGGTTTAAAGCAGAATACGTAGCTGCCATGGCACCCTGAAAACAGGAAAGAAAGGTCACAACACAAACGACAATGGGTAGTCACATGTACACAGAATATGAAATTGAGATTCCCCCCTCCCTATTTTCTTCATATGAAAATTTATACAGATTTAATAGGGCTCATAATGAAAACAACCACCCTGGTCAAACCCTCTGATTTACCTAAAGTTGAAGATGCAAATGTGGGTGCCTGAAATTATGGATGAGAAAGGACAGGGATGGTCTTATAACAAGCAGTCCTCACTTTTCTCAGGACTATTCAACTTGTTGTTTCTTTGCAATCCTTTAATGTGAGAGGTAGCAAAGCATGCTCTTTGGAACCTGTATTTTGTCACCACTGGTGACCTTAAAGTTTGTTTTGGGTTTTGCATAAGAAAGTAAAGTATAGAAAAAAATTAGGAAATGCTTAAGCTTATCTGAATGATAAATTCAGAAGTCATTCTTTTTTAAGATTTTTTTTAACATTTATTTTATTTTTGAGAGACAGAGACAGAGCACAAGCAGGAGAGGGGCAGAAGGAGAGGGAGACACAGAATCCGAAGCAGGCTCCAGGCTCTGAGCTGTCTGTCAGCACAGAGCCTGATGCGGGGCTTGAACTCATGAACCGTGAGATCATGACCTGAGCCGAAGTCAGACGCTTAACTGACTGAGCCACCCAGGCAACCCAGAAGTCATTCTTAAACTAGTTTTTTTTTTTTTAAATTTTTAAAAAATGTTTTTGTTTATTTTTGAGACAGAGAGAGACAGAGCACGAGCAGGGGAGGGGCAGAGAGAGAGGGGGACACAGAATCCAAAGCAGGCTCCAGGCTCTGAGCTGTCAGCACAGAGCCTGATGTGGGGCTCGAACTCACCGACTGTGCCACCCAGGCTCCCCTTAAACCAGTTTTATTGTGATATTTTGGTGTGTCTTGACTTTTCCTTTTCTTTTTTAACGTTTATTATTGAGAGACAGAGAGACAGAGCATGAGCAGGAGAGGGGCAGAAAGAGGAGGAGACACAGAATCCAAAACAGGCTCCAGGCTCTGAGCTGTCAGCACAGAGCCCGACGCGGGGCTCGAATTCACAAACCATGAGATTGTGACCTGAGCTGAAGTCGGAGGCTCAACCGACTGAGCCACCCAGGCACCACGACTTTTTCTTTTCTAAAGCACTCACTATAAGGGAACTCCATTCGAGAAATGGAAACAGGATGAGGGAAAGGGAAAGGTGGTGCGGGCACGGAGAGGGCGGCTCAAAGTCTTCTGCAGAACATGTGGAAAAGAGTGCCTGAATAGGGACACTCACCTTGACTAGATGGGGCGCGTCCTGTCTATTTAGTTGGTATTGCGGCAGTTGGTCCCAGTGGACAATCCAAGGATGCCTGAGCACGAGGGCAGCCGTCAGTCTCTGATGAGGGTCCACATGAAGCATCTTTGACACCAGGTCCTGGGATGGGAAGAAGAATAATAAGACAAATTTAAATCTTTCTGTTTGTTTTTCTATAGCCCTTGACACTGGTCAGCATTCTTCCTTAGCTTCTATGACACTATTTTTTCCTGGTACCTAACCTTTGGGCTCAAAGCAATTTGGTCAACATGATAATTTCTTAAAAAAAAAAAAAAACAAAGAAACAAACAAACAAAAGCAAAAACCTAAGTCTCTGTTTTCTCTTCCCTTAGTTAACAGTAATTTTGGTGCATTACAAAGAGTAAATTTACCACATTTATGTATCTTGAAGTACTTTGGCTCTTTTTTTCATCTAGATATTCTGATTTTTCTATACCTTTGTAAGTTTATTTCTAAGTAATTTTTAGCTACAGACTTTTTTTGTGCTGCTGGTAATAATGAAAAACAGAATGTAACTGCCCAATAATATAAATTTAATTAGAGGGCTCCAAATGCCCCCTACAAAAGATTAGAGTTTTTTTTTGTTTTTAAATAGGATCCATGTTCAATGCAGGGCTTGAACTCACGACCCTGAGATCAAGAACTGAGCCAACTGAGCCAACTACCAACTGAGCCAGCCAGGGGCCCCAGATTGGAGTTATTTTTATTTTTTCCCACTTCATAAGCAACTTATAGGCATTATAAAAAAAAAATTAAGAACTACAGAGAAGCAAAAGAACATGAAGAACTCCCAGAATCCGATTCTTCAACAAGAGACAAATGCTATCTATACAAATGCTTTCCTATGCTGAGGTATAGATCCATATAATTGCTAGTTTTATACTTTCAAAAATAACACAGTTACGATTTATAAAAGCCATCTCCAACTTGATTTTTCATTCCGAATGTATCTACTAAGTATCCACTGAAAGCCAGGTATCCTGCTAGGCATTGGGTATTTAGCAATGAATAAGATAAAATGAAGTCTAACTCATGAAGCTTTCAGCCCTGTGAGGGAGAGACAAAGAATCAATTACAAAGCAAACAGTAAGTTCTTGGATGGGATGAATAAAGAGGTACAGTTGAACACAAAGAGATGCTTAACCTGAACAGGGTGCTGTGGCTTTGGAGTGACTTCCTTAGAGGAATGTGAGACCTGAAGGATGAGCAGGAGATGGATTAGAGAAGAGGGCGGGGGGGGGGGGGACAGAGCAATTCAAGTAGGCAGAGCCAAGTGTATTTAGAGGAGAGCCCTCAGGGATAGGAGAACATGCCACAGTTAAGGAACTGAAAGGAACGGCAATGTGGCTGTAACAAAATCTGCAAAGGAGACCGTGGCAGCAGATAAAGTGATAAAGGTGAGAAGGGACCAGACCCTGAAGGCCCTTGTAAGCTACATTAGCAAAGTTGCACTTTTTCCGGAGGTAAGAAATCATTTAAAGCAAAGGAGTAATACAGTCATGTTTGTACTTTAGAGAGATTATGCTCACTAAATGTGAACGAAAATGGATTGCAGGGTACAAGCCTGGAGACTCCAATGTGAGACCGGTGAGAGTTGATGGCTTCAGGGCAGTATAAGAAATGGAGAAATATGGATGGAACTGAGGTACTTAGAAGAAACAACAGAACCCGGTGGCTGACTGGATATTGGGAATCGAGATGTTATTCTAAGGATTCCTCTGCTATTAGATACTACCAGTTTCTTATTTTTAGTTTTCATTAACAGCTAAGAGCGGGAATAAGTTACTGAACAGAATTAGAAATAAAAGGTGAAACAACCAGTAACTCCCCTTCCAAATTCTTAAAGTGCGAAAATGTTCTTCAAGTACATAAAAGATTGCAAAACTGCTGAGGGACACAACAAAACTCTACTATAACTTTAATCAGACCTGTGCATTAAGCAGTGCACTTGGGCCAAGTCACTGAGAACCACTTCTCTTCCTCCTGTTCTGTTACCCTTCAATGGCTATTCCTCCTAAGCTTTCTCATTAAATGGTGGTGGCTCCCTTGAATTCCTTCCATAGCTCTCATCACTCTGCTCAGATAAGCTCCTTTGTGCTCATGGCTGTAGCTACTCCAGATGATGACAACTTCCAACTCCACAGTCCACCCAAGACCTCTACTTCTTCCTAAAATCTACATCCATATAGCCAGGTGCTTGATGGACACACATCTCTTAATTATATATCACAGTCACATTTCAAATTCTTAATTTCCAAATCTGTAGTCATCACTCCTCTCAAAACTACTTTTGCATTCCACATCTTGGTGAAGGGACACCACTACCCTGCTCGTTTGCCTGACGTGGAAATAAGGACTACATGCTTGCTATCTGCTTCTCCCTTGCTTCTTATGTCCAATTAACCACCGAATCTATTTTGCCTGCTAAATTTCTCTTCCATTTGGCTCAAATCCTGCTACAACTGCTCTAGTGTAGGTCTTCATCATTCATGACCTGAACTACTGCAAAACCTTACAAGTAAAGTCCCTAATATTAGGTCAGTGAGGAATGAATGAAATAATGTAGGCAAAAGTACTAGCATAGTTCTTGGCACATAAATGCCCAGTAAATGGTCCTGTTCTTCTCAAAGCCACATATGAAACATATGGCCCATATGACTGATGACATTCACATGTGCAATGTACTCTTGAGGTGACATATCAGATTGATAGAACCCTCCTTCTTCCCAATATTGTGGGTATTCAATTATCACATTATACTTGCAAATTCAAGTCTTTAAAAAAATCTTTTTTTTATGTTTATTTATTTTTGATAGAGAGAGGGAGAGCGCAAGCGGGGGAGGGGCAGAGAGGGAGGGAGTCACGGAATCTGAAGCAGGCCCCAGGCTCTGAGCTGTCAGCACAGAGCCCAACATGGGGCTCAAACTCACCAATCATGAGATCATGACATGAGTGAAGTCGGACGCTTAAGTGACTGAGCCGCTTAGGCGCCCCAACAAACTCAAGTCTTAACTGGGCAAATTAGCAAAAGTTGTTAGTAATAATGTAACATTTATAAGAAAGGCTGTGACTTAGATCCCATTTTTATCTCATCCTCACTTTTCTTTTTCTTTCGCCCAAAACAGCATACTGGCATGCAAGTCAATGAGAACAAAATTATCAAAATTAGAGCAAGGTGAGGTTATCTCGAATTTATTTAAAAAGCAGGCAGTGGGTAAGCTCTGATACTTCATATGGTGACATTACTTGATATGCCTCACAATTGATCATGGCAATTTGTGGTAGACTCCATGGATAAGAATTACCCCACCAGAGAATAAACTTAAACAAGGAAAATTTTCAGGGCGCCTGGGTGGCTCAGTTGGTTGAGTCGGTTGAATCAAGACTCAGTCTTGATTTTGTCTCAGGTCATGATCTCATGGTTTGTGAGATCGAGCCCTGTGCTGGGCTCTGTTCTGACAGCACAGCCTGCTTGGGATTCTCTCTCTCCCTTTCCCCCTGCCCCTCCCCTGCTCGCTCTCTCTCAATAATAAACATTTTAAAAAAAGAAAATGTGATCATGAAAATGCTTAAGATTTTTCAACACTTCTCCAATACCTAGAATAGACCCCAAATCCTGAGCATAATCTACAAAGCCTTTCATAATCTGGTTTCATCAGCTACCTTCTCACGTGTACCCTGTACTAGTCCCATCAAACCGTGCACAGCAACCTGGAGGCGTTCTGCCATGCTCAGGCTGTCGTGACCACAAATAGCATGTGCTGCTCTCTCAGCCTGGGATGGAATACATCCTTCTGCTCCCTAAAGCTGCCAAGAAAGTCCCTTCACTGCTTCTGGAAAGCTTTCCTGGAAATCTCTCTGACTGAGCACCATCTGTGAACTTCTTCAACATAAAAAAATGTACCACTGTAACAGCACACGTGACACTGTACTGTATACTTGGGGCCATCTCCCAACTAGACTGTGAGATTCCTGAGATCAGGAATTCTATCTCAGTCACATCTTTTATCCCTGGACTTTCACTTATTAAGTAGGTTGTAGGTGCTCAATACATGGAAGAAAAAGAAATCCCAGAAAAATGAATCATCTAGTTTAAGAAATGCTATGGCTAATAAAAGGGAAAGGATACCAGGTCATTTTAAATCAGTTATAAAGCCAAATGTTATCTATATAGACATTAAATTGGCTAACATAGGCTTCATCTCTAGGCCAAAAGTATCAATCGACATTTGTTACATGCCCTATTTACTTACACAATCATCTCACCTCAGGCTTCCACCTCTAAGAGAAACCAGCAAGCACTTTTACCAGTAATTATCTTCTTTATCTCCTCTATGTTTTTCTTCCTTGGAAGTGGAAAACTCTGCTCTTCTTTTTTTTAGGTTTTTTAAAATGTTTATTTATTTTTGAGAAAGAGAGACAGAGCACAGGTTGGGGAGGGGCAGAGAGAGGGAAGGAGACACAAAATCTGAGGCAGGCTCCAGGCTCTGAGCTGTCAGCACAGAGCCCGACGTAGGGCTCTAACTCACGTACCTTGAGATCATGACCTGAGCTGATGTTGGAAGCCTAACTGACTGAGCCACTCAGGCGGCCCTCTTTTTCTTTTTAGTTTTTAAATTTTTTGCTCTTCTTTTTAAAAGAGCATTTTCTACGAGTAAAGTGGAAGTAGAGCAGAATTGGAAAGCAAGTCAGCCAGAGGATGGCAGATCTTTCAGGGACAAAGGCTTTTCAAGTGGATTTCAAACAGATACTACAAAACTATACTACTGTTTACTGTGAAGAAGAGGAGACCCCTTTCTACATAATATGGACCAAAAAGAGAACATGGTATAGTCTATTCTAGGGAACAAGGGCTTTGGAATCAACTGTTTAATTTGAAGCACCCACATGTAGCTGGTGGGTAACCAAAAACAAATTCACACCAAAATTCTGGGCCTTGGTTTCCTTCTGTGAAATGGAGATACTAACGCCTATTTTACAGGGTTCGTTAAGAAGATTAAATGGGATAATTTAGGAGAAGTGCAGTGTGAGGCACAGAATAGACACACAAATCATGAAGACAACCACCATTATTATTCATTATGTTTGTAAGTAAGAAGTAGTTTTAGATATATAGATAATAACAAAGCCAAACCAATACCTCTGGGAAACAAATTAATTGGTCCATTTGTGAATTCAAGTTATTTGGTAACATCACTTCAAAATACTACTTCATAAAAGTTTTTAACTGGCATTATTTTTTCTCACTAGGGATTATGAAAAGTTATTTTCTCAAAAGTTTATTATAGGAAGCTATACTTGCCTTTGCTGTGTCTGAAACAGAATTCCAGTAACCACCACTGAGTGAGAATTTCCCGCTGCCTATCCGTGCCAATATTTCCTCTGGTGTATCATCAGGGCCATTTGCAAATGGAGTGTAACTATTTTATAATAAAATTAAAATGTTAATGAATAAAATTTCTTTTTGGTTGGTAATCTTCACATTTCTTTGCAGTATCCAAGAGTACTCTGAGTAATTTAATGTAATACTTCACTGAAATCTCCAAAAGTGAAAAACATCAACATCATGAAGCTTCATAAAGCGCCAGTTCAAGGTATAAGCTATGAACTATTAATTAGACTTAATATATTATAAAATAAATATTTTAAGATATGACATACAAGAATAAAATATTTAAAGTAGTATATATTTATGACATAAGAATACAAAAAAGGCATGGAAAGAAGTCAAGGTAAGACCTTAAGACATTAGTAAATGGTACATTATAGAAAATCATCAATGATACAGTTATAAATATATATTTACAAATCCACACACACATACAGGATTGTATTATTAGGTAATAGGAGAAAACATGAAAAGAAGGATATTATAACGCAGAAATGAAAGAAATAAAACTAGATAATTTGAAGAAAATATTGATGAATAAATGCTTGCAAAATATGGTCCACTCACCCAGTAAGCATTGTATAGAGGAGGACACCAAGACTCCATATATCACAAGCAGCATCATAGCCTTGTCGTTTTAAAACCTAGAAAAAATAACAATTAGTATTAATACACCACTGTTTACTTTAGAGATGTGAATAGGCCATGAACTACACTGTATCTTCTAAATCAGTGTATTTAAGAAAAACCTCAACAGAACATGATTAGCAAACAAGGCAATAATATATTAACCCTATTCCAAAACATTCTATGACTAATATTTCATATATATGTAAAATTTCATTTTGGTATTTGAATTAGCATTTATTGAGTGCTGCTGTAGCATAGAGAGAACTATAAAATAAATTGAAGCTAAGTTTCTTTCCTTCCCATCCCCACTCCCCTCTAAGTTTCTTATTTAAATGAATATATATTTAGTTTGTATAAGGCTGCAAAACTGGTTACATAAAACCATACTTTTAAGAACACATATGAAAGTACAAATGATAGAGTGCAAAATTATACTTCTACATATATAAAATGATTCACTTGAGCATTTAGTAGTCACCAACTATTCCTAGGAATGAACAGTGATAAACACAAAACACTCTGGTTTCCTTAAGAAAATCAGAATATGGAAGGGGAAATAAATAAATAAATAAATAAATAAATAAATAAAGTTAATAATCCAATGTGGTAAGTATTTTTTTTGGCTGATTTTTTTTAATGTTTATTTATTTTGAGAGAGAGAGAGAGCAAGCAGGGGAGGGGCAGAGAGAGAGAGGAATAGAGAATCCCAAGAGGCTCCACGCTCAGCATTGGGCCCAATGCGGGGCTTGATCTCATGACTGAAAAATCACCACCTGAGCCGGAATCAAGAGTTGCACTTTGACAACGTGGTATTATAACAGAATTATATTTAAAGTGGTCTGAGTATAAAGATGAGGAAAAAATTCATTCTTGAAATGTGGAGAGAAGGAAGGCTAGAGGGCAGCCTGCTTGTACTGGGCCTATAAGTAAGAATTCAGGAGGCAAAGGGAGGAGGTTGGGGAGGACCGAGACACTCAAAGGGCAGAGGCAAGCGAGCAGAGCATGCTTAAGGAGAGGCAAGGATTCAGTGTGGCCAGATCTCTAGGTAGGGTACACTGGAGAGAATGAAAGGCTTTTACATGTATCTTGTTAAGGAATTAAAATATTTTTCCTGTAGGCAATCAGTTGTCACTGAAGCATTAAACAGGGAAATAAAATAAGTAGATGTGTACACCAAAAGGATAACTCAAGGTATAAAGGAAATGCTGGTAAGAAGACAGAGTGGAAAAAAGGCCAAATGACAGGAAACAATTTGTATCAAACCAAGTGAAAGGCTGTGAGGAACCACACCAAGGCAGGACATGGATAGAAAGAGATGTAAAGATAAAAGAGGAACAACTTAGTTCAGATGAGATGTACAGGGTAAAGGATAAGAGGTCTAAAATATTTAGGAATCAGAATGGAAAGGGTTTGGTGACCCACTGGATGTAGAGAAATGATGGGGAAGGAGGATTTTAGGAGGGCTTTCCAAGTTTTAACCTGGATGACTAAGTGGTAAGTAGGAGACAAAGAGTTAAAAGCTCAAGTCTAAAGAGAGTTTAATTATGGAAGATTTCCTGAAAAAGATGAATTCAGAGGCTTTGAAACAAAAAAACATCCAATGTGCCAAGGCAAAACAGCTACATGGTGATTTCAAGAAGCAGATTGATTGTCTGAAGCAGAAAACACTGATGGGGAAAAATGAGATGGCTAGATGAAGTGACTATGCTTGGATATGTGTCAGATGCTGTGGGTATGTGGACAAACAAGCAGAGAGTCTGTCCCTCATTAGCTCTAGTACCACCAGAACAGGTGCAAGGAGTCTTTTTAAAAGTATTATTTTATAACTCAAAGTAAGAAAATTACAAAAAGTTTGGTAAATATAATGCAACCATTCTAACACTACCAACTATTATCATTTTTTGTGAAATATATAATGGTAAATGCACAGACTTTGCAGCCATATTTCTGGGGCTCAAATCTCAACCTGACCTCAAACAACTTATGTAACCTTTCACTGTGCACCTGGTTTCCTATAAGAATTGAGTGAAAGTACTTACTTCACAAAGTTGTAATTAGAAGGAATTATTACATGTAAACCCTATGTTGTGAGGATGAAATCAGTTAATACATGTGACTGGCACATAACCCCTATGTTAGGGTTGACTATCTTTTTTTAACTTTATTTATTTGTTTTGAGAGAGACAGAGAGAGCATGAGTGGGGGAGGGGCATAGAGAGCGGGAGAGAGAGAATCTCAAGCAGACTCCACGCTATCAGCATGGAGGCCAATGTGGGGCTCGAACCCAAGAACCGTGAGATCACGACCTGAGCTGAAACCAAGAGTCAGATGCTTAACCAAGTGAGCTACCCAGGTGCCTCGGTTAACTATTATTTTTTCTTATCTAGTTCATAGTTATGTGTTTTTACACAATGATAATAAAAAGACAAGAAATCTTGAGGGCAAAGCAGTGGATTTTAGATTTGCTACAACGGGGAACAGAAATTTCTTAGGAAAAGAAGCAACTTGATCAAAGTAGGGCTTGAAAAAGACTTCAGTAACGCTGCAGCTCTTCTGTGGAATGATCAGAGATCGAGAAAGGGAGCAAGGTGAAATTAGGCCATGGCAGTCATTTGGGGTGTGGTGAAGGAAGCAGGGCCTAGGATGGCAGTTTTGTGAACAGAAGAACCTCAAACTGGTTTTTGAGGATAACAGAGATGATACCTAGTTATGTAGCTAAAGACAAGAAGAGACCATGATGTTTTAGCCTCAGAAATACAGGAAGATGGTGTCAAAACCAGTAAATTAAAAAGGATATTAGGAAAGGATGAGAATAAGCTACTTTCCATTTAATTCCACGCGCTGACAAGCACAAAAGTGTTAGTGACAGTAGACCACTACAGATGAGTGATTATGTAGAAAGACAGAAGTTAGGGCAAGAAAAGGACTAAGTAGTAGGGGACTGAGGACAGGATGAACTACCATCAGAAGAAAAAGAGCTGACATTTTATTTTAATTATTTGTTCAGTAAGTCTTCAATTAAACAACTATTAACTACTCCATATTAAACACAGCAAATGAGTTTTTAAATATACTGAAATACTGGAAGCAAATAATTTCACAATTACCTCTGGTGCAACAAAATTTGCAGTATAACAAGGAGTCATGAGAAGACCGTTTTCTGCTCTTAGCTGTTTGGCAAAGCCAAAATCACAAATTCGAATAGATTCTGGATTGCCAGATTCATCCACGTAAAGAATGTTGCTAGGTTTCAAGTCTCTGTGAACCACCTAATTGAAATACAAATTAAAGAGGTACATTAACAATACAACAACACATTTCCATGATGGAAAATTCTTTATTCACAAACTGTCAAGCAATGTACTTAACAAGAGGATGTGAGTGCTGACCTTCAAATGATCTCAACATTATAAAAGGCTGATAATGTAAGCATAACTCTCTAATACAGAACCAGGGCAAGGAAAGAAGGAAGAAAAAACAGTATGTACTTCCCTCCTCTTTGTCCATTGAGTATGTAGGTTAGGTTAAGGTAAAATGCAAATAGCAGTAATATCTGCCCCTAGGTTATTCATTTATTCAACAAATATTTATTGAATGCCTATCATGTGCCAGGGTATTATATAAGAAGCTCCAGATACCATATTAAACAAGACCTGTAAGATCCTTGCCTTTCCATGCTAGGAGCTTGCACGGTAGTGAGGAAGGCAGAGAATAAACAGGTGAGAGATGCGTCTCTAGAGGAGGTAACATCTGGTCCAAACAAGCTGGAACAGTGGGGGACAGTCATTCTAAGGAGAGGGAACAGCATGTATAATGGATGTATACAACAAACAAGTGCTGACAGGCTCAATGGAACAGGCACTGGGTTTAGGGGTAAAAAGGAAAAAAAAATCCAGACTTTAAGTACTGCCTATTTAATATCCAAGTGACAACGTCACACATACTAAAAGATATTGTTCCTTTAGATTTTTGTAATATTTCTCCCCCTTTAGTTACCTACTTGAGTACTTCTTTCACATAAACCTTGACATTCCTTATTAGACTTCTATGTTTCTTCTACCACTAAATTCTGAGTCTAGATTCTAATCAATCACCTCAGTTTTAGTTTCTAACATTGAGAACACTACTTCTCCAGATCATCTGAGTAACTAATTACTGCTGAAGCAATGGAAAAGAATATAGAAGACTTAGATGACTGCAAAGTCATCAATTCTCCAGTGACTATGGAGTCCCACTAATTCTTAGCTAGTATACTAGGCAAATCTTGACCAGCTAGAAATCAAGAAGCTCTAGAATGAAAGTGACATTTCCCACTTGTTAGCTTCTAGGAGCAAAGACAAACAAAATGAGAATAACATATTGAAAATAAACTCCTTAAGAAGTAGTCTCTTAATTTCCTTGTATTTATTTAAAAAAAAATTTTTTTATGTTTACTCATTTTTGAAAGACAGAGAGGCAGAGCACAAGCAGGGGTGGGGCGGAGAGAGAGGGGACACAGAATCTGAAGCAGGCTCCAGGCTCTGGGCTGTCAGCACAGAGCCCAACGTGTGGCTCGAACTCATGAACTGTGAGATCATGACCGGAGCCGAAGTCGGATGCTCAACCGACTGAGCCACCCAGGCGCCCCACGTATTTATTTATTTTTCAATGTTTATTTATTTTTGAGAGAAAGTGTGAGCGGGGCAGGGGCAGAGAGAGACATGTGGAGAGAAGATCCGAAGTGGGCCCTGCACTGATAGCCGCGGGCCCAATGTGGGGCTCAAACTCACAAACCAGGAGATCATGACATGAGCCGAAGTCGGACGCTCAAACAACTAAGTCACCAAGGTGCCCCTCTTAATTTCTTTTTATAAGTGAATACAACCCATGATTCTATGGTTGTGCTTCTAAACTTGCAATGGATCTAATTCTCAAGAGCACAGAGTGGCCTAGCAAAAATGGTGATACGTCTTCCTGGTCAGAAGACCTCACTCACTTTTTGTTGGGAAGCATAAGAACTTAATATAAACAAGTCAGGATTTCAAAGTAGTACTTCAACCTTGGTGGGAGAAATTTTAGTAAATGAAGAACAGCAAATAATTAAGCTAATAGTATTTTCCATTAATGCATAAAGTAACTTCTACCTTTGTAATTTTAGTTCAAACATTCAGAAAGAATAGGTAAAAAAAAAAAGGTGAAAGTGTGTGTGTGTATGTATATATATGTATGTATGTGTGTGTATGTGTGTATTTGTATATATAAAATGTTAGAAAGACTTACCCCTTGTGCGTGAAGATATTCAACAGTTTTGGTTATAGTAAAGAGGACAGCACTGGCCTCTCTTTCAGAGAAAAATTTCTGTCTAAGAATTTTATCCAGCAATTCACCCCCTTTCATAAGTTCTGTCACTACATACACGTATTTTCCATCATCATATACCTGTAAGATTTAACATCAAAATGTCAAAAATTATTTGAGGCTTTACATGTGCTCAGAACAAAGTCTATAGTCAAGGAAATTTTTATTTATCACAACTGATGGAGGATATAAAATTTGCAAGCCATTTTATACATGCAAGAATATTAAAACAGGAATTGATTAGATTGAATGTCAGAAAAATAATCTGCAACTTCCTTCTGTGAAACCTAAGTCATGGCAATCAAAGTAACGATGGGCATCATATATGAAGGGGTACTGAACTGTTGCTCTCAGGTTTGTTTCTCTTGATCTTTCTATCGATGACAGCGGGGACTATGATTTTCCTGGAACTTCTGCAACTGCAGAACTTCTATATTTACATAAACAGTACAACGAATCAATTCTGGTTTTGATTAAACTGAAATACAAGCTGTGGCACAAATTAAGTAGGAGGATCAAGTAGCAAAAAGATACTCCATCTAACCACACAGAAGCATCCAAGTTTCCTCCCAATGCAGAAATAGAAAGCTCATTGTAATTTTGGATTTGTACTTCAGGCAATCCCAAACTGAGATAGCCTCTTTATTAAGCTTCAGTTTCTTTTATTCCCCGTCACCACCGGGTTACTGCACACCTTTATTTAGCTCCGTAAGAGGTAGTGGGTGCTGGGGCCCCAAATATGTAGAAAACAAGGTACCTGTCCTCAATGTTTTTATTCTAGTAGGGAGAAACAGACATAGAAATAAGTTAAAAAAAATGTTGGAGATGCTGTGATAAAAGCAGGGAAAATTTTAGAGACCTTGGAATTTGAAATCAAAGGAGGAGGAAAGATGTAAAAACCAGTAACAGCTTAGGGAGTTTCCAAGTCAAGGAAGAAAGAATTTTCTGTATTTCCTTTTTTATTTAGTTGGTCAGATTCTTGGAGGTTATAGTAATTAAAGAGTCACTTAAGATATGCAGCTTCAGGGGCGCCTGGGTGGCGCAGTCGGTTAAGCGTCCGACTTCAGCCAGGTCACGATCTCACGGCCCGTGAGTTCGAGCCCCGCGTCAGGCTCTAGGCTGATGGCTCAGAGCCTGGAGCCTGTTTCCGATTCTGTGTCTCCCTCTCTCTCTGTCCCTCTCCCGTTCATGCTCTGTCTCTCTCTGTCCCAAAAATAAATAAATGTTGAAAAAAAAATAAAAAAAAAAAAGATATGCAGCTTCACATTTTAATGGGACTAAGTTAACATTCTTCTTCTAACAATGAGCAGTGATAAATTAATCTCAGGAAACTGGAGTTTTGGTTAGGAAAAAGGAAGAGTAAACTTTGGAATTCACAAAATCTCAGAGGTGAAAGGCAAAAGGTACCTTAGAAATTCTCTGGCTTAGTTGGCCATGTGACATATCAGGTCTATGACACCCAGATATGGCCTTTGAGCCTATGTGAACACCATCAGCAAGAGAAGGTTTAATGCTGCCTGGGGAGTTCACACCCTTCGCCAACAGCTCTGGTATGATAAAACCACAGGCAGAAAGGAAAGGATACCTCACTTGTCTAGGGTGTGGCGATCTGAAGAACAGACCTCCTGGAGGAAGTAATGTTTTAGCAAAGTTTTAGAGGAACGGTGGTTAGCCAGGCAAAGAAGGGAAGTGGTACTGTTCATTGAGGAAATCATAAATTCAGACAGAGCAGCATGAGAAAAGGAGGAAAGCTGAAAGATGTGTACATACTAGAGCATGGTTAGAGCATGGGGTATGAGAGGAAGTGTGAAAACTACTGCAGACAGAGGAAGGCAAGGACTGGAGGTGAGTGGGGGTATGAGATGTAGGTAGGCAAGTAACATATCTGAGTGTTTGCTTTCTCAGGCAGTACTGTGGAAGAGAGTTTGGGGAATCCATAGAGTCTGAGACTAGTTAATCCCTAATACTAATTAATACCCACATGTTCCAGTAAATATAGGTATTAAAAGCAATAATGTCAGTAACATTTTTCTTCTTAAAGCAAAAATACAAAAATTAACTACATAAACATATTTTTCTTTATAGCTGAAATTATGCTACATATGTTGTACTCCAGTCAATTTTTTTAAAACTTACGATATCGAGTTCTTTGTCTACCACATGATATTTGAAAACATTCCCAGAGCGAGTTAGACAACTGATTCAAATGATCGGAGTTAAAGAATTTACTACTTACATCCTTTAGAGTAATGATGTTTGGATGCTGTCCATAACGAAGAAGTATTTCAATTTCTTCTGTTGGGTCTCTCTTGCTTTTATCAATAATCTAAAAGGCAGGTATTTATCATAAAATCTCATGAACTATACAGTCACAAACCTTAAGTATTAAAGCTACAGATCTTAAGTATTATCTTATATAAATACTAGACATATGAGCCATTTATCAACCAGTCTTATTTAAGTCCCTGGCCACACTGTCTAATCAAAATTTGAAAGCCAGTCTAAGTTTAGAACTTACTAAATACTCAAAGGCCTCAAGAAAAGGTACCAAGAACATCTCTTTCTTCTATCCTTGAATGTCTTAAGCTCTTGTAAATGTAGTCAACTTCTAATCCCTATCAATACAGAAAATTAAGGGAAAGATGTATATATAATACCACCACTAGCCATCTGTTTACTAAATTACCTTTACTTCCTTTAATAAAATGCTTCAGTGGAAGAACCCATTAGTTGTAAGCTACTTATAAAGAATTAATTAAGAGTTAAGTGGAACAAGCTCATTTTTGAAGCTAGGCAGAAAGCTAAGCAGAAAACCACACCTAGAATTTTACTTGGCTAAAGTTAAGTTTAATTATTATAATAAAGCCCTTTAAAATACTAATGTAGCTTTCCAATCCTTTTATGTCAGCTGTTTCTTAAAAATACATCTCTTAAAGTTTTAATCTGTTAAAGTAATATTATATATATATTTTTAATTTTTTTAACGTTTATTTATTTTTGAGACAGAGCATGAACGGGGGAGGGTCAGAGAGAGGGAGACACAGAATCCGAAACAGGCTCCAGGCTCCGAGCTGTCAGCACAGAGCCCGACGCAGGGCTCGAACTCACGGACCGTGAGATCGTGACCTGAGCCGAAGTCGGCCGCTCAACCGACTGAGCCACCCAGGCGCCCCAGTAATATTATATTTTTAAAAGGATAACACGTTTTGCTTTCATTTTGTCCAGAGGGTAGTCTGAAACAAATTTTGTGACCTATATATTTTCGATTTAGGCTTAGTAATTAATGTACACAATAAATAACTACAACGCTCCAGCAATCTAGGAAAGAGTTTGCAACTCACAGTGTGAGCCAAATCTGCTATCAGAAGTGTATTTAGTTGTAAAACAGTTCCGTACGTGAAGAACAAGGAATACAAACATAGGTGTACACTGTAATCAAATGCAAATGACAGTGTGGAATTAGGCAAATGGATGATTAAGAAGAAGGTATATTGAATAGACATGCAAATTCAAGGGAGATGAGTCTTGTGAAGACGAGAACACACTGGAAGGTGTTATTCCTAGCAACAATCTCTTTCATCTGTTAATCTGAGCAGAGCTTACATTTCATTCATACTTTTGCTTGCAGATCTTTGATTTGTAGTAATTTCAGTAGAATGAATTTATGCTGGAATTTGTTTTATGAATCTAATTTAAGTCACAAGACTCCACAGATAGCTTGGAGATATTCTCAAGGTTTTGGTATACTGCTCCTGGTTTCCGTAATTCAAAGGGGGCCTCAGGGCATTTCTACTTTTTTCTGATGTGTTTATGGAGACAAGATACATCCTTAAACTGCCTACCATGTACATTACTCACCTTATCTCCTTTCATGTAAGCAATCAGAAAATTTCTATGTACTCTAGATTTCACTATGAGCAAAGAGTAGAGACCAAATTAAAATGCCTTTTTATGGTTCATCCTTACACTTTACAGAAGGCCAGACACTGATGACTTTTAAAGCAATTACATCCAAGTTTAGAATAGTAGTAACAATTTTTTTGTGTATGTGTGTCTTCCCAGCTATTTGCTATGCATATATAAAAGACATTTATTTTTACACAATGAAATCATGGTAGATCTGTATGATAGATGGATGTATAGAAGTAATAACAATTAATGCTACTCCCCTACTAACTAAACATTTATAGATCACTAAACACTTATAGATCATTTCTAAGGTACAAAATAAGCTGAAAGCTTTAGACATTAAATTGTTTGCAATGGGAGAGCAGAGACTACCATCCCAAGAAGTGAAAAGGCAGAAACCTGAATACAGTATTTTTTCACTTTCAACTAAAGGTTTGTAATTCAAACTTTATCATAGAGCCATGTGCTTTGGTTTTTGACTTAGAAAATTCTTACTGTCTTGACCCTTGATGAAATTAAAACAGCTAATGATAACAAATTTTATAACGGTGGTGCATATTCTTTTATTGGTGCACAGATCCTTTTAAATGTGAAGGACAGTATGAACACTTTTTGCCAGAAAAATGTAAACATAAAAAATTTGGCATACAATCTTGAGGAATTCCCTGACTCTTAGACCACAAAATTGGGGACTTTTTAGAGTAAAAGAGTGTTACTAAAAATCAGGTGTAAACGATACTGTCTTGAGCAAACTGTAGGTATGCGCTTACCTTTAGTTTACAGGTGAATCCATGGTTCCAGATTAAGGGCCCTGAAGGTTGCAGATATTTCAGTTTACCATACCCCCCCTCTTTTTTAAATAAGAAAAAGCACATTTACCAAAGAAGAGTGTAATTTTTAAGTGGTACGGACATGCATGAATAAGAACTGTTAGAGATGCATTTTAAACCTAAAAATATTTACCTTCACTGCAAACTCCATGTTTGTAGCTTTATGTATGCATCTCTTGCAAACAGAGTAGGAGCCAACGCCAATATCTTCTTTTACTTCATATCCATCAGTAAACTGAATACTGTTTCTGTGCAACTGCTACAAACACAATTATAGGTTGACAAAGAGTTTTATAGTGACTATGGTATAATTCATAATAGTGGAATATGTTACTCGGTATGCATTGTTGATATTAACAATAAATATAAATGAGTATCGGCAAAAATAAAAATGAATCTTTACAGCATTTATTCTTCCACAACTGTGTATTTTAGCAGTGTCTACCATAAAATGTACAGCAAAAAATAGGCTAAAAAACTTGTGTTAAAAAGAAATAACTGAGTACGTACAACAGAAAACACAGAGTTATTGATAAGGAGCTGAAAGCCTTGCCTGTGATTGAACCCTATTCCACTCCCCAGCCAACGCTAGGTCCCTGAAGTACTTTTGCAAATAGGGAGCAGTGTGAAGCCTCTGGTAGGGAAGAAAAGATTTAGGAGGATTCAGAATGAGAACATCTGGATGCTTGTCTCAGATGCACCTCTTGCAGGCTATGTAACCCTGAACGTGTGTTTTTTCAGAGAGCAATGGTGAGGATTAAATAAAATATTTGAAGGTGATACCTGTTATTGTCATTGGGGACTATCAGTAGCCATGCCCTCTGTTCTCTACCCTCAAGTCGGAGCTTCAATAGACCTTCTGCTAGAGAAGCTGTTAATGGGTTAAGGACTAAATAACATGGGGTAGGATGGTGGCTAGCAAATGAGTGCTTTCATAAGTACGCTGAGGGAAGTTGTGCTGCTCTTGGCTATACTGAAGGGAGAGCATCCCCTGCCACATCTGGTGTCTATGTGCTTTGTATAGGTTAAAATTTGAATTCTGTAGAATATATGTTTGTGACTTCTATGTTAGGTGGAGAAGTTATAACTTATAAACTTCCTATACATCACATGCTTGTTACAGTAAAAGGAACAGACTATTTCAACCATGAATTTTATTTAAAAACCAGTGCTTAAAATGGTTTTCTCGAAAGTGGAAAGCAAGATGACTAACCCAGGAAAGAAACGTTAGAGCAAAAGCAACTTCATCACGGAGCAAACTCAAGCACTAATTAGTACCCTAAAAAACAATCAATGCTTCAAAAGTCATATCTAGCTCCCTCTATGATTAGGAAGATGAATTACATTTATCTTTCCATGATACTAGGATGGGAAGGAATAAATCTAATGGTTTATACTATTTGTGTTCCTCGAATAACATTTAATTTACTAGTCCAGTCTCCTGTTACAAACACACAGACATCTAGAAACCTGCTTCTGTGGCTTTTACCTCCTTCTCCAACTCTGATACACAGATGGGATAATGAGGAAGGGCACACCCTAAGGTAGTACCTACAACCATTTCTTCCTAATAGCAATGGGGATTCCCAATGAACAAGGAAACAAAACACGGAAAACATAAGACTGAAGTTCACTCTTATTTCTTATACATTTCTATGGCAGAAGTTGGCAAACTATAGCTTCTGGGCCAAATCTGTTTCACTGCCAGTTTTTTTTCACTGCCAGTTTTTATAAATAAAGTTTTATTGGCACACAGCCATGCTCATTCACTTAGCTACTGGTCTATGGCTGCTTTTGTGTTACAATGGCAGATATGAGTGGTTGTGACAGAGATCACGTAGCCTACAAAGCCCCGAACATTTAACTGGCCCTTTAGAAAGCAAGTCTGCTGAACCCTGTTCTAAGCTATCAGGGAACCAGGAGACCTCAGTTCATCATAGCTGACCTGACAGAGTCAGAAGATGAAACAAACTAGGCCTGATAAACATTTTTTCCTGATAAACAGGAAAGGGTGGAGACAAGATGGTGATATATGTCTCAACTCTCTTAGAATTCCCCTTTTAAGTCAGACAGATATCCAGAATTTTAGTGCATGCCATCTTTTTAAAAGCAAATGAAAGGAATTTCTAAAAGCAATGTCAATGGTATAAAATTTATTTTAAGCTGCCCACTTAAAATCAGATCAAATATAATCATCCACACAGTGAACTCTATCTTACAACATTTCAAACTTTAAATTACTTATACATTCACTCACCTGCACAATTGAATGCACACCAACTGTCTGCATAGCTTGGCTTTCATCATCTGAGGTGATAGCAACAAAACTAAACCCCCGAAAAAGCTGATGTGCATTAGCACTGGGTGGAATGCCAGGTGAGTCTGAAAAGAATAATACATTACTGAGAAGGTAATACTTGAAAGGTAATTAAGGGAATAACTGTTGACAGTATGGCCTTTCTCACTAATTCTGGAATTTTACTTCTTAGGCACCCAGTGCTTCCAGGATAACTCAGTAAAATCAGCCCTGTCCTGATGGCTTATGGGTATCAGAGCTCTAACATCCTAGTTCTTCTGAGCCCAGAAAATAGCTAATTCGTTGAAGAATATAATAAATCGATGAATTACTGGGCTAATGTTATTGTAAATTAGCAATGATCCATAGAATTTTCTGTAGTGATGTAAATTTTCTTTATCTGTGCTGTCCAATATGGCAGCCCCCAGCCACATGCAGCTCCTGAGCATTTGAAATGTGGTTAGTGTGACTGAGAAACAAAATCTTAAATTCAGTGCTATGGCTCCTGGTCATGTGGAGATACATGTTCATCTACAGATAATTTAGGAGAAAGGAATTTAGGCCAGTAATCTTAATACACAATATCAGAATCTGGAAATCTAAACTACAAGTTAAAAATTACTATATTTAGGGGCGCCTGGCTGGCTCAGTTGGTTGGGCGTCTGACTTCGGCCCAGGTCATGATCTCACAGTTCGTGGGTTTGAGCCCTGCGTCGGGCTCTGTGCTGACAGCTCAGAGCCTGGAGCCTGCTTTGAATTCTGTGTCCCCCTCTCTCTGTGCCCCTTCCCTACTCACGCTCTGTCTCTGTCTCTCAAAAATAAACATTGAAAAAAATTACTATATTTATATATATATATATATATATATATATATATATATATATATATATATTTAAGGATCAAAAGTAATATTGAGGAAAATCATGGCATGTAGTCCTTAAACTGTATCTTATGACATGACATATATTGTTATTCAAATTATTTATGTGGAATCTACTGGCATTAACAAAAACAGAAAACTACTTTTAAAATATAGTTAATAGTTACTATAAAAATAAAATCATAACAAATGTACTACTCATAAATGTAAAGACACAATTAAGCATACTAATATTTATAATCATTTTATAAAGGCTAAGGGCAAAAACCAAATAGGCAAATCTACTTAAACATCAACTCTGCATAAAGTTCTTTTTTAACATCAGCTTCATAGTATCAGCAATAAATACTGTTTAGTGAATTTTAAATCAAGGTGACAGTATTCTACTGAAGACTTTTGCTAACTACCTGGGCAGAATACAATATAGAATTGTGCTATTCTGAGATCTTTCCTCTATCAGGACAAATTGTAATGAGAAAGCAAAGTAAAACATTACCATCTATCACCAATTCAATGCATATCACTGTTTATGTTTTTGATAAAATTGTGCTGATGTATTAATTCAAATTTCTAAGACTGTCTTATAAAAATAATAAACATCCATCAATGCTTAACACAAATTATGAGGATACTGACTGGAAAGTTTTTTTTTTTAATTTATTTAAATTTATTTTTTTAAATTAATTTTATTTTTTAAAATTTACATCCAAATTAGCATATGGTGCAACGATTTCAGGAGTAGATTCCTTAATGCCCCTTACTCATTTAGCCCATCCCCACTCCCACAACCCCTCCAGTAACCCTCTGTTCTCCATATTTACAAGTCTCTTATGTTTTGTCCCCCTCCCTGTTTTTATATTATTCTTGCTTCCCTTATGTTCATCTGTTTTATATCTTAAAGTCCTCATATGAGTGAAGTCATATGATATTTGTCTTTCTCTGACTAATTTCGCTTAGCATAATATCCTCCAGTTCCATCCACATAGTTGCAAATGGCAAGATTTCATTCCTTTTGATTGCTTAGTAATACTCCATCATATGTATATATACCACATCTTCTTTATCCATTCATCCATCGATGGCCATTTGGGCTCTTTCCATACTTTGGCTATTGTTGATGGTGCTGCTATAAACACGGGGGTGCACGTGTCCCTTCGAAACAGCACACCTGAATCCCTTGGATAAATGCCTATAGTGCAATTGCTGGGTAGTAGGACAGTCCTATTTTTAATTTTTTGAGGAAACTCCATACTGTTTTCCAGAGTGGCTGCACCAGCTTGGATTCCCACTGACTGGAAAGTTTTATAGCAAGGTTTGAATGATGTGCTCTATGGAAAATACATACAAGCATACTTTTTATTTATTTGCTTGTCAGTGATAAACCTGGGGTCTGGTACACCTAAATGAGGGAGTATTAGAGTGCAAAACATACCCTTATGTGTATACACACACTAATAAATATAGATTACCATTTCAAAGATAATTTCTCTGTAATAGTCACTGTTAATGCAATTTTAGGATAAGGCATGACACAGGATATGAAGCATTTTTAAAAATGTTTATTTATTTTTCAGAGAGAGATAGAAAGAGAGCATGCACAAGCAGGGGATGGGCAGAGAGAGAGGGAGACACAGAATCCCAAGCAGGCTCCATGCTGTCAGCACACAGCCTGACGTAGGGCTGGAACTCACGAACCATGGGATCATGACCTGAGCCGAAATCAAGAGTCAGAAGCTCAACCAACTGAGCCACCAGGTGCTCCTGAATTACTTTGAAATGATGACACCTCATACAAAGTTTAAGCTATGTTTTGGATTTAAACTTTACAAGTACTTGCAGAATTGTACTTAATATTAGAGTTTTGGGGCGCCTGGGTGGCGCAGTCGGTTAAGCGTCCGACTTCAGCCAGGTCACGATCTCGCTGTCCGTGAGTTCGAGCCCCACGTCGGGCTCTGGGCTGATGGCTCAGAGCCTGGAGCCTGTTTCCGATTCTGTGTCTCCCTCTCTCTCTGCCCCTCCCCCGTTCATGCTCTGTCTCGCTCTGTCCCAAAAATAAATAAACGTTGAAAAAAAAATTAAAATATTAGAGTTTTAAAGAGCACTATCTATACTGAATAGTGTTTTAAGTAGAAACAGCTACAGGTAAATAAACACACAACCAAATAATTTTTTCACATAAATAGTATCAAAGTTTAAGGCACAACATAATTTGCTAAAAGATTTTTTTAACTTTGAGAGAGAGAGGGAGGGAGAGAATCTTACACAGGCTCCATGCTCAGTACAGAACTTGATGTGAGGCTCGATCCCACAACCCTGGGATCATGACTTGAGCCTAAATCAAGAGTTGGATGCTCAACTGATTGAGTCACCCAGGTGCCCCCATAGTTTGTTATAAGGTTCAACATGGATCTTAACTGCTATAAAATGCTGTAAAGGATTTTCGAATTATCTAGTTACCTTAGCAGGCATATGGTAGGAAGGGGAGGTATGAGGATAGCATAAAGACTTATATATCTATATATAGTCTTACATTTGGGTTTTCACATTTTCTCCTTACCTTTGGGAGTTTTTGCAGTAAACTCAGGATCAAAATAGAATGTATCTTCAGGTCTGCCAGTTGCAGGTTTAAAAGGTGGATGAATTTCTCTTCTGTACAGTTTCTAGAGGAAAAAGGAGAGACTTAGATATGCGTTAATTATAAAAAAATTGAAGCACATTTTCATTCTATACTTACATTCCAGTCTATTGTTGAGAAAAATGAGTGTCTTTTAATTTCCTCAACTCCATCTGGTCCTGCACCTATCAAAAATTAAATGGTTTAGAATTTTTGATTAAATATTTTTATTTCAAGGAGGAATATATAATTTAGACTTTGCTTTTAATATTTGCCCTAATATGTCATAATTACACATTAAAAACAAATATCCACCTCCCCCTGCCAAAAAATCCCAAATACCAACAAACACAAAAAAGAAACTAATTACAATTTTTACCTAATCTGTTTGCAGGATTTCGTTTGAAAAGCATTCGCAAAAGACTCTGGGCTTCAGGACTCAAAAACTGTGGCATCCCAAGTTTGGCTCTAAATAATAAATCCACATAACAACATTTTATTTTCTGGAAGCATCTGTATTTCATTTTTAAAACTTTTAAACTAGTCTTTTCATTTTAAGATAATTGTGGGTTTATACTAAGTTGTAAGAAATAATAGAGATAGATCCTGTGTACCCTTTCCCCAATGGTAATGTCTTACAAAACTAGAGTATACTATCACAACCAGAATACTGACACTAATGCAATCAACTTATCTCATTTAGATGTCTCCAGCTTTAACCGCTGGAGTTTGTTTGTGTGTGTACATGGAAGTTCAGTTCTTTGCCATTATATTATAGGTATAGGTCCCTGTATCCACCACCACAGTAAAGATAATGAACAGTTCATCACTACCAGGATACCTCACACTGTCCCTTTATAACCATACTGGCCTCCCTCCCTCTCCAATTCCTAACCTCTGGCAATCATGAATCTATTCTAAATTTCTATAATTTTGTCATTTTAAGAATGTTATGTAAGTGGAATCATAAAGCGTGTAATTTTTTCACTCAGCATAAATTTCCTGAGATTCATCCAAGTTGTTGCATGTATGAATAAATCATTCCTTTTAGTTGTTGAGTAGTATTCCATGGCACGGATGGACCACAGTTCGTTCATCCGTTTACCTGTTGAAGGGCACTTGGACTGTATCTAGTTTTGGATTACTACAAATAAAGATGCTATGAACTTTTGTATATAGACTTTTGTGTGAACACTTAATAGAATTTTAGTCCATAATCTTCTAATAAACTTTTCCATTTTTTCTGATTTTTGCAAAAAGCACTACTGTGAGAGTAAAATGATCTGAGTCTTAGTTCCTGCCCTGTTACTAAGAACTTTGTGACCTTGTGAAAAGACAATCCCTTTGGGTCTGTTACCACTCCCTCATAAGCAAAGGGTTGACCGTTACATCAATGGCTCTCTACTGTAGCCTTGGAATCTTTTTTCAAAAGGAATTTAAGAAATCCACTATTTTTAAAATTTTTTATTTTTAATGTTCATTTATTTTTGAGAGAGAGAGAGAGAGACAGAGCGTCAGCAGGGGAAGGTCACAGAGAGGGAGACACAGAACCTGAAGCAGGCTCCAGGTTCTGAGCTGTCAGCACAGAGCCTGACGTGGGGCTTGAAACCACAAGACATGAGATCATGACCTGAGCCGAAGTTGGACACTTAACTGACTGAGCCACTCAGGCACCCCAAAAACCCACTATTCAAAACTGCTAAAAGAAATGTGCTTCATATGCCTATTTTTTCCTCCCATTCCCTTTAATAGCCCCACAAGGAAGAGCAGCTGGTGGGAAAGGGGTCTGTGGGACACCTAAGAGTCTGTGGCACATAGTCTGAAAACCACCAGCCTGAATCAGCTTGAGGGTCAGTTTCAGCTCTAATATATAATTTTATTCTTTTTCTTAACCTACAAATTAAGGCAACTACTGATCCCGTAAGTATGAAAATAATAACAGAGCTGGGGAAATGGCTAGCGGAGAAATTTCTACTTCAGAAATAGATCCATTTATTATTCAGTGAGTTGTTATTGCGCTACTATGTGCCAGATATTGCCCAGTGCTGAGGAAATAGAGATAAAGATAGGCCCCAGAGTCAGCAAGGAAGATGGAGACAGATAACCCTAGTACATTAAAAGAAAACTTCAGAAGGACATATGGAAAGACTGCTAAGGGAACAGCAGGGGATATCTAATTTAACATGAGAGACTATGAAAGGCCTTAAATGCAGTTTAAAAGTTGAGAATTTATTCATCTGGCCAGTGTCCCCCTAACATTTTACTAAATAACATTAATCTTGCTAGAGCTCAGCAACGACAATAAAAATATTTCATGATCTAATGAATTTGTGGAATACTATCTATTTTACTCCCTGTTGGAGACATAGAATAAAATACATTGTATATAAAAGGCTGAAAAATCGAAAGTAAGGAAATCATTATTTTTCTAAACATTTGTTTCCAGTATGTCTTTTTCAGAGAATACCTATTCACATCTTGTAGAATTAGGGCTCTACCAAACAAATCTGGAAAATACTGCCATATTAGGTAATAGGTATATAGCAGAGGTTTCTTTCTTTTAATTAAAAAAAATTTTTTAAAGTTTATTTATTTCTGAGAGAGAGAGAGAGAGAGCAAGCGAGCAAGTGAGCATGAGTGGGGGAGGGGCAGAGAGAGAGGGAGACACCAGAATCCGAAGCAGGATCCAGGCTCTGAGCTCTGAGCACAGAGCCTGACATGGGGCTCGAACTCGTGAACTGTGAGATCATGACCTGAGCCAAAGTTGGACACCCAACCGAATGAGTCACCCAGGCGCCCCGTAGAGGTCTTTTTTTTTTTTTTTAAGTTTATTTATTTTGAGAGAGATAGAGGGAACGTGAGCCAGGGAGAGGAGCAGAGAGAAAGGGAGAGAGAGAATCCCAGGGAGGCTCTGTACTGGCAGCACAGAGCCTGATGCAGGGCTTGAACCCAAGAACCATGAGATCACGACCTGAGCTGAGACCAAGAGCAGGACACTTAACCAACTGAGCCACCCAGGTGCCCTTAGCAGAGGTCTTTAAACAGTGGACTAACGTGACCAAATTTATTTCCAAGAAGGTAACTGCAAAGGTAGTAGTATAGAGTGATCTGGAGTAGAAAGCAGTGGTAGGTTGTAGGCATTCTATTTAGGAGCTTGACCCAAAGTGTAGGTAAGAGACCACCATGGTCTGAGAACCGTAAGCAGTGCAATGCAAAGGAAAAGCTGGGACAGTGAAATATTTCTAAGAGCAAATTTGATGAATACCTGCATGTACAAGAGAAGGGAAGAAATCAAGAATGATTCCAGGTTTCTGGCTCGGGAACTGAAAATACAACAAGAAAAGAACAGCAAACGGATAAATTTAATCATGTGTTTTCATGTTTTGGGAGAGCCATGCAGGTGAGGACATGCAAATACAGGTCTGATGTCTGGTTAAGAAAGAATAATTTGAGAGTAATTAAAATGCTGAGAGTAGTTACAGAAAAGACTGAGGTCAGCCAGGAAAATGAGCACAGAAGGGAAGAAAAGTCTATCAAAGATGAAACCCTAGGAAACAAGAACATTTAAGCAGTGGTCAGAAAAAGAACAATTTGGGCATTAAAAATAATGAATGCAATTATTTGCAATTGCTGAATCATCCTGATTATTAAATCCCAGGGGTTCATTATAGTAAAGTAAGAAAAAGTCAAAGCTAACATAAAAGTCAACTCACTGGACACCATCCCCACTGGAGGTAACCAGGGCTCTGATAACTGGAAATAATTAAGAAAACAACCAAACACTTATTCTGCCTTTCTTGTTTGAGCCTTATTTCAAGGTATTTCAACAGCCCTAGCTGATGAGAGAAAGTTCACGGTTTTGGAAAATATCAGCTAATAAATGAAGAAAGAATAAAAGTAATAGAAAAGCACAATTTTGGAATCCCTACTAAAATTGTTATTTCAAGTAATGATTACCAATGTTTGAAACCACTAGATGAAAGCCTGCCAGGGAACGTTGCATAGAGGGATCAGGTGTAATCATGGGAACTCATCACTTAAAGTTGGGCAACCAGGTGTTGTAACCCTTCTGATGTGATGCAACAGAATGCAGCATGAGCTATGAAATAATCTTGCCAAAAAAAAGTTTAACCAGAAATGGAATAAAGGAACAAGTTCAACAATATTATAGGGAGAATAAAACAATTTCAATACTCCTAGGAAAAAACTAATTGTTGTGTAACCATGTTAACAAGAGAGCCACAAAAACCGGCTTTAAATTCATTCAATTGAGCAAAATCAACTTGCCCAGGTAAACAGTTTTTTTTTTTTTCAAATCAACCAATCAGTAACTGCTGTCCATCTGTGAAAATCAGACAAAAAAGAAGGGACTCCAACAACCACACCTGAGTGCAAACTGATCAACAGTCCCACCCAAGTAACCACTCTTACAGATGATGTCGACTCATTTATGGCCCTGAAAATCTGCCAGTTCTTGAGCTCCACCCTTCCCCAAAATCCTCTGTAACAACAGTGGTCTGTGCTGCTTAGGCACTCTATTAGATCAGCATCACTCTTCCTTACTAGAGTAAGCAACAGTATCAGCTTTATGCTTTTTGTTTCATATACTGAGAGGTTGTCTTTTGACAAGATAAATACAGAAAGTGGAATTCTATAAAACTGTATTGGTTTCTTCTACAAGTAAACGGTAGGGGGAAAAAAAACAAGGGCAGACTGTTCTAGAAGAATAGAAGCTTAAGAAATACAACCAAATGAAATGTTCAGATGTGATTTGGGGCTGTAAAGACAAAGTTCTGGAGAAAATCTGAAAAATCAGGTTATGAATTGGTATTAGTGGATACCTTACCAATGTTTTGTTAGGTGTGGTTATGAATGAAAGAAAACATCCTCACTTTTTTTTTAAATTTTTTTTTCAACGTTTTTATTTATTTTTGGGACAGAGAGAGACAGAACATGAACGGGGGAGGGGCAGAGAGAGAGGGAGACACAGAATCGGAAACAGGCTCCAGGCTCTGAGCCATCAGCCCAGAGCCTGACGCGGGGCTCGAACCCACGGACCGCGAGATGATGACCTGGCTGAAGTCGGACGCTTAGCCGACTGCGCCACCCAGGCGCCCCAAACATCCTCACTTTTTAGCAATGCACACTTAAGTGGGTGACAAACGATATGTCTGGAATGCTTAAAATATTTCAGTGAAGAAGAAAAAGAAAAAAGCAATAAATGAAGCAAATGTGGCAAAATCTGATGACTGTTGAATGCAGGTGCCTGGTATTTGTGTGTTCACTGTATTATTTCTATTTTTGCAAATTACATTAGATAGTTTTCATAATTAAGCAGAGAACAGCAGGCAGAGAGGAATGGTCAAGCAAGAGATCAAAAGAAGAACTGTTAAGGAAGTAGGAGAAGCAGGTGAGAAGAGGAAAACCTAAATGGGGAGGAAGGTGCCAACAGTGTCAAATTCTCCTCAAAGAGACTTTTTTTTAAATATGAAATTTATTGTCAAATTGGTTTCCATACAACACCCAGTGCTCATCCCAACAGGTGCTCTCCTGAATGCTCATCACCCACTTTCCCCTCCCTCCAACCCCCCATCAATCCTCAGTTTATTCTGTTTTTAAGAGTCTCTTATGGTTTGGCTCCCTCCCTCTCTAACCTCTTTTTTTTTTTCTTCCCCTCCCCCATGGTCTTCTGTTAAGTTTCTCAGGATCCACATTCAGAGAGACTTTTCTTAACTGCCTCACCTAAATTGGCTCCTGCCCCTGCCCCTTCCCTCACACTTAAGAAATATTCTGGTTTATTATCCCTATTGCTATTACTTTCTGAAATATATTAATATTTTTTTTAATTTTTTTTTCAACGTTTATTTATTTTTGGGACAGAGAGAGACAGAGCATGAACGGGGGAGGGGCAGAGAGAGAGGGAGACACAGAATCGGAAACAGGCTCCAGGCTCTGAGCCATCAGCCCAGAGCCTGACGCGGGGCTTGAACTCACGGACCGCGAGATCGTGACCTGGCTGAAGTCGGACGCTTAACCGACTGTGCCACCCAGGCGCCCCTGAAATATATTAATATTAATTCCTTGTCTCCCCAACTAGAATGCAAACTCTGTGAGACCAGAGATCTTCTCAGTCTTGTTAACACTGCATCCTAAGTATATGTAGCAAGACCTCAATCATCTGTTGAATGAATTGTGTGAACAAATGGTACAGAGAGTTGCCTTTCTAACAATCTGCCACTGATTTAAGCAACCAGATCACTGGTGACCATAACAAGAGGAGTTGCAATAGAATGGTGGAAATGAACGACAAACAGGGTGTGGAATAAAAGCAGCCAAAAAATGGTAACAGAAAGCACAGACTACTCTTTACAGAGGCTCTGTGTTGAAAGGATGCAGGAAGATGGTGCAAAAACATGAAAGGAAGGCCAGGTCAAGAAAAGGGTTGATTTTTCCCAACACTAGAGTATGTTGGTCAGCTGAAAGGAAGGGGCCGAAATAGATGGAGTGATGAAGGTTTAGTGAACATTCATTTATACAGCAAACATTTTTTTTTACCTTTTTTATTGTGAAAAATAACATAAAGTGTAAAACAAACAAACCCTGCACAACCCCAACACCAAAGTATACAGTTCAATGATCTACCACAAAGTGAATAGTCAACTGGCCAAAAAATAGAACATTGCCAGAACTTCTCATCCAATGTAACCACTTTTCTTATTTTGCCTTCCCTGTTGCCATCTGAATACGGACCTTAAAAAACTGTAGTTTGTCTGCTTTTAAAACTTTATATACAGAATCATATAGTATTTATTTTTTGGTGTCTGAACTGTCCTTGCTCAAAATTCTTGCACAATTTACCCAAATTGTTGCATATAACTATGATTTGTTCATTTTCTGCACCCCTGGACCAAAGGCCTCAGCCTGTTTTGGTATGGCTTTTGAGCTAAGAATGGTTTTTACATTTTTAAAAAATGTGTATTTATTTTTGAGAGAGACAGACACAGTGCGAGCAGGGGAGGGGCAGAGAGAGAAGGAGACACAGAATCCGAAGCAGGCTCCAGGCTCTGAACTATCAGCACAGAGCCTGATGTGGGGCTTGAACTCACGAACTGTGAGATCATGACCTGAGCCGAAATTGGATGCTTAATCAACTGAGCCACCCAGGTACCCCTTTACATTTTTAAAGTGTTGGAAACAAACAACAAACAGTGAGAATATATGACACTGTATGTGGCCTGTAAAGCTAAAACATTTACAGAGAGTTTAACAACCCCTGCTGTATTCCATTGTATGAATATGTCATAATTTATCAATCCATTCTACTGCTAATGTCCAGTTCCCACTTTTTAGCTATTACAAATAATGCTGCTTTGAACATCTTTGTACTACTTTCTTGATGTGCAAGTACCTTGATGTATGTAAAATGAGTGCACCCTGAGGATTGGGATTATTGGATGAGGGTGTATATATACATTTGGCTTTAGAAAATAATGCCAAAAACTGCTTTCCAAAGTGGTTATAGGAGTATTTATATTCCTTCCAACTATGGATCAAAGTTGCCACTGCTCCACATCCTGTCAGCACTTTATATTGTCAGTCTTTTTACTGTTAGTCATTCGGGTGGGTGTGCAGGTGTAGCTTGTTGTGATTGTGATCTGCATTTTCTGATTAATGACGGTGAGCAACTTTTTATAAGTTTATTGGCCAGTGAATATCCTCTCTTGAAGTCCTTATGTCTCCTACCCATGTTTCTGCTGGGCTATCTTTTTCTTATTGATTAACTGGAGTTCTTCATATATTCTGGTTACAAGCCCTCTGTTGGTTATGTGTCTCACATGTCTTCTACTCTCCAAATGGAATCAATGTGAAGTTATCAGTTTTAATGAAATAATAATTTATCAATTTTTTCTTTTATGGCTAGTGTTTTTTGGGTCCGAAGACTATTTTTCCAACCCAAAAATCATGAAGATACCCTCCTATACTCTCTTCTAGAATCCTTTTTGTCTTTTTACACATATATATAAAATATATGTATATTTGTGGCTCACTTTGGCAGCACATATACTAAAATAAATGTATATTTGTAATTTTCTTGGAAAAGATTTTTGTGTGTGGTGTGAGGTAGGGATTTTGTTTTTATCTTTTTCTATATGAATAAAAATTTTCTTGCATAATTTATTTAAAAAGGCTGTTCTTGGAGCACCTGGGCAGCTCAGTCAGTTAAGCATCTGACTTCAGCTCAGGTCATGATCTCACAGTTCATGAGTTTGAGCCCCACATTGGGCTCTGTGCTGATAGCTCAGAGCCTGGAGCCTGCTTCAGATTCTGTGTCTCCCTCTCTCTCTCTCTCTGCCGCCCTCCCCCCACCCCCCACCACTCATGCTCTGTCTCTCTCTCAAAAATAAATAAAAACATTAAAAAAAATAAAAAGGCTGTTCTTCTCCTATAATTTCCAATGGTCATAAATCGTGTCTATATATGTATAGGTCTGTCATCTGACTCTCATTTTATTGTGCAAGTCTATTTTTTATACTTCTTTCAGTGACATATTGTCCTAATTACATTTATAGTAAGATTGGATATTTGGTAAAGCAATTCTTCTTATCTTGATCTCTTTAGGAGTGTTTCAGCTTTTCTTGGTCCTTTGTATTACGTGTTATCATATTAGAATCAGTTTATCAAATTTCACACAAAAACTTCTTAAAATTTAAATTTGATTTGCACTGAGGCTATAGTTATGCTGTTCAATATGGTAGCCACTAGCAGCAACAAACAGCCACCAAGGACTTGAAATATGGTCAGCCCAAATTCTAAGTGTAAAATGCACACTGGAGAAAATAAAATGTACACTGAATTTCAAATAAGTATGAAAAAAAATAATGTATCGTATTGCATTAATCATGTTTTTGTAGTTTTTTTATTTATTTATTTTTGAGAGAGAGAGAGAGAGAGAGAGAGAGGGTGAGCAGGCGAGGGGCAGAGACAAGGGAGACACAGAATCTGAAGCAGGTTCAAGGCTCCGAGCTGTGAGCATAGATCCCCACACAGGGCTCAAACCCACAAACTGCGGGATCATGACCTGAGCTGAATGCAGAAGCTCAACTGACTGAGTCACCCTGGTGCCCCCTATCATTTTTTTTAATGTTAATTACATGTTGAAATGATAATATCTCGGACATATTGGTTAAATAAAATATATTACAATTAATTTTACTTTTTTTTTACTTTTTCAATGTTGCCACTAAAAAATTTACAATTATGTATGTAGCTCACATTACATTTCTATTGGATGATGCTGATCTATACAAACCCACATCTTTACAACACTAGGTCTGTCATAATGTGAATACAGTACAACTTTCCAAGTTATTTTGGTCTTTAAAATTTTCTTTAAAATACAATCTTCCAGTTTTCTGCATGGAGTTCTTGCATAACTTTTGCTACATTTATCTAGGTATTTGAGATTTTTAAAATACTATTGTAAATACTATCTTTTTAAAAAAATTTATTTTCTGTTGCTAGTATACAGACTTGAAATAGATCTTATTTACTGACCTTTTATCCAACAACTCTGCTAAACTCTTATTAATTCCAAGAATGTATATGAAGATTTGGATTTTCTATGGACACAATCATGTTGCTTAAATAATGACAATTTTATCTCTTCTTTTTAAATCTTAAACCTTACTTCTTTTACTTGCCTTACTGTAGTTGCTAGTACCTCCAGGACAATGTGAACGGAAGTGGAATAATGGATGTCCTTGTCATATTCAAAATCTCAAAGGTAAAGCTTCCAATATTTTAGCGTTAACATGACGATTATATGAGTACTCGTTTGGAGGGTGTAAACCAGAGACCTGGGCCCCTGGAGTTTCTGCTTGGGGCAGGGATCTTGTCTCTGGCTATATTTGGTGGGGGGCATGAATAAAGGCCACAGGCTCCAAACATGTATGTGGCAAAAAAATAAAAAGGTAAGTTGAGTACTCTAAATCTATGGGGCTTGTTCATATTTCAAACGTCGTATCGATGAATTTCTTAGGTATTTCTTATACTATAGCCAACACTCTAAAATTTCATTTTTTAGTTTGAAGCATTTATTTTTAAATCTCACCAAAACAAAGCCACTAAGGAGTACTTACTTAAGAATCATAGTCATTGTTTCTTTTCGATCTTTTCCTTGGAAAGGTAGTGTACCAGTGAGCATTTCAAACTACAAAAGGCAATATCATTAAAGGTATTAGTCAATAAGTATAAAATCTCAAGGCCAGAAAGTAAAAAAGCATCATCGTAATTACAACCAAATCTTGTAAAATTGCTATGTAATAAAACAAATGATTTATAGTTCTACTATATTTATTACTGACCTCAAAAACACCCCAAACCTTACCATTAACACACCAAAAGACCACCAGTCTGCACTCTGAGTATGACCTCGACGATTAACTACTTCTGGAGCCATATATTCCACAGTTCCACAAAAAGAGTATGCCTTCTTTTCATGGTCAATAGACTCTTTACTTAGGCCAAAATCTGCCAAAATAAATATTGAATTCATAAATATCCTACAATAACTTCCCCACTTAAAGTTTAAACTCTGAGTGCCAATATTTACCTTAACTATTACAAAATTCTAATCCAACTTTTCAAACAACGTGCTACTCAATATTTGTACCATGATCAACTTAAAAGAAATTATATAAAGTAGAGGAGAATATTTTAATAAAATTAGGATTTTTACCTGTTAACTTGATGTGACCTTCTTCATCAAGAAGTATGCTGAAACAAAGTCAGAAAATCTTTTCAAACCACTAGATAGAGATTTATGGAAGCTAGGATGGAAATTACTGTGTTAAGGACTAGATTACTACATTATTCTAAAATATTTAGACTGAATAAAGCAAAGATAAAAAAGGAGAAATAGTTTTTAGATGCACATATGTAACAAATCCCAAAGGCAAAGTCTTACATATGTGTATTAAGGACACCTAAAAGCTATTAGAAAAAGAATCAAAACCTATATATATTCTTTCCAATTTCTAGTTGCTTTCCTTTTTTTAAAAAAATATTTATTTATTTATTAAAAAAAATTTTTTTTTTCAACGTTTATTTATTTTTGGGACAGAGAGAGACAGAGCATGAACGGGGGAGGGGCAGAGAGAGAGGGAGACACAGAATCGGAAACAGGCTCCAGGCTCCGAGCCATCAGCCCAGAGCCTGACGCGGGGCTCGAACTCACGGACCGCGAGATCGTGACCCGGCTGAAGTCGGACGCTTAACCGACTGCGCCACCCAGGCGCCCCTTAAATGTTTATTTTTGAGAGAGAGGGAGAGAGAGAGAGAGAGAGACTGAGTGCAAGCAGGGGAGGGGCAGAGAGAGAGGGAGACACAGAATCTGAAGCAGACTCCAGGCTCTGAGCTGTTACCACAGAGCCTGACATGGGGCTCGAACTCACAACTGTGGGATCCAACCTGAGCAGAAGTTGGATACTTAACTGACTGAGCCACCCAGGTGCCCCTCTAGTTGTTCTTTCTAATGCCATTCTTCAGAAGTAGCCTAATGCTTGCACAATAGACAGATAATCCACATATTTGAGTCAACTGCATTAAAGGTGTAATTTTCTTGGTCATATTTTAGGCATCTGACTCAATCATTCTTTCCTAGCTTTTCCATACAATCCTGTTCTTTTTTTAAATTAAATTTTATTTTTTAAAGTTTATTTATTTTGAGAGAGAGAAAAAAAGTACGAGTAGGGGGAGGGTCAGAGAGAGAATCCTAAGAAAACTCTGCAGCACAGAGCCCAATGTGTAGCTTGAAACCACAAACCGTGATATCATGACCTAAGCCGAAGTCAGACACTTAACGACTGAGCCACCCAGGTGTCCCCATCCAATCCTCTTAATACACCTTCCTTACACTCCTGGTTTTTCACTGACCTATCCCTTCACTGTATACAGTCTCCAGTGTTTTCTCTCTTTCTCAGTAAACTGTGAGCTCCTAGAGGGTTTTACCTTATTCACCTTGTGGCGTAGTGCCTGGTAGAGCAGAGACAAATAAGAAATGTACGTTGAATGCATGGGGCCAGTCTACAATGGGTCAATAAGGCATGCCAAATAGTTTGGGCTTCTTCTCAAGTGCACTAACATAAAAGGTTTATATGCGTGGAGGGTAAGGATAATCAGATCTTCATTTTTATAAAACAATTTGGAGGGGAAAATAAAGAATATTTGGTGATCTCTTAGATATGGACCATGATAAAGGACATATAGAGAAGACACTCAGGTTTCTGGCTTTAACAGATACTTCAGTGGAGAGTAACATCATTAATTAAGGAGCTATAAGAAGGGGTAAGTACTAAGCTGTAAGCCATTAATTCTATTTCTGGATAGGTATTTTAGCATACTGACTTGAAAGGCCAAGTAATGAACTGTTTCACTTATATTCAAAGCTATTCCATAACATAGGCATTTCCTTACTTTTAATTCTAACTAAAAATATGTGAAAGCCAAATTTTGCTCTAATATAATTTTACTGTGTCAAAAAAACTACTAACCCTCCTATGTCATTAATTCAACTATGATTATAATAAACTTTACAACTGAGGATAATTCATTAGGGACATATTTTTCATGTCTCTTTCATAAGGGATTTAATATGAAAAAAATAAAAATCTTGATTATTCTTGATTACAAAGCAGACCAACCATTTAAGGAATATAAAGGGAATTATTAGGTATGGTGGAAACCATCCTTCCTTCTGTCCAATAAATACATAAAAGACAGTTCTAAAAACAAAACAAACTTCAAATCATTCTTAGTAATTTTGAGAAAAAAAGAAGACATGGCTGAAAGAACATTACTTATGCCTTCTATAGCAAATTCATTCTCTTAAGATAACCATGCCCACCCTTTATCTTTGAAAGAAAAATATAGTTATATTAATAGGGAAAGTTCCCTTTCAACTACTAATAATCATTTTTAGCCATATTTATTATAATAGAGTTCTGTTTAAATAGAATCTGGAAAATCCTTTACAGTGCATAAAACAGTCTAAAAACTGAAATGTCTTCCAAGTTCTATATGATGGTATATATTTGGATTATTTAACAACTAAATGTTACTTCAATTAAAAGCGTCATCTAGACATCTATATGAAAGATCTCACTTCTTACATACATTTGCTCTTATTCAACCCTTAAGAAGGGCTGATGTTCTATACATAATTTTATTACCAATGCTACTCCAATGGTCTACAGTAAATACATTCAATTAAAGGACATAAAACAAGGGGCACCTGGGTGGCTCAGTTAGTTAAGCATCTGACTTCAGCTCAAGTCATGATCTCACAGTTCGTGGGTTCAAGCCTGGCGTCAGGCTCTGTACTGATAGCTCAGAGCCTGGAGCCTGCTTCGAATTCTGTGTCTCCCTCTCTCTCTCTCTGCCCCTCCCCTGCTCTCATGCGGTCTCTGTCTCAAAAATAAGTAAATATTAAAAAAAATTGAAAAAGGATATAAAACACTAACACATATTTTTATTACAAATGTTTAATCATGTTTATAGTAATTTTTTTTCTTCTAAGGACTATATGCTTGAATATTTATTCTCACCAGAAATTATATTTTATGTCATGATAGTTAGAAATGGGTAAAATAATGTGAAAAGCTCAGTAATTATCTGGGGAGTAACAATGGAACCAATATGAAACTTATCCAAAACCAAAATATATGAAAAACAAAGGTAAAATGTGAAAGTGTAACAGTTTCTAAATGATCACGTAATAGGATTCCAAAGGAGCATTTCCTCTGTTTCCTGTTTAAATATATAATTTAAACATTGTATGTAATGTTTTAATGTAAGTAGTATCTAAATTCTTGATAAAGATGATGGTTGTACAATTCTGAATATACTAAAAACCACTGAACCATACATTTTAAATGGATGTTTTGTATGGTAAGTGAATTAAATCTCCTAAAAAATAAAGACTCTTATTTATATCTTTAAAAAGGAAAAAAAAAACTTTCTTGCTCAAAGCAGTAGATAGTAAACACCAGCTAATTAAAACACAGAAGTGTGTGAAATTTAATATCAGCTTCTTGATAGCTGCTACTACAAAAACAATGGGAAATTTGCTCAACTCACACTTAAAATTTGAAATTATGTGGAAAAGGAATAAATGGTATTTGGAGGAAAGCATTAGCTCTATGCCATCCTTCATACCAAAAAATTTCCAGATGCAGTTAAAAGTAAAAAAAGAAACCATAAAATTAGAAGAAAAGTATCAGATTATGGGATTGGAAAAAGCTTTATAAGAATAAAAGTCATGGAAGAGATCACAAAAGATTGATCTGAGGAAAAAAAATACTTGTGTAGGTAAAAATACAAAGTTAAAATTAAAAAAACAAACTAGAAAAATCTATTTGCAATATATGTCAAATGGTTAAATTCTTAATTTGTAAAGCTCTCTTACAAATCAAACGGAAAAAAAAACAATACTCCAAAAGATAAATGAACAAAGGCCATGAACAGAATAGTCACACAAAAATACAAACTGCCAGGGACACCTGGGTGGTTTAGGCGGTTAAGCATCCGACTCTTGGTTTTGGCTCAGGTCATGATCTCACAGTTTGTGAGTTCTGGCCCCATGTTGGGCTCTGTGCTGACAGCATGGAGCCTGCTTGGGACTTCTCTCTCCCTCTCTCTCTGCCTCTACCTGGCTTGCTGTCTCTTGCTCTCTCTCAATAAATAAATAAACAAACAAACAAACAAACATAAAAAAATACAAATTGCCAACAAACATATGAACATGGATTTCAACTTCATTAGAAATAAAAAATGCAAATGAAAGCAAGATAACAATAAGAGATTATGATTGACAGATTTTTAAAAGTATGAGAATATATAGTGTTAGCAGAAATGTGAAGCACAGGTGTTCTAGCACAATTCTTGTGGTAGTTCTATGAAGTAATTTTATTTTTTATTACCTCCTAAATAATCACATTACATTGTATTCGACTTAGTAGCATAATTCCTTACTTTTCTGGTTTTAAGTCTCTATAGATTATTCCCAGGCTATGTAGATGGTCTAAAGCAAGTGCAAGTTCGGCCAAGTAGAATTTGACATCTTCTTCTGTGAACATCACCTAAAATAAAATAATAATTTTTCTGTCTTTATTTTCTTTCTGTGTCTGTAGTTTTTATTTAAAATTCCATCCTAGAGTTCAAATATTCAAAAATTATAAATATGCTAATCACATGTAGTTTTATCCACAATTTACTTATGAAAGGAATTTGCAAAAATTATTGAATCAGTTAACTAATCACTTTCTAAATGCTAAATGTGCACTGTGGGAGAAATAATTTTACATTTTGTTAAGTAACAACTATATTCAGATTGTGACACTACTGCCCCACCACAGTAACATCTTAGAAATGAAAAATGATCTTTAAAATGTATGCTGAATTTCCACTACTAATCGTTTAAGGATATCTTGATATATTATTGCTTCTGAAAAACTATAACTGAAAGAAGCAGGACAAAAGACAAAGAATTTATTAATTTAAAGTCCTACTTTCAGAACAACTTCAAAAAGGAGGAAAAGAACTCTTTTTGGCTCTAATTCCTTAATATAAGAATCTTGTGCCACTAGAGAAAATACAATAAACACAATATTGAAATATAACAAAGCTTTAGTTAAAACAGTATACATATAGATAGATTAAAAACAGAGATTAATTATATACCTCTTTGGATAAGCGTGTAAACAAATCTCCTCCCCTGAGAAAATCCAAAATAAGATACAACTTCCCTTCAGTTTGAAAAGCTGAATGAAGAAATGAAGATTTGTTTAATCTACCAGGTTTTTTTTTTGGCTTATATTAGGTCAGCTCATTCACAAATGAATATCATTTTTAAGCAAATTAATGATTATATCACAGAGCTAAAGAGATTTTTATTTAGAAGATAACCAATGATTTTCTTAGTTTCCATGTGGAAATGTTAAATGTAGTGTTTCTTATTATGGAACCACTAGAACATTTGTTACATTTTCTTCAGGCAATAGTCTCTCAGGAATATAATAGTTTTAAAACATGTGACTAATAAGAAAAATTCCCAACATGGTCACTTTACCATGAAACAACAACAACAACAACAACAAAAACATGTCACTTAAGTGCAGAAAAAATGTGGGTTGGTTAGCTTTAATCACACATAATAAGAATCATCACAACTTTGCCCACTGAGAAAAAGCACATATACCTTTGGGGAAAAGAAAGGTGATAAAAGCTTCAGGATGTGACATTAGGGATTTTTTTCTTGCTTTTAAGAGAAGCTGGGTTGGGCTAACACATATGGACTACAAAATGCTAATACACTGTTATTAATTATTATAATAAAAAACAATGATTATTATTACCTATTCCTATGGCTACCACTCAGAAACATAAGTATAAATGCAATAAAAGCTTCTAAAGTTTAAGAAGTAAAGGCTTAATTTCCACGACTTTATTTATCTATTAAACACATATAAATCTACACAAGCAAATATATACATTAATACATCTGAATGCACTCAGGGAGTGAGGCATTAGGTGGAGGAATGAGGCTGCAGGTGGTTCACAACTTACCATAATGCAACTTGACAATAAAAGGATGATTAACTTCTACCAAGATATCACGCTCCATTTTTGTCCGAACACGGTCTCGAACTACAAAATATTGCACATATGGCTATACTACAATAGCTTTCAGACACAATCCTTAAGACAAAATCTCTTTGGGGACTATTTTAAATAAAATTTTGCTAAAATGTGAATCTACATTTTTATATATGCCAATAAAGCTATTTATACATACAAATAAAACATGACTCTTGAAGTTTTAAAATTAATATATTGTTTACTAAATTACACAACCAGAAGAAATTGTTCGTATTTAAAAATCTGTGCTTTAACTTAAAAAAAAATACAGATAACATATCAGATGTTGAATCAGACGTTGGCTTTAAGATCAAATTCACAAACATTTTAATCTAAGTTATGAAAATGGCCAAAAAGGAGTAACTTTTGAAAAACAAGGCATCCCAATGAAATATTAAAACATACACACAAAAACGGAATAGATTTCACTACCCCTACCAACCTTATCAACCAAACAAGCATTCATTAAGCATCTATAAAATGTGGCAGACATGGTGAAGGATGAATGAATATACCGAAAAAGGTCTATTTTGAGTTAAGGAAGAGAAGGAGAGGGAGAAGAAATAATGTAGTGCAGCTGAAAGGGCGAAGGCTTTCTGGAGTTACAAAAAATATCTCGATTTAGATCTGTGTAATACTGAGCAAGTTACCTACTTAAACTCTGAGTCTCAGTTATCTCTCATAGATAAAACAGGGATAACACCACTGTACCTTTGGGGGCTGTGTGACCATTTGAGATAAGGTTTGTACATCCCAGAGCCTGGTACATAGGAGATACTCAATTAAATGGTAGCTATCGCACCATGAATACGGTAAAGGGATAAAATGAGTTATTACCGGGAATAAGGAGTACAGGAATTCAGAGAAGGGAGAGATGAGTTTTACTTGCATGGGAAAGCTAGAGGGAAGAGGTGGATTTAGGAACTTTTAGAGTGGAACGTAGATGGGTGGGAAGGATCAGGCCTAAAGAAGAAAAGTCCAGGTGTGGAGTACCAGTGCAAGTGAGAACATGGAGGCATGCATGAAGAAAAGAAAGCAACCAAATCAGTATGGAAATTGGGGAGGTGAAATTGGGAAGACCCAGATTCTTGATAATTTGGAATGGCATGATAAATTTATGTTTGATCCTGTAGGCAAAGCTCTCTTTTACCAACCAAACATTTCCTGAGTAAATTTTGTGTGTCAGGCACTGGGAGATACAAATACAAACAAAATCATCTTCAAGAAGCTCATAATCTGGTGGGAATGACAGATGAGCAAAAAAAAAAAAAAATTGAATACATTCTGGTAAGTATTCTGTGTTGGCAGCTCAAGGGATTTGAGAGGTGAAAATAATCATTCATTAAAGTTTTAATTTTTTTCTGTTGCATAATAAGGATAAATCATAAATAACTTTTATTTTTCAGGCCAGAATGACTGAATGGTTGTGTCAGATATTAAGCAGAAAGAATGGGAAAGAGAATCTTTTGTGGGGGGAAAGAAGGGACAGAAAGATGAGTTGACGGGGTTTTTTGTTTTTTTTTTTTTTTTCAATTTAAAGTGACTGCAGATATTTAAAACACAGAAGTAAGACCTCTGGAAAAAATAAACAAAGAAGCTAACACAAAATCCTATGTTTCCCATTCTACCAATTTTCCACTTCCAACTGGGAGATTTTGGTGCCAGTGACTGGAAATGGGAAAACCAAGTATAGAAACCAATTACTCTTGATACCTATAAAGCTTTGTCTTTTAAATGACTTGTCCAGCTGGTGTATCAAATTCAGTATCAATCTCTGATTTCATTATCTGTCCTATCACAACAACTCTGGTGTCTTCTATTATTTATGTGAATGAGGTTCATCACCTAGGACTGCTGATAATTCTGCTCCAGTCTAGCCCACATCTGTGTTTTTTCTACTGCTACCCATATGATCTTGAATTCAGTTCCTATTATCTTAAAAGGTAGATTCCAAATTCCTACCTCTTTCAATAATTACACAAACATTACAGATCTTATCATTTAAAACTCACCTCTCTGTTCAGTAAGCAGCAAAAACATCCACCAACATACTTACTGTATATCTCTCTTCTATTATTCTACCACAATGAAAAGAACAATCATTTGGGAGTCAAGAGCTACAGTTTTTAGTGGCTCTGCTAACAACTGAATTACCTTAGTCAAATCCTTACACTCCTTGGGGACTTCCTGCTTCCTTCTCTATAAAATGAGAGGCTAGAGGGACCCCTGGGTGGCTCAGTTGGGTAAGCATCCAACTATTGGTTTCGGCTCAGGTCATGATCTCACAATTCATGAGTTTGAGCCCTGTGTTGGGGTCTGCACTGTCAGTGTGGAGCCTGCTTGGGACTCTCTGTCTCCCTCCCTCTCTCTGCTCCTCCCCTGTTCTCTCTTTATCTCAAAATAAATAAACTTATAAAATAAAATGAAATGCTAGAACAAGATGATTTTCAATTATGATTATCTTGTGAGGTGGTTTCCTTACATGTAACACTGATGAGACCTTGTTTAGTTGCAAATGAGCAGTGAGATACTGTCACTAAAGGATTCCTTCATTTTGTCTGAGGTAGGACTGTTTAATAATTCTAATCTGGTTTCTTTTACTTATGTAAAGACCTATTGACAAATATAAATCATCCTACAATCAGGAGTTCTGATGAGGATATACTGCTTTAGAAAAAGGCATGTTTTATATTGGTAAACTCTAAACCCTGAAATAGAATTTGTTAATAATGACTCATGCTGGCAAAGCAACTACCTTCCTCTGAAATAATTTTTCTCATATAGTAGTTATTAGGTTTTAAATCCTCCTTGACTTGAACATGAGAGTGAACAAGAAGAAATGGTGTTTATGTTTCCAGGATTATATATTAAGAAACTGTTGAAGCAATGGTTTACAAAACTTTTAGGCCCACAGACTACTGTATTAGGACAAAAGTCCCCACAAACTCAACCTCACACTACTGACTTCTATTTGACCCCACTTATTGAATTAATAGGAACTCTGAAATGGAAACAAAGAGACTTCTGCTTAAATATAGATGTTTTATTTTCTACTTTCTTACAAACCCCCAGTGAAATTACATTAATGGAACAATTATGCATAAACTCGTAAGGACAAAGAACAGGAGAGGAAGCAAGAGCAGAAGTAGATAAGAGAAAGCTAAGACTAAGGGAATGAAGCCAAGGAGAAATAAGCAAATTCTTGCCAGAGAACCCTTTCCAATTGGTTATTTGGTACTTCACTCTTAAATGAGAAAAAGTTAGCAAAGGACCCATAGGCATTTGAGGAAAGGCTCTAAAGATGAAAAACAGCTCTCAAAATAAATAGAAAGAAAAAGGAATATGGTGAAACAGAGACAATGTAAAGAACACAAGAAAACTTAAAAATCACCCTTGTCATTTATATCCACCAAGAGAGCAAAAATCATATGGCACCCATGAAAAAGAAGCTTTAAAAGGGATAGGAGGAAAGGAACCATTATCTTCAATAAACTACAAAGAAAAAAAGTGTAGAACTCACAGATTAAAAGACTTAAAAGAGATTATCGACCAACTACAAAATATAGATCTTATATAGATCCCGATTCAAACATACTGCAAAAAGAAAAATGAATCATAACAATAGTCATAATTGGAAATGTGAATACTGACTGGATATCTGTATATTAGATTTTTAGGTATAATGTTAGAGTTGTATCATTTCTTTTAAGAGTTTTTATCTTTTAGAGATACATACTAAAATATTTATGGAAAAAATGTACAATGTCTGGGATGTGCTCCAAAGTATCAAAAGAGGGGGAGGGGAAGAACACAGACGCAAAAAAAAAAAAAAAAAATTGACTGTGAACTGGGAAATGCTGAAGCAGCAAGGAGGGTATATGGGTGTTCTCTATATTCTTTGGTTTCTTTCTTCTTTTAAATTTTTTTAATGTTTATTTATTTTTGAGAGAGAGAGAGAGAGAGAGGCAGAAAGAGAGAGAGAATGAGCGGGAGAAAGGCAGAGAGAAGGGGAGCGAGGATCTGAAGCAGGCTGTGTGCTGACAGACCAACACGGGGCTCGAACTCACGAACCGTGAGATCATGACCTGAGTTGAATTCGGATGCTTAACCAACAGAGCCACCCAAGGTGCCCAATTCTTTACTTTCTTTCTCTAAATGTTCGACACTTTCTTTCTTTTTAAAAAAATTTTTAATGTTTATTTATTTTTGAGAGACAGAGACAGAGACAGCGAGCGAGTGGGGGAGGAGCAGAGAGAGAGGGAGACACAGAATCTGAAGCAGGCTCCAGGCTCTGAGCTGTAAGCACAGAGGCTGACCTGGGGCTTGAAATCACAAACCGTGAGATCATGACCTGAGCCAAAGTCAGATGCTTAACCGACTGAGCCACCGAGGTGCCCTGACACTTTCTGTGAGAAAAGGTTTTAAAAAATGGAATAGAGAACAAGGAAAATCTAGGAAATTAAAAACGGTGGTCGAGGGGCACTTGGGTTGCTCGGTTGGTTAAGCATCCAACTCTTTATTTCAGCTCAGGCCATGATCTCATGGTTCGTGGAATCGAGCCCCACATCAGGCTCTGCACTGACAGTGTGTAGCCTGCTTGGAATTCTCTCTCTCCGTCTCCCCCATTGCCTCTCTCTCTCTCTCAAAATAAACAAACAAAAATGATGGTAGAAACAAAAAGGTCAATAGAAAGGTTGAGAGACAGTTGATAATATTTCCTAGGATATAGGGGGAAAAGGACAAAACTGGAAAACAGGAGGGAAAAACAAAATTAAGAAATGATCCAGGAGGTCCAACATATTTGAAGAGAAGCTGTTACAAAATGGGGAAGTAATGACAAAACACTCTGCCAAAACTGAAGAAATGAGTTTCTAGAATGGAAGAGGCCACCCCATACCTGGTATGATGAATTTTAAAAGTCCACACTAAAGAAATACCACTGTACAAGTTCCAGAACACCAGGGATAAAGTATAGAGTGATTCTAAAGACTTCCAAAGAGGAAAAGCTGCTTATGCACAAAGGACTGAAGTCAGAATTGCAATAAACTTCATAACTGCAACACAGGGAACTGGAAGACAATGGAAACAATGCCTTCAAATATCGGAGGGAAAATTACTTCTCACCTAGAATTTTACACTCAGCCAAATTATAAATTAAGTGAGGGGCAGAATAAAGACATTTTAAGACATTCAAGGTCACAGAAAAATTAGAATCCATTCACCCTTTCTGAGGTAGCTACTAGAAGATATGTTACACCCAGACTGGAAAGTAAACTGAGAAAAAGGTAGAAACAGAATTTAGAAAATGAGATCTAATACAGCAAAGATGTGAAGGAAAAGTGACTCCACTATACTATTTGGCTCAGTGAGGAACAGTATGTACGTACGTACGTACATATGTATGTATGTATGTATGTATGTATTTATGTAAATTTAGTTGTTTATTTTTGAGGGGGGGCGGAGGGACAGAAAGAGAGGGAGAGGGAAGATCCCAAGCAGGCTCCACGCAGTCAATGCAAAGCCTGACGTGGTGTTCAAACTCACAAACCATGAGATCAAGACCAAAGCAGAAACCAAAAGTCATATACTTAATTGACTGAACCATGCAGGTACTCCAAGAAGTTTTTATAAACCTGCAATAATGAAAACATTACTGGGAAGACATGAAATGGGGAATTGTGTGTGGGCGATAGTATGAGAGAACCAAATCCTAATCTTCCATGTTACAAAGTCAATAAATTATAATATCACCAAATGAAAACAATCAAAGAATTGCAATAAAGAATACTGAATGTGGAGGTAAATGGCAGAAGCAGCAGTTGAGTAGATAGACGAAAGTCACTGTCTCTGAGGGTCAACAACTGGATGGGAGGGGTTGGTAAAGCTCTGCTATTTTATAAGATTCTATATATAAATTACTTTGATAAAAATAAAAATTGAGTTTAAGAATACATTAAAAATTATCTGACACTTTACAATTCCAATATGTCAGATATTTTCACTTTTCTATGGTTTCTTCTATAGCTCATATCCATGTAATTTTACATACTTGTGGTAGCCAAATTTGTTACAATTGTTTACTTTCATATTTTCATTAAGTTCATTTTGGGGATTATATTTGAAATATTTCCTTTAAATAATATTCTATTAAATTATATGCTATATTAAAATATTCCTCCATTTTTCAATGTTTGTGTGATTTCTAAATTATCAACATTATAAATTAATGTTGCTGTGAGAACTGTCAAGTACATGAATTCTTTCTTTGAGATTATTTCCTGAGGTTAATTTAGCAGCAATAATGGCTCTTTGTATTTACTGCAAAACCACTTTCCAATTTATGTTGCCATCATATGAAATAACTCATTAAAAAATTTTTTTTTAACATTTATTCATTTTTGAGAGACAGAGAGAAACAGAGGGTGAATGGGAGAGGGGCAGACAGAGAGGAAGGCACAGAATCCAAAGCAGGCTCCAGGCTCTGAGCTGTCAGCACTGAGACTGACTGGGGAGCCCAAACCTACACCACCGTGAGATCACGACCTGAAGACACTTAACCGACTGAGCCACCCGGGGACCCCAATATCCAATTTTTTACATGTATTTCTTTATTAGCAAAATGAACATTTTTCCAAAGATTATTTTATCCCCCTGCATAAAACTTATCCTGAAATCCTTTAGGTAGAGGTTGTAATGTTACCTTTTAGGAACTCCTATTAATTGTTCCTTTTACATTTATTAGTTGGAATTCTACTATAAGGAAGAGCCTTCCCTTTCTCCATATTACTTAATATATGGATCAATTCATGGATTTTATACTATCACTATCATGGATTTTTGCAATGTTCAAATTGTCCTAGATTTGGCTGTAGGGGTCCTTTACTGATTCTTCGTATTATTATTTTGTAATATTTGAAGTGAATAATTTCATGATTTCCTATTTATACTACTTTTCATTTTATGAAAAGCTAAAATTTTTGAAGTGTCAATTTATTTGAGATTTGTAATTTGCTCAATATCTCTTCACAAGTTTCTTAGATGTGTTAATTTGTAAAATCCACTTAGATTGTTCAGTTAGATTGCTATATTTTTTTATGACATAGAGTTTAAGAGACTAATTTTTTTTCCAGGTTGCTCAGGAATATTTCGAACAAAACTTATGAAATCATTATTTCTCAATGTTCTGTATACCTGGTTTGTCATACAGCACAGCAAGTACTCAATATTTTTATAAATACATTAAAATTTAATATGTAATACTTTTTTTCATTCCAATTCACATTCAATCAGTGTTTACTGAGGGCGTAAAATATGCCACTTTCCTTTTTTAATTTTTTATTTTTTTCCCTTTTTTAAATATATAATACTTTTGTGATGTTTTATTCTGATTTGTATGCCTATATTATTCCCCCCAATAACATAGTGAATTATTACTGTTTTAAATAAGCTTTAAACCTGAGAGAGCTTATTCCTTTCCTATTCTTCTTTTTTCAAATATTTTTTGAGGTGTATGCTTTGTTTCAAATGAAATTAAAAAATTTTTTTTTAAATGTTTATTTATTTTTGAGAGAGAGAGACAAAGCATGAACGGGGAAGGGTCAGAGAGAGAGGGAGACACAGAATCCGAAGCAGGCTCCAGGCTCTGAGCTGTCAGCACAGAGCCCGACGCGGGGCTCGAACCCACAGACCATGAGATCATGACCGTGAGATCATGAGCCAAAGTCAGACGCTTAACCGACTGAGCCACCCAGGCGCCCCTCAAATGAAATTTTAAATATTTAAAAGAAAATTCAATTGGAATCTTGAGGATATGGAGCTAATTGGATGGATGGCTAGATGAATACTGGGATTCTTAACAACAGTTGGCCTTCTGTAAAAGGAATTGGGCATTTATTTTCCTTCCTGATATCTTTTAGATTTTTCAGTTTCATAGTTTATGTATGTTATGCACAACACAGATCCTGTTAAACATATGAAACCTACTTTTGTTGTTTTTGTGAATGAACTCTCTTATGTAAGTTCCACCTATGGAGTTTTTTAAAAATTAATTTTGAGAAAGGGGGGGGGGGAATGAATGAGTGGGAAAGGGGCAGAGAGAGAATCCCATGCTGACAGCGTGGAGCCCAACACAGGGCTTGATCTCACAAACTGTGAGATCATGACCTCAGTTGAAATCAAGAGCCGGACACTTAACCAACTGAGCCACCCAGGCGCCCCTCCACCTATGCAGTTTTATAGCATGAAATTCCTAAGCATAAAGTTACAGAAGTACTGATATAAAGGAGGGCACTGAGGATAAAATTTAATTTCCTGGTCCTAGCAAGAATCAACTATGTAGTGTTCCAGGAGTAGAGACTGGATAGGAAAGAAAATACATTCAGGAAGGGAGCAAGAGAAAGGAAGCAAAGGATGTTTATAGAAAAATGTGGAATTTCTTAGAATAATGATATCCAGAGTGGGTGACTAGCTGGGAAGAATAACATCAGAAATAATAAATGATCATCACAGATATTCCTTTCAGAATATTCTAAAATCTTTAAAATTACATGTAAATTGAAGAAGAAAAAAATGATGTTGGGAATCAATATAAAAACAACTGGAGGTTATGTGGTAAAATAACCAATACTACTACATAAAAGGAAGATGTAAATATTTTAAAAACTATGTGTAATTTCCTCTAAATGACTATTTACCTGTAAGAGTCAAATCCTACATTAGATTGTTCAAAATCTGAGGCTTAGTATAAAAATTTACTTGGAGACCAAGATGATAAAGTCCTTAAAATAAACGGTATTTTGCATCCAGTAAATCAGTAAGTTTTCAAAACATTAAAATAATGACATTAATTTGAAGATGAATCAAACCCAGTTTGAATCTTCTCAACTTCTACTTGCATAAGCCCAAGATGAATTTACGATACTTTTATAATATGGCAACTCCCATTCTCACTAGCCATATGATTCCTAGCCCAGTAGGAAAAATTCACTAAGAGAAAGTCTAAATTTAAAGACAGTAATAGGAACAGATTCAGAATGTAAGTAACTGGCCTAGGAGTCACTGGAGATCTACTGAGACCTTTCAGTCTGTTTACACTACACAAACGTTATAAATAGTCGCAGCACTTACCTTTCAAGGTGGCCTTCTTCAATACTTTCATGGCATAAAGCTGTCTAGCATCAGAGCCTGAGATTTTTTTGACTAAGAAAACCTGTATTTAAATGAGAGAAAGAAAACGACACCACTGTTAAAAATGAGACCCTTTCTATAATACAGTTTATTATTAGAAAGATTCTAATACACTGTAGAGGCCGATTTTCCTTATGTATCAATTATAAGTACAATGAGTTGTAACAGCTGGCTATAACTTGAGGTGTCAACATAAGTGAATACATTGTTTTCTTTCTTTTTGTTGTTTGCCAATTCTCGAAAAGCATGTCACATATAAGACACAAATAAAAATTTTTAAGCTATGTCATAATTAGATAAAAGTCTAACTTGTTTGAAGTATAACACAGGTGGTCATTGCTCTGCTTTTAACAAAACAAAAATTCTTCTGATTCCATAAAAATTGTCACACAGTTGTTCCCCTTGACCACAATTTTCTGTTGATACAATTATTCATTGATGATTGGTCTTTTCTATGTATGAAAACTACACATAAATTTCTCATTGCTGGGCAGAACAACTTAAAACAGTTACATTGAAGAAGGCTATTCACAAATATTTTTTTAAATTTTGATTATTTATCTTTATTTATTTTTGAGAGAGAGAGAGAGAGACAGAGTGTGAGCAGGGGAGGAGCAGAGACAGAGAGGGAGACACAGAATCTCAAGAGGCTCCAGGCTCTGAGCTGTCAGCACAGAGCCTGATGCCGTGCTCGAACTCATGAAATGTGAGATCATGACCTGAGCCAAAGTCGGCGCTTAACCAACTGAGCCACCCATGCGCCCCGTTGACTGTTATTTATTTAATATTCTAGTTTTAAATTCTTTTTGAAAAATATAATTTATTGTCAAATTGGCTTACATACAACACCCAGTGCTCATCCTAACAAGTGCCCTCCTCAATGCTTATCACCCATTTTCCCTCTTCCCACCCCACCATCCACCCTCAGTTTGTTCTCTATATTTGTTTCTTGTATTCACAAATATTTAATGTGACTTAAGCCAGAACCCCACCTTTCAAAAATCAAATTATCACATATATCTAAATATGCAAAACACACTTCCTAGGTATGTTACTGAGCTTCTTGACTTTCCAAATATTTTTAGCTGCTTTCAAAATACAGTGTGAAATTTATGCAAAATGAATAAAGTCTGCTGTAAATAATTCATGGTTGTGCTATAACATGGCTAATACAAGACCACCTATAAATCTCTTCTATTCATTTTGATCATTAGGCTTGTGATCTTTTTTTAAAAAGTTTTTATTTAAATTCCATTTAAATAAAATGGGCACCTGGGTGGCTCAGTCACTTGAGTACCTGACACTGGCTCATGTCATGATTTCATGGTTCGTGGGTTCAAGCCCCATGTCAGGCTTTGAGCTGTTAGTGCAGAGCCTGCTTCAGATTCTCTGTCTCTGTCTCTCTCTCTCTGCCTCTCCCCCAGTCGTGAGCTCTCTCGTGCTCTCTCTCTCTCAAAAAAATTAAATAAACATTAAAAAATTCCAGTTAGTTAACATACAGGGTAATATTAATTTCAGGTGTACCACATAGTGATTGATGATCTTTTTCATGAAATCTTTACACATACTTGCTAAATGGACCTGAATTCCAACTCTTTTTTCTACCTAGCAGTGTTATTGAGCTGCCACAGATGGGAAGAGAAGCAATTATAATCAACAATTAACTTTAAGGTCAGCTCTCAATTATATGCACTAGCATGCCAGGTTATTAGCACAAAATTAAAAAAAAATACTACATTCAACTGATTCTAGGGCAAGGCAGAGTTCCTCACTTTGAGAAATTGTGCTAAAGGTGATTGGCAATGACCTCAAGCCTAGTAAAGAGCACCACAACTTGCACAGAAACCCTGATGCATTGGAGGTTCCTCTCCCCAAACCAAACCCCCCATCCTATCCCCCTCTGTGATGCTCCACTCTTTAGCTCCTTGTAGCCAGTTAGCACAGAGCCAAACTAGGGAGAAAAAAAGCATTCTTAATCAGGTTCCTAAGATGGAATGACATTCAAATGTTAAAGGTAAGCAACGATTATTAGTATTTTTGAACAGAAATAAATTTTAATTAGGTGGAGATAATTAGGATTTTTCTAATATTTATTCTTAAGATTCCCTAACCAAGCTTCTTTGTGCCACTGTACAAGAAAAATTCTCCCTGTGGATTGCAAGCTTTCTTCACCCTTCTTTGAAAGTACTTTACCACATCGGCTGCCTGGGTGGCTCAGTTGGATAGGCATCCGACTTCAGCTCAGGTCATGATCTCATGGTTCATGAGTTTAAGAACCACATCACGTTCTCTGCTGTCAGAGCAGAGCCCACTTCAGATTATCTATGTCCCTCTCTCTCTGCCTCCCCCCTATGCTCTCTTTCTCTCAAAAATAAAATCATTTAAAAAAAAAAGATTACCTTAATACTTTCAGCACATGTTAGTTTGCAAAGGACCTTCACAAGCATTTGTAATACATCATCATGATAATTTTTGGAGGCAGGAGGACTGAGCAATGCCTATTTATAACTGCCCAAGCTAGGGCTTAGCGAGGTTAAATAATTTGACTAGTGTCACAGTGGATGTATTGGAACGAGAACCAGGCCAGCCACCCAGTTCTGTGCTCCTGCTTAGGGCACTATTAATGTTCCCTCTGGCAGGTTACCAGTCAATGTAGCAGGAGCAGCAGCGGTCCCAGATGCCATCGGATCTTCCCCCACCAGAGCATTTGTGACCTTTCGAACTCCCCCATGAAGCTATTCTAAGCTCTGACAGGTCATTCCTGTTTCCTTGGCTTACGCTGACTTTTTAGGATGAGTAAGAAAGGAGACGCTGTATTTTTAATGTTTGCTATTTATAGTAAGGTATTTAAATTACTTTTAAAGAAATAAAGGGAGATGCATGCTAACTTCTGGCAACTTAAATACTCTATTCCTTGAAAATCTAATGTATAGAAAGGAACCCATCTATTTGGGTTTATCTGTAATGCATTGCAGGATAATACAACTCCACAGCAGATATTATGTGCATGGCCTTATATTATTTAATTCTCACGACTAACCTATGAGGTCAGGACTATTATTTACTCATTGCTTCTTTCCAGAATTATATGATAGGTACTGTGTTGCCAGCTCAATGCTGAGACATGTTACAAAGCATGTCCCCTGCACTCATGGAATGAATATATAAGAGACAGCCAATAAACAACTACACAAATGAAAAGCTGCAATTGTGGTGAGTGCTGTGAAGATGAGGTATAAGATGTTCTGACAGGGTAAAATAGAGGAATATGACCTAGTCAGAATGGCAGAGAAGACCTCTTTGAGATCATAAGCATGAGAGGAGTTAACAAGATGAGGGGGTGGGAGTGGAGCGGAGTGTTGCGTGCAGAGGGAAGTGCATGTGCAAAGGCTTTCTAGTGGGATGGAGCCTGGTGCATAAGAACTGAAAAAGGTGGACAGTGTGGCCAGAACACAGGTAGTGAAAAATACATAAAGTGATGCTGCTGAGGTAGCTAGGCAGCACAAAAAGGGGCTCCTCAGATATCTTAAGAATATGTCTTTATCCTAAAGACAAAGGGAGGCTACTAAAGTATAAGATTAGCTCTTGTTGGCTGTTATGTAAATAGTGGCTTGAGAAAAGAATAAATTTGGGAAGCCCCAGTTAGGAGCCTCCTTCAATAGGCCAGGGAGAAATGGTGGTTCCATAGACTTGAGGAGTGGCAGTGGAGGAGGACAGGATAGACAAGATTTGAGAAATCATTACTAAATCAATAGGACTTACTGACAGATTAGATTGGTGGGGGGGGTGGCAAGAGGAAAGGGTAGGCAGTAGAAGGATATGTCAAAAATGACTCCCTAGTTTTTGGCTTAACTGGATACCATTCATAGCTGCAGAGAAAAATGAAACAGGGCAGGTTTGGGGGGGCAGGGGAAAATCATGAGTTTGGTCTTAGACATGTTGAGTTTAAACTGCCTTGGAGACACGTTAAGAGAAAAAAATATGCAGCTGTCCAGAGTTCAGAGCTTAGAGGCATGATCTAGATTGGAGATAGAAATCTGTTAAGACAGCTGTATATGGGTTATAATTAAGATAGTGGGTATAGAGAAAATAATTAGTAGGGAGTGTAGAGTGAGGAGAAGGAAGCCTAGAATGGAACCTTGAGGAATTTCAATACTTAATGACTGGGAGGAAAATGAGGCTCTAAGAGGTTAAATAACTTGCTCAAGAACATGAAGCAAGTTAAGCAGAAGGAAAAAAAAATCGGATCCAAGTCTGACTGACCTATAGGGCCCAAACTTGCAACCATTATGTTATGCTGCCTACTTAACCTATATGTGAATTAAAAGCATCACTTTGGGGGGGGGGGGTTGAAAGAGGTTAACAGCTGTAATAAATTACCTATATTAACCAAGAATTGCTAAAGAGTCCCTCTAAAATACACAAGGAAGCTCAAGTGTTGTTTTGAAGTTTGCAAAGCACATTATCTTCAAATGTCTCCTCACAGGGAGGTGGTAAGGAAGCACTGCAATGTGCAAGTTGAATGCAGTCTCAGAATTTTCCTATCACTGAGAAACGGATTAGCAGAAGAATGAAGATATTGCATTTTGCGGAACAATTTTAGTTGGTGGGTTTGGGAAACATTTTTTGATAGTAAAGACAAACCTGGACATCACTGAATACAATGCAACCTTTGTATTCATTTTAAATTTATTTTATTTTTATATTTAAAATTTAAAAAAATATTCATTTATTTTTGAGAGAGAGAGAGAGAGAGAGTGAGCACATGCAGTAGGCTCAAACTCACGAACCGTGAGATCATGATCTGAGCCCAAGTCAGCGGCTTAACTGACTGAGCCACCCAGGTGCCCCAATATTCATTTTAAAGACAAGATGTAAGTCCCCAAAATTTCATGACTCATATTGGCAATCCCCACCCTAATTCCTTAGAAGTATTCATCTACTTTCTACGGGTATTAGGGATAGTCTGGAGGGAAAACTGAGACATATTGTGATAATGTATCTGCAAGAGCACCTTCCAATTCTACATGAGGACTCAAAAAGAGTATCATAAAGTGTACAAAGGGAATATTTTTTGATTTTTAATCATTTGCAAAGTGCAATTAAGAGAGGTCACATGTTCTTTTTAAAAAAATTTTTTTATTTTTATTTACATTTGAGAGAGAGAGAGAGAGAGAGAGAAAGAGAGAGAGTGACAGTGCACGAGAAGGGGAGGGGCAGAAAGAGAGGAGACAGAATATGAAGCAGGCTCCAGGCTCTGAGCTGTGAGCACAGATGTGGGGCTCCAACTCATGAGCCATGAGATCATGACCTGAACCAAAGTCGGCTGCGCAATCGACTGAGCCACCCAGGCGCCCCTTAGAGAGGTCACATGTTCTTGAAGATAAAATGAATATGAAGTGAATACTGCCAATTTACAAACATTTCCAGTGTACTTTTCAATGACTTTATTCACTTTCCAACACTTACTGATAGTGAGAAATGGAAGAACATAGAAACACTGCTTGTAGGGAGATCAGTATTTCATAAAATAGTTCCATTCCCCATCTGTACTAAATACACATGAATTCCCCCCAAAAACTTTTTAAAAACACACACTCATGACTTACCTTTCCAAATGATCCCTGTCCCAATACTTTTAAAAGTTCAAATTGGGAAGGATCTGCCTTTTCATGTCCTTCCTTTACATGATGTGTGATTGCAATTTCTTTGATACTGCCTTCTTCCTGTTGATGCAAATATAAAGAAAAGAGAGTCAGAGATACTTTCTCCAGCTAAAAGTTAAGAAATATAAATTTAACATATCATATTAGAAATCCTCAAATTATTATTTTTTTAAGGAAGCTTTATGCCCAACATGGAGCTTGAACTCATGACCCTGAGATCAAGAATCACATGCTCTACCCACAACGTACTTTCAACTTAAATGTAAGAGAGAATAATAGCAGCCCACTACATAGACCAATTTAACTTCTACTTGACATTAGCACTGAGTATTTCCAACTCTTCATTCTTCCTACTGGAGATAATTAGAACAAATAGTTTCATGGGGTGAGTGCAGAGGGTGTAAAGAAGTCTGAAAACAGATTGGAGTAATCTGCTGTGCTTTGACATGTGCTTGTATTTGGTAGAACCAATGTTACACACACACACACACACACACACACACACACACACACACACACACACTTTTTGGGAGATGAGTTGAAAAATATTCCAAGGCAAACATAGAGATTTCTATCCTCAGCAGAGCCATTTGAATCAGTATGCTGAAGTTTATTCTGTTGGAAATATGTTAAGATACGTTCTGTTTCTAGGACTACTTGAGATCTGACAGTGGAGAAAGGAATAGCTCTAAAACACAAAACCCAAAAAGATTTACCATTTGGACAGAGGATTAGACATAGGAAAAAAAAAAGTACTATTTAGCATAATGAACAGTGGAAGGTCTTGGGATTAAGAAGATTTTTAATTTTTTTAATGTTTATTTATTTTTGAGAGAGACAGAGACAGAATGCAAGTAGGTTAGGGGCAGAGAGAGAGGGAGACACAGAATCTGAAGCGGGCTTCAGGCTCTGAGCTGTCAGCACAGAGCCTGACACGGGGCCCGAACTCACGAGCTGTGAGATCATGACTGAGCCGAAGTCAGATGCTCAACCGAGCCACCCAGGTGCCCCGGGGTTAAGAAGATTTTTAAAGACAGTGGATGCTTCAGTATATCTGAGCGAAAGTATCAGAAAGGAGAGAAAGGTTGAAAATACATCCAAGTATACACAGAATTTCAGTTACTTATTCACTCTGGGATTAGCAGATTAAGTATACCTTATTTAATCAAGACATGTACTATATGTTACAGCCAAAAACTACAATAAGACAAAACTCAGACTGTCAATGACTGTTTTTACTTCTTTTTTTTGGCCTATGATGTTATTTTTCTGAGTGCCTAAGTATTATTAGTAGAATCTAAATGTGCTGTACACAAATAATTCATTATTTTTATTATTCTTGTTTTACATAAATGTTTGAACTCAATTAACACTGAGACAGAATGTTGGCTATATATGGAATTCAAAGACTTCTGAAAAAGAATATTAGGTATCCTAATGTGGCAGGTTTTGAAAATGAATAGTAAAAGGAAGAAAAGCTCCTATAACAGGTCAAAAAATACATCCAGGCCCAGCATTTTACTCTGTAAGACACAAGTTTGTAGGCTGTGCTACAGTGAGGCAGCTTAATCATGTTGGACTCTCTCAGAACTTTGGTAACAATAAAACAATCTCCTAATATGGTTTAGTCCTTTATTTTGTAATTTCACATGCACTACCCCCTGTACTTCTCACAAACATCTTGTGCAGTAGGTATTAGGGTAGGATCAAGCATTACCTGACTCTGAGACTCTGCCCCATTCCTGGGCACCCCTTCTCTGCAAATGACACTGGTGTACAAGGGCTCAAGAACGATAGCTATTTGTAGCTATATTAGCAAAGGCAGGAAGCAAATTACTAAATTCTTTTAAGAAAACTTTCAAAGAACAGTGCATATGTGGAATTAAGTAAGATTTGGATTAAAATCCAGCAAATATTTATTAAGCACTTACCATGTACCAACTCTGGGTTAGGTACTTTTTCACATTTTTATCTTATGCTTCATGACAAATCTCTAACTACATATCAATGTTAGAGTTGATAATAACAGGGTGGAGTATACCTCAGAGCAAGCAAAAACATCTCCGAATTCTCTACAGACTCCCCCATTCCCCACTAGAAATTTGACAGACCTTTTAAAGGTCAAATGGTTTGAATATAGTCTGAAGTTTAAAGAGATTAAGAACATAAGCCAGTAACTGGTAGACTTATGGCTCAATTCCAGGTTCTGACTTCTAGTGACTTCTAAAACAAGGCTTTTAGCATTATTCCACACTGAGAATGTCATAGGCTTCTGGTGGTTCCCCATCCAAGATCAATGGCAGGAACATACAGACTTATTCCCTTGATCTTTGTAACTGGTCTGTATCTCTTGGGTCAGTTAGCTAAAGTGATTAGAGAAATGTCTCAGAACCTTTGGTAGCATATCCTTACCAACAAAAAATAATTTTTTTAAATTAAATTAGCATATACCCAATATTTGTACACTTATTGGCTTATAAATTATATATACTTTTGTATTGCTAAATTATATACCTTATGCATGGAATGAAACTATAAACAAGTTCTCCTTTTCTGTAACCCAAGTGCTGTCACATCACATTTTAAAGACTAGTGGATTACAGACTTAAGAGGCCAAGTTCATGGGTTGGATTCCAGCAATGTGCCAGTTAGCCTCCTATGGAAAAAATCATCCGTTCAAGAGCCCAATGGGAATCTAACAGCCATTTTTGCCCTTAAATCACGAGGCTGTGAAGAACTATACTCTACAAGGTTCTATATGTCTTACCAGTTTTCTTTCTTGGGTAAGTGGGATTTAATTTTAGGTTGCAATATTGTTTCATCTTTTATTTCATAACAAATACTATAGTTGTGTGTCACAATGATGCAACACAGGGAAGGCATCACTTAGTTAAAATGTTTTGCATTTTGTAGCAGGCATACAGAATCAAGCCTTACTTTCATAGTGAGAGCTACAATCAGGTCATGGATATCAAAATAAACAGCAGTAACTATTTAAGAAAGATTTCATCTTTGATGACTACCCTTCCTTTCCTCTCTTGTCAAACAAGTTACCAAAAACCATGGAATCTCCCTTTGATCCTTTCACTCAACATACACTAAAATATCTACCATGTATCAAACATGGTAATGGAAATATCCTTTTTCTTTTTCTTTCCTTTTTTTCTTTCTTTCCCTCTCCCTCCCTCTCCCTCCCTCCCTCTCCCTCCCTCCCTCCCTCTCTCTCTCTCTCTCTCTCTTTCTTTCTTTCTTTCTTTCGTTCTTCCATTTCCAACAGCACCACTCAGGTACAATCCTTCATTACCTTTCCTGTGGAAAATTGAAACTAGCTTGGTTACTCAGAATGCTCCTTTGTGCCACTGCCAGTCCAATTTATCCTCCTGACAAATTCGTTTTCTAAAAGGAGACAGCTTCAGTCATATGACCAGATGGCTCAAACACTCTTCTGAGTTTTCCCAAATTAAATGCACTGCTTCACCTTGGAATTTGAGGCCCTCTACAATACGGCTGCAACTTAGTTTTCTGGTATTTTCTTCCAACATTGCCTTACATGTAACCTTTCATCAACCTGGGTTATTTCCTGTTCCTTAAACGTGTTTTTAAAATTAAAGTAATATGTGCACACAAATGACAAATCAAATAGTGACAGAATACCTTATGATGAAAAGCAAGTCTCCTTTCACCCTCATACCTAGGCCTTTAAACAAAAGTTAGTTCTTTCTGCACTTACTTTGATAATTCCTTGGTTGATTAACTTTAAGACAATGCCTGCCTATTTAAAAAAAAATTTAATGTTTACTTATTTTTGAGACAGAGACAGAGCGCGAGTGGGAGAGGGACAGAGAAAGAGGGAAACACAGAATCTGAAACAGGCTCCAGGCTCCAAGCTGTCAATACAGAGCCTGACACGGGGCTCAAACCACGAACCTGAGCCAAAGTCAGACACTTAACCGACTGAGCCACCCAGGTGCCCCAAGACAATTCCTGCTGATTTAAAAATTAGATGATTCACTTATATCCTTTTATCATCTTTCTCTCCACTGTCTGATAATTATATTACTTCTACATAAACTTTTCTTTTTTTAATGTTTATTTATTTCTTTTGAGAGAGAGTGCCTGAGCAGGGGAGGGGCAGAGATAGAGAGGGAGAGAAAGAATCCCATGCAGTCTCCAAGCTGTCAGTGCAGAGCCTGACACAGGGGCTCCATCTCACAAACCCTGAGATCATGACCTGAGCCAAAATCAAGAGTTGGACTGAGCCACCCAGGTGCCCCAAACTTATGTTTTCTCTTAGTTTTGGATAGAATCCTAACTCCTCACTTTGTAAAAGGAGGCTAATTAGTGCCTGTACATTTTTTTCTCTCAAGCTTCCCCAATCTGCTGCTGATCGTATTTTTACATTTTTATTAATATTAAGAAAATTAACATTGTCTGCTATAACCAGAGCCAAATCCTTCACGTTGTCTCCACAGCCTGATTTTAAAAGCAGAAGGCTTATAAGCCAGCATCCACATATATTTTCATGACAATATATTGTTTAAATGTAGGCTAGAAAGTACATTTAAATTTCCTTTTATATGGGCCTGTAACAGTGACTTCCAAAACAATCTGAGGGGACTTAAAAAACCACCATTTCATCAAATGCTTAAATTCATGATACATTTTACTTTGAGTTCTATTGGGACCATGAATTTTTTGCATGTTTTTTTTTCCCCTGTTTGTAACAGCAGCAGCCCCCACCCCCACCCCATCATTCTGGGGGGAGGGAAAGGTTAATCTGACCATTAGTCTTAATTTCTCCTTAACCCTTTACCATACTTCCCATTCTTCTGAGAGCACTCTCTTACTCTCCCATCAGGAATGGTTATTCTCTAGGCCTTGCTGCGCAGCTATTACCTCCGGATATCTCTTACAGTGACTTTCTGGTCGAATCCACTATTCTCAGTTTCCCATGTCTTTCTCTTTCTTTTTTTTTTTTTTTTTCAATTTTTATTTATTTTGGGGACAGAGAGAGACAGAGCATGAACGGGGGAGGGGCAGAGAGAGAGGGAGACACAGAATCGGAAACAGGCTCCAGGCTCTGAGCCATCAGCCCAGAGCCTGACGCGGGGCTCGAACTCACGGACCGCGAGATCGTGACCTGGCTGAAGTCGGACGCTTAACCGACTGCGCCACCCAGGCGCCCCCTTTCTCTTTCTTAGATTACTCCCTTGTAACCTCCTAAGAAAGGTGATGTAGAAAAAAAAACTTTCTGAAGCTTGCACATCTGAAGATATCTTTATTTTGTCTTCACATTTGTATAATTTGGCTTTGTACCAAATTCTAGAATAAAAACAATCTGGCCTCAGAACATTGACACCAATGATCCAATGCCCTCTAACAGCCAGGACTGCTACTGAAATGGGTGATGTTAGCCGGATACACATTTTTGGGAAGGTGAACTGGTTTTCTTTCCAGAAGCTTTTTTTTTTAATTTCTTTTTTACATTTATTTATTTTTGAAAGACAGAGAGAGACAGAGCACAAGCAGGGGAGGGGCACAGAGAGAAGGAGACACAGAATCCAAAGCAGGTTCCAGGCTCTTAGCTGTCAGCACAGAGCCCGATGTGGGGCTCGAACTCACGAACAGCGAGATCATGACCTGAGCCAAAGTCAGACGCTTAACTGAGTGAGCCACCCAGGCGCCCCTCTTTCCAGAAGCTTTAAGAATTTTCTCTGTCCTTGTACTTCTGAAATTCCTCATTAGTGAGATAAATATGGGTCTTCTTTCCTTCCGAATATTAGATGGTTAGTGAGACTTTATAATCTAAAGACCTGAATTCTTTGCCTTTGGGGGAAATCTAACATTTCTTTGATAATTTCCTTCCATCCATTTTTCAGGGTTTGTCTTTTTTCAACTCCTCTATTTAGTTGGGTATTGTATGTCTGGGATTGAATCCTGTATGCCACTTATCTTTTCTCTCCTATTTTCTGAGACACTTCCTTGATTTTATTTTCCCACCCTCATACTGAAATTCTTATTCTGGCAAATCTTATTTTATTTTATTTTGTTTTTAAAGAGAGAGGGAGCATGAGTGGGGGAGAGGGAGAGAGGGAGAGAGGGAGAGAGGGAGAGAGGGGGAGGGAGAGAGGGAGAGAGGGGGAGGGAGAGAGGGAGAGAGGGGGAGGGAGAGAGGGAGAGAGGGGGAGGGAGAGAGGGAGAGGGGGGGAGGGAGGGAGGGAGAGGGGGAGAGGGGGAGGGAGGGAAGGAGGGAGGGAGAGAGGGAGGGAGGGGGAGAGAGAGAGAGAGAGAGAGAGAGAGAGAGAGAGAGAGAGAGAGAGAATCTTAAGTAGGGTCTGCACTCAGTGCAGAGCACCACATGGGGCTTGATCCCACAACCCTGGGTTCATGACGAGCCCAAACCAAGAGTGTGAGGCTCAACCAACTGAGCCACTCGGGTGCCCCCAGCAAATCTTGTTTTAAAATAAATTTGCAACTGCTCCTTTTCTCAATGTTTCTTAAAAAAAAAAAAATAGCAACTTTGGGCGCCTACGTGGCTCAGTCCGTTAAGCACCCGACTTCAGCTCAGGTCATGATCTCGCGGTTTGTGAGTTGGAGCCCTGCGCGCATTCTGTGCTGCCAGCTCAGAGCCTGGAGCCTGCTTCCGACTCTGTTTCCCTCTCTCTCTGCCCCTCCCCCACTCGCTCTCTCAAAAATAAAAAGTTAAAAAATTTAAAAAAAATAGCAACTTCCTCCACTCCCTACCCTCTTCCCCCAAAATGGATGCAATCATTCCAAACCTCTTTGAGGATATAAACTAGAATTTCAAAAGTCTTTTCTAAATTGGTGCTAGGGAAGTACAAAAAAGTGGTCTTGGGTGTGGAGACAAAAGATCAAGGCCTATGGCCCAAGTTCTGAAAATCTGTCACTGTTTTATCTTCAACACATGTTTTTGTTCCTTCCATGTTTAAATTTTTACTAGTTACATTAGCAAGCTATTTTCTATCTACTTTTATGTATATGTAGTCATAGTAGTATAAGAGGTAAACATCCTTGGTTGGTATCTCAATGTCTAGCCTGTGTTTAATGTCACCCGTGTTTCCAAGTTATGGGACCATGAGTATTTTAGAAATGAATTTGAGGTTCACCTAGGACGTAATATTAATAATGTTTGGGCAATCTTGGACAACAGGTAAAAAAGCAAACATGTGCTCTTCTAGCTCATACCTAGAATCCAATGAGATGGATGCAGAGAGGAATATCAAATTTGTGAAGTCAGGACTGACATTTGCATGTGAAAAACATATCTTGTCAATAAATCACCTGTTACTGAAATAAATCTGTCACATGAAAACATAGAACTACAGTTTGACAGTTTATAAAATTGTGTTTTTGCCTGTAAGTACACAGAAAGCAACTATAATTTTATGAAATAAGAATGTTGCCAATGAAGTAGAGCACATATTTAACTTATATCCATTATTACTCTGTGAGGTTCACATATTTATACATTTTCTAGTACAAGTGTATTTTCTGCCCATTCATCATCACAAAAAAACTTACTTTGTGTATTTTCAAAAGTTATAGTAAATTCTGTATTTTTATTTTTACAAAGTCTATGTTTATTTTGTAAGTAAAGTTCTAGTTGTAGGCGAAACTGTGAGGCTGGCAGCTGTTCTATACCACAATCCTGTATCATTTGTCTATACTATCACTTTCGGATATTTGCCACCCCCAGCCTAGGTGTTCAATACCTTCAAGCTATGTATGGGAACTCGTTTGTCCATTTAAACATTTCTTTCCTGAGTACCTAATACATGCCAAGCACTCTTCTAGGTCTCCGAGATATACAATAAATGAAACAGACCAAAATCTCTGGTGTTTTGGGGAGAAACCAAACAATAATAATAGGTATATTCATGTTAGAACATGGTAAATATCATAGACAAAAGATATTAAGTTGGGTAAGAGGGATCAGAAGTGCAGAGATGAAAAGGACAGCTTCCAATTTTAAATAAAATCATCCGTGTAGGTTTTATTGAAAAGGTGCTATGTTAGTAAAGACCAAAAGGATGTGATGGAGTCAACCATTTGGGGAAAGAGCATTTCAGGCAACAGACAAGCCAGTGCAGAGGTCAGTGTGGGAGCACGCATGGGAACCAGTGTTTGCATAAGAGAATGCAAAAGAGAAGAAAATAGGTCGAAGAGGGAACTAAAATTCAGGAGGCTCTGTTGCTTCTGCTTCTTTCTGATTGGTTCAAATGGAAATGTTTCTGATCTATGACAGACTCTCTTAGAAGGCAACTCAGTTCATAAGCCAGGTAGTGTGCTAGGTGTTACAGATACTAAGATGAAGAATAGTGGGGCGCCTGGGTGGCTCAGTCGGTTAGGCATCTGACTTTGGCTCAGGTCATCTCGCAGTTCGTGAGTTTGAGCCCCGTGTCGGGCTCTGTGCTGACAGCTCAGAGCCTGGAGCCTGCTTCTGATTCTGTGTCTTCCTCTCTCTCTGCCCCTCCCCCACTCATGCTCTGTCTCCCTCTGTCTCAGAAATAAACATTAAAAAAATTAAAAAAAGTTTTAATATCATCACTGATGACCGAAACTATGATACATCAAGAAATTAACAAATTCACTGTTCTATTTATACTGTGATTAATACCCACATCCAATAGTGAAATAAACAGAAACAGTTTCTCAGGTGTGACAGACTTTGGTTAACAAAAATTCACTCTTTGTGTAGCAAAGAAAGACAGTAATTTGATCAAGAAAATGTGCCTATAGGGGTGCCTGGGTGGCTCAGTCAGTTGAGCGGCTGACTTTGGCTCAGGTCATAATCTCACAGTTAGTGGGTTCCAGCCCTGGGTCAGGCTCTGTGCTGACAGCTCAGAGCCTGGAGTCTGCTTCCGATTCTGTGTCTCCCTCTCTCTCTGCCCCTCCCCCACTCTCACTTTGTCTCACTCTCTCAAAAATAAATAAAATGTAATAAAAAAAATTTAACAAGAATAGTATCTTCCCTCTAGGAATTGACCTAGGGATTCCAAGATTTATTATTGGATAAATACTTGTTGAGATATGACCCCTGATAGAAAAAGCAAGGCCAGTTCAGCTAAAAAATATATAATTTTAGGAATTCTGCAAAGAATGTCATTTTAGACATCACAGAAAAATGGCAGAAGAAAATTTATGGACAGGTAGATCTTATGGTGTTTCTCCAATCACACAGAAAGCCACCCTGTTTGTTTCCCAGGACTACCAAGAGGTCCATAGGTTCCTTCCTAAATGACCCTTAAAGTTCACCCTTTAATGGGGAAAAAAATTAACTTAGCGTTTCCTTTTTAAGTTGAGAGGGAAAAGATACAAGTTTGTTCTTAAAATGTAAAAGGATTAAAGAAAAGGAACAGAAAGTGATGTTATTTGAGTTATAGAAAACCTAATATTGTAACATACTGCCATTAAGTAAACAAACTGGGTGATATTAATTGATTTTAAAGAATGATTCAACATTTGGCATTATGCCCTGACTTGTATACATAATTTCCTTTTTCCTGCCCTCCCGTGAGTCAGGAAGTGTGTTCTTAAGGCATTTGTATTTTCTAAATTGTTTTGAATGTCAGAAAATATGGTTGAAACTTGAAGTAAACTATTTAAATGTTTCTTGGTAAAAACTAAGGAATAAATCTTTTCTAACCATGAATAGTAACCAGTTTTTGGCCTAACATAAAGAAGACCTTACAAATGAAAAGTGTATACTTTATTTGCCTCTTAAATGTAACTCAAAATCAAAGCATTAATCTCTATATAGATACAAGGTTCTATAATGTACCGTATTTTTTAATTTAAAAAATGTATGTTAATTTTTAGATGATCAAGATACATAAAAACTATTTGGCTGTGACATAATTAGGCTGGTTATTGAAGCCATGGTGAAAGCCATATTTTAATATATTCCAGATTACAATTTGACCAAATCCAATTTACCTTTTTTTCTAATGGATTATAAATATGCTCAGCATTTTTCAGTTAACCACAGTTTCTAAGAGAGTATTCCAAGCCAGCTTCTTATATTTGTTTGAGAAAACAGCATTACTGTTTTCCAGACTAACTCTCCTAATCACTGCCGCAGAGAGCACAATTTTCTCCTAATCGGGAATCCCAATCAACAAATTTAATTCTCTTTAAAGAGCAGCAGGATAGCACAATTCTCATGGCAAAATATCAAGTTAATTTGGCAGAATTTTAGATGACATAAAATGCAAATTATCATTTGTTAAGCACATTTCAACAAAGTAATGCTTTGAAAACTCTGCCTACTCTAAGTCAGATAAAATTACTCAAAGTCACTTAAATATAGTTGATAAAAAACTTCAAAATTTTAAAAGAACCAATTTCAACAAAAGTCTGAATTTAAGGTCTTGATTCTTTAAAATAAGACATTCTCCTACCCATTAAAATATTGCTTACATTATATTAATCTCCTATTAGTAAGTTCACAATTTTTTTCATGTCTAGTTTAATACTGAAAGTTACCATCATCATAAAAAATGATACCATATAAAATTACCATCACTAGCAAAGTAAATATTACTCTACCAGTAAAAGCTAATGCAAAAATAAGTTTACAAAATATACAGAGTTGAAATGTATAATACACATGACTGGCTTACTTTTGGCAAAGAGCCTACAAAAACTGGTTTTGAATTTTGAAGAGCTTCTTAAAAGAACATATAAAATGAAATTATTGTTTAATTAGTATAACTATACTTAGCTCCAACTAAAACATTTTAGTCTTTAAAGAAGTTGAACAAAGCTTACCTGTATAGAGCGAACACGAAAAGACAAAAATTTAAACATGGCTACGAAACCATGTTGGTGATACAAGAATTTCTGACCGTAAAACTTAGGTTAGAAAGGGAAGGCCAAGCCCCTGCAAAGTTTTCTCCTACCAGCTGTTCCGGCAATTAGAAAATTTCCTGTCAGGCGGGTCCTGAAATGCTAGAAAAAGAGGCCTGACAATTTTCCTGTGGTAAAAGAAAGGAGAAACGTAATGGCGAGGGCACTAATGTAGCTGATAGGTAGGGAGGCCAGAACAGGAAACCAAAACAGATTTGCTGATAGCAAAATCCTGTTGAAATGTTCTTAACTCCTGGTTCCCAGCAATCTAGACAATTTTCACAATCAGTGAGATGAACATTATTTCATTTCAAAATCCTGAGAAATTCTAGTATTTCTTAACTACATGACTCTTCAAAAGCAAATGAAACTAGTCACCACTATTAAAGTCATAAAAGTCATTGATGCACATGTGAAATTTTATCCTTTGTAATGTTTACATACACACTCCAAAGGGCAGTCTCAAGACTATTTTAAGGTTATATATAGACAAGTCATGGGTGTTCTCTGTCAGTGAGGAATTGTTTCATAACTATGGGAAGAAAATGACCACTTGTTGATTGCAAGCAACTTTTTGATTGTGATATAAGGACAAATTTTTTCAGTTTTAAATGAAAGTAAATTACATTTAAATTCACATTGGTTATAGACATCAATTATCAGCCAGGTTAAAGCCTTTTAGGTCCATGGCTAAAAATCCTAGTTGATAAAATCTAAATTAAAAAAAAAAGTCTAATCCCTGGGTTATTAGTGAGCAAAAAGAACACTTACTGAATGAGCCAAACTGGAAAAGGAGAGGTCAAGTTACCAGACAATCCTTTACTCCATTTCATCCTCTAATAGTCTCCAGAAGTTTTTCTAAGGTATTTTTATTTTGGAAAATATTTTGTAAGTATGCCAAGAGTCAGAATATGATCACTGACATAGTGGCATTTAAACAAAACTCAAGGGCAGAAACATTGAGAGCTGTGGGAAAATGCTCTACCTGATGTACATTAACCTATGTGGAACCAACAAAAACATCACGACCTAGATGAACTGAATAAAATAGCTGCATTTTCAAAACCCAAAGAGTCTCTAGAAAACCCCAAAAATGATCAGCTAGTTTTCTGGATGAAGGAACCATGGTCAAGGCAGGCACATACTTGATGATATATCTATAATGGGAGCTCAGTTCAGTACTCCTTTACTGAGCAAACATTAGAGTGTCCATTGGGTGCTTACAGGTGCCATATGGCTCTTCCTGTCAGATCACAATTTTGCAGCTATGTTCTATAAATGTTGCTGCTAAATTTAATTTTTATGGCAATATTTTACAAATGACATAATCGAAGTTAAAGAATAAAAAAACTGCTCAATTTAAAAAATTATCCTATGTAATACATTAGAATCAACTGGGAGGGGTGCCTGGGTGGCTCAGTCGGTTGAGTATCCGACTCTTGATTTCAGCTCAGGTCATGATCCCAGGGTTGTGGGATCAAGCCCCGTGCTGGGCTCCATGCTGAGCATGGAGCCTACTTGGGATTCTCTCTGTCTCCCTCTGCCTCTCTCTCTTGCTCGCATGCGCTCTCTAAACCACCCCCCCCAAAAAAAAAAACCAAACCAAAAAACAAAAAAACAAAACCAGAAAAATCTTTAGAATCAACTGGGACCCAGATAAACGTCCAAGATAAAATTCTGAATTCTGCTAGGAGATTGTGCTGTCCTCTTGATTAAAAATGCATGCCTGAATTTTTCACCAATCTTAAGGAAAGCACTTAAGATTGATTTTCCATCAGAACATGAACCTGCCCATCTCCAGAAGGAATTATTTAAGTCTCATTACAATGCTACAAAAGGGCAGCAAGGTTAGGACAACCACCTAACATAAAACTGCAGTCTAAACATGAGGTGTCTCTTAAGACTGCCAAGGAGCAGCAAACAAACAGCATGGTTAATGCACAACTGATTAAGACGTACAAAACAAAATAGGAGTGTCTCTATACAGCAGTCATCAACTTTATTCAAGTAATACTTAAGGAACAACCAAATAACCTTTTTGGAATTTAAAGGATTAGTCTGAATTGGCTTTAATGACTACTGATGCTCAGGTTAACAGTCACATTTTGCTGTGTGCTGTGCTTTTTAATATCAGCACTAAGAAAATGAAGCAGTATTTCAAATACCGAAACCTAAAATAAGTTTTCCTGAGTTGAAATAATACCTTAATTAAAACAGTGTGGTACTGCTATGTAAAAGATAAACAGGGCGAGAAAAAGAGTAAAAGAATAAACTTGACACTTTACATCTGAGGGAGGGAGATATTAGGACAGTTGGTTATTTGGGAAATGGAGAAGCCATAGAGGAAAATATTGATACAGATTTGATAATATTCAAAAACTTCTCTACATTACAAGGTACCACAAATAAAGTTACAAGACTAGTTCAGGTGATTAGAATCCCTTATAATTATATTACGACTCATCACAGAGCAACTGCTTTATTTGGGTGTTAGCTATTTCCTAACCAAAAATGAAAGCTCTTAGGCCCTTTGGTACACTGCTTAGGGCACTGATTACTGTTTAAGTCCATGCCAATGCCCCTGCCAGATTGTTCTTCAGAACAGGCACCATACTTACTTTTGTATCTCCATAGCAAAGAGCATATAGTAGGAATTCAAATAAAGCCTGCCTGAGTAAGAAGCATATGCTGAAATCTGAAATGGACACTACTTGTGCGGTTGTGTGCATGAAACTAGATATTATTGTTTATGTTTATCCTGCCTCTTTTAACTTTACTTAAATTTGTTATTAAAATTTCGGCTAGTTTTTCTTTATTCTTTTATCTTACTGGTTTTAATGTTTTCCTTATTATTTAAAAAAGTAAACTTTATTATAAAAAGTATGCATGTCCATTACAGAAAACTTAAATAATGAACAAGAAGGAGAAAAACAAAAGAAAAAAACCACAATTTTATTTGGTGCTTTTCTTTCCAGTTTTTTTTCTGTATACACACATGCATACACTTGAATCCTACTATATGCATGTATCCCTTTTTTCTATAAAGGGCTGGACGGTAAATGCTTTTTGACTTTGTAGGCCGTATGTTCTCTGTCAACTCTGCTACAGTATACTCTGTATACTGAGGCTTAGTATACAGCCAGAATAATCTTTTAAAATTTATTTATTTATTTATTTATTTATTTATTTATTTATTTATTGAGGGGGGTGGGTAGGGCAGAGAGATAGAGAATCCCAAGTAGGCTCCACACTGTCAGTGCAAAGCCTGATGTGGGGCTTGAACTCACGAACTGCGAGATCATGACCTGGGCTGAAATCAAGAGCCACCACTTAACTGACTGAGCCACTCAGGCGTCCCACAGCCAGAATAATCTTAAAACAGAAATCAGACTGGGTCATGCCCCTGCCTCAAATTCTTCAATGGCTTCCCATCACAGAACAAGACCCCAATTTCTCAGTCTATGGACTGTAAAGCAAGCACTAATAAACACTACTTCATCCTGACTTGGGAATATACTCCCTAAATCATTCAGATACGATGTCAATATTTGGTTTTAGACAGTGTTTTATTATGTTAAGGTCAGACTTTCTCTTTACTAAAACAGGCATGAATAGTCTATTTTATAAAATGTCTTCTTATCTATTAATATAATCACTTAGTGTATCTCCTTTGACCTAAAGATTTGATAATGCAGATCAACAAATGTCCTACAGTCTGTATTTCTGGGAAAAATCCATTATTTTAATATATGTATTTGATTTATAATTTATTTTATTTTATTTTTGATGTTTTATTTATTTTTGAGAGAGAGAGAGGAGCAGAGAGTGAGGGGGACAGAGGATCCAAAGCAGGCTGTGTGCTGATAGCAGCAAGCCTGATGTGGGGCTTGAACTCACAAACGATGAGATCATGACCCGAGCCAAAGTCAGACGCTTAACTGACTGAGCCATACAGGAGCCCATAATTTGTAAATTTTTAAAAGGATTTTTGCATCTATACTCATAAGTTAAATTGGCACAATTTCCTTTTGTGTGTTAATTTTCATTTTTAGGGCCTTGTTAACTTTACAAAATAAACTAGAAGGCAATGCAAATTTTTCCTATGCTTTGGGACAATTTAAAAACCACAATTTAAATGATCTATTTCTTAGAATTTTCAAAGATTTCTCCAGGAAATCATAGGCACCGTAGTTGGGAGGCACAGAGTTTAATAGCTTAAGTTTCTCCCTTGCTATTGGTATATTAAGTTTTCTATACCTTTGTAAATGATACCATCTAGATTTTCCTAGAAAAGCACATATTTCAGCAAGACTTTTGTATTAGTATATAGTTACACTTAGTATTCTGTTTTCAAAATTAAACTTATGGAAAATTTCAAGCATATCCAAAACTAGACAGAATAGCATAAGAAACGCTCATGTCCCCAGCACTCAGCTGTAACAATGACCAACTCACCGCCAATCTAGCTGCATACACTCACTTCACCCTACTCCCATAATTAATTATTTTGAAGCAAATCCCAGACATTATATCACTTCACCTATAAATATTTCTGTTGTTACGATGTTAGAAACTCTTTCCTATCTATGATTATATTGTGTTTTGCTTTCTGAATGTTGTATATCTGCCTTTTATCTCAACCTCCTGTTTTCTCCTTCACTGATTTTGGAATCTGTATTTAGTTCCTTCCTCTGACTTTCTGTAAGTTCACTTTGTAGTTATTTTTCTAGCTTCTTTCACTGAATCCTTAGATCCTTTATTTGAATTCTCATTTATTAATAAATTTTTCTTTCAAATATATTTCTAACAATATCATTTAAGATACTGTATTCTAAGCACTGTGGTTACATGAAATTATTTGTTAATTCTTACCACACTGAGATAAGTACTATTATCCATACTAGAGATGAAATAACTGAGGCATAAAGAGAAGTTAAGGAAGCTGCTGCCCAAGTTCACACTTTCTTGAAAGTGGGAAGGGCTGTGATGTTGGTGGGAGCATAACCAGGCAAGTCTATCTGGGGAAGGAGCACGTATTACGTACGGCCAGTGGCTGACTTAGGACACAAACCAGGAGGTACTAAAACTTGTGATAAGACCCAGAAGAAAGATAGCTCAGTAGAGGGTCCGTAGCAGAGTTTCTGAATGCTTTTCTACACCATACATTATATTCGTCTGGAAAAACACCAACCCTGGCCAAACCCCATCATCAACCATTTTCATAACTCCACGACAGCTGAACCATGCTGGGGAAAAATCAACCCCTACGACAGCAACTTAAAATGAACATATTTTCTAAAATGAGTTCTTTAAAAACAAAACAAAAAAGATAAAAATAAAAAATAAAAATAAAATGATTTATTTGGATACAATTTTTTGTATGGACAAATTTTTCAAACCCTGAAAGGTTTAATATCTAAGGTTTTCCACTTAAGTACAGAAGAGTTACTCTCTAGCACACATCCATCAGTAGATAATGTTACAAAGTGCTAAAGTTCTAAGGTTTTAAATCAGAGATAGGAAATATCACGAACCCGAACCAGATAGTAGTGACTTCCTAGAGCACTGAGAGGGGTTCCTTCTAAGATCCTGTCTCAATGGAAAGCATGCTGTGTTCCACTTGCAACATCTCCCATGAGTATGGAGACAGCGCAAGGGGGCAGCTGCACCAACGCCCGAGGTAAGAATACTGCAGTAAGCAGGGATACATCCTACGTGGTACTGCTCATCAACTAATCCACACGTGTTTTTGTGTTGTTTTCTTCATTTAGGTACAGAGGTTACAACTTTGAATATATGACAGTATTTCAGATTGACTTAATAAACCATTTATACTTAAGCAGAACTTAATCAAATCAGTTTTCTCTCTTTCCAATTGTGGATTAGATCACTCAAATTGAAAAAAAAAATGTGTAGACTCCAGCAAAGGAGAAGCAATTTTGGATCAGAGGTCCCATATGAGGTAGGCAAACCATGAAAAAAAGGGGGGATATTTTATTTTTTTAAAAGCTCTTAGGGGTGGATGAAAGGGACACTAGGGAGTGAAAAAATAGCCCTGAAAGAAAGCCAAAAATGTAGCAAAGGGAAACCTTACATACTTGGAAATTTTGCCTATTGTACACATACTCCATTTAATGCCACCATGCAGGCTAATTATAATGCTATTTATCTCAGAAATATTTTCCTAACTGATATATACTTACATGTACTAGAGTGTATTTTTCCCATGCTCTGAGTGCTAAAATATACTCTCAGCCAATGAGTTAGAACAACACACAATACTCTACACAATTAGTAAGTGTCGTTAATATACCACTCCACAAATGTTCCCTGCCAATGAGCACTCTATTGTACTTGCCTGTGTTGAGTGGGTTTTTCACTGTCTATTGTCTACTCTGCTAGTTTCCCTTTCTATAGATTATTTTGTGTTTGACCCATGGTGACTGCAAGAAGTATGCAAGTTATATGCTGGACTTGTGGCTATGAGTATCACTTTGGATGTTCAAATGCAAGTTTTAAGGCAGCATGAGGGAAACTTCAAGGAAATGGAGGAAATCAGCAGACAACTGGGAACTGGTAAAATTCCCTGGATACTATGAAGGCCATTATACACATTACTGCAGCCTCAGGGTTGCTATATGAACCAAAGCTAGAGCATCATGTGGAAATTGGAAGAAACTACTGCTAAAGGTCTATCATGACTTCAGGGGATGTTAAAAGAATAGGGGGAATTTCAGGGTGCTGCCTGTGTCCTTCATAGGGGTACTACTCCTTAACCTGGCATTTAAGGTCATCTATGAACTATCTTCCCTGTATCTTTTTAAGGCATTTTTATCACTATTGCTTCTAACAAGCTTTCTCCAATTAAAAAAAATTTTTTTTAATGTTTAGTTTTGAGAGAGAGAGAGAGAGAGAGAAAGAGAGAGAGAGAGGGAGAAGAGAGGGCAAGCGAGCTTGAGTCAGGGAGGGGCAGAGAGAGAGGGAGACACAGAATTTGAAGCAGGCTCCAGGCTCTGAGCTGTCAGCACAGAGCCTGATGCAGGGCTCGAACTAGTGAACCATGAGATCATGACCTGAGCCAAAGTCGGATGCACGACCGACTGAGCCACCCAGGTACCCCCAAGCTTTCTCCAATTCTTGACAATCATGCAAGGGACTATGATACAAGAGCTACAAAGACTGAGTTGATAAATACAGTGTTTAAGACTATAGTCATATAATATTATGAAGTTGATGTCATAAGTAATTAATGTATTCACAGTCACTGGAAATAAATAAGAGAAATGGAAGGGTCAAAGGACCAAGTTAAGAGAAAAGTAACCCATTTCATATTTTTTTTCTGAGACCAGGCCTATTGTCAGCCACAAAATTACTGCATATCACCATAGTTCCTAAGAGGCATACTTTATCTCTGGTGAAGTCTGAAAGACTAGGATCACACTCTGGAAGGAAGAAGACAGAAAAATGAACACTTACTGGGTTCCTACTTTGTGCTAGGCACTTAATTATCTCCTTTAATTCTGAAGCCTCAGAAGAACATTTGCCTGGTACTGCAAGAACCATTAAGATAATTATTTCCCTACTAAGCAAGAAATTGTTTTAATGATGGTTCCAGGATGACTGTAGAGACTTAAACAATCAAGACTCCCTATTTCTTCAGCATGGATCATGAAGAGCATGGACTCCTCTAGCCAGCTGAGAAAAGATGGAAAATTCTGGAGTCCAGGAAGATATCTTGGCTTGATATACTACATAGCACTCTACCTTCTGCTATGAAGGTAGTCTCTCCCCAGCTCCACCAGAATAAAGGCTAAAAATAATCAAGTGTCCAGCAGGTGGTGCGGAGAACAAAAGACACTGGCTAGAACAAGTTAACTGGTGAGAAATTCAACAAGTTATACGTAAATATGGATTAATATGCAAACATTCCTGTTATATTCCAGTATGAATCAATTTAATTGGATAAATTTTCTTACATTTTATGATACATGGAGGAAATAAAAGTTTTTACTTCAGGTGAGTAAAGACAGGAAAGGATTGAACCTTTTAAAAGTAAAAATAAAGGAAAAGAGTACTGAAATTCCAGAAGATGGAAGAGAAGTGGATCTACGATATGGGAAGAAGGCAGAGTGCAGGACAAAGAACAAAGGGAAGAGAGAAGAGATGAGGTGGGAAGAAGGGAAACAATCCAGCTAGAATGAAATGGCTCTACCACAAACAGAAACCAGTAGACATGTTCAAGAGACAACACAAGGGCAGCTCCATATATCAAGAGGGTCTGAGTGGAAGTATTTTGTTTAGGAGAAATTTGGCTTACTTTTATGATTATCATTTTAGTCAAACTGATGTAGCTACCTCTCACATTCCCCTCCCCACTTTTGGCTTTTGTTTACTCCATTTTCCCATGAGAATGCCTTCACCCAAATATTGACATTTACTTCTAAAAACCTATGCCAAAATTTTATGTCTTCTGTGAATTACCTAATTACATCAGTTATACTAATTTTATTTTAAATTCTAGTCAACTTAAATTTTTATCAATGGTTAAATGGTCAAATAGTGCTGCAAGGCTTATATGACAAACAGCAGTACCTAGTGCTTCTGGTACCCTTCCAGCTCTTTTCACTGCTCCCTCTGGTATTTATCTCTAATCAACAACATAAGAAACAACAGGCGTTGGCGAGGAGAAAGGGTAACCCTCTTGCACTACTGGTGGGAATGCAAACTGGTGCAACCACTCTAGGAAACAGTACAGGGGTTCCTCAAAAAGTTAAAAATGGAACTACCTTACTACCCAGCAATCACACTAGGTATTTACCCAAAGAATACAAAAGTACTGATTCAAAGGGTTTCATGCACCCTGATGTTTACAGCAGCATTATTTATAATAGTCAAATTATGGAAAGAGCCCAAGGGTCCATCAACTGATGAGTGGATAAAGAAGATGTGGTGTGTACATACACACACACACACACACACACACACACACACACACACACACACAGGAATATTACTCAGCCATAAAAAGGAATGAAATCTTGCTGTTTACAACAACATAGATGGAGCTAGAGAGTATTATGTTAAGTGAAATAAGTCCATCAGAGAAAAACAAATATGATTTCACTCATAGTGGAATTTAAGAAAGAAAACAAATAAACAAAGGAGAAATAAATGAAAGGCAAACCAGGAAACAGACTCTAAACTATAGAGAACTGATGGTTACCAGAGGGGAGGTGGGCAGGTGGATGGGTGAGACACGTGATGGGGATTAAGGAGTGCACTTGTTGTGATGAGCAACTGGTAATGTATGGAAGTGCTGAATCACTATATTGTACAGCTGAAACTAATTATTATACTGTGTTAACTGGAATTTAAATAAAAACTTAAGAAAAAGAATAACCTTATATTACTTCCTTTTGACTCATCAATTTCAGATATTATTTTCAGACATTCTATTCTATGATGACTTAACATTCACATTGCAAGGTATGGTTAAGTCAATATTTAGCTTTTATAATTATTATGACTATGCAAACATTGTTCACTGCTAAGAAATATACTCCAGTTATATTTCTTGTGTACAACTTCTGTTTTCTTCTTAAGTTTGAAGTTGGTTTGTTTTAGAATTTGCTTTCTTGGTGCCTATCTCAAATTCTTCTCACTTTGCCTCTTAAGTGAATTTTCAATACTCCAACCTATTGGATAATTCATCACTTCTATTTTTTTTCCCTAGGAGACAGCCTTCCTGGAATCATCTGTCTGCTTCAATCTGGACTGAGTACTCTCTAAGCCTACAGAATGAACCAGTCTTCTGAAGCACTCTTTATTCATCACAATGGGAAGGAACTGTCTTCACTGTGCTTATAAATGTTGGATCCTTTGTTGCCTGAATCACATGTCTTTTTCTTAGTTAACAACCATCTAGTGTTGGCAAAGCCCATTTTCCAGCAACTTCCTAAAAATAGGTATATGTCTGAAAATATCCTGGTTGAAAATCATTTTCACTAAGCATTTCAAAGGCATTATTCCTTGCCTTCTAACTCAATGTTGAAATGTTTCATATCATTCTTATATCCAGTCCTTTATATATATTTAAAAAATCTCTAAATGGGGCACCTGGGTGGCTCAGTCGGTTGAGCTTCTGACTTCAGCTCAGGTCATGATCTCACGGTCTGTGAGTTCGAGCCCCGCGTTGGGCTCTGCTGACAGCTTAGAGCCTGGAGCCTGCTTCGGATTCTGTGTCTCCCTCTCTCTCTGACCCTCCCCCATCCATGCTCTGTCTCCCTCTGTCTCAAAAATAAAATAAACATTAAAAAAAATGTAAAAAAATCTCTAAAAGCTTGTCTTAGTCCATTTGGGCTGCTGTAACAGAATACCATACACTGAGTCACTTATGCTAAACAACAGAGATTTATGTCAGAGTTTTGGAGGCTTGGAAGTCCATATCCAAACTGTCAGCAGAATCAGTGTCTGGTAAGAATCTGTTTCTTCATTCATAGACAGTCATTTTCTTGCTGTGTCTTCACACGGCAGAAGGGGCAGGCAAGTTCTCTGGTGTCTCTCTCTCGTTTTTTAATGTTTGTTTTTGAGAGAGAGAGAAAAAGGGAGGGGGAGGGGGAGGGAGAGAGAGAGAGGGAGAGAGAGAGAGAGAGACAGAGAGAGAGAGAGAGAGAGAGAGAGATAAAGAATCCAAAGCAGGCTCCAGGCTCCACACAGAGCCTGACACAGGGCCCAAACTCACAAACTGTGAGATCATGACCTGAGCTAAAGGCGGAAGCTGAAGTCAGAAGCTTAATGGACTGAGCCACCCAGGAGTGTCTGTGGGTCTCTTTTATAATGGCACTAATCCCATTCACGAGGCATTTGCCCTCATGACCTAACTACCTCCTACAGGCCTCACCTCCAAAAACCATTACGTTGGGGATTAAGCTCCAACATATAAATTTTGGGGGGACACATTCAATCCATAGCAAAACTTCCAGGGTTGTTGATCACTGGTTTTTGAGAATTCACAATAATGATTCTTCTTGAGAGTAGGTATTCTTGTCTGTTTGTTTTTATTAATAGGCTTTCGGTATGCTGTTTAAATCCAGAGACTCACAGTCCTCATGTTGGGGGAATTTTTTTTTTTAATTTTTTTTTTCAACGTTTATTTATTTTTGGGACAGAGAGAGACAGAGCATGAACGGGGGAGGGGCAGAGAGAGAGGGAGACACAGAATCGGAAACAGGCTCCAGGCTCTGAGCCATCAGCCCAGAGCCCGACGCGGGGCTCGAACTCACGGACCGCGAGATCGTGACCTGGCTGAAGTCGGACGCTTAACCGACTGCGCCACCCAGGCGCCCCGGGAATTTTTTTTTTTAATCTAAGAGAATGATTATCACTGTATCATCATGGAAGAAAAAAATACTAATTTGAATGTGTCACACCATTGACTTTAAATTTTTTTTTTTTAACGTTTATTTATTTTTGAGACAGAGAGAGACAGAGCATGAACGGGGGAGGGGCAGAGAGAGAGGGAGACACAGAATCGGAAGCAGGCTCCAGGCTCCGAGCCATCAGCCCAGAGCCCAACGCGGGGCTCGAACTCACGGACCGCGAGATCGTGACCTGGCTGAAGTCGGACGCTTAACCGACTGCGCCACCCAGGCGCCCCACCATTGACTTTAACAAACATTTTGATTTTAGAGATATTAAAATGTGGGGGACAAGTATCTTTATCTAATTTCTTCCTTTCCATTTCCCTGTTGTCTCTTTCCGGAATTCTTATTAGGCAGATGTTAGATTGCTTCTTTTTCTTTTTGTCTCCTATTTTCTATCTCTTTCTCTTATTCTCTTTTTTGGGAGATTTCCTTAACATTAGCTTCTAAATATTCTACTAAAATGTAAGATATCCCTATCCCATTTTTTTTTAAGAGAGAGAAAGAGTGGGGAGAGGGAGAGAGAGTATCTTAAGCAGAACACAGAGCCCGACATGGGGCTCAGTGTTATGACCCTGATATCGTGACCTGAGCCAAAATCAAGAGTTGAGCCCTTAACCAAGTGAGCCACTCAGGCACCCCCCCACCCCATTTTTAATTCTAAGAATTTATTCTTTTTATGATTATATAAAAACAGCATCCTACTCTTATTTTAGGATTATCAATTTTGTCTCTTAACACTCAAAAGATAGTAATTTGACTTTTCTTTTTCCTTTTTTCTACATTGTTCCTTCAAGAGCTTATTCTTTCATTTAGAAGTCTTCCTCAAATGTCTAGTGATATTTGGCTTTTTAGTCATACTTAAAAGTGAGGCACTAGGGAGTAGACCAGATGTCCTGGAGCTTGTCAACTGTCAGGCATTTTTGTAGGTTAGTTGGCCAAGTAGGCAGCCTTTACATTAAAGATCTCCTAAATGTCACTATCTGAAGGACTTTTATGAAAGACCATTCAATTTCTTCAGGAAAGAAGACTTTACTTTTCTGCCTGAAGATATGGTCCTGGTTGGTGTAATGGGTAAGGGAAGGGGGGCATAACACCATTTAGTAGTAGGTTCTCACTTGATCTCCCTGTTTCTAGCCCAGTGCCTCACCTCACTTCCTACTATACTTTGGGTTCTGTTAAGTCTGGAGCCACTGTGATTCATTTTTCTCTATAAAATATCTTCTATCTCTTCCAGGGGTAGGAGAGGGAAGAGAATGGAGGCTGTTTATATTGACATTCAACCAATCTCTGCTTTAAGCCTCATGGCATTCTTCCACTTTCCATGGTACCTGGCAACCTCATTCTTGAGCTCTTCTGGGGCTGTGAGGGCAATAAATAAGGCATACTTCCTGCCCCTATAGCCCTCTAAAAGCACTTAGGTCCTTTAACTTAGGTCCTCTTGTTCTGACTCTTTTTCTGCTTCTCATATTTATATGTTGTGGTTCAAATTACAGAATTCTTCTAACTTCAAAGACCATGTTTCTGTTTCTTATTCTCCTTGCTATTTTGTGTGATTATTTACCAGAAGAGAAGAGGACAAAAACAATTTTATTTTTCCATTTAAAGACTTAAAAGTTTTCCTTAAATGCCTGTACGCCTCCAACAGCCTAGCAGAGTTCTTGGTACCCAGCAGAAACTCACTAAGTACTTGGCTAATGAACGATTAGAGGTAGTCAGAGTACAGACTAAACAGCTATAACAAAAAGACCCCAAAATACAATGGCTCAAACAAGGTAAGTGCCTATTTTTTTTCTCATGGAGCAGTCCACAGGTAAGAAAAGGGTAAATTAGGGTGAAGAGGTGTCACAAGACCATTAGGTCAATAAAGGACCCAGGCTAATTCTCTCATTACTCTCCATCTATCCTATGGTCTTATTGCGGTCAAAACTGACTATTCATCATATTCTACATTCTACATTAAAAGGGGCCAATCAACCTACAAGAAAGCCCACCAGTTGAAAAGCTCCCATTGATATAATTATTAATCACAGTTTCTATGGGCCAAGAATCTGGGCTAATGAACATGTAAGCTTGGATGCAGAACCTTTTTCAGTCAAAGTTCAGATGAGAATCTAGCCCTGGCCAACTCCTTCACTGCAATCTGTGAGACTCTGAACCAAGGGTTCAGAGAACCAAGGACCCAGTTAAGCTGGGTCTCCCAGATTTATGACCCATAGAAACTGTGAGATAAGAAAAGTATGTTGTTTTAAGATACTAAATCCAGGGTAATTTGTTATGCATCAAACACATAACTAATGCAAGATCTCCATTTTTGCTATTTAAATTATCAGTAATTGACAAAATGAAAACTTTTAATTGTACATTAAAGGCGAATACAATTTAAAAGTATAAGGCTAATATATATTTTGACAATCTTTTGGATTTAATACCATTAAAGAACTAGTAAATATTAGGCTTTTGTCTTATACTCAATCCTAATTCCTATAATCTGGAATGATCTGCTAAACAACTTGATCCACACTGCTAGTAATATTTTAGTCCTGCATTTTTTCAACCCTATCTCTAAAATGCGATGTTCTTCCAGATGTAAATGTTACTAATGTTCTGAGGGAAAGTATAAGCCATACAATATCACAATGGAAAATGGTTTTAAACTAGAGAGAATAAAAAAATTTGAAGGTTTTCCTTCCAAAGAAAGTGTTACATAAGGAAAAATAGGTAACTGGTGGCAGAAAAATCAATATTAACACTTACTATTTGTTTTTATGTTTGCTTAAATGCTAATAAATATATATTACAGATGAATGAAGTAGAATGCCTCAAATAGCTTGGGAGGTGTAGAAATCCAGACTAACTGTGAAGGTACCCTCAGGCACAGGTCCCAGGCACAGGCCTGGGACCCTGTGTTAGCCAACACTTAGTTTATGCATTCATTTAATTAACAAGCACTTATTGAACACCTACTGGGTACTGGATTTAAAACAAGGAATAAATCAGACACAGTCAATGCCTCATGCAGCTCACAGTTCACTAGGGAATAAGTAAATAAGTAATGGGATCTAATGTGGTATTGCCATTTAGGGTATACTCACAGGTTGCTATGGAAGCACAAAGGAAAAACACTTAGCTCAAGGCAGAAATGGAAATGGTAGTTCTGTCAGGAAGATACCTCAGTTTAAGGGATATCAAACTTGGACCTGAAGGATAACTGGGAATTAACTGGAGGGAGGTGCTAAGGGAAAAGAAATCTGGGAGACGGACTATCACCCATGAAGGCCCATAAGCAAAAGAGAACCTGATACACTGGAGTGAGTACACTTTCAGGAGAGGGCAGAGGAATGTGGCTGACACAGAGAAGTACACAAAGGCCTTATTATACAGGGCCTGATAGGTCACACTGTAGTGTTTGGACTTTATTTAAAGGAAGCACAAAACTACCGATGATTTTAAGAGGAGTACAATGATCTTACTCTTTCATAAGTGACAAAATGTTTATGACAATTTGCATGATTTCCGAAAACTTTCCCAAGATGTTAAAAAGCATAAAAAACATAAAACATTTTTATATACTAGCAATAACTGGATGGAAGACAGCAGAAAAGAAATCCCACTTATAATATAACAAAAACTATAAAATAACCACGAATTATCTTAATAGATTAATGTATAATACTATAAGAAACCATAAAATTTTGATAAAGGATATAAAAGAATATCAGAGTAAATGTTCTTGGGAACTGAAGACTCAACATTATTAAAATAATTTTTAAATTATTTAATAATTATTTAATAATTATTAAAATAATTTTCTTCATGTTAATCAGAAAATTTAATGGAATTTTGATAAAAATCCCAATAACCTTTTCAGGAGTACTTGATAAATTGATTGCAAAGTTCATCTGGAAGATGTATAAGACCACAATTCTGAAAAGTAAAAAGGTGGGAGGGCTTGCCTTGCCACATAAAAAAAACATAGTAAAAGTACAGTAATTGAAAATGTATGTGAGACATTCAGGGATGCTATGAAGTGAACTGTATCCTCCAAAAAGGTATGTTCCATTTCTAATCCCCAGGACCTATGAATGTGATCTTATTTGAAAATAAGGTCTTTGTAGATTTAATAATGTTAAGATGAGGTCATAATGGAGTAAGATGGGCCCTAATCCAATGACTAGTATCCTTATGTGAAGAAGGCAATTTGGACTTGGAGACTTATAGGGAAAATACCATGTGACAACAGAAGTAGAGATTGGAGTAATGTGTCCAAGGAGCACCAAGGACTGCTGACAGGCACCAGAAACTGGAAAAGTCAAGGAAAGATCCTCTCCCAAAGCCTTTAGAGAGCATTACTCTGTCAACACCTTGGTTTTGGACTTCTAGTCTTCTTGACTGTATGAGAAGAGAATAAATTTCTGTTATTTCAAGACACCCAGTTTGTAGTACTTTGTCAGGGCAGCCCTAGGAAACTAATACATGGAGTACATGGCAATTTTATATATGGTAAAAGAGGAATCTTGAATGAGTAAGCTGTATAGATTTTATTTGTTCAGTAAGTAGAGGTTAGGACAAAAGGCTATTTGGAAAGAAAAGTGAGATTTCTACATCATAATGGGAACTAAAATTCCAAGTAGACCACAGACCTAAATGTAAAACACAAAACCATAGGTGGCAGATGAAAATGTAAGAGGATATTTTTATCACCTTGGGGCTGGGAAGGATCTTCTAACTGAAATATAAAACCCAGAAGTCAGACCTGACCATTTAAAAATGAAAACTTCTGTACACATACAATGAAAGACCATGTAATAAGTGTTAAATAGGGAGAAAACATTTGCAAGAGACATTATAGACATGGAGCTAATATCCAGAATGTATTTGATCACATAGACCATGAGGAGATAATAAGCAACACAAAAGAAAGTTGGTGAAACACAAAAATACAAAGGCCAGTAATACATGGATACTCAACTTCACTAATAATCAAATGAGATGCAAACTGAAATGAGAAAGTATTATTTATTTAAAATGGCTTGAATGAAAAATAATGTCTAATAATATCCAGGGTTGAATAGGATATGCTTGAACAGATACTCTCATACACTGACACTTTTACAACCTTTTTGGTTTGGACAGCAATTTGGCAATGTCTATTGAAATTTAGATGTTCATACCCATTGTTCTAGCACATCCTTCTCTAAAACTATATCCTACTGAAACACAAGTTCCCAAAAATAAATAGGAGGAAAATTATATTAAGTCTAGGACATGCATAAAATAGAATATCATGCAACAATTTAAAAAGAGGCAGATTGGGGCGCCTGGTTGGCTCAATCAGTTAAGTGTCCAACTCTTGGTTTTGGTTCAGGTCATGACCTCATGGTTTCCTGGGTTCAAGCCTTGTGTTGGGCTCTGCGCTGGCAGCATGGAGCCTGCTTGGAATTCTCTGTCTCCCTCTCTCTCTGCCCCTCCCCACTCGTACTATCGCTGTCTCAAAATAAACAAACTTAAAAAATAAATAAGGCAGATCTACATGAATTGCCATAAAAAGATGTTCAAGACTTAGTAGGTGAAAAGAACAGTTGGAGAGTATATATATTTTGTAAGTATCAGTAATAATGATCTTATGTATGGAATAAAAAGATAATAACTGAACTTCTAACAATGAATCTCTTATAGGCAGGGAATTTATTAATTCATTCATGTAATATTTAATGAGTGCCTATTATGTCCCAGTCACTGGTCTAGGCGCTGGGGACTTAGGAGTAAATAAAAAAACAAGATGAGGAAGGGGTGAACGTTTATCTTCTACATTAACTATTTCTTTCTTAAAAAATGTTTACTTATTTTGAGAGAGAGAGAGAGAGAGAGAGCGAGAGAGCAAGAGCCAGTGAGCGAGTGAGGGAGGGAGGGAGGGAGGTAAGGGCAGAGAGAGAGAATCCCAAACAGGCTCCACACTGTCAGCTCTAAGGCTCATAAGGGGCTCAAACTCAATGAAACCTGAGCCAAAATCAAGAGTCAGATGCTTAACCAACTGAAGCACTCAGGTGCCCATACATTAAATATTTCTGTAAAGAATCACTTTATATTTTTGTCCTAATGTGTCTATGGCTAGTGTGATTTTTTAAAAAAAATAAGCTGTAAGGTACTAATGAAAAACTTTCAACAACATAAAGCAAATTATTTTGTCTTTTTCGTAAGATCAGTCTTATCAAACAGTTCTTTTTTAATGTTTTATTTATTTTTGAGAGAGTGCGAATGGGGGAGGGGCAGAGAGAAAGGGGGACAGAGGATCCAAAGCAGGCTCTGCACTGACGGCAGTGAGCCAGATGTGGGGCTCAAACTCACAAACCGTGAGATCATGACCTGAGCCAAAGTCAGACACTTAACTGACTGAGCCACCAGGCATTCCATTAAACGGGTTTTAAAAATGGCACTGGCAGGGGCCCCGGGTGGCTTAGTAGGTTAAGTGGTTGACTCTTGATTTTGACTCAGGTCATGATTTAATGGTTCATGAGTTTGAGCCCCACATTGGGCTCTGTGCTGACAGTGCAGAGCCTGCTTGGGATTCTCTCTCTCTCCCCCTTTCTCTTTGCCCCTCCCCTGCTCATGCTCTCTCTCTCTCTCTCAAACTAAATAAACTAAAAAAAAAAGGCACTGGCATATTCAAGATTATATTTTGGTAAATATAGAAATCATAAACAAGTTTCTAATACCGTAGAATCATTATTTTGTCCAGTTAAAAAATAAGAATACTTAAATTTTATGGTATCTGACTTATCTATATCCCTTATGATACAATATTTTACTTACAGTTTGTGGATTAATCTCCTCCTCTCCCATAGGTTCATCCATAATTTGCTGTCCATTCTGTGAAAAGCACAGCAAGCAGAAAGTTACCAAAGAGATTTCACATCAGTTAACATTAAATGAAGGCAGACAAAGCAAAATCAAAATAGAATATTTTCACCCCTACAGGATTCTAATGAAGTACCAAACCACCAGATAAGTATGTAGTTGTCAATATGCAACCGGTTGTGCTTTAAAAGTTAACTATAAAAACATTTTTCCATGGAAATTATATAACAAATGATGATTAACTTTCCAGGTGAGTCCTTGAGTTTATTTTAATAGTTAAATGAATTACAAATAGTATTATTTAAATCTCACCAAACATCATTTATAATACTTTCTATGGCAAAACACATTCTAAAATCCAACTCCATTGACTGATTAATCAGGGCAATGATTAGTTATTTCAGGATTTGAAAAGTAAGCTAGATCTCCATATCAAAATTGATTCCAGATGGATTAAACATTTAAATGTCAAAAATAAAATTATATAAGTATTATAAGAAAATATAGGTAAATAATACTTATGGGGTAAGGAGGGTGGAAATAATAAAGGAAAAAAATGACATTTGAATTGATAAAAGTTTAAAATGTCATCTACCAGACACAAAAAAGATAAAAAGACAAATTGATTACAAAAAAAGCAACATATGACAAAGGGCTGGTATCCTCAATGACATAAAGACCTTTGTTTTAACAACCTGTAAGAGAAAAATGATGAACCTCAACAGAAATGAGCAATAAGGGAAAAAAGAGTTTAGCCTTAGTTCTAATCAAAGATACACATTTAACAGAAAGATACCTTTGCCTCTCAAACTGGTTATGATTTACAGAAAAAATAAAACCCAGCACTAATATGAGTATGGGGAAAAGAGCACTCAGGATATACTGCTAGGTAAAGTATAAATCAGCACAACCTTTTAGGAAGATAATCTAAGTCTGTATTAAAACAAGTGTGCAAAGATGTACATACAAGAATGCTCACCATAACTTTTTCCAAAAAGAACTCCAAATTGGAAACCTAAATTCTTAACAATAGAGAACTAGTTAAATATATGATGGTACATCCATATAATGGAATACTATACAGTCATTAAAAATGATAATAAAGATGTAAATTTATTGACATGGAAAGACATTCACATGTAATAAGTGAAAAAGCAGTTTACAAAACAATATGGATTGTAATGATCCCATTTTAAATAAATATATACATGTTCCAATGTATATATTTCTATGGGAAAAACTCTGGAAGGGTATACACCAAAATGTTAACAGTGGCTATTTCTGGGTGGTAGAATTTTAGACAATTTAAAATGTTTGTTTTGCGTATTTGAATTTTCTGATGTGTCTACAATGAATATGTATTATTTGTGTAATTAATAACAAAACAAAACCAGAAGTCAGGAACACAACATCTTCTCTATTAGTTCAATGAAAAAAGGAGTAAATGCCCCTGACCACTTGTCAATTCAACAAATGTACAAGGATCTAAGCTAACCATCTTTGGAGCATTATCAACTAGGATATGAAAGGTAGCCCACCCATTACCCTACCCACATGAGGCAGATGCTTTGAATTTGAACTCTGTCTACTCTCTAAATCCCTGTTTATCCATCCATTCATCCACCCATTTCATTTCATTCACGCTTAGATTTAGGTGCCAAGCTGGAGATGAAGGGTTAAGAAAACATGACCCCCAACCTAGAGATCCATCCTAGAGGGTCTCACAGGTATACTGACCCATAAAAAGAGCACCTTTTATTTTCAAACACTCATAGAGTATGCATCTAGGTTAGGGAATACCTACACAATATTACAAAGCACAGAAACGGTGCTAAAATGCAGAAAAGGAGGAGGCAGGTATAAAATCTTTATTATCCTAAGACACTTTCAGAAGCTACAGTATTGCTCACTGCTATGGTAAGGACTCAAATAACTCCAGGATACATCTTTCTACCAAAAGCCACAACCATTTACTCAATTGAATACTGATCGTTTTTATCCTAACATCACAGATAAACCTTAAACTAGGTCATAGGAATGCTGGTTTTGGAGTCAGACACCTAGATTCAAATTTCTGCTCTTACACTTAGTATGAAGCCTTGGACAAATTATTTAAAATATGCTTTAGTTTCTTCATATGAAAAGTAGAGATTAAAAAGTCTCATCTTCAGAGAGGTATTGTAAAGGCTAAGTGAGATAAAGGATATAAAATCCTAAGCACAGGGTCTGGAACTTAATAAACAATCAATGGTAGCTATTTTAATTATATCCAAAATTCAGTCACCCCCTTCACAGCCCACCAATTTGCTACGTCTCCCGTATTTGCTATCTTAGTGAAAGGTACCATCACTCATCTAGTAGTGCAAACTAGGTTTTCTCATTAATTGTACACAGAGTTCTCTTTCTATAACACAGATCTGCTGAATGGATCCCCATTATTTGACTCTCAGAACCCTTGGTCTAACTGAGCTACAATTACACTTTCCATGGGAATATAATTTGAGAACCATCTGTTCCGTGTAATTTTCAGTGCATACAAAGCAAGAATCACAACTTATAACTTACTTTTTAAGGCAAACTGGTATAGTAGAAACAGCACTAAACTTGGAATGGTAGACCAGAGATAGAGCCCTAGGTCTGCCACTTACAAGTTTTATGATTTTTAGCAATTCAGACAGTCTCTAGCCTACTACCTTATCTGCTTAAAATGGGGATACGTGCCCTGTCTACCCAAATGGTTAAGTGTTAGACTCAAAACTGAGATAACTCAAAAGAAAGTACTTTATAAATCATAAAGAACTGTACCAATGCAAATTACTATTATTAAGGTGAGGTAGCTTCATTGAGGATAAAATAACACTTCCACAAAGTCCTTTTAATCTTTGAATCAAAAAAAGTTTAGGATTGGTAAGGGATCTTGAAAGTCTTCTGTTCCAAATAAACATCATATGCTTCAATTCTTTTTTTGCCATTCTCACCTAGATTTGAACACTATCAGAACAAGAATGTACTACTCATCATGTGGCAGCCTACAAAACTATCTCAGAAAAAGTACTGGCTGCTAGATAAGATTCTTCATCATATAGTAATTTTCCTCAGCTACAAATTCCCTTTAATAGGATTACTAACATACGAAGACTAACTTGCCTATAGTCTATCTGCAAAATCACAGGAAGTAAATCTACACCTATGACTGTAAATCATCCTGAGTCTGTTCTTCACTAGATAACTCAACTTCTTTCAAACATTCCTTTTAGACAGATGAGACTAATTTTCTGAGCATGCACTCAATTCATCTTAAAGGGTGATATACAGAACCGCATTCAATTAACACTCCAACCTTGATACAACCAATGCAGAGTAAGGAACATTATCGCCTCCCGTCCTAGATAAGAAACTTCTATTAATTCAGTTCACATATGCATTGTTTTTGAAATGTCTGAAACACATTGCTGAGTCATACTAAGTTTTCTGTCAATTAAATTCTTGTCTTCCTTCTACTGCAACTAAGTCCCATACTTGTTACACTTCATCTCATGAAGAAAACCTCAAATTTTTGATTCATCTTTTTCTAGTTGTGATCTTCTATAGTATTACTACAGCCTCTACAGAATGACTTCTGAATCTGCTAATCAGCCTCTTCACTATTTTCATCTTCATGTAATCCATAAATTTTACAATGTATTTTCTTTTCTAAGCTCCTCATTCAGCTAATTAACAGTAATATACTAACAAAGCAATCTGAAAAAAAAATTAAGTGAAACATGATCTAAACGCAGTTTATGCTCTACCTTTTGTAAAAATATCTACTTCCTTTGTGAGTTTAGCAAAGACTGAAAATTTTGAACAATTTAATTTTAAGGCAGGAAAATATAAAAGCCAATGTTGTCCTACATATTGGGGAGGCTTTACAAATATCTACTTTAAAAAGCACTTTTACTTCAACAAATCTTTTGTATCATTTCATCAAAATAAGGACTCAAATGTTATCTATTAGAAATGAGCATAATTACTCTTGCAGCTAAGAAGTTTCCTTTTTGAAAATGGCCTTTGGCTTCACTAAAGATTAGGCTACAATGGGCCATCAGTCTGACTTGATATTTCAACTTCTACATTTTCAAAACACATGTGGTCGAACCTCGCTACCAGGTTTAAACCCCAGCTGTTACCTGATGTTGGGTAAGTTACTCAACATTCTGAGCTTCAGTGTCTTTATTTGTAAGATGCATATAATATCTATCTCAAAAAGATGTTGCACTTAAATGAATACATCAAAGGACAGTAGACGCTCAGTAAATGCTACTTCCTGTCCCTTCTCTTTTGCCTGAACTGTGTAATACATACACTTCTACAGTTAACTTCTAAAGATGTAGAGCAATGAGAAAGTACAGGAGAGTGTTGAGATACTTATTTTACCACCTAATATAGTCAATTTCCCACCAAGCAGGGTGAAAGAGATCATTCATACATGTGGTATATTTTTATACGATGTGGCCAAAGAATGAGTACAGACAAAAAGGATAGTTTAAAAGTGAGGCAAATGTATTTATCCTCTCTCATCCCACCATTATGCCATCCAGCCAAAAAACTACAGAGCTTGGCAGATTGTACATATGCAAATATTATGTGAAATACTGGAAAAGGTTAGGAAATGCTAATCATGCTTTACTCCGTTAGTCTGAAATGTGTAAAAGTCAAAAATTAGAATAACATACAATATGGGTCTCATCAGAACAAATCAGACAAAGGAGACTGTTAGCTTGCATTTCAGCAGGAATTGTTTTCAAAATAACTTCTAAGGTTGTGATATAAAATGATCACTTAAGATCATCTTTCTGGTTTCAAGAGGATGAACAATTCAAATCAGTAACTCTGAACCAAGGTTTCAGGACTTCTAGGGTATTCCCAAGTACTTTAAGAAAAAATCTGAAATGTTAAAAAATATGAATATTTTACTAAATAAAAGTTTCATTTTAAGCAACTTTATTAAACAGATTGTTTTACTGTAATGGCATGTTACAACAATGCACATTTCTGGGTTGCTGTTTGATACCTTTGAAGAAAATATAAAATACGTTAAAAATGCTTTGAGCCCAGTAGGAGATCATCATGTATGAGTATACTAGAACTAAAAAAAAAAAAAAAAAAAAAAAAGATACGTGATTGGTAAAATGCTACCTTGAGATTACTAGAAAGTATCTACTGACATCCTCCTATGTAAAAATGAAATATATATATGAACACTGGGAAAAAAGAATTCCTCACAGAGAATAAGAACCTGAAATAATAGGAAGGGGGGAGGAAAAGAAAGGCTCCAGAGCTCTACTGTGCTAATCTGGAGACCCAGGTTGTAGGAATAAAAAGGACAATATATAAATATTTTTTTACCACCCTCAAGTTCCCACAAGTATATTTGCCTTCCAAGCTCCCTGATATTAGCAGTGGTCTTCTTGCCCAAAGCATATGGAATAGAAGTTGCATGAAGGTGCTGAGGATGAGGCATAAGAAACCTCTCTTGAATTTCAGTTCAGATACCATCAAATTATTCAGAATCCAAAGAATCTTCTATGCAATCACATTGAAACAATAAGAAACAAGCATTTTATATTCTTAATAAGGAATGTATATAATCCTTACCAATATGACAGGATTAAGAATCAGCTCCTCATTTATCCTAAGGAAATATCAGAGATGTGCATAAAGACTTATGTACAGTGATATTCATCATACTCATTATACTGAAAAATAGAAAACAATCTAGATGACCAACAGGGGACTGGTTAAATAAATCATAACACATCTATTCATATGTAGGAATACTATGCAATGCTTAAAATAAGGGCCTCAAAAAATTAATGATGCAAAAATATGCTTGTAATATATTAAATTAAAAAGGATACACAACTATATAGTATGACCCCAATTTTGCACCCCCCCCCAAAATGTGTGCATGTAACTGGCAAAACATATATAAAATCTTAGCAGTAGTTACCTGGGTCCTAGGATTTTCTTCTTGTACTGTATTTTCAAAATTATATGCATTTATTATCTATTCTTTTTATAATGAGAAAAAAACAACCAATATATTAGAAAAATCCATTATTTCTAGTTAAGGTGCCCTTATGCTTGCTTTGCTATTCCTTGAGTAACTAAACACCTGCTATTACTCAGGACTGTTCTACTTTCTAGACTAGGGTAGAAATGACCTCTGGTTATATCTATGTTTTTAAGTTTTAGAGGACCCTTTCAGAAGCTTTTTTTTCTGTCTGGTCCTGTGGTTATGGCCTCAGAAAATAGATCAGTTTTAGGCCTGAACCCCATCTTATGTTTCTTAGAGTGTACCCCTAAGGGAAATTCTGCTTATGAAACAGGAGTATGTTGAAGTAAGAATTAAGAAATGAAAACACAGTAGCCAAAATTAAATCTGCATTGTGAACAGCAAATATCAGAATTGACACTGCAGAAAACAGAATCCATGCCACAGAGGACAAACTTGAATAAATGAAAAAAAATGAAAGAAAATATTAAAAAACTATGGAGGACAGACATAGAAATAATCTATGAATAACAGATGTTCCTAAAGAAAAAAAAAACAGCATTTTAATCAATCAAAAGTATAAGAAAACTTTCCAGTTCTGAAAAAAAATACCTGAGACTGGAGACTGAGAAGGTTCAACAGAGATCATCAACACCAAGACATGTCCTGGCAAATGTTTTTAAATTTCAAGGATAAAGATATAATCCTACAAGCATACAAGCAGAAAAAAACAGGTTATTTTCAAAGGAACTAAAATCAGACTGACCTCAGATTTTTCCTCTGCAACAATAAAATGCCAGAAGACAATGAAGTAATGACTTACAGAGAGCTGAAAGGGGAAAGTTATGAGCTAAGAATTGTATACCTTGTCCTAGTTTTTCATGTACAAAGGTCACAGGAAATTATTCTTAGATCTGCAAAGTCTTATAAAAGTTCACCATCCTGTTAGTACCTTTTTTCATAATTTGTTCAAAGGTATGTCCTAGACCATTGAAAGAGAATCAAAGTAAGAACTTAAGAATATTGAGGTCGGAAAGAACTGGTGAAGTATACTGACACCAACTTAATATTTACAAACAAATGAGTAAAATAATTAACCCCACTAAAGGAGAAAGGGTCAATAATGAAGAGTAAATAGCTGATATAAGTATATAAACAATATAAAACCTTAGAAAGCTAAAGGTAGGATTTGTATTCTCAGGCTAAATTAATGTGGACACAAAAGAGGTAGTGGAAGAATGGAGAAAAAGATTCTCAATTCTCTCTTTCCTAAAAGGATTATTTAAAAATCACTATTTTTAGTAATTATCTAATAAATACACATTTTTCAACGTTCTGAGAAACCATACGATAACCAAAAATTTTATTTATTTATTGCAGCCCAAATCACTACAGAAGATAATAACTGACAAAGACTATAAAAAGTACTTTACGAAAGCATCACATTCAACCCTAAGAACATGAGGTAGGTATAATTCAGTCCTATTTTACAGATGAGGAAACCAAGGCTCAGCAAAGTCAATTAGTGAACAGCAAGAGTAAGACTCAAACCCAGGTCTTTCCAGCTCTATAATTCTTTCTTCAATATTTCAGAACCTCCTCAAACAAAAACAATCTGCATGTCAAAAGAAAAAAAACAAACCACAAGAATAAAAAACTTACAACAGAAATTATTCCAAAAGTAATAATGTAAGAAATGTAAAGTTTAAAGTGTCTATTTAAAAGAAAAGTATCTTACTAGAATTTGATACTATTACAGAATTATTGGCATTTTTATGAGTTTTGATGGTATGGTGGTTATGTATTTTAAAAGTCTATCTTTTAAGAAATACAAATGAAATATTTACATATAAATTGATGTATCTAGGATCCCCTTCAAAATAATCCACTGGAGGCAGGGAAAAGAAGAGAGAGTGTGTATGGGGGGTGAGGGGAGTATAGATGAAACATGAGTTGATAATCTTTGAGGGTGGCTTATGGGAATATGGTAGTTCATTATACTATTCTCTTGGGGTGCCTGGGTGGCTCAGTCAGTTAAGTGATTGACTCTTGATTTCAGCTCAGGTCATGATCTAATGGTTCATAGGATAGAGCCCTGCACTGGGTTCCATGCTGACAGTGTAGAGCCTGCTTGGGATTCTCTCTCTTTCCCTCTCTCTCAAAAATAAATAATTAAACCTTCATATATATATATATATATATATATATATATATATATATATATATATATATTTTATTTCATTACTATATATATTACTATATATACACAGTAATAAAATTACTACTGCCTTAAAATTTTTTTTTACCCTTTATTTTTGAGAGACAGGCACAGCACAAGTGGGAGGGGGCAGGGAGAGAGGAGGAAACACAGAATCTGAAGTAGGCCCCAGGATTAGGGTTAGGGTTAGCTGTCAGCACAGAGTCTGATGTGGGTCTCCAACCCATGAACTACAAGATCATGACCTAAGCCAAAGTCGGATGCTTAACCAACTGAGCCAGCCAGGTGCCCCTATTTACTGCCTTTTTAAAAAAAGTTTGTTTGTTTATTGAGAGAGAGAGACAGACAGACAGACAGAGACAGGCAGAGAGCCAGGGAGGGGCAGAGAGAGGGAGAGAGAATCCCAGGCAGCCTCTGTGCTGTTAGTGTGGAGCCTGACATGGGGCTAGAACCCATGAACTGTGAGATCATGACCTGACCTGAAATTAAGAGTTGGACGCCTATTGGACTGAACCCCCCAAGCCCCCCAAATACTTACTGCTTTAAAGAGAAATTCAAACAAAACAGGTAAAAATAGCACAACGGACAAATAAAAATAAAGTGTTTGTAATATTAAGGCCAAAAATAAAATGTAAGGCAAAAACCTTAATCCAATTAAAAAGGTCATCTGATTTGGACTAAAAATATAATTAGTGCTTAATACATATAGTGATAATAATTGCTATTGTTTACTGAGCAATTACCATACACCAGGCAAATGTTAAGTACCATAGATCACCTTTGATGCTTTTACCAACTCTGTGAGGCATTATCACTAATTTACAAATGAAGAAATTAATTCAAGATGAGTATGTCCATCTATTTAAGCACTATATCCTCAGGCCCTAGCAAAATGCCTGGCACACAGTAGGTGTTCAATAAATATCTGTCACAATAAATAAAGAAGTCTAATATCTTGCCTAAGGTTAATAAGCAGGGCCTAAATTCAATCCCAAATCTGAATCTAAAACCCCTACTCTTAATCACATTTAAATCTTTTAATAATGATATTTCACAGAAGAGTAAAATTGTTTATTTTCCTTCTGCATAGGTTTCACTATTTTTTAGATCTTCTATAATTAGCATGTTATTTGTTCAAACAAGACATTAAAAATAATAAATGTAAAGTAGTATTCAACATTAAGTCACAGAATAACAACAAAACACAAAAGATGTTTTGGGGACTATAACATGAAATGAACACAAAATAGAAGGGGAAACTTTAGCACACTAGTATAAGCTAGCATAATGAACAATATAAGGACAAAGTATTTGAAGTAATTTACATTAGAATAGGTATTGAATTTTATAATGTAAAAAGAATGTTCTTTTCAAGTATCTATGAAAAACTATAAAGATTGTATCTAGATCATAAAGTAAATACAAAATGTTTCAAATCAGGAATTGTACAGATATTTTCTGATTATGATAAAGAACCTGAATAAAGAAGTAAAATAAAGCACTCATTCAGAAATTAACATTCTTACAAATAACTACTGGTTCAAGAAAATACTAATGGCAATCATCACTTACACAGTGGTTTTTTTGTTCGAAGTACAGTGTTAGCCATGTTACATATATTCTCTAATTTAATCCCAATTAACCATTAATAAACCATGAGGTATGTTATTATGTATAGCAGAGAAGAAAAACTTTAGTTACGAACTTGCTCAAGATCACAGAGCTATCAGGTTTGCAGATAAGATAACCAAACCCAAGTCTGAATTCAAAGCTCATCCTCCTACACAGAAATGCTATCATATTAGTCAGAATTCATGTCCAGACATCTACCTATGCTCATTTTTCTCTATTTATAAAATAAAAATTTATACTAAAAAGTAGAGAAAGCTGGAGTTCCTCCACAATTTACACAACATGTTCTGAAAGTGTCCATTTGTTAAATACACTATTCTAAGAAGGCAATGGTTCATTTTCTAACATATCGTTCAGACACAGTATTTCAAATTGCATAATCTCCTAAAAGCGATCCCTTTGAATATATTTACACTCTCAGTAGGGCATTTAAAGAAGGAAGAAACCATAAAATTAGATAAAGTAGGGAATCTATGGTAAACAGGATTTGCCACTAAACTAACTTCTAAAAAGCAATATGATTGTGGAAAAGTCATTATTTTCTGGTACTTATCTGCAATCCATGAGTTTGATGGAACCTTGGTCAGCATGGATTTGAAAGTCTGCCACAGGACTGTGGGCAAGTCCTTAAGCCTCTCTGAGTTGTGGTTTCTTCATCCATAAAATATGTGGATATCTAAGAGCTCTTCCAGCTTGAGAATGTTATAATCTTGTGACTTTAAGGATTAAAGTTATTTAAAATTTGTAGAGCTTTTACACCTGAGGAAATTACAGATTCTGTATTTAAAGGTGTTTTTATGTTATTTTTTTTAGTTTTTTACATTTATTTACTTTTGACAGAGAGAGACAGAGTGTGAGCAGGGGAGGGGCAGAGAGAGAGGGAGACATAGACTCTGAAGCAGGCTCCAGGCTCTGACCTGTCAGCACAGACCTTGACGCGGGGCTCAAACCCATGAACTGTGAGATCATGACCTGAGCCGAAGTCGGAGGCTTAACCAACTGAGCCACCCAGGCGCCCCTATTTTTTTAAATTTTGTAAATGTTTATTCATTTTTTGAGAGAAAAAGAGCGTGACAGGGGGAGGGGCAAAAAGAGAAAGACACAGAATCTGAAGCAGGCTCCAGGCTCTAAGCTGTCAACACAGAGATGGACGCGGGGCTTGAACCCATGAACTGTGAGATCATGACCTGAGCTGAAGTTGGACGCTTAACCGACTGAGCCACACAGGCGCCCCTGTTTTGATGCTATTTCTAAGTCTAACTCCTTCTTTCTCTTCTGCATCAAAACTACAGTTTTATCTATATCCTTCAGTGGTGCCTTTGTTCCCAAGTGTAAACAAGGAGAATATGAAAGAACAATCGTTTAAATGTTGTCATCTGAAAGAGAAATACTAAGAAAATAAAAGTTTTTCTGTGCAAAATAAGGAACCTAAACCAATTTTATGATTTCCAGAATCCAATTTTACTATTCTTTTTATTCTTTCTTTCTTTTTTTTAAAGATTTTATGTTTATTTTGAAGTAATCTCTACACCCAATATGGGGCTGGAACTTACAACCCGGAGATCAAGAGTTGCATGCTCCACTGACAGCCAGCAGGGTGCCCCCCAATTTTACTATTCTTATTTCATTTGTGTTGAAAACTAATTGTCAACTTGTTGTTTAAGGTCCTCTAAATTCCCAAACTTATTCCTGCTTTCCTAATACCTTCAAGTCCCACCTCTTAGTACTCTAATGGAGTTGGTAGTATTTTCCAAATCTGTCTGATGACCAGAATCACCTAAGACTCCTGGTAAGGATATATTACCTGGCCTTATCCCAAGCTGAGTCAGAAGTTCCAGAAGCCCCATGGCCTCATGGTATTTCATTTTTTAAACAGGTACTTTAGGTGACTCCTGTGATTAGACAAGTCTGGGAAATCACAGGGTAGAGAAAAGGTCACGGGCTTTGGAGTCTGACATATTAAGCTTCAAAACCTGACTTTGCCCTTTACTGTAGGTGTGACTTTGGGCAAGTTACCTAACATGAGCCTCAGTTTTCTAATCCGTAAGATCTGTATACTAGTTATGCTGCAGGTTTTGGTAAAGTTCAGGGTCTAGGGGGTTCAGTGTTAGCTTCTCTTTCCTCCTGCTCATCTTGCCAGAGAAAATGACAAGTACAAATATTTGAGGGGATTCTGATGAGTCTCATATCCTAATGCATCCACTTCCATGTACAGGACTAAAAATCTGAGTACTAGATAACTCTTTAATGCATTACTTGGGTTGGCTAATTTAAGAGTCTCAAGAACAAGTCTAATGATTTCATCTGGTTTCCAGAGGCTTAATGAAGCCCTCCTATCTAAAACAGATACAGTGTGATGATGGGCTTCAAAGCCCAAACTTCTGGGGGGCACCTGGGTGGCTTGGTCGGTTAAGTGTCTGACTTCGGCCCGGGTCATGATCTCACGGTCCGTGAGTTCGAGCCCCGCGTCGGGCTCTGTGCTGACAGCTCAGAGCCTGGAGCCTGTTTCGGATTCTGTGTCTCCCTCTTTCTCTGCCCCTCCCCTGTTCACGCTCTGTCTCTCTCTGTCTCAAAAATAAATAAACGTTAAAAAAAAATTAAAAAAAAAAAAAAAGCCCAAACTTCTGTTACGTGACTGTGGCAAAAGGACCTGAACCTGTTTCCTCTGTCTCCACATTGGTAAAACAAGTGGTGCTTAAATGTTTGCTGAAGTGAACCCAACATACGTTACTGATAATATAATGGTTAACAATCACTTAAAATAAAGATATACAGTCTTACAAACATCCTTATGAACAAAAAGAAGGCAGCAATAATAGCTTGCAAGTAAGTAAAACAAGACAGAATGGGATTTGCTCAAATACACAATAAATTAGAGCTTAACATTCAAGCAAAATTCCTATTTGTGTAGTAGAAGTCGGATCTTAACACAAAGTGTTTTAGACAAGTTGGGAGTTGAATTTACTTGGGAAAAAACAATCCAAACTACTCACTCATTAAAAAAATATGGGTATACATATTTAAAAATTACCACAGGTATAAACACAACCTGGCAGGAAGGCTTATTTCTGAAAAAATAATGAAAGATATAGTTTCCACTTATAACTCCATGACTAATTCTAGCTGCATATTTAAACATAAACACTATTAATAACAGCATTTTACTAAAAATTGTTACTATTAATTGCTCAGATAAGCTATAAAGTAACTAAATGCGTAAGAAAATTTTTAAAAACTAAAAATCTGGGTTCATTCAAGACAGAATAAAAAGTTACCCTCGATTCTTAAAAAATAAACAATAAGAAAAAACAAACCTTAAATCCTACTGAAAATAATTTAAAGAACCACAGCTTTCCTATCAATTTATTCTTTATTTATTTATTCTTTATTTATCAATTTATTCTTTAATGCAACTAATTTTTTCATTTAGTTCCTGCCCTTTGATTATGTTAATTTTCAAACATTTAATCTTTTTTACTATTTTGGATGACTTTTTTTCCATTACCATTTCTAACTAGGAAAGCTACTTATTGATTTCTTAATATATTTTGTATAATACCACGTTATTAGACCCTCACTGGTTTTAAAGAACTTTTTTAGTGATTTCCTTAGATTATCCAAGTAGATGATTATATCAACTATGAATAGTAATCCTTTATTATTCTTTTTAATACTCTGATTTTCTGGTCTAATTGCATTAGTAAACTCTCCCAGAATGTTAAATAGAGGTGAAAACAGCAGACATAATCTTAATGAGATTGCCTTAAAATATGTCCCCATCAAGCATGATGCTGGCTATTGGTCTGAGGCTGTTTTTTTTTTTTTTTTTTTTAACGTTTATTTACTTTTGAGACAGAGAGAGACAGAGCATGAACGGGGGAGGGTCAGAGAGAGGGAGACACAGAATCCGAAACAGGCTCCAGGCTCTGAGCTGTCAGCACAGAGCCGGACACAGGGCTCGAACCCACGGACCGCGAGATCATGACCTGAGCGGAAGTCGGCTGCTTAACGGACTGAGCCACCCAGGGGCCCGTGAGACTCTTTTTTACTAACATTAAGGAAACACCCTTTTGTTCCTATTTTACTAAGTTTTTAATTGAGAATAGACATCGAATTTTATCTAGTGCTGACTTTTTTTAACTTTTAAATTAGAAATGATTATAGATTCACAGGAAGTTGGATAAATAAGAGAGGTCCCATATACCTTTAACCCAGGGGTTACATCTTACATTAACTTCCTGTCAAAACCAGGAAATGTATACTGTACAAAGCCCAGACCTTATTTAGATTTCACTGGTTTTACAGGTTGTGTGTGCATGTGTTCTACACAGTTTATCACACTATAGGTTCCTGTATCTACCACCACTATAAACATACTGACAGTTCATCACCACCAGGATCTTGTGTGCTGCTCCTTTATAACCCACCTCCCTCCTGCCCTCTTTTTAACCCTGGCAACTACTAATGTAGTCTCCATGTCTACAATTTTGGCATTTCAAGAATGTTATATAAATGGAATTATGCAGTATGTAACTTTATTCATGAAGTATGAATTCCCTTGAGATCCATCCAAACTGCTGCATGTATCAATAATCCATTCCTTTCAGTTGCTGAGTAGCATTCCACAGCGTGGATGTACCACAGCTTGTTTAACCATTCACCTACTGAATGACACTTGGTTTCAATTTTTTGCTATTACAAATAAGATGCTATGAAAATTTGTGTACAGACTTCTGTTTGGACATATATTTTCACTTCTCTGGGATAGATGCCCAGGACTTTCACTGCTGGGTTACAGAGTAAGTTTATGTTTAGTTTTTGAACAAACAGCCAAACTATTTTCCAGAAAGGCTGTATCCTTTTACATTCCCACTAGCAATGCATGAGGGATCCAGTCTGTCCACATCTTCACCAACATTTGGTATTGTCACTATTTTTTAATTTGGCTTTTCTAATAGGTGTGTAGTGATTATCTCATGATTTCAATTTTAATTTCCCTGATAGCTAACCATACTGACATCTTTTCATATGCTTATTTGCTATCCATACATCCTCTTTGGAGAAATATCTGTTCATTTCTTTGGTCAGAATTCTAAATGGATTGGTTGGCTTAAGTTAGTTAAGTTTTTAGAGTTCTTTATATATTCCAGATACAAGCTCTGTCTCAGATACAAGTTTGCAAATATTTTCACCCAATCTATGCCTTGTCTTTTTATCCCCTTAACAGGGTCTTTTTCATAGAGCAAATGTTTGAATTTTGATAAAGTCTACTTTTTTTTTTCTCTTATGGATTGTGTTTTTGGTGTCTGGTCTAAAAACTCTTGGTTTAGCCCAAAGTCCTGAAGATTTTCTTCTAGGTTTCAATTCTAAAAGTTTTATATTTTACATTTAAATCCATGATACATATTTTTTTTCTGTTTGAGTTGATTTGTCTGTGTGTGTGTCTTTTTAGCAGAAAGTTTATTTTCTATTTTTTATTTTAAATGCTGTAGAGTTACCAGTATTACATTAGTTTCAGGTGTACAACATAGAGACTCAACAATTCTATACATTATTCAGTGCTCATCAAGATAAGTATACTCTTAATATCGCCATGATATATTTTGAATTAGTTTTCATATGAGTTTATTGTTTTACCCATGGATCTGTAATTGCTCCACATACCGCTGTTGAAAAGGCCTATCCTTTTTCCAGTAAATTACTTTTGCATTGATAAAAATCAACTGGCTGTACTTGTATGCATCTATTTCTGGGTTCTATATTATATTCCATTCATCTATGTGTTTATCCCTTCACCAGTACCATAGAATTTTGATTGCTAAAGCTATATGGTAAGTCTTAAAATTGGGTGGAGTGGATCCTCCCACTTTATTTTTATCTTGTAGTAGATATTTTAGTTCCTTTACCTTTCCATATAACTTTTAAAATAAGCTTGTGTTAAACCTATACAAGAATTTGGGGAGAACTGATATCCTTAGTATGCTGAGTCTTCCAACCTATGAACACAGCATGCCTTTCTCTATATTTAGATCTTTGAATTTTTTTTATTGGCACTTTTAGTTTTCAGTATTTAAGTCCCATAAAGTCTTATACATGTTTTGTTAGATTTATACTTATTTTTTTTGAGCAATTACAAATGGTACTGCTTTTCATTTTTGTTTCCACACATTCATTGTCAGTATGCAGAAATATAATTTATTCTTGGATTCTCATCTTGTATCTTACAAATTTGCTGAACTTATTATTTTTAGTTTTATGTAGATTCCTTCGGATTTGCACTGGAGATAATCATTTCACTTGTAAATAGGGACAGTTTTATTTCTTCCTTTCCAATCTGTATGTATTTTATTATTTCCTTTTCTTGCCTATTACACTGTTAAGAACTTCCAGAACTATGTTGAATAGCAGTGGTGAGAAAGGAGATCCTTGTGGCGCCTGGGTGGCTCAATTGGTAAAGTGTCCAACTTCAGCTCAGGTCATGATCTCATGGCTCATGGGTTCAATCCCCACGTCAGGCTCTTTGCTGACAGCTCAGAGCCTAGAGCCTGGAGCCTGATTTGGATTCTGTCTCTCTCTCTCTCTCTCTCTCTCTGCCATTCCCCTGCTTGTGCTCCATCTCTCTCTCAAAAATAAACAAACATTAAAAAAAGGACATCCTTTTCTTGTTCCTTCCTGATATTAAGAGGAAAGCATTCTGTCTTTCACCATTGAGTATGATGTTATCTGTGGGTTGTTTTTGGTATATGTTCTTTATGAAACTGAGAAAGTTTCCTTTTATTCTTAGTTTGATCAGTTTTTGTTATGAATGTTTAATCCAGTTTAATGCATTTCTGCACAATTAACAATGTGATTTTTCTTCCTATTTAATATGGTGGACTATACCAAATGATTTTTGAATACTGAGCTAGTTTTACATCCTTGGAATAAAATCCATTTGATCACAGTGTACGTTTCTTTTCATATGTTACTTGATTTCTTTTGCTAATATTTGTTGAGGATGCTGTGTCTATGTACTTGAGGGATACTGGTCTATACTGCTTTCTCTTCCGTACTGTCTTTAGGTCTTGGTTTCAGGCAATAATGTCCTCATAACATGAGTTGTGAAGTGTTTTCTCTTCTTTTTTTCTGGAAAAGACTGTATAATTCATGTTATTCTTTTATTCTTGATATTCCAGATCCTTCTTTTAAAATTTCTTTTCTGCTTGAAGAACTACCTGTAGTCATTCTTCCAGGGTCTGCTATAGACAAATTCTCTTAGCTTTCCTTTATCTGAGACTGTTTTGACCATACCTTCATTCCTGAAGGATATTTTCACTGGGCATAGAATTCTGGGTTGGCAATTCGTTTCTTTCAGCACTTGAAAAATGGTGCCATTTCCTTCTGGCTTCCATGGTTTCTAATGTGGGATCTGTCATCATTTGAATCATTGTTCCCTTATATGTAATAGTTCATTATCTTTAGCTGCTTTCAAGATTGCCTTTTAGTTTGATTAAATTTTTTTAAAAAATTGTGGTAAAATACAACATAAAATGTGCCATCTTAAACACTTTTTAGTGTACAGTTCACTGGTGTGTTAAATATATTTACAGTGGCACCTGGGTGGCTCAGTCTGTTAAGTGTCCTACTCTTGGTTTCGGTTCAATCATGATCTCACGATCTATGAGGTCCAGCCCCACAGTGGGCTCCGGGCTAACAGCATGGAGCCTGCTTGAGATTCTCTCTGTCTCTGCCCCTCCCCTGCCCATGTTCTTGTTCCCTCTCTCTAAGTAAATAAACATATTCACATTGTTGTATGACCGATCTCCAAACATTTTCATCTTGTAAAATTGAAACTCTATACCAATTAAACAAGTTCTCATTTCCAAAGGTTTGATTTTGATGTGTCTGGGCATAGATTATTTTGGGTTTATCTTGTTTGGGTTTCAGTTTCTTGAATCTGTAAGATTTTGTCTTTTGCCAAATTGGGCAAGTTTTAGCCATTATTTCCTCAGGTCCACCATAAATCTTTTGTTAATGTTCCCCAGAATCCTAATGCTCTCTTATTTTTTGTCAGTTCATTTTTTCCTCTGTTGTTCAAATCAGGCAATTTCTGTTGTTCTGTCTTCAAATTTATTCTTTCCTGTTATCTCCATTTTTCTATTAAGCCCATGTAGCAAATTTCAGTTACTCTATGTTTCAGTTCTAAAGTTTCCATATTCTGCTTTGCATCTTTTCTGAGACTAATTTTTCATTTGTTTCAAATGTGTTTGTGATTGCTCACTGGAGCATTTTTATGATTGCTGCTTTAAAATCCTTGTTAGATAATTCCAACATGTGAAGCATCCTGGTGTTGGTATCAATTGACTTTTTTCTCATTCATGTTGTGATTTTCCTGGTTCTTAGTATAGTGTTCTTCAAATGAAGAATGGACATTTGGAAATAAGACTCTGGATCCTACTTAATCTTTTTTAGCAGGCAGTCTACCAGTTGAGATGTAGCGTGAGGGCAAGGTGAATGTGTATGTTCAGCTTACCGCTGGGCCCCACAGAAACTACCCTGGCAAAATAGGAGCAATGACTCTTGCTTTTTTGAACAGGGGTAGGATGGAAGTTCAGCTACATTCTTGGTCCCAGTGAAGGTTGGGCAACAACCTGCACCATCACATTGCTTCTGAGTAGGGATGCAAGCTCCCTGATGGATCACATTGACAAAAGGGAGACAGAAAGCAGAGGGATGACTCACACTGCTTTGTTGCTATAAGGTAGAGTGGAGAGCTCAGCTTCCAGAAGGGCCCATCTAACAGGATAAGTGGAAGGCCAACCAGCCCTGCCATCCACCATTTTGTTCTGCCTTATAGATGCCAGATGGGGGTGGAGGCTGAGCTGTCCACCAGGCCCCAATCACATCAGGAAGGAATGGAGGCAGAGTTGACTAGTCCACCTCCAATCATCTTGTTCTGCCTTGTTGATTGTGAGTGATGGGGCAGGCTCAGCTCCTCAGTAACAAAGGGGAGGGGGAGGCTTACTGGGGACTAGCCTTGCCTCACATCACTTTGTTAAATCTCGTTTCCAGATTGGGGTTGAGGCTCAACTTGGCTCCTAGACCCCACTGACACTACTTTAGTGACAGCATCACGTCCTTCTGCAGGTGGTGGGATGGGGGGGGGCAGTGAGGGAAGATCAGACTCCTACTCCACTTGTCAAAACCACTCAGCTGGGGGAATCAAAGTGTTGTCTGCTTTTGCTAGTCAGGGAATGAGATATGAGGTCCTTGATCTGCATAGCTAACATCACCAGGTGGAGGAAATCAAGCACTGCCACTTGCTTCTTTGGAGTAAGATAGGGCTTTTCTGGAGTGTTTGGCTATAGTAGGGAGTGTCCTACCAAAAAATTAACTGTTGTTCGGCTACCCTTTCCCCAGTCACTTGGCTAAAGAGAACAGACTTTTCCTGATGCCCTTTTTTTCTGTGCCTGTTTGTGGTTCAGGTTGGAGGCTTTTACAGGACCCTGTCCAAGATACATGGGAGGCAATAAAAAAAAAACCCCAAGGAACTCACTATTAGCATCATTCCTTGAGTACCAAAGTCTGTAGGAAGTCTGCCTTATTTCCACATTTCAGTGTTCCTGTGCTTGTTTGATGTGTTATGTCTAAGGTGTTTTAGCTGTAAAAGAGAACCTAGGAGGAATAGGGCTCCTCCAGCTGGGCAGAACCAGAAGTCTACCCCCAAGTAATTAATTTTATGTTGAAAATAACATTTATCTTCTTTGTGTGTGTATGTGTATTTTAAGGAACTTTATTGGGTGTCAAGGGTAATAATATTTACCTTCTAGTCTTCTACATTATGGTTAAAAATGCACTATGGAAAATTGCTATAGCATTATGGATCATAATTTTCTCTTAAAGTTCCAATTATATCTGTTTATAACATTCCTGGCTAATTTAGCTTGCTTCATGTTATTTAACTACCTGTCCACTTCAGTACTTTTTAACTATAATATTCTAAAGGAAAAAATTCTGTTTCATTCATCATCACCTAGTAATATACTTTACACACTCAGAACAGCCAGGGTGAAAAGTTCACTTTAAAATTCATTTATGGGGCACCTGGGTGGCGCAGTCGGTTGAGCGTCCGACTTCAGCCAGGTCACGATCTCGCGGTCCGTGAGTTCGAGCCCCGCATCGGGCTCTGGGCTGATGGCTCAGAGCCTGGAGCCTGTTTCCGATTCTGTGTCTCCCTCTCTCGCTGCCCCTGCCCCGTTCATGCTCTGTCTCTCTCTGTCCCAAAAATAAATAAACGTTGAAAAAAAATTAAAAAAAAAATAAAAATAAAAAAATAAAATAAAATTCATTTATGAGCTCTTTTCGATAATCCAAAGGTAATCTTATTTTTAATTTGTCTGTTACATTTCTCTCTTTAAGAAACACCAACTCTGCTACCAAAATCCATTGTGATAGTTATTCCTCTTAAATTATACCAATAGCCAGCAGAACTTGAAGGAAAGGAGGCAAACGGTTTTGTTTTGCATTTTCCTAATTCTTTAAATGAAACACCTGTATATCTCACCTAACCTAAGAAATGGATTCTTGAATTCATTTATCTACTGACTTATATTTAATTTCGGAGAGTCTAGACATTTGGTTTTGACTGACCTTCCATTACTTCCTGTACTCTTGCTTTAAATAAGAAACTATAGAACAGTATAACAAGACTGAAGAGACTGTAAGGAAAAAACCATTGCTTTGCTCTTTGCTTTCTTGCTATTATTTTCTATAATTAACATTCTTCATTGTGTTCCTCTAGAAACTCTGCTCTGGCTGGGAAAAGGGGTAGTCCAGGTGATGAGGTAACATAAGGTGTCTCCATAGAATATAGGGCTCTACTGACCCAGTTGGAAAACCAGAATTCTAGGAAAAGCTTTGAATTTATCATATATAAAAATGAAAACAAATCTATTGAAAGCACAGACTGAAACTAAGTTTTCTGAAGAAATATGTACAAACAGTCCCTGAGTTATGATGGTTTGACTTCTGATTTTTCGACTTTACAATGGTGCAAAAATGAGTATTTAATTTCATTCAGTAGAAACCACACTTTGAATTTTTATCTTTTCCTGGGCTAGCAATATGTGGTACAATACTCTCTCATGATGCTGGGAGTGGCAAGGAATGGCTCCCAGGTGGCTATGTGATCATGAGAATAAACCACCAGTAAACTTAAAATAATTGTTTTTCAGTTTCAGTTCAGTAATCAATAAATTACATGAGATGTTCAACACTGTTATAAAATAGGCTTTGTGTTAGATGATTTTGACCAACTCTAGGTGAATGTAAGTGTTCTGAGCATGTTAAAGGTAAGCTAGGCTAAGCTATGACGTTTGGTATGTTACGTGTATTAAGTGCATTTCCAACTTGGGATATTTTCAACTTATGATGCAACATAACCCAATTTAAATTGAGGAAGATCTGTATACAACAAAGCATAGATAAGGATCTTCTATTAACAGCATTAGAGCAAACACTCCATTTAAGTCTCCAAATCAGTAAAAAATAAGCACAATTATGTATACAAGTAGACGAAAAGCACGTGAAAAGATCCTTAACATTCTTAGTTATTAGCAAAATGCAAATCAAAACCACAATGAGATCCCACTTATTGCATACTACAATGGTTATAATGAAAAAGAAAGTAACAAGTGTTGGTGAGAATGTGGAGAAACTGGAACTTTCACACACTGCTGTTGGCAATGTAAAATGGTTCAACCAAGTTGGAAAACAATTTGTCAGTTATTTAAAACATTACATATAGACTTAACATATGACCAAGCAATTCCACTCCTAGATATATATCCAAGAAAATCGAAAAATGTATGTACAAAATGTTCACAGCAGCATTATTCACCATAGCCAACAAGTGGAAACAACCCCAGTGTCCATGAACTGAGAAGTGGATAAACAAAATGTGGTATATCCACAGAGCAGAGCATTACTCAGCCCCCAAAAATGAAGCATTGATACATGCTATAACATGGATGCATTTTGAAAATATTGCTAAATGATGTGAGACACAAAGGTACATATTATATGATTCTATTAATACAAAATGTCCAGAAGAAGCAAATCTATAGAGTAAGTAGATTACTGGTTGCTAGGAATGGGGACAAGAAGGAATAGGGACTGACATCTAATGAGCATGGACTTATTTCTGGGGTGACGAAAATGTTCTGGAATTACTGGTTGCAGAACCTTGTGAATACACTAAAATCCACTGAATTGTATACTTTACAAGAATGAATTTCGTGGTGTGTAAATCATATCACAATTTTAAAAAAATTTAATTAGAGCTATTTAACCTAACAGGTAAAAAAAAAAAAAAAAACCCACACAAAGGAAAAAACCCGCCAATGATTATGCAAAATTTCTTTAATTTCCTTTTCTTATACTGTAGCAAGATAGATGGTAACTTTTTCAGACTGAATCATATCCTATTTTCTGATACTTTGAGGGAGTGTCAAATACACTTTTCTGAAAAGATGCAAGTATAAGGAGATAATGATTTAATATGTGGCAATTCAAAAACAGAGCACAGTTCCCTGAGCACACACCTAGGGACTTCTATGTGAAGAGCTGATAATTAACATCTGGGCAGCCCCTCCTTTTCCAAATACTGTAGTTTTTATTTCAAATGTTCATTTGTAAGACAGCTGTTTAGAAATACCAAAACATTTTCCTGTACAATGTCACACTGTTTCTCAGGCCAGCTCACAAAAGCCTATTTAACCCATAGTATGTTTGGAGAGTAATACCAATTTCACTTTTCTAACTCTACCTATACTTTCCCATAGAAATTCTTCTCATGTAAACCACCTAGAACCTTTCTCCCTATAGGAGATTTCATCTTGAACAAGTCACTCACCTACATGCTGTTCTCAACTCAAGCAGGGTAGTCTAGTGGAAAGTCAATGGAATTTGCAACCTGTGATAATTGGGTTTGAATCCTGCCTTCTCTACTTACTAGTTGTGCAACCAAGAGCAGCTTAGTTAACCTTTCTAGGCTTCCTTTCTTCATCTGTAGGTTGAGAAGAATTAGATCTACCTCATTCAAGTTGATATAGACAGTGTCCATTCAGAGAGGGCATTCAGTAAACATTAATCTATGGGATGTATCAATCCACTTTTCTAGTATTAATTAGCACAGTATAGTGAACAAAATACAACATTTTTTTGATAGCTTAATTTCCCCAGTGCTTGGTGTTATCACTTCAATGATAAAGGTCATTGTAAAACTAGCAAAACTGTAGAAAGTGCAGAATGGTGATTTGAAGGGCATATACCATGTAGTAGAGTTTATAAAAAATCTTCAGGGTAGTCGAGGAACAAGACAAAGCTGATTAAACATAATTTGAAAACGCATAGTAAATATGTTTTCATTTAGAAAAAGCTTTAGCCTATTAATTTCAAAATAACAAATAATAGAACGCAGGGCTGAAAAACACTGGCGTAGAAAAAAAGTTGGATTTGTACTAATCCCATAATCTAGAACTGTGCTGTTCAATGTGGTAGCCGATAGCCACATGCGACTATTAAAATTCAAATTAAATTTAAATTCAGTTCCTCAGCCACACTAACTACATTTCAAGTGCTCAATACCCACATGTGGCTAGTGACTACCGAACAATGCTGATCTAGAAGTTTTGTTTTGTTTTTAAGTGAATCTTTCAATTATTTTATATTGTTTACAAGCTCCTAAAAGTGAAAAATTGAAATAACGTTTTGGGTAACAGAGGTGTTTAGCATAGGTCCTATGACATTTCTGGAGACAAGTTTTCTCCCAAAACACTGTATGTGAGATATACTGCAATCTATTATGTCAAAGTGATCTTTGGCTTCAGACTATCACTTGACATCTACTTCTAACACATATCAAATGACAGAACCAAGTTTCCTGTAACAAGCTTTGTGGACCACAGGATTAGAGGCAAGCTCACAGAGATCTAGATGACCAGGTCAGGTTTGAAGATGAGATCATCATTATCAAGATTATAAAAGTCAATTTACATGGTAGATTAAACATTAACTAGTTTTTAAGGTATGTAAGATACCATGGATATACTAGTTAAGATAGGGAAATCTGATTTAAGTTATGCTACTGCTGTAATTCTATTCATACTAATAGAAGAATGACAGGAAGTGTAACAACATTTTTGGTTTACACATAAATGTAGGGTAGCTAATAGTCAGGAAACTAGCACTATTTCATGAAAAAAAAATCCCAACAAAAATCTCCAAAAGACAACATGGACACCTAACTCCAGGAGGGGCAGCAGGACTATCTTTCCGTCTTATAGCCGCCTGCTCTTTAGCTTATTCACAGTCCTTTCTAGCTGACACCTTCCAGAGAGGAAGGTAAATATGCAGAGCAGGCAATGCCAGGAAGCGAGCCATTCAGTCACTGTACGCTGAAGCATAAAACACTGTTTATCAGTAGGTAATGTGTCCAAAATGCCCTCGATCCCAGAGGTATGTGTATACGACACACAGAGATCATGAAAAGGGTAAGGATGTTATTTTACATTATTTGGTAAGCTGCAAGTGTAACAAGGTTCCCAAGTTAAAAATGACTGCATCAAATTATCATTAACCTTAGCTGTTTTCTAGTAACTGCAAATTACAAGCAATTGATTTAAAAAGGAGAGTGGGGGAGGTAGGCAGGTTGATGGCAGCATAAAGTTGCCAAATGATAAAAAGAGTTTTTAAGAATTAAGAATTTGAGACATAAGTTACAGAGCAAGTCAATATAGAAACCACTTAATGAGGGCAGTTAGCTTGATATTATGGTAGAATATGACCATTAATTTTCAGAACATGGAATAAAAAAGTTTAAGTTATCTTAAGCTTTTATTTAAATTATATTTAAATGTTTAGCCCACTATTAAGATGGAAAATTGTTCTACAATCTAATTTACAAGATTTCAATCCAAAATCAAACAGAAACTCTTGACAGTTAAAGAAAAAAGCTTTGACAGAGTCAATTAAACATAACAGCTCATTTTCAGGCAATACTGGATCATGTTACTATAGTTATCAGACTGTCCAAAACTGTCCTTCAAAGCACTTGTGTCCTCTGAGACTTCAATATGGTTCATGAAAAAGGGGTTCTGACATCAAGTCTCAAATGCTGTCGGCTATATCCTTTTTGCAGATTCATCATAAATAACATCATCTTCAAGGTTCTATGAAGTTATGCAGTAAAGACATTGGTCAAACCCTGTTTAACTCTATAATTCCCAAATTCATTTGATTAGGTCTCACTCCTTTGGTTTGTATGTTTTTGGTTTTGGATGGCAGAGATGGTTGCTGGGGCACAGATACACCATTAACATTTCCAGAGACTTCCCAGCTAAAAATGCTGTATACCCTACATAAAGTTCTTTAAGTACAAATACCACATAACAGACCAAATCCAAAGTATTATATTTCTAGACAGAAAAAACCAGTTCCTCATGGCATATTCAAATAACCAAAACAAATGTATTTAGAGTAATGAGGAGGGAGGTGTGCCATATTAATTTCTGTCCCTAAAAGCGAAATTAACAAAATCAATCCTAAAGTATAAAAAGTGTGTACATTTTGTTTTGATACGTTTTAAAAAGTAAGTTAAAATTCTACTTCTTGAGACTATATATTGACTTCATACATTTCTTCAGGGACATACTTCCTTCAAGAAGTTGACAACCAGGATACACCAGGTTTCATCGATTATAAGACACTATCATGTGTAAGATACACTGTTGTCTTCTATATCACTACAGAAAAAAAAAAAAAAAAACACTGCTAACTGAACAATGGTATGCCATGGACTATGAGATGCCTTCCAATTTGACCAATGTTGAAATGTGAACTTTTCTTTCTTCCTTCTTCCACACATATTCTTCAAATGTTCTTTATCTCTTTTCCCCTTTTAAAGAAGATATCAAAGAGGGGAACAATACAAAAAGGGACAAGATTCAAGAGATTTGCATTTACCGTACCCTTACAGTTATATTCGGATATTATAATGGCTCTGTTTAAACAGATCAAACAAATCATTTTTAATTGCTCTACTTGATTCTGAAAAAATCACCCCAGAGGAAAAACAGAGAACTTCCTCAGACAATTCGGTTAGAGACAGGATTCATTATATTACTTATTAAACACTTAAACCATGCACTGAACCACCTACCTTATGTATATTATCATTTCATTTAATTCTTACCACAACTCTATGAGGTAGGTATTATTTCATCCCTCTTTTTACACATTAGAATGTTGCAGCACAGAGACCTTAAACAACTTGCATAAGATTACTAAATTATTAAGTGGCAGAGCCAGGACTCAAAACCAGGTCTGTATGGCTCCAAAGCCTAAGTTCTTTAACACTTTGCCATACATTCAAATTATCTCATAAAGTGCCTTCTCAATTTCAAGGAGATAAAATTGAAATATTTAATTGCTAGCAACTGATATATAAAATGTATGAAAAACTTATGTCTTATATGGATACATTTTATCCTAAATCTGCTTCATAAAATGCATACATTTGTGTTTTTTAACTCTACCTTTCATAACAATTAAAATTTATAGTTATTTTATCTTTGCTTTTATGTTATTTGGTATTAAACTGACAAACCGGAATATATGAGATCTGCTAACTGTTCCAGATTAATGATACGGAAAACTGTATAAATTCTGAAGTGCAGGAGGGGAAGACATCTAATGCCAAGAATTAAAATACAGTTGTTTGTATTTTCTATTATGTGAATTGGGGAATCAGATATATAATATATATGTCTGCACAATTGTATCCCAATGCTTTGAAAGTTGTTATCCACCAAAACACATAAACAACTGAGCTCTATCACACTCATGCATTACTAAGAGACCACCAAGATGTCACTGTTGTACACTGTAATCTGAACCACTGGGTCTAAAGCATCTGGTCTGCACTTGGCAAACCGGGGCCTTTCACGTCACCCAACATTCACAGCCTGGTATATCACATGTCCCTGGAACATGGAACTCTAGAGCAAATCTTGTTAATGATCACAATGGTATAAACTTCTTAGTACATGACAAATTTTTTAAAAATCTTTGCAACAATTCTGCCATTCAGACTTCTGATAAATTATCTGCTACATTTTTGATCAATCTGTAATTCACTGATTATCATGTCCTAGGTCAAGAGTGAACATCCCAATTATGCCACTCTCCTTATATAAAAATAGGATATACTCATTGTGATTTCCTAAACATATTTTAAAAAAGGCAAAGTCGGGGCGCCTAGGTGGCTCAGTCGGTTAAGCGGCCGACTTCGACTCAGGTCATGATCTCGCGGTCCGTGAGTTCCAGCCTCATGTCGGGCTCAGTGCTGACAGCTCAGAGCCTGGAGCCTGTTTCAGATTCTGTGTCTCCCTCTCTCTGACCCTCCCCCGTTCATGCTCTGTCTCTCTCTGTCTCAAAAATAAATAAACGTTAAAAAAATTTTTTTAAAAAAAGGCAAAGTCTGCCTATACTTGTTTCTTTAAGTTTATCTCTTTATGTTAAAACTTAAATGTACCAAATAAATTTCACATTTTGGGTCAACCTAATTAGTATAGGAGGAGCTGTCAAAATAAAACAAACTTTCCTAAGTTTAACAAAAACTGACATCCTATATCATAATCAGTGAAAACGATGAAGTGTTCAGTAATGTGTCACAGTTATTCTAACAGTTGGCATGTAACAATACCTGTCCTGTCCTCAGATCTTCACTTGGGGGAAAGAAAAAAACCCTGAAAGGTGGTACAAATGAAACAGGAAAAGGAAAAGAAACTTAATGAAACATTTTTTTTTCAAAATCAATGATCATACTTTAATAGAATGTTTTTCCCTACACATAAAATGTAAGAAACCTAATATCAATGTAGTAGAAATACTATAGAATCCAGTATGATCTTTGAAGATAAAAATGGATGCACATCAACTGAAGATAGTTTCTAACACAAGGGTCTCAATTTTTTATAAAGAAAATATTTATGTAGTTAATATTTTAATTCATTATGGGTACTTGCTATTTAAAAGAATTCAAGGCAGCTATTTTTATACAGCACATTTCTATAAAGCAAACATAACCTTAATTTTATTATTTTGGAAAACTGTTCTTATTTAAATTTACTATCATTTATCCTTTATTGAAAACTGAGAAAAAGTGTCATTTGAGGTCAGGCTTATGATCCAGTAAATGTTATCTCTGAGAGCGGTGGCAAGGAATTTACAGAAGAGCCACAGTCCTTGATACCCATCTCCTAAACAGTCAGATACTCTAAAACATACTAGCATCTTTCAATAACTCATTAAAGAGTTGTGAATTCACCTGGACTACTTAGGAAGCTATTTTGTTTTTAATCTTGTACCAACCTTGACTGCTTATATAGTACTTCCTTTATTATCCTAAATTTGCTTCTTTAAACATTTGGCCTAGTTCTAGCCTATCACGTTCTGACCCATGTTTGAGTTAACCACAAGGGTTTTTTTGTTTTGTTTTGTTTTGTTTTGAGCATCATGAAACCCATGTGAGGTTTGAAAGCAGGAAGGCCATGTAAAGGAATGAAGAAACTGCCTGTACTGTCGGTGAGGTAGTCAGGTCTTTTAAGATTGTTCATATTTCAGTGTAAGATTAAAATGATAAGAACAGAAAGAAGATTGATAATCACCCTATTCCTCACCATCATAATTCATTCAGTGGTCACCTACTGGGTCCATAATACATATGTGCCAGGCACTGTGTTAAGTGCTGAGGATACAGAGGAAAAAGTGTCTGCTTACAAGATTTCACAATCTACTAGGAAATTCGAGGCCACAAATTTAAATTCCTATAGAGACCAACCCTGAAACCTTTCAGCCTGGAGAGAAAAAACTTGATGTATTTACTCAAATACATGACTTTCAAAAAACCGATTTTATTCTGGTAAAATATAATTACTCTCTGGTAAGTACTCCTTACTGAGGAGGAGATGGCATAATAATAAATCCAATATTAGACTTCTGAATGAAAATTCTCAACCCTTTTCCTTACTGGCTCCAATTTCCAAAGTTGTAGCAGAAGTAATTTACTTGAAACAGCTGAACAACTAAAGGCAAAATATCTACAGTCAATTTTTAAAAATCTTTTAAAATTAATCTAGGCAACACTAGCTCTGTGTGACATACCTTATGCCAAAATATCAAGAAGATTCTTTGAACATGGCAAATTATGGAATCCTATCTGCCAGGTTCTGGAGACCATGACAGTAACTGAAATAACTAGGCTTTAACAAGTGAGACTGCTTATAATATCATAACTGTTTCTGAAAAATACATGACCTCTAACTACTGGCTTATTTATACCCTAAATTTTTCCACAAAGGATTGGAAGCAGCTAATATAAAGCGAAGCACATGAATTACATGCACCTGGCTTTGAATTATGGCTCTGCCGTTTACTATTTATAATCTTTGGGCCCTTAACTTCTGAGATTCAGTTTCTTAATCTGTAATAATGAGGACCACAATCGTACTATGTTGGGTCACAGGAAGGATAAGATGAAATAGCATGTAGTATCTGGCATATACTAAGTGTCAGTTTTGTGCCTTCCTTATCCAAAAGTATGCTATGTAGAAAAAGGATAAGGTGGAATTTTAAATGATTTTTTTAACACATTGATACGTGCCAAGCAGAAATGTGGACTGATTATGAGTTGCAAATGTTACCGTTTGCATGTAACAATCAGGCTCAAAGCAAATTCAATTTCTTTTCACAAGGTCAGCACTTTGAGAACATGTTATTAACCTTTTAGCTACACTGTTTAACGCAAAAAAAAAAAAAAAAAATGTGAAGGAAAAAATGAATGAAAAGACCCTATTGGCATACTGATTTTCACACTATCCATTCAAAGAATGATTAAACGTTCTAAATTCAATTTTCTTATAAAACATCTATAGAATTAAACGGGCTAACATAATTTTAAATGTAATTCTGCTAGTCTTATAAACGTGATTTCCTTTAAAAAATATTCAGTAACTTATCTCAAGATCTTTTCTATTGAAAAGCAGCGTTTAGTTTAGATTTTAAAAATATGGTCCAAGTCACAAAATACTAAGTACCAGTCGTAAGCACTATTACAACTCTGCTCACGTTAGGGAGAGCAAGTGAACATTTTAAACAGCAGTGGAGGTGACTAGGAAAAAAACTGAAAAGCGATTTGAACTGATCCTCCTCCCCCTCCATTATACCCGAGAATGCAAGTGTCCCGCATCTCACTCAGATCAAACTGAGCCTCGGTCTTACTGACGTAACCGGTAACCCTATCCACCTCTCACACTGCGGAGGCCGGCAGGGCAGCGGCTGCCGCCAAGTACACCACTCATCCGAGCCTGCCCCATTCCACCCCCGCGTTTCAGTCATGCTTTCCAGAAATGGGGTCACTCACTAACTATTACACACACGCAGCCTATCATCCTGTAATCCCCCAAAGTCCGCTGCGGGGATAGAAGACAGCAAAAAGTCAAGAAGGAAGAATCACAGACAAGCCACCATCAGGAATTGATTTTCCACTTCGGAGAGGAGCGCTGATGCCCAGGAGTGGGTCTCGTCTGGATTATTTTCGCAGACCCCGAGTTGGTTCTGGGACAGGGGCGGCTGCAAAAGCTCGATGCTGTGCTGTGTCCAGGGAAATTCTGTTTTGCCGTGTTTGGGTACACTGTTTGGGTTTTGGGCACTCGGTTGGTTGTCTCAGGGACGGTCACCCCGGGCGAAGAAAACCTGAAAGCCCTTTACGGCGACTGCTGATCGCCTTGAATATCACCCTCTCACCTCCAAGGACAGGAAACTCGAGTTAAAGCTCCTAGGGACGGGGTCCTTGAGCTCAGTGACCTCAGATATGGGGGAGGAGGAAGGACCTCAGGCTTCCACTTTCCCCTTTGCACCAGCAGAAACCGCTGCGGCAGACAGACTGGGGGAAGGCAAAAGCCTTGGCTGTCTTGCACCCCTTAACCAAAACCCCCACGGGTCGCCAGCCCTGCCTTGGGCCCTTCCAGTCCCCGCGCGCCCGACTCAAAGCACCAACTCTCTCCCCTGGCCGGACTCGAGAGTCTCTGCTCCCCAGTGAACCCAATCCATACCCCTCCCTTACACCCCAGAGTCACCAGGATCCAGGGGGGGCCCCAACCAGGCAGGGCCAAACTTCCCAACTCCTCTCCGGCCCCCGCTCCGCTTCCCGCTCCCCCCACGCAAAGTTGATTAAAATCGGCTTCTTGCAAAGCCCCAGCGCCCACTCCAAACCCCACGCGCCACCACACCACAGCCCCCCGAGCGAGGGAGGGGAGGTGCGGGTGGAACAGAAGGGCAAACAGACCAACCCCAACTACCCAAACCGGAATCACGGACCGAGGGGAGACGCGAGCGGCAGAGGAAGGGGCCAAGTGGCCAGCTCCAGGGAGGGGAGCTGGCCGGCGGGGGCGAGGGGAGGGGCGCACCAGCCCCCGACCGCCGGGCTGCACTCACCTCAGCGCTGTCGGACGGGCTCTCCACAGCCATCTTCTGCCACGGGTCCGCCAGCTGCGCCAGCGGCATCTTCCCCCCCGGCCCGCCGCCTTCACCGCCTCCTCCCTCCCCGCCCGCCCCGCGGCCGGCCCCGCTCTGTCGCCACCCGAGCCCCACGACAGCAGCGGCGGCAGCAGCAGCAGCACCAGCGCCGGCTGCCCGGGAGAGGGCTCGGCGCCGACACCGAGCCTCGAACGCCGCGCGCCTGGCTGACGACGTCCGCGCGCCAAGCGAGAGCCTCGCGCCGCTGCCGGGCACCGGGTCTCGCCCCTTTCTTCCTCTCCTCCTTCCGCCGCCGGGACTACAGCTCCGCCCCCCCCGCCGGTTCCCGCGCCCGCTCCCAGCAGAACAGCGGCGGCCGCGCGCTCCCCCACTTCCGCTCACAACATGGCGCCTAAGCGATACCTGTCTCTCAAAGCGAGGCTCTGCCGCCGCCGCCACCGCCGCGCGCACCCGGGGGCGGGGCTTGAGAAGACACGCCCCCTGCCGCCGCGCTTTGCCCCTCCCTCCTTCCTCGCCCTAGCCGGAGATTCTGGGCCTCGCCTACTTTCAGGAAGGGCGAGCCGGAGAGATCTGGAGGCGTCGGCGGGTGGTGGGGGAAAGAAGAGGGGAAGGGCAAGAGGAGCGAAAGGCTAGAAGCTTTTAACTGCCAAGGGTCCGAGCAGGTCGGAGGATACTTAGCGATGTAGAAAACAGTGGCCCCGCCTAGCTGGGGAGAGAGATGGGCGAGGTGCAGTGAGCGCAGTCCGGTGCCAAGGACCCGGGGAGGGAGCGTGGGGTGTCTTTTCGGTCTGACTCCTCGGTGGGTATTTGTGGGCACGTCATGTCTATGGGCACATCCTTTAATGGGCCAGGACCCGCCCTATCCAGGCTCACACGCTGAGCATTCACCTGCCCCCCCTCCTTAACGCACCCCACGACGGGGACACGTAAGGCTTTGTGCCCTGGAGCCCCCTGGAGGTTTGGCTCTCGGTTTAAGGCTCTCCAAATCGAGGCTCTGGTTATATTTTTAATGTTTGGAATGTATTTGTCTTGCTTGAGTTGCCCCCCACCCAAAGTCTGCAGAGCCCTCAGGCATCATTAGCCTCGGCTCTCGAAGTCCCCCACTCCCTGATACCTAAATCTGCACGAAGAAAACAAGGATGTTTCTTGAGGCCGCCCCTCTCGGCAGAGGTTGGGGAATTATTTTAAAATATACTGTTGGCAGGAGCCTGGGGTTCCTGCTCCTCTTGTTGACTTTAAATAAAAGATTAGATTAAAAAACCAGGCTGGCCAAGGGTGGAGGAGGGAGAGTGAGGGAGGGGCTCTAACTCCTCCTCCGGCCTAAGATAGGGAAGCCCTGGGTTAAGGAAACCCAATCCCCAGACGGCAACGGAATCCAAGAGGACGGAGTGTTTGTGGGGAGAGGCCTGGGCTCCTGGACTGAGTCCCGCCGGGGGTGGGGGTGGGGGGTTCTACCCCGTGTTCTCCGCGCCGGGTGCCTTGCGAGCTCCGTACGCGTGGGCAAAATTGCGTAAAAGTCCCCGGGCTGAGTGGAAAGGTACTGCAGCCACCGGTCAGCCCGACCCCCCCCCCCCCCGCCACAAGGAAAAGGAAAAAAGTAAAGGGAAATCTCCAGGCCGGCCAGTGCCTTCACCCCCTCCGGCCTCAGCTCAGGCGCCCCAGTCCTCCCACGCCCGGCGGCCACAACGCGTCCCCCACTGAGCTTCCGGTGCACGCCTCTTAACAGCTCCCTTTCATCATCCCGGGACCCAGACACCTGGCGAGCACTCGTCCTCCTCCCTAACGCAGGTGTGAGGTTGAGATTAGAGCCCCACACCTAGCTGGCCTGGTCTGCGCGGGCGGTGCAAGGTTTCTCGCTGGGCCCGAGGGAGGCAGGTGCTGGGATCTTTCTGCTGCCTTCGCCTGCGCGCCCTCTGGCACAAGCTCGAGGCCCGGGAGCCTCGTGGCCACCTGAAGAGGCTCCATCTGTTTAGGGAACCTGAGGCCGGAAGTCCTTGCTGCGCGCCCTGTCTTGCAGCCTTGGACTCAGGGGGACAACTCAGGGTTGAGCAACATCTGGGTAGGCTCAACGTGGTCTGGGGGGTGGGGAGGATTTAGCTCGTGATTTTGTCACCTCCCCCAACATGCTTGATTCAAGTGCTGCAAATCCAGTCTGAATCCAAACTTAACTAATTTTGGTAGCACCGACTCCGTAATTCCAGACGGTAAAAACAATTCACAGAAGTTTCAGGATAAGGAGTTGTGTATTGTTTTGCATTTACGTAGGAAGTGCCTAATTTGTCTTTCATTTACATTGCAAAGCCACATTACCATTACTTATAGCGAAAAGAAGTTGGTCAGTTTAGTTGTTTTAAGGTAAATTAGCTCGCTAAACAGTGATCAATTATTCCAACTAACATTCTTGCTTTGATAAAATCATACCTATTTAAGGAGACAATTATGTGTCCTAACACAGCCCCGTGTGAATAATTCACTGTAAGGGTGAACCAGCCTTTTTAAAATCAAATTGTTTACTGAAAAGTTGATTTCAGTATCAACTTTTATTCTTTTTACCTCGAGAACTAGAAGAATAACTTCTAAAACAAAGTTAATGTGAACAGTAGTCACATTGCAGGAATGAAGCATGAAATAGACTGTTAATAATGGTCTGTGTACCTGATAAGTATTTGTGAATTGATTTAGAAAAAGCACCATTCCGGGGCGCCTGGGTGGCGCAGTCGGTTAAGCGTCCGACTTCAGCCAGGTCAAGATTTCGCAGTCCGTGAGTTCGAGCCCCGCGTCGAGCTCTGGGCTGATGGCTCGGAGCCTGGAGCCTGTTTCCGATTCTGTGTCTCCTTCTCTCTCTGCCCCTCCCCTGTTCATGCTCTGTCTCTCTCTGTCCCAAAAATAAATAAAAACGTTGAAAAAAAATTAAAAAAAGAAACAGCACCATTCTCCTTCCTTTGGCCCAAAGAGAAAAGCGATATTTTTTCTTTCAGTTAACAAACCGTTTTTCGTTTATTTATTTTATAAATACAAGAGAAGTGCAAGAATTGGGGAATTGGGGTGGGAGAATTTGGGAAAATCAAATGAGGCTGGGGGATATTTCTTGTAGGTGGCTGCAAAAAGAGTTATTTGAACAGAGAAGCTGACATTACCCTGAGCAGGAGTAATTTTTTTTCTTTCCTGTTTAAGAGAGGAAAACCCTTAAGTGTAGTTATTCAAAGAATAGATGCCTCTAGAGATCACCCTGTGCAGGCTAATATGGTAGCTACTAGCCACACAGGGCTCTTGAAATACTTAAAATAAGATTGGCTGGTCGCAAATGAGATGTGCTGTAAGTGTAAAGTTCACACCAGATTTCAAAGACTTAGTACAAACAAAGAATGTAAAGTAGCTCAGTAATAATTTTTATACTGACTACATGTTGAAACAATATTTTGAAAATATGGAGTTAAAATATTTCATTAAAATTCATTTCACCTGTTTCTTATACTTTTTCACATGACTACTATAAAACGTACACTTATACACTTATATATGGGGCTTACTTGTCAAGAATGGAATTATAGTTCTAGAGGACAACACTACTTTAGAACTTTCACATTCAGCCTTTTATGTCCTAATATAATGTTAAGTGATATCCTCACATCCTACTGTCTTTTTGCTGCTTGGTGTACAACCAGCACAAAGGGCTGATTCTATGCACCCCCTCCCCCGCATAAGTCTCTCAGTCAGAACCGAAATATTGGAAAGTTATTACTTGAAGCTACAGCAAAAGGAAACAGCAAACCTCAGTCGAAAATCTGGACTAGATTTCCAAGAAATCATTCCTGATGTATGACAAGACAACCAAATTTAACTTCCTCTGTCCCCAACAATTTCCTGCTATAATTACAACCTTTGTATACAAGTTTAAATGGGCATTTACTTAACAAAATAACATTTGTTCAAAAAATGGAGTTCCATCAGTCTGGAAAAGTTACAAGATGACTAACACTGGCTCATGGCACAATCTCTACCTTATATACATCCAGAATTCACAGCTCTATTACATATAGTTTTGTTACTACTATAGAAAACCCATGAGGTGTAATCACTGTCAGCTCTCTGGAAAGTCCTTTCCCTTTACATTATTTGAAGCATGTTTATTATTCACAAAAAAAGAAAAATTGCTAGAGACTATTTAACAATTTCTTTACAGAGAGAAAGAAAGCTTAGGTTCAAATTATCTCATGTAAGATAATAATCAAACAAAATACATGGTGACATATCTTGCATGTATACAAATTTTGTGTTTTTTAAGTTCCCAAATAAATATCAAGAATATTTTCTTAATTGACACACATCTTAAGTGACAACAGGAATTTCTACATCTATTTGAACATTTTAGTTGAGAGAATTCAAATTTGGGGAAATGTAAGGATTTTCTCTAGGTTCCCCTCAAGATACAAAGTTCAATGATTCTAGAGTTGCCTATGATGAAAGACGCTGATATACTCTATAAAGAGCTAAGGGTATTCTATGATACAAATACTTGAAATGCGTCTTTAACATTCTTCCCAGTAAGGCAGTATGGGATCATGATAAAAGCTGAGACAGGCCTTGGCCCAAACTGCAGGTTCCTTTATGTCTTTAAACTTCAACTTGTTGGCCTAGAAAAGGGTCTGGCACATAGTAGTTGCTCAGTCAATGTTTGCAGACTAAGCTTTGTTTTCCTCATTTGAAAATAAGGATGATAATAATACACACCTGGTAGGACTGATAGGAAGATTAAATGGAAACAATGTCTGTAAAGCATTCAGCACAAAGCCTGCCACATAGGAACCACTCAATAAGTGGAGGCATTGTTATCAGCTTCAGAAAGGGAGTATTCCTGCCTATATAATGTAATTCAAATACTTCACTCAAAAGTTATGGTTGTGTGAGCATTTTATTATGGTATAGTCTATTTCTTTAGTGCATTCTTGTATCACAAAAAATGATATGGTGAGTAACTTCCTGTGGAATTCAAATAAAAGAGCATGTAGGGTAACTTACTGCTCTGTTTTTCAAGCCACATATGTTGAAATGCAAATGATTACAGGTCAGTTGCCTCATAGGCTATGATCAAAACTTTGTTTATGTAATGCTCAAAAGAAACTACCCAATGTCTGATTCAAAGTTAACATTACCTGACTCATGGAGGGAGGATAGGAGGAACAGGGAAGTATGGAGGAGAGGTCTGCGTCAGACATGCTTCAATGTTTTCTTTTATTGGTTTCCAAAATGCTTAATCCTTAGAGGTGTCATGTTGTTTCAGAGTTGTTTGAAGGGAAAGAATTATGGGACTTTGAGACATGACAAGGAACTGAGAAGCCATTCTTGGAGCTTTAATAAGCTACTGTTTTCCTTCAGTTTACATTTTACTAGACTAGAAAAGACCCACTAAATGTTCTTGTTTATGAACACTAATTCATAAGAGGGAGATAATACATTAAAATTTCATTTTCAAACTGATATTAAAAACGGCTGCTTTCACATTAACCAAAAATTGCAGTACAAAGTACTCCTTCAGAGGATAAACATTGCCGTTTTCTAGCTATCAATTTAGTTTGTTTGGTCAGAGCAGTGGTTCTCAAATTTTTTCACTCCACAAACCATTTTAAAGCAAAAACCAAAGGACCACCAGTTTCTACTGATCACTGTGAAAAAAAAAAAAACCCAAAACTTTATGGGACTGTTGTTTTAGACCATGGCTGTTATTGTGGTTACATTTTTTAAAAAGTTTATATTTGTGTTTTTGAATGCAGATTTGAGTCTGCAACTAGAAAAGATACTTTAAGAAAAGCCTGACTTTTTTTTTTACTGAGTTGGATTTAAGACTAGCCCCACAACAGGACCTCCACTGAGGAAGTGACTTGGAGGAAAGCTATGGAATTAAATGGAACTCTATTCCTTGACCACCAACTGAACTCCAAGTCTATATGCTTGGAAATCTGCAGCTTTAATCACGATAATTATATGAATGAAGGAGTGTTGAATCAAATCTGTCGCAGGAAAAACTGGCTGTAGATTATTAATGCCTTACTTGTGGATGAAATATATTTTTTATCAAAACAACACACTGATTATGATTTCAGTAGCTTATTTTAAAGGCACATTCCTGTAGACTACTAAATAAAATGTATACTTTGGGGCACATAAATATTAAAGAATTCCTTTATTAAATAAGAAATTGGTACAACTTCAAGAAAAGAAAAAGAAATTGAATTTAAATAACTTACAATTGCCTACTAAATAAGGGATGAATTCTATTGACCAAATGAAATTCAAAGAAACCTTACTTAATGAAACTACATGAATATGTTGAGTTCAAGTGGTGTTCATAGTTTCGAACACTTTACCATCTTATATAATGATGGTGATGTTGACAGTAAAGCTAGACATTTACTGAGTACATACTATGTTTCAGGCACTATTGTTAAGTGCTTCACAGGTATTAATCTATTTAATATTTATTGCAATTCGTTTTCTTAAAGAAGTTTATTTACATTGAGAGAGAGAGAGAGAGAGAGAGAGAGAGAGAGAGAGCATGTGTGCATGAGAACAGGGGTAGGGGCAGAGAAAGAGGGACAGAGAGAATCCCAAGCAGGATCCACGCTGTCAGCACAGAGCCCAACACGGGGCTGGATCCCACCAGCCATGAGATCATGACCTGAGCCAAGACAAAGAGTCAGACGCTTAACTGACTGAGCCACCCAGGCACCCCAATAATCATTGCAAGTCTAAGACTACTAAATATATATTATTGGCAGCTAACACCTATTGAGTACTTGCAAACTGTTAAATGTTTACATACATTATTTTGTTTCATTCTAACAATAGATACTGTTAGCAAAAATTAGCGTTTCATTCTGATAAAGAATAAATGTTTTTCACTATAATTTTTTCAAAAAATGTTCATGAGAATGCTTGGGGAAAATGTGCCATAAAATACAATTACAGAAGTGTGTAAGAGGATCTTTGTTAAATATGTTTGCATGTCATATCACTTTCTTATTCTTTTTTTTCCACCTTGGTAGGGACAGCAAGATTCTGTGAATGTCATTTTGCAAAAAAAAAAAAAAAAAAAAAAAAAAAAAGATGTTTCAGTTTCTCCAAACAGTAATCAATATAAAGCTTTTGAAATAATGCTAAAGGAGATAATTTTCAAATGGAAACTTTTCTTTCTGTAATTCATCAAGGGTCTTTAGACCACTCTAGTGGATTGAATTGTGTCCCCCCACAATGATATATATATATATTGAAGTCCTAACACCAGTGCCTCACTATGTGACCTTATTTGGAAACAGGGTTGTTGTAGATATAATTAGTTAAGATGAGGTCACACTTGAGTACAGTGGGCTGCTAATCCAATATGACTGGTGACTTTATAAGAAGATGGCCATGTGAAGACAGAGACGCAGAGACAATGTCATGTAAAGACAGAAGATTGGAATGATACATCTACAAGCCAAGGGACACCAAAGATTGCTGGCAAACCACCAGAAGCTAGGAAGAGGCAAGAAGTTAGGAAGAGCCAAAGAAAAATTCCCTTACAGCGGTCAGAGGGAGCATGGCCCTGCTGCCACCTTGATTTTGGACATTTAGCCCCTAGAACTGTGGGCAATAAAGTTCTGTTGTTTTTAAGCCCCCCAGTTTGTGGTACTTCATTACAGCAGTCCTAGAAAACTAACACAACCACTGAGAAGATTTTTGCTTATACACTTGTGTAGCGTTTTTCACTTCTGAAAACATTATACCTACTATTAAGGATTTCCTAAAATAGCGGGTACATCTCTGTAAGCAACAGAAAAAAACAATGATAGGTGGGAATTTGGAACGTGTTTAAAAATGGATTAGGGGGGCGCCTGGGTGGCGCAGTCGGTTAAGCGTCCGACTTTAGCCAGGTCACGATCTCGCGGTCCGTGAGTTCGAGCCCCGCGTCGGGCTCTGGGCTGATGGCTCAGAGCCTGGAGCCTGTTTCCGATTCTGTGTCTCCCTCTCTCTCTGCCCCTCCCCCATTCATGCTCTGTCTCTCTCTGTCGCAAAAATAAATAAACGTTGAAAAAAATTTTTTTAAAAAATAAAAATGGATTAGGAATAGAGCCTAAACTTTAATTTCTTCAGGTTAAACACTTAATGCTGACAAAAGAATCCCTGAGTTTTATTTATAGATCTCCAGAATCCAGATGATTCTATATCAGCATTCCACCCCCCCCCCCCAGCATAGTATAATATGCACTCACTATTATTTGTTAGATTCAAGTGAAAAAAATTATGCTGCAGCTTCATAAATAGTTCCTGCTGTCTGGGAGGTCTGTGTTTGGGCTGATTAAGTTTTTCATTTGGAAAGTAACTTCTTTCTACTTCTACTTCTCTTCCTGTATTTCTCAAGGTGGTTTGTGACATTACCGGCTACTTAGTTCACCAAATTAGAAATCTAGAGTTCATCCTGTCATCCTATTCTACTCCCTCTTGCCTTGCCCACCACGTTATTTGATAACTAGATTTTGTTGATTCTATTTTCTAATCTGGATTCTGTCAAACTCTCCTACTCGACCACCCCCACTAGAGCTCAGGCCCTCACCATCTCTGGCCTGTATTTTATGATGGCTCCCTCTAGAATCTTCCTGACTTTAACCCATTTTCCACACGGTGGCCAAAGGGTGCTTCCTAAAATGAAAAATTTCATTTTGTTCATCCTCTTCTTTAAAAAAAATTTTTTTAATGTTTATTTACTTTTGAGAGAGAGATTGAGACAGACTGTGAGTGGGGGAGGGCCAGAGAGAGGAAGCAGGCTCCAGACTCTGTGGGGCTCAAACTCATGGACTGGGAGATCACGACCTGAGCTAAAGTCGGATGCCCAACCGACTGAGCCACCCAGGCTCCCCTTTGTTCATCCTCTTCTTCTTTTTTTTTTTTTTTTAATTTTTTTTCAACGTTTATTTATTTTTGGGACAGAGAGAGACACAGCATGAACGGGGGAGGGGCAGAGAGAGAGGGAGACACAGAATGGGAAACAGGTTCCAGGCTCCGAGCCATCAGCCCAGAGCCCGACGTGGGGCTCGAACTCACGGACCGCGAGATGGTGACCTGGCTGAAGTCGGACACTTAACCGACTGCGCCACCCAGGCGCCCCTCATCCTCTTCTTAAAACCCACAATGGCTTGGGGCGCCTGGGTGGCTCAGTCAGTTGAACTTCTGACTCTTGACTTTGGCTCAGGTCACGATCTCTGGATCGTGGGATCTAGCTCTGTATTAGGCTCTGTTGTGAGCATGGGGCCTGCTTAAGATTCTCTCTCTCTCCCTGTGCCCCCTCTCCTCCACTTCCACCTTCTCTAAAAAACAAACAAACAAACAAACAAACAAAAACACCTCATAATGGCTTTCCATAGCTCAGGATAAAATCCCAGAAGCTTTGCATAGATGCAAGACACCTGCCTTTTTCTCCAGCCATTAATGGCAATTAAGAGAAATAAGGATTTATCATGCCTTTTCTTGTATAAACTGTATTTCAGACCAACCATACAAATTAGTTGATGAAAGTTCTTTGTAGAAGAATTTTGGCTTATAAATGTAGAAGAAATGATAGACCTAGAAAAGCACCATTTTGAAACCTGTAATGGAAGAACTGATTTAGGCAAAAACTGTAAATTAATGAAGTCATTAGATGAAAAGTGGATGGGGAACTTGAAATGGAAGGATCAGGCTATTTCTGCTTGAACTCACTGATCATCCTTAGCACTAGAAAAGGTGGGACAACTAAACACTATAAGCCTCTTACGTCATGCAAAGGGAATCATATAGTACTACCTATGAAGTCTTCTTTCTAAGAACCTGAAGGGATTCAATTAAGCCTCTAGAGCTGTGCTGTCCATTATGGTAGCCACTTGTCACATATGACTGTTTAAACTTAAAATAAAATAAAAATCTAAAATTCATGTCCTCAGTCCAACTAATCACATTTCAAATGTCAATTTTCATCTATGGCTAGTGGCTATGGTATCCGTGTACATTGTAAAACATTTCCACTCTGGCAGAGAGTTCTATTGGACAGTGCTGCTTTAGAGCTAAGTTCTGTTTTCAGGAAAAAGGAGGCTAGAGGAAGAAATTGAATGACACCAGAAGCAAGAAAGTAGACAAATAGATAAAGCAATATTGAAAGAGAAGAACAAAGCTGGAGGTATCACAATCCCAAATTTCAAGATATACTATAAAGCAGTAATAATCAAAACGCTATGGTACTGGCACAAAACTACACACATAGATCAAGAGAACAGAATAGAGAGCCCAGAAATACACCCACACTTATATGGTTAATTAATCTATGATAAATGAGGCAAGAATATACAATGGGGAAAAGGCAGTCACTTAAATGGTGCTGGGAAAAGTGGACAGCCATATACATGCAAAAGAATGAAACTGGACCACTTACACCAGACACAAAAATAAACTCAGAATGGATTAACAGCCTAACTGTGAGACCTAAAATCATAAAGCTCCTGGAAGAAAACTAGGTAGAAACTTCTTTGACATTGGCCTCAGCAACATTTTCCTAGAAATGTCTTCTGAGGCAAGAGAAAATAAAGCAAAAATAAACAATTGGGACTACACCAAACTAAAAAGAAGCTTTTTCAGAATGAAAGAAACCATCAGCAAATGAAAAGGCAACCTACTGAATGGGAGAGGATAATTGCAAATGATATAACCAATAAAGGGTTGATATCCAAAATATATAAAGAACTTAGACAACTCAACACCAAATATCCCTACAGATAACGTGCCTGATTAAAAAATGGACAGGATCTGAATAGCATTTTTCCAAAGAAGACTACAGATGGCCAACAGACACATGAAAAAAATGCTCAACATCACTATCAGGGAAATACAAATCAAAACCACAGTGAGATATCACCTTACACCTGTCAGAATGGCTAGTAGCAAAAACACAGAAATAACAAGTGTTGGTGAGGAGGTAGAAGAAAGAGAACCTTCATGCAGTGTTGGTGGGAATGTATATTGGTGCAACCACTGTGGAAAGCAGTTATGGATATTTCTCAAAAAGTTGAAAATAAATATACCATATGATCCAGTAATTCCACGATTGTGCATCTACCCGAAGAAACAAGAGCACTGGTTCGAAAAGATACATGCACTCCTATATTTATTGTAGCATTATTTACAATAGCCAAGTATGGAAGCAGCCTAAGTGTCCATGGATAGGTGAATAGATCAAGAAGATGTGGTATATATATAAAATGTAATATTACTCAGCCATAATAAAGAATGAGATCTTGCTATTGGTGATAACATGGGTGAACCTAAAGGATATTATGCTAAGTGAAATAAGTCAGACAGATAAAGACAAATACCAAATGATTTCACTTATATGTGGAAACTAAAAAACAGAATCAAATAAACAAAAAAGCAGAAACACCCACAAATACAGAGGACTGGTGGTTGCCAGAGGGGAGGGAGGCAGGGGGATGGGCAAAATAGGTGAAGGAGAGTAGAAGGCACAGGCTTCCAGTTCTGGAATGAGTAAGTCCCAGGGATAAAAGGTACAGCATAGGGAATATAATCAATGGTATTGTAACAGCACTGCCTGGTGACAGTAGCTGCACTTGTGGTGAGCACAGCGTAATGTATAGAGCTGTTGAATCACTATGTTGTACACCTGAAACTAATGAAACATCATGTGTCAACTATACTTCAATTAAAAGATAAAATATCACTATTAAATCATGAATTCTAACAACACGAAAGAGAAAATAGGCAAATATAAAGAATGTGGGGGAGCCTGTGTGGCTCAGTCGGTTAAGCAGCTGACTTCAGCTCAGGTCATGATATCATGGTTTGTGGGCTCCAGCCCCGCGTGGGGCTCTGTGCTGACAGCTCGGAGCCTGGAGCCTGTTTCAGATTCTGTGTCTCCTCTCTCTGCCCCTCCCCCGCTCACGCTCTGTGTGTCTTTAAAAGATAAATAAACATTACCCCCCCCTCCAAAGAATGTGATTATATTCTTCAGGTTTAGTTGGTCCAATGTCTGCAACAAGTCAATGAAATGAATAAAAAGGGAGGGGAGGAGGAGGTAATTCATGCTCTATATTAAAAGAAACAACCAGATGTAATGCATGGACCTTGTTAGGATCTTGATTTAAACACACGAATTATAAATATGTTTTTGAGACAATCATGGAATTTTGATTATGGATAGAATTTTAGTGGTTTTAAAATTTTTACTAAACTGTGGATCCCATTTAGCTGTTAGGGCACCCATTTCCCTAACTTTAACATCTGTGGCAGCTTCAAGTGAGAAAGAGGACTCCAAGTCTGTCCACAGGACATCCTGAATGTAGTGAGTGAGCAAGCAGGGAACAAGGCAAAAGCAAGCAAATATGGACATTGGGGAGAGAAGAGTTGTCCCTTCTGTTTGGCAAAAGGACCGCCCACGGCAAACAGTCCCCGAGTGCGGCAGAACTTTAGAACTAGTCTAAGGTGTGTATCACTCTCCCAGGTATGTCTGCTCTTTGGGAGCAAGATGGGGCTGTAGTTCTGAGAAGGATTGGAAGCCAACTGTATTGTTAATAGAGAATAATCAGTTTGATGTGAAGCCAAGAGACCAGAATTGAGGTCTAGGACCGGGAGATGGGGCTGGCAGGAATGAGAAAAGAAGGTGGATCTGGGGTTGGAATTTCCACCATGGTATTATAAGCCTGGATGATTGGAGAAATCAGGTGAACTCTAGCACCCTGGAGAGAAGACAGCCAGATGAGCAGATTGCTCTCCCCTTTCCTTTACGGAGGAAAGGCTCAACTCCAGAACCCTGTATCTTACAGTGGTACTTAAAGACAGAAGGACGATTTTCAAATCCCATTTGCTAGATTGGATTCCACTAGTTTCAGACTGCACAAAATTTGCTTCCTTTGGTTGTCCTTTTCCTCTTCCCCCCCCCAAATATGGGTCATATCCAAAGTTCTACCTTTTAAAAGGTATTTGATTTTTAACTATGATAACAAACACATAATGTAAAATTTGCCATCTTATCCACTTAAGGGTATAGGTCAGTCAGTAGTGTTAAGTATATTTACACTATTGTGCAACTGATCTCCAGAACTTTTTCATCTTGCAAAACTGAAACTCTGTACTCATTAAACAACAACTTCCATTTCTCCCTCCCCTCTCTGGCCACCACCATTATACTTTCTGCTTTTATGAATTTCACTATTTTAAATGTGTCATATAAGTGGAATCATACAGTTTTTGTCTTCTTGTGACTGGCTTATTTCACTTAGCATGACATCTTCAAGGTACATTTCTTTCCTTTTTAAGGCTGAATAATATTCCACTGTGTGTATATACCACGTTTTATTTATCCATTGTTCTGTCGAACACTTAGGATTGCTTCCACCTCTTGGCTATTGTGAGTAATGCTACTATGAACATGGGTGTGCAAAGTCAAAGTCCTTTGACTACTTTGGTAGATTGCAAAATGGCCATAAATTATTCCCCTTTCTGTATCCATGCCCCTTTGTGATGTGACTTTGCAGTTCTCCCATCAAAGTGTGGAGTTTACTTCCTTACTACTTGAATTTGAGACAGCCTGATGACTAGCTTTGGCCAGCAGAATGAAATGGAAGCAGTGTGTTTCTGGTTCCAAGTCTGAGCCTTAAAAGGTTTTGCACACTTATGCTTGCTCTCTTGGAATTCATGTGTACAAGCCAAGGTTAGACTAACAAGACAATGAGAGAGCATATGGAGCAGAGATGAACCATCTCTGATGAGGTCTGAAAGATGTGCATTCTACATAATAGATAGGTAGCAATTATGGAGTCATACTCATAAAGTTTGAGTGGTGAGTTTTATCAATATCCACTTCAACATAATTCCAACAACTATCAGCAAAGCTGACACATGAGTGAGCCTGCAAGAGACCAATATAAATGTCCAGCTGAACTCAACCCAGATTGCTAACCCACAGAATTATGAGCTAAATAATTGGGTGTTGTTTTAAGTATTTTTGATTTGCTATGCAGCAATAGATAAATGCTACATATTATTTATCTTTTAACTGTATGACTTCCTTGGAAATTTCATCCAATTTCTCAGAGACTTCAATGATCACTTCTATATTAAATGACTCCAAATCACCCTCCCTAGCCTTGACTCTGATCTTTTGCACAGGCTTATCTTCTTTTCTTTTTTTTCTTTTTTTTTTTTCAACGTTTATTTATTTTTGGGACAGAGAGAGACAGAGCATGAACGGGGGAGGGGCAGAGAGAGAGGGAGACACAGAATGGGAAACAGGCTCCAGGCTCTGAGCCATCAGCCCAGAGCCCGACGCGGGGCTCGAACTCACGGACCGCGAGATCGTGACCTGGTGCACAGCCTTATCTTGAATTTAGAAGTTTATGTTGCATACTCCCTCTGGATATCTTGTTAACACTTCAAACTCAAGGTTTTGAAATCTGAATTTATTATATAATATCCAACCTTTATATCCACTACTGATGTTTCTATTTCTGTTGGTGGTACTATCACTCTTTTAGCCAACCATACTTGAAACTTCAGTGTCGTCTTTGATACCTCTCACTTCTTCCCATAGATGATATTTTTCAAAGTAATTTTTTTTTGCCATCTTTCCTATCTTTATGTCTATAGAACTACTCACTCATCAAAGCTTTCTTACTGTTCTCCCATCTCTGGCCTCTGCATCCTCCAATTAATCTCATACACTGATTTCAGTTTCACTTTTCTGAGATTCAGAGTGATGAGTTCACTCCTCAGCTTTTCTCATTACAATCATATTTTCCTTATGTTTGCCTATTTCAACATCTGGGTCATCTCCATTGATTTTCTCCGTTGTTATTTTTTCTCTTGAGTGTGGGTCATGTTTTTCTCTTTCTTCATATGTCTAATAATTTTGGATTGTATCCTGGATATTGTAAATGACATGTTTTTGAGATTCTGGATTCTGTTCTCTTCCTCCAAAGGAGCTTTTTGTTTGTTTTTGCAGGCAGTTAACTTGGCTGAGCTCACATTCCAAACTGTTTCCCCTATGGTGGGCAGCAGCTAAAAATCTCAGTTGTTGTTGTTGTTGTTGTTGTTGTTGTTGTTTTTAACCTTACCTGGACTTTTTGGAGTCTGCTCTCTATATGTGTACTTCTAGGATCAGCCAGAGATTTAGGCGAAGTTTAAACATAGAACTTAAAGTATTCCCTTTCTGCCTCTCTGTTCAGATTTCTATCCCGTCCCCCGCCTCAGTCTAAACTCTGCCCTTGGGTTTGTCAAACCAAGAAAACTGAGTGTTTAGCTGCCCTGCCAGGTGAAGACTGGAACTTGCCTTCAGGCAAGAAGCTATAAAATAAATATGGGAAGAGCTGATGCTGTCCTTCAAGTGTTGACGCTGCCCACCCCCCCCCCCCGCCCTGCCTCCTGCCACCCCAGCATCTGCCTGCTTTTGTTTTGCTCTCCAGCGACTTCAGGTAGGATTTAAAAAACAATCTTTTCAAGAGTTTATACTTCTCATCTAGAGAAGAGTGGTCACAAAGGAGCTACTCCTACTTTATCAGGAGCAGAGTCACTCCACTGATTCCTACTCAACTTTGACCAAATCTAGGACTTGGTATCTATTACAGACTCTCCCTAAATGGATTACCCATGTTTCCCCACTTCTGCTCAGTGCCTTGCTGTCCCTGAGCTTTGTGAACAAAATGCCTTTCTGATCTCTGCCTATCAAAATGCTATCCACCTCTCAAGTGCCCCAGGGCTTGGTCCTAGGTCTCTGTCCTACTCTATCAACACTTTCTCCCTACTGATCTTATCCAGGTCCATGGCTTTAAAGACCATCTATATGGTAATGATTTATAAATCTATGTCCTCAGCCCATTTGTCACCACTGATCTCCAGATTTGTATATGTAACTGTCTACTTGATATCTCCACTTGGATGTCTAAAGGTTATGTCAAACTTAACATGGTCAAATTAGAATTCTTGTTTATCTCTTCCCTCAGGCTTACTCCTGATGCAGGTCCTCTCAATTGCAGTAAATGTCACCACCATATATAAGCCAAAATCCTGGGAGTCATCTTTAATTCTTCTACTTCCTTTACACTCCATATGCTATCTATCAGGAAGTCTTTGGGCTCTAACTTCACCATGGATCTTGAATCTAGCCACCTCTCTCACCCCCGGTCACCATTGGAATTTAAGTCACCATGATCTCTCACCTGTACTTTTTCAATTGCTGACTCCGAGGTATTCCTGCTGCTATGCTTACTTCCCAACAACACCTCCATCCTGCAACCACAGGAATCTTTTAAAAATGCAAACCAGATCATGTTACCTTCCTGCTCAACCCTTCAGTGCCTTCCCAAAGCACTTAGAGTAAAATCCAGACTCCCTCCTATGGCCTACATGGTCTTACATGATTTGAACCCCACCTACCGCTTTGACTTCATCTTCTATTGCTCTCCCCTTTCCTCATTACGCTCTGCCCACACTGGCCCTACTTCTATTTCTTGATTTCACCAAACTCTTTCCCTTTCCCTGGAACACTCCACTCTCAAATCTTTATCTTCTTGTCATCTACATTCCCCATTGGATCGCACCTTCTGTGAGGGCTGGGACCTTTCCAGTAAATTTTTCTTGAAAGAAGGAATGAATTCAGCATCAATGTACTTTCTCCACAAAGCCTTTCCTGTACCTCTCTGATGGCAATATTCTCTCACTGTCCTTGAATTTTATATCCACATCTCATTTAACATTTCCTGCTTCCTATCTCTTGTTGCAGTCATTTGTGTATGTGTTTTATCTTGTCAAATTAACTCTGATATCAGAACGGGCAGAATCCCTGTCTGATTCATCTAAATATTTCCCACCTGGCCTACTACAGGGCTTTGCACGGAGTGATGCTTAGAAATGTTGAGTGAGTGAATAAATAGCCAAGACACTCTTTATTTCTCTTGAAGGGGAGTATTATTAACATTAAAAACAGCACCAACAACTGTCTTAGGCTATTGCTAAATTCCTTTGAAATTAATGAAACATAATTCACTAAAGCCTATTTTATGAAATGTTTTAAGTGGTTTGCAATGTTCTAGTGCTTAACTAGAAATGGCAGAAGCTACTGAAGTATTCTGATTGAGGTACATTTGAACAACACTGCCTGAAATGTTCATGCAACCAATATATCTAAATGTCCTAAAAACATACCAATGAGTCATGACTAATTCAGCCAACAGAATTCTGTGGGTACATTCTATATAATGGATAGGTAGCAATTTATGGAGTCGTACTCATAAAGTTTGAATGATGAGTGTTATCAAAACTCATTTCAACATAATTCCAGTCCCTGAAATAGAAAAATTTTCACTATGATTATACAAATCTTACAGCTGAACCTTAAATAGACTGCTTTTTATGATCTCATCTTCTTCCTTAGCTCCATTTTACTTATTCTCTCTAGTTTTCCAGCTCTTGCTTCTGAACTATGGTTTTCCCTCATACTATTTCAAGCCCCTATTCAGAATCTAAACTCATTCACCAAGCCCGTTAATATCATATCACCTTCATCTCAGAGAGAAATACTTTTAAATATATTTTTTCATCTCATAGAACTATTCACAAGTTTTATTGTCACAGTTTGCTGGTCATCTTCAGCTCTTTTTACTTGCTTTATTAACTTTTTATATAGAAAAATCAATGCTTTAGATTGTGGATTATTTATTTGGGGGTGACTGTTTACTTTTCCATTTTCTCTATTTTTCTGTTTTGCATGTATTCTGCTATATTTTTCTTAGGTTCAACACAGAGGAGTTTTAATAAATTGAAAAGAGAAATTAAAGCAGAGCCAACATGGAAAAATGACTGAAAACTATGTGACTAAGGTAAATGAAATGCAAAGTTAAGATGCTTCTAATCTTGAACTGCAAAAGACATTGCTCATAAATGACACTGTGGAACAAAGTATTAAATAATTCAAGACCATTGATGTCATTGTTATCTGCACAAAAACATTTAACTGAAGATAAATAATCTTTTCTCTCTTCAAGTTATTTTGTATAAGAGATTTCCCCTTCTTGTACAAATTTAAATTCTACTTATCTTTTTATCCCAGTGGCTAAGCTTCTAGAGTAATGCACAAAAGTCTAGTTAACATGAAATGAAGCTAAAATATTGCCCTTTTGCATTTATACCAGAAGTGGCTTATCAGTTAGGTTGTTTTTGACCGCAAAGAGATGAAGACCCAACTCAAAGAAGCTTAAGGAAAAAGGAAATTGTTATCTTATTTACCAAGAAAACTAAGGATAGAGTGATTGCGAGGTTAATTAATTTAGAGGCTTGATAATGTTATTGAAAGCCCAGGCTCTTTTCATAGAATTCTCTGCCATTCTCCGAGAATTGGTTTGGTCCTCAGGCATGTCCCATCATATCTGCAAGATGTTTACAACAATTCCTACTGTCATGTGTAGACAACAGAAATTTATTCTCTTGTAGTTCTGTTGGCTAGAAAGAAGTCCAAAATCAGTTGTCAGCAGGATTGTTTCCTTCTGGAGGCCCTGAGAGAGAATCCATTTCATGCTTCTCCCCTAGTTTTTGCTACTTACTAGCAATCCTTGGCATTCCTTGGCTTGTAGATACATCCCTCCAACATATGTCTTTGTCCTAACATAGTGCTTTCCCCCATGGGTCTTTGTGTCCTCACACGGCTTTCTTATAAGAACACCAGTTATTGGTTTAGGGGCCTTCCTAATCCAGTATGAGCTCATCTTAACTAATTACATCTGCAAAGACCCTATTTCCAAGTAAGGCCACATTCAGAGGGTATGGGTGGACATGAATTTTGGGGGATACTATTCAACCCAGGACAGTGGTTAATTGCTTTCCAGATCCTTGTATAACTTAATGGGAAAGAAAGAATTTTTCCAAAGGCAAGTCAGTAGCCTGTCTGATGGTAAGTGAAATGAAGAACACTATAATGAACTTCTTTCACTATTAAAAAATTGTACTTCCATGCATAAGCGTTTAACACATTCCAATAGAATCTGTTAAAATGTGTACATACAACTCTGTAAAAACTGCTATTTTATTTTTGAAGGGCTCCTTCTATATTCTCTGAATACATTATAGGTATTGAGCAACTCTCTCTATAATGTTCATGCACAGATCTGTATACATGTGTGAGACTACATGAATACTGTAGGTACCAGACAGCTTGCTTTGTAGTGGATGTTTAATGGCAAATATACATTTGATGACGTTTTAGGAAAATTATATTAAAATACAGCAAAATCAGAAACAATAATCCTGACTGGATAGTATTTAACAAAGAAGGATTCTCAATATAATTTCCCGAAGTATGTCCAATAAGTTGTAAAGTTCTTGATGCAATCTTTCCCAAGGCTTCTTCCTTCCATAAATAGAAGCTCATTTTTAAATACCTCTGGCACTATTATTGCTTTACTCTTAGATATCAGGATGAACATAGATTTTAACATGCTGGCTTCTCAGGGTAAAAACTGGCCAGCAATTTATCAGAATACCATGGAAAATTATTGAACTCAGACCACTTAAGCATTGCTAGAAAGATCAGGAAAGAAGACAGGAACTGGTTAGTATCTTAGAAAACTCCTTTTTGGCTTTTGTGATAAATATGGGTAATAGATATCATGTTCTTCCCTTGTCCAGAGACTCTAGAGGCATTGGTGGATAAATTGTCACAAATATAAGAGCATCTTGTTATTTCTCTTATGTAACAATTATCACACTTATAATTACTTATTTGTGATCTTCTCTATTCTAATATAAGTCCCATGAGAAGAAGGACTAAGCCTGTTTTATTTTTGTGTCCCTAAGGCTTGGCACAGTGACTAGCAAAGGTGAGTCGAAATAGAAATGGGCTTAACTTCTTATGGATATGGATAACTCCACTGGTAAATATTGAATGAGATTCCATGGCACCCTATTAGAATTAATACTTTTTTAGTGTCACGTTGGCTGACACTGCAAGGTACTCCCCGGTAACCATTCTCTTCATCTTTAGTTGGGAACATGGCTACCTAAAACAAAGACTACATTTCCCAGTTTCCCTTGCAACTCAGTGTGGCCAATGGATATTAGCAAAAATGATGTGTGGTAGTTTCCAAGAATCCTCCTTAAAAGATGGCCAATGTGTGTTCTTTGTCTCTAATCTTATTTTCCCTTTCTTCATCTTGCTGCCCAAAGCACAGGTATGATGACTGGAACTCTTAGCTACTATTTTAGGCCACAAGGATGAGGGCCACACCCTAGGGTTGTAAGGAACTTGGGTTCTTGAGGATTTGTGAAGCAGGGCTCTTATATCAGCCCTGGATTGCTTACTTTTTTAGAGTCCCCCTCCCCTCCGCAAGGTTTTTATGTGAGAGAGAAATAAATTTTTACCTATTTAAGCCACAGTTATTTTGGGTCTTTGCTATTTGCTACCAAATCTAATCTAAGTGATAGATAGAAATAAGATTTTAGGATGCTACAGCTGGAAGATGGCTTGATTGGAGCTCACCACTCTCATTTGACAATTGATGACCAAAAATGTTAAATCATTGACCCAGGTCATGAAAATGGAATGGAGGTAAAGTCAGGTCTAAAATCCAGTTCACTTCAGATCTCTTTTTCTTACTCCATTTTGCCTATTTAATGAAACAGATATATCAAAAATAGTTGGTATCTTCATTCTTATTTTTCCATTGACTTTAGTTACAATATTACAGGTATTACTAGTCACAGGTTAATAGTCCTTTAGTTAATTGACTTGAAAATTTGGTGGAAAAGGTGGTATTTCTTCCATATCTACTGATCCTCAGCTATATGCTTGAAAATGTCAGAGTTTTGTATTTGTTTATGAAGATATTAAATTAGGCTAATACAACTGGATTATAAGATAACGCCTCACCACTGGTGTATGTAACCACATCAACATGATCTACCGTAACTTGAATATTCTTTGGACATAATTTTAGCTTGATACAAAAAATGACTACTTACTTTACCAAGTCTTTGTGCCAAGTTTATCAATGAGACATACTTCTTGTGGACTATATAATAAAATCTGAAATAGCAGGTCATGAAAGTTAATGCTGTTTCCAGAAGTTATTACCTTACAAAGAAGCTTGGGTATTGGGAGAAATCTTAACTATAAAATATATTGAGTAACCAAGGACAGAGCCAGAGACTTCTCTAGCTGAGTTCTGGTTCTCAATCTTAAATATTTCATGCTCCATTTCTTTCTAGTATAAATCTTGAAACTATAATTGCCAGATATTAATCAAAGATCACATATATAATGATGATTTTTATCTAGCCAAAGATGTGACTGGTGCCCTCATTACAGTAAACTGAATAATAATGTATAACTTGAAAATCAAACATTGCCAATAGATTGACTTTGGAATCTTTCTGGCATGATAAAGTTGTTGGTTTGATTCCAATAATTTAGAATTTGTGGGAATTTTATTGTATTTATTTTGTAAAATCCTTAAAAAGTTCAAGTAATAGCATAATACAGAAATATTTAGGGGAGTATATGTTTATCTGCACTAGTGTGGGAGAATGTTAAAGGACATAAGTTGTACTAAGGCAGTAGTTCATAAATATTTTGAGGTCATAATCCCTTGAGAATTTGATGTAATTTATGGATCTACCCCAAGAAAATACCTATACCCAAGGTAGCAGACTTAATAGGGATTATCTCCCTAGTACCTTTCTTCTGGAAACTGCTTTTCCATCTACTTGGTTATCACAGGAGCCCCAATGCTGGTGCAACAAGAGCTCACCCCTGGCTGCAACTTATTGGTCAGTAGATAAACCGAGTCAAGCCAATCAGAGTCAGCCCAAGACTTGCCAACAAAAAAGGAGAAAGCCAATCTGTCACCAGATACTTAAAAAAGTGAGATTTAGGGGGGGTCCTGAGTGGCTCAGTCAGCTAAGCGTCTGACTCTTGATGTCAACTCAGGTCATGACCTCAGGGTTCATGAGTTCAAGCCCCATGTTGGGCTCTGCACTCATGGCACAGACCCTGCTTGGGATTCTGTATCTCCCTTTCTCTCTGTCCCTCCCCTGTTCATGCGCGCTCTCTTTCCCTCCCTTTTTCAAAATAAATAAACTTAAAAAAAGTAACGTCTTAGAGTTTGTATGCTATATAATATTATTTTAAAAAGTGAGATTTAAAGGTCTTATGTATTGGTTAGTCATGTTTTCCATCACCTGGACAAAGTCAGTTTGCAGCAAGGAGAAGAATAAAGCCAATGAGCAGAGAGAAATGTGATAGAATTCATCAAGTGTGTGTCTTATTCTAGTAGTTTCTAAGGCTCAGCCAATCATATTTCCGACTTTGGATTTTGTGAGAAATCGTAATCCTAACTTCCTCTTTCTTCTGGAACAACTTTAGCTTGAGTATTTTTCACTTGCAAAAGATAGAGTACTACCTACAGCACACAGATACACATGAAACTGTCCCTGCAACATTAGGGGATTTGCCAAGGGCTAAGAACTCCATGTATTAGTGTGATTACTCACGATCAAAAGGATTTTGCTAATTAAACATGAATCATCTGAATAAATGAAGTAATTTCAATGTGTCTCATATTTACAAAAGTCTGTAAACAGTTTAGATTATTGTATATATGTATGAAACAACTTTTGTTTCATTAGCAGTGTCCTACAATTTATACTTTCCCTATTTCAGACTTCTCCATCCATACTCTCAAGATTTTAAAAAAGTCTTAAGTGCTTTTAACATTATTGCATTGATTTTCCTTTTGAATATAAAATGAGAGAAAAGAAACAACAGCATGCCACTTTATTTTCTCCTGCTCTAGGAAGCAACTGGGTCCTAGTAAACCATAAAATAAAATTTATAGTAGTTCAGTTTGTGAACCAGAATGAAAATTTTATTAATTTATAAAAGGGTGTAGACTTTACTAGTGATTTGAACCACAGAGTCTTTTCTCCAAGGTACTCCCTTCATGATACACAGAGAAACCATCTTATTTATCAGAAGGTCATGCTGATGAAGATGGAATTGCAGAGAGAAGAAATTGGATGATAAGAGATATAGTATCCAGGCTTTGCTAGATCCTAATGAACTACTCTTCTCAAAAACAGAACTGTAGTCAATTGGAAAGTTATAGATAGCCTTCTCATTGCACTGACAATTATTTTTTGGCATCTGTTCTGCTGGATGGATTCTGGATATCTTCTTGAATTTTTAAAATTTTCATCAGAGACATTACCTTCTCTCTGTCTTTTGACTGGTTTGCTTATCATGTAGACCCTGGCTTTCGCCTTTACTTCCTGGACCAGGAGCTCTTTATTACTTGCCAGGTCCAGCAGGTTTGACCAGAAGGTCCACAGAAAGCTGACTATTGGAGGCAATTCCACTTCCAATCATGAGAATAAACTTAACAAAACTAAAAGAAAAACATGGAACAGCAACTTGTGCAAATTATAGGGTCACAGCCTGAGAATAAACTTGTAACATAGTTGTGAAAGGAGAGGTTAATCTTTTGGAGGATGGAATGATTCTCTTCAGCTAAGTCTGCTCCCATTTCATTTACATGAGGCCTTCCCTTTTATAAATAGGTAGATGTAATAGAGTCTCCATGATAAGAGATATTGCTTTTTATTATATCTGTGATAGAGCTACACACAGTATTTCATCAAAGAGAGTGTCAAAATCTAGAGGCTCTCTGTATTTCCTGCTTTAAAATATTCATGCTTCCTTTCTTATATCCTTTTGATCTTATAAATACTATTGTATTTCCAAAAAAGAGAAGTTATAGGCTTTAGAAATATACATGGGTTGTGACATTTGAAGCCAGTCTCTGACATTTAGATGGACTCATATTCAAAACACATCTTTCAAAATTAGCATACAACACAGGGAAATACAGTCAGAGAAAAGTGACTATGCACACACTTCAAGGTTTTACTTCAGGTATTAAGTAGGAATCGATTTGATTGAAATAAAAAATGTCTGCAGCAGGGTTCTTGTGAGTAAACCATCTTAGAAGTGGATCCTCCAGCCCCAGTCAAGCCTTCAGATGACTGTAGCCATGGTAGACAGCTTGACTGCAACCTCAAGAGAGACTAGGACCCTGGACCTCCCAGCTAAATGACTGACAAATTCCTGAGCCACAGATATTGTAAGATAATAAATGTTTATTGTTTTAAGTTGCTAATTTTGAGGTCATTTGTTATGAAGCAATGATAACTGATAAAGCCTATAAGGTACTATGTAATCTTTCACAAGGCTACTGTTTTGTATCTTCTACCACTGTTCCTATTGTCCACTGCTTCCTGTGATTGTTTTACTATTCATTGACTCATTAAGCATTTCCCGGCCTCAGAGTTTGTGTTCTTCCTGTTCCTCCTATTTGGAGTGCTATTTCTACTTCTCTGTATATAATTCACTCCTTCAAATCACTCATGTGGAAATAACAAAAAATATATTTTAAAAATCAATAGTTTTTCTCTTTTCTAGCAATAAGTGTCTAGAAAGGGAAATTGAAAACATCTATTGCATTTATAATATTGAAAAAAAAAAACCATGAGATTCTTAACAGAAAGCTAATAAGAAATGTTCAGAAATGCCATAAAAAGGCTTATAAACTCAAACTGAAGGTTATAAAATAAAATCTTACCAGATGGAAAAACATTTCAAATCTTGGAGGAGGAGACAATATAAAAGACTTGACTCTCTCCAAATTAATATATTAATTCAATTAATTCTAGTTAGAATGCCAATAGGTGAATTTTTTTATTTAGAAAAAAAAATATTTCTTTTAACCAGGTGAAAAAATAAAGGTCTGAATAGAGTCAGGCATTTTTTTCTTTTGAAATACCAGAATTGGGGTGCCTGGGTGGCTCAGTGGGTTAAGTATACGACTCTTGATTTTGGCTCAGGTCATGATCTCATGGTTTGTGAGATCGAGCCCCATGTTGGACCCTGCATTGGTTGTGGAGCCTGCTTAAGATTCTCTCCCTCTCCCTCTGTCCCTCTTCCACTTGCTTTCTCTCTCTCTCTAAGAAAGAAAGAAAGAGAAAGAAAGAAAGAAAGAAAGAAAGAAAGAAAGAAAGAAAGAAAAAATGGGGCACCTGTGTGGCTCAGCCAGTTAAGCATCTGAGTCTTGATTTCGGCTCAGGTCATGATCTCACAGTTTGTGGGATTGAGCCCCATGTCAGGTTTTGTGTTGACAGTGCAGAGCCTGCTTGGGATTCTCTCTCTCCCTCTCTCTTTGCCCCTCCCTGGCTCATGCTCTCTTTCTCAAAATAAATAAACATGAAATATCAGAATATCAGGAGCAATATTTTCCAAATGAGAGAACATATTATAAGGTCTGATCAATATGAACAAATAGTTCAATGGAGAAACATGGAGTCGAGAAAAAGATTCCAACATGTATAAGAATTTAGTAATGACAAACAACTGTGGGAGAGAGTGGAGAATTGTGTGAGAGAGCTGAGAAATGCAAGAGAAACAAAAATTATATGAGAAAGAATTTTTAGGACAGGGAATCATGCAAGAGACAGGGATTTGTGGGAGAGGACATAGAATTGTAGGAGAGACAAGGAATTGTGGGAGAATTGTGAATACAACAAAAAACTGGGAGATGAAATTTTGGAATAGACAAAGAATTGTGGGAGAAACTAGAGAATCATGAGAGCAAATGGAGAAATGTGGGAAAGATAGGGATTTGGGGGAGTGAATGGAGAATTGTAAGAGAGAATGGGGAATTGTAGGAATAAATAGGGAAGTGTGGAATAATTTTGGGAGAGACAGAATTGTGGGGGGAAATGGAGAAATGTGGGAGCAACAGGGAACTGTGTGAGAGAAGGGGGAATTGTGGGAGAGAATGGAGAACTGTGGGAGAAATAAGGAATTGTGAGAGAATTGTGGAGAGAAGAATAATTGTGGGCCACACGGAGTTGTGCGAGAGACAAAGAATTGTGGGAGAGACCAGAGATTCATGTGAGAAAATGGAGAATTGTGGGAGAGACAGGGAATTGTCAGAAAGAATAGGGAATTGTGGGAGAGACAAAGAATTTTGGGAGACCTAAGGAATCGGAGCAACAAAGAACTGTGGGAGAAATCAGAAATTCATGAAGAAAACTGAGATATCTGGGAGAGAATTGGGAACTAATGGCAAGATAAAGAATTGTGAGAGACAAAGAGTTGTGGGAAATATAATGAACTATGGGAAAATTATGGAGAAATAGGAATTGTAGGATAACTCTGTAGAGAGAATTGTGGGAAACAGAAGGAACTGTGGAAGGGACAGGGATTGTGGGAGAAAATGGAAAATTTTGGGAGAAACCAGATAATTGTGGGAGAGAATAGGAATTGTGAGAGAAACCAGAGAATTGTGGTAGGAACCAGAGAATTTTGGGAGAGACAGGGAAATGTGGGAGAGAAGGGAGAATTGTAAGAGAAGGGAAAAGTGTGGAATAAAGATGGACTTTTTAATACATAGAGCAGGCATAACTGACCTGTGCATCTGGAAGAAAACAAAATTGGACCTTACACATACAGATAAATTTGAGATGGATTAAACACTTAAATGTTAAAAAGAAAATAATAAGTATCTTGTTAGAAAAATCTAGGAAACTACATGTAGCAGGAGGGATAGGTTAGACTTAACCAACACTGAGCCCAGGTATATATGATTTTAGAAAATTATGAAAATATTCATAACTTTAATGGACAAACAATATATTTAGAAAAACTTTAGCAACAGTAGGCAGACATAATGATATATTTAATAAAAATGAACTTTTTTTAAATGTTTATTTCTGAGACAGAGAGAGACAGAGCATGAGTGGGGGAGGGGCAGAGAGAGAGAGAGACACAGAATCTGAAGCAGGCGCCAGGCTCCGAGTTGTCAGCACAGAGCCCAACGTGGGGCTCGAACTCACAGACTGTGAGATCATGACCTGAGCTGAAGCCAGACGCTCAACTGAGCCACTCAGGTGCCCCTATAAAAAAGAACTTTTTAATTCAATGTAAAAATGGGCAAAAGATTTAAAAAGGTAATTATTTAAAAACTCACTCTTTAAAATATTTATTAACCTACGTTGTTGAATGAGAACACATTTTATTGAATGATTGAAAACATTTAAAAATATAGATCAGTTTACATTTATTTATTTATTTATTATTATTATTTTAAAAAATAGTAGTGATATAATTTCTTTTTAAAATTTTTAATGTTTATTTATTTTTGAGAGACAGAGAGAGACAGAGTGTGAGTGGGCAAGGGGCAGAGGGAGAGGGAGACACAGAATCCAAGCCAGGCTCCAGACTCCAATCTGTCAGCACAGAGCCTGATGCAGGGTTTGAACTCACACACTGATCACGACCTGAGCCGAAGTCAGTGGCTTAACTGATTGAATCACCCAGCCGCCCCTATCAGTTTACAATTTAAATGTTTCAACAATGTTCTCTGTAAGATAGACAATTTGAAGATAAGTATCCAAAAAAATTGTAGTTATATCTCCTAAGCTTTCTACATTTCTATTTTATACATCTAATTTCTCTGCCAATAGAAGAAAAAAAAACAGGCCAAAATGCAAATCCAGATGGTCAACAACACATGAAAAGATGCTCTTAGCAAAGGGAAATGCAAATTAAGGTAACCATAAGACATTGCCTAAGAAACAGGTACAAAATTTAAAAGGATCTGTAACTTATTACTGGTTGGATTCAGGGCAAAGGGTACTCTCATTCATTGCTGGACATATCTGACCTACTACAGTTTTTTGCAAGACAGTCTGGCAGCATCTATTAAAACTAAAAATCTCCAGGCCATTTGAACTAGTCATCCCTTTTCAGGGTATCCAAGTCTTAGAAATGAGGACCAACAGGGGCACCTGGGTGGCTCAGCTGGTTAGGCGTCCGACTTCGGCTCAGGTCTTGATCTCAAGGTTCATGGGTTCGATCCCCACTTTGGGTTCTGTGCTAACAGCCTGGAGCCTGGACCTGCTTCAGATTCTGTGTCTCCCTCTCTCTCTGCCCCTTCCCTGTTTGCACTCTGTCTCTCTCTCTCTCAAAATAAATAACCATGTTTTAAAAAATATAAAGGAAAATAAATGGAGAACAACAATTATGAATGAACACACACACACACACACACACATACACACACTGCTTGTAGTGGCAGAAGATGATTATCAAAGTAAATGTCCATCAACAAGGAATAGTTAATTAGATTATAGTATATCCACCGATTGGGATATTGTGCAATCAGCTAAAAAAAGTGATGGGGAGGTATACCAGTTTACCTGGAAATTTCTAAATGCTATTTTTTATTGAGAAAAACAAGGTGGAAAAAAGCATGTATAGTATAATCTTATCTTTCTAAAACAATGACCAAAATGATACCTTAAATGTATATGTGCAGAGGTATATATATGTGTGTGTGTGTGTGTGTGTGTGTGTACAAAATATGGGCTTGGAGAAAACATGTATGAATAGATACGAAATTGTCATGGATTGTTTGGAAGGGGGATAGATGCCAGAGAGGAAGGAAAGAGAGGAGGGGAGGGAAGCCAAACTGAACAGGAAAAGAATTAAAAAAGACTGCACCAAAAATCCAAATATGTATGATATTATCACATTTATGCATTTTTGTTAAATTATACTTAGTAGAAATATAAAAAGGAAAAAATTTTGAATGTGAATACCAGATTTTTTTTTTTGTAAGAAAAGTAAGTGCTCTGAGCTTAGGGCATAATTTGAAAACCTTTTTGTAAGGTGAATTCTTGCCATGAAATTCTTTTCATTTTTCTCCTTTCCTTTTTCTTTTTCACTATGAGCCAAAGACCAGAAAAAAGTGGTAATGTCAAAGTTCTAATTGAGTTCTGGTTACCATAAATTTTCCCTAAGGAAAGAGAATTACATTCGCTACTGTGGCACAAATTTCCCACAGAGATCCCCTTTAGTAGAAAACAGTAAATTTATATTTTGCATTTTCTCTTTAATATATCCATGCTTGTGCTAATATAAAAAGATTTAAATACCTTAGTCAAAGTATTTAACATCTTGTTTGGCTATCAGGTATGGTCTTTCCTGGGAACAGAGGGCACATTTAAATTGGGTAACTGAAGAGGGTTTAATAGAGGGACTGTTTACAAAAGCACTTGCAGGGGTTAGGGGAACCAGGGACGGAGAGTGCATTACCCTGGAAGTAGTAATATTGAAAAGTTGTTATCATCTCTGAGCCTGGAGAAGCAAGGGGAACGAGTGGCTACTGAGACCCAGTTGTGTTGAGCGAGCTGACAGTAGTCATGGCCTTCAACAGAGGGATGCAGCCAGCTTATAGATCCTGTGGAAACAGATCTGAGGGAATAATACCCCAACCTGCTCTTCTCCCCACCGTCTGACCTACTGATGCTCCCCATTCTTCAAACTCAACTGGAAGCCAGAAGACAAGGGAGCCCTGATGCAGTCCAAATAGGTCAGCCTCCAGGAGCACAGAACTGGGCAGAGGGTCTATACTAACGGGAATCCATATTTGAAAAGCTTAGCATGAAGCCATATGGCACTAGTTATCATGTGACCTAATTAAAGTAGTTAGATGCCACCCAAAACACAGAAGAGAAGCTCCTGGGTTTAAGACCCATAACAAGTAAACTCTGATAGGAGTTGGGAAGGAGAATAGAGAAAAAAAAATTTAAGTTTTCTCAAGGAGGAAGGAAAAGTCTCAGGACACGGGGGATGAGGTTCAGAAAATAAATTTCACTAATGTAACACTTTTATCTAAAGTTGGTTATGTTCAGATGTACATACTCTACATGTAGACCAAAGATCATTTGTTCATGAGTTACAATATCTGGGTTTGGATCCGTGCTACTACTTAGCTCTGTCACTTTGGGTAAGTCATTTCTCCCCTTTGGGTAAGTCATTTCTCCTCTCTGAGTTTGTTTTGTTCTCCACATAAGAAGAGCGTAGGACTAAAGATCTAAGCTTTCATTCAGTTCTACACTGTATGATGCTACTATTTCACCCAAAAAGAAACTTTTAAAAAGGTTTTATTTTTAAGTAATCTCTACATCCAATGTGGGGCTCGAGCTCACAACCCCGAGATTAAGAGTCGAACACTCCACCAACTGAGCTAGCCAGATGCCCCTCAAAGAGAAATCTTAAAAATAACTTGACTAAAAGCTTAAAGTTGAGTTAGAAAAATAGTTCAGAGCATTTAGAACAAGAGTGTAATTAAAATTATGATTTCAAGCAACTTCTAATTTTCCCCTTAGGATACCTCACCATAGAATTCAGCAGGCCACTAAGAGACAATAAACCTCCCTGTTTGATGGACACCAAGTTCAAATCATTATATCCATAGGAACACTATCATTGGGTAATGACAATAGAGTACTTTAGGAAGAGGCAGTAAAAAGCAGGAGATAATCTGGTTTCAGTGGATTGTATTATAGCTGAAAACCACTGAATAATCTACATCCTTCTTCTTGTAGAAAATCTCAGAAATCTCAGAAGAACAACACTGGTAAGAATGTAAAAGGAATGGAAAAATACAAAGATGGAACCATGGTATCCTATGGCCTATTGTACCCCTTTCTATTTAGCAAAGGGAGTACCTATCTCTAGGCTACCCCTGAATTATATGAATGGGTATGAAAACATTGCTGTGGTAAAACTAACATTGCTGTGATATGCCAAGAAAGTGGCAATGAAAGTTGCTGTTTGACTCTTTTTTTCTTTCTTTACTCCTTATTTTCATATGTATCAAATGTCCTTGGAGCATTTTTTATAAATTGATTCTCTCTCACTGCCATGACTGGAGGACCAAAGCACCGATATCAATAATGATTTTTTTGATGATGGCACTTGTTACCAGAGTCTCTCTTAATTTCATTTTCTTTTCTTTTATTAAAATTTTTTTTAATGTTTATTTTATTTTCGAGAGAGAGAGAGAGAGAGAGCAGGAGAGAAGCAGAGAGAGAGGGAGACACAGAATCTGAAGCAGGCTCCAGGCTCTGAGCCTTCAGCACAGAGCCTGATGTGGGGCTCAAACCCATGAACTGTGAGATCATGACCTGAGCCAAAGTCAGGCGCTCAACGAACTGAGCCACCCAGGGGCCCCACAGAGTCTCTCCTAATTTTAGAGCAACATTGGTTTAGGTCTACTTGATTAACTCATATCCAACAATAAAAAAGGAGAGGGTCCCTCAACCAGGGAAGAGGTGAAAGCAACTTATAATTTGCCAATAGCTTAGTATGAAAAATTTTATTTTTAGAGATATAAAGCCCTGGTAGTAGGCAATAATATCTAGAATACTAGAAAGGCAATGTTCTATGATAATTAGTCAATGTTGAATAGAGGAAGATGTTCTATGATAGAATATGGCATAACTTGTTAGTCAATGTCAAGTGGGGAAAGATCAAGAAAGGTTAAGGCCTGGGATTTGGCCCATCTGCCATGGTCAGGGTAGTGGGTATTGGGAAAAGAGGGATTGACTTTAGCAGATGAAGTACAGCATCCACAGGGTGTGGTAAAAAGCTGTTGTAATTTCAGGCAAACAACTCCCGCTAGGAACCGAAGAGGTTCCGGGAGTTCTAATGAGCAGGTCGAATGCATTTAGAAGGAACTGGGGGAGAGAGAAATGGATGAATCCAGGTAGACGGGCAGGGAAAGCAGGTAGCACGCCAGCCTGATGGAGTTTAGAAGCCGAGGTAACAAAGCACCATAAACTGGGTGGCTTAAACAGCAAAGACTTCTTGATTCATGATTCTGGAGGCTAGAAGTCTAAGATCAAGGTGTCGGCAGGGTTCATTCTGAGGGCTGTGAGGGAAAAATTTGTTCCGGGCTTCTCTGAGGCTTGTAAATGGTTGTCATCTCCCTGTGTCTTCATATTATCTTCCCTTTATGGATGTCTCTGGGTCCAAATTCCCCCTTTTCATAAGGACACCACCAGTCAGATTGGATTAGGGCCCACTCTAATGACCGTATTAATCTTGGTTATCTGTAAAGATCTATGTCCCAAATAAAGGCACATTCTGAGGTACTGAGGGACTTTAACACAAAAATTTTTTAGGGGGTAGGGAGTACACAATTCAACCCATGACAAGGATTGATGACCACAAGATGAAGCCCTAGCACTAGAGGAGATTGGAGGATAAGACCCATTACCAAGACAGGAATTTAGACACAGGGACCAAGAAAGAACTGGACTATTCAAGCTGGGGTATATGGTGGGGAAAGCCTTGGAAATGAGACAATTGCCAGAACTGGAGTCTGGAGCCAAGACTTATGGATGCCCAGGTATCTGAATTGAGGTACAAGAACTATTGAAAGATGGGCTAGAATTAGCTAAGCCTGTGTGCACAGTCAAGAGGAGGTCTCAACTTCTGGGAGATGGAGGCCAGCAAAGACAGAGACTCCATGGGACTTCATGACGCATTGGAAAATTCCACAGGAAATGGAAAATTGAAGTGGGAGGCATTGAATTGGTATACTCCTGAGTGAAGCCTGCATAGAGAAGTTTTGCCAAGATTGCCTGCTCCCGATCCCTGCCCAAATGGGTATATCCAGAAACTGATTATCTTTGCTCCCGATTCCCTCAAAACGGGAGTGTGACAACCCTAGGTTCTTAAAGGCATGCGAGAGACAGGTACTTAAAGCAACCAGATCAATATAGTCCATATTCCTAGAGCAGCACTTTCATCATATGGAGATTATAATGAAAATAGATGCAAAGTTTGTGAATTTTATGGTAAACAGAGACTTGAGAGAAGTCAAGCTTGCACTCTCAAGCTTGTAGAGTGCAGCCGACTATTTGGGACCCACCCATGTCCCCTTGACACTCATCATTCATGTATCAGCCAATTGATGTCTTAACTGCAACCACGTGCAGCTATCTGCTTGAGCCCTTTCTATTGGTCTGAGTAGTAGACAGTTCATCATCCAGGGATCTGTCCTTAGTCAATGATGAATGGGAGCTGGGATTTAAATACTCCAGCTTTCTTGACCTTGGGTAGGGGTGGGGGAGTGGGGAGGAAACTTTGACTTACCTCTGTACTGTTTCCCAAAAGCCCCCAGTGGGATTGAGCCCCATGGCCACAGAGATAACCTGTTCATTAAAGCACCGTGTATTTACTTCCTTACCTTTTTGGCTCACTTCCTAACTCTCCCATCGGTGCTTCTTGGGACTGCCTCCCAAATAAACCACTCACATTCTAGTCTCCAGGTCTGCTTTTGGGGGCAACTTGCCCAAGCCACTGAATCTGGTTTGAACCAAGCCCTCAGACCAGACTCTAGGGTAGGTGGGAAGATGGTGGAACTTCAAGAGTTTATATCCCTCTGCCTTTAAAGTAGCTTTGCAGGTAAATTAAGAAACACTGGTTTAAGTGACTTAATCATCTTTCATTTGGAACCATTAAACCAGTAGCCCTCAACCTTTATTCGTCCCCTCACTTATCTGTGAGGTACCATCTATTATCTTCAATGATTCAGGAAAACTGACAAAAGCACTTTATGACCCTCCAAATACAGAAACCTAAAAAGTAGCACCATAGAGTGTGGAGGAATCACCATGATTCCCCCAGAACTAGCTTCCTTCCCTCGAGTTCGATTTACCTTTTATTCAAAAGGTACGTATACTTGAAAAGTGCTAGTGGATTTCTCTATTGTTAGAAATAAGTCTTTTTCTTTGGCTCTTATTTAAAAATGAGAATTACAAGAGAATCTCCCAGGACTCTTTATTGTTGCTTAATAAAACGTGTTTAATAGCAGCGATGTCCCTTGACTTGAGCTCAAACAACACAGAGCGGTAAGTGTGAATTATTCCATCAGCCTTCACCCTGCTCATGCTTTATTACTTAATAATGCCGCTTTGCATGGAGTGTCAGCAGGCCGCCTAAGAAATGATTACAGCATCATGCTAAAGAGGTGGTACAATCAGTTGCTGCTGCTTCTACAAATATTGCTCCATGATCTATGCACTTAATTTTTATTTCAATCTTTTTTCATTATTTTTGTAAACAAATTTTGGTAGCCAATAAAGGAATACAATAAATAAATGAAACAATAAACAACTTGCTCTTGGGGTAAATTGAATGCTACTAAAGGCATGTTATCATTGATAATTTAACTAAAATGTTTATAGTTTACCATCATTCTTTATTAAAAAGCACAGGGGTTATTAAACTGTACCAATTTAGTCTTCTTGCCTCTTGAAGGATTCCTTGAGATAAACAAGCAGGTATGTCTGAAAAAAATTTTTAAATAACAGGAACAGAATTGCTAAGAAAGATTGAATTTCAAAGTGAATCTACTGGGATGCTGGAATGTTCTCTACTTAAGTTTGTTTTCACTCACATTTATATGCAAGAGTGTGGAATAATAATTAAGGTATTTCTAAGGAAATGAACACAATTATTGAATTACAATGTTATTTATGGAGAAGGCACTAGCAAGACACGTTTATGTCTACGGTTTACTTTTGTCCTGATTATAAGATAACCTCATGAAATTTATGCTATTATAAATGGATTATTCACCTCACTTTGTTTACTGAAACACTGAGTTTTTTGTGGATCTGGACCTGAAGGGAACGGTAGGGCCCTCTCTTCATTTTCCTCCAAGTTTAGAGGCTGATTCCAGTTTTACAGATATTTTATTTTCCTGCAAGAATTGAGTCTCTTGGGCCTGGGCTTCCATTTTTGTCATTGAAAAAGCAATATGTATACATTATGAGGTAATTTTTGTAATACATTTATTATTTATAATCTTAAAAATATTGTTGTCTTTTCATGAGGGTTTATAGTGATTTTCTCTTGCAACTTGATCCAGGCTCTGGGATCATGCAAAACATCTCAAATTCTCTGTATTTTGGGATTACAAAAGTGGCTGGTAAGACATTTGTAGTAAGTAGGATGCATGTGACATTAAAACTACAGGATTATAAGTGTTCTACTATGACCACTTTGATTTTTTTAGAACATTTATTAATGGTCACAGAGATGGCCACTTTTAGGTGTCAACGGAACCAATGATGATTTGAAATTTAAAAGAAATTTGATTATTGCAATGATACGCTATCCTTTCTACAGTTAAATTGCCTTTCTCTCCTTCCTCCCTATCCTGTACTCACTTAAAAAAATTTATTTTAATGTTTATTACTTTTGAGAGAGAGAGAGAGACAGAGACAGAGACCAAGCAGGAAAGGGGCAGAGAGAGAGGGAGGCACAGAATCGGAAGCAGACTCCAGGCTCTGAGCTGTCAGCACAAAGCCCAATGCGGGGCTTGAACTCACAGACCACGAGATCATGACCCGAGCTGTAGTCGGCCGCCCAACCGACTGAGCCACCCAAGCGCCCCCGTCCTCACTTTTGATTGTAAAAACAATATTATGACATCTAAGAGTATGAAGAGAAAAGAAACAAAATTCCTGGTACAACCGCCATTTTTATTTGTTGCCTTCTATTCTTTGCCCATACACATTTATATTTTTAAACATAGTAGCAGTCATATACATGCACGATATTGTATTCTGCTTTTTTATTGTCAATTCTCTTTTGAAGAGAGATCTGGAATTTTATGAGGAGATTGCAAAACAGGACTAAAGAAGCTATGTCACTCTAGCTGAAAAAAAAAAAAGAAGAGGGGAACGTGTTGATTGTATGAGTTTCAAGCTTTTTAAAAGTGGTGTAACATTTACCTTAGATTTTCTTAACCAGAGATTTGAACCCAACCATCTTGGGTTGGAAAAGGGTATGGAATGTAATCAAACTAAAATTTGTGAATGAAAGTAGAGCAGCATTTGCTTTCTGCCAGATTGCTAATTAAATGCCATGGAAGACTTTGCGTATTTAATTTTAGTCATGTAAAGAATGTGCAATAGTTGGTAGGCAAGAGTTTTGGCCGGGAAAGAAATGACTATATTTTTAGATCATTTTGCTACCTCTGTAAATTTATTATCCTTTAAAGTAGCTGAAGTGTAGAAATGGAAAAGTTCCTTCATTTGATCCAGAATTAGGGTTTTGTTGGGTTAAAGGGCAAGGTCCTTGAGGGAATAGGCAAAAGAACGGTTGAAAATGATGTGCCATGAATTCTAGACAGAAGAGGCAAGGAGACAGATGAAGATATGGAGAGCTGACGGGGCTGGAGATCTCTGTAATAAGAACAGACATACTGGTAAAAATAGAGCAAGAGAGCTGGAAGAACGGAGGGTTGTGTTCAGCAGGTTTATTAAAACTAAAATAAAACTGAAATAAAATTTGAAATGCAAGTGAGTTGGCCTATTTAAAAAGCTCTTTTTTGTTTTGGTTTGGTTTTTATGTTGTAAAACATTAAGCCCAGAATAGAGAACAATGCATGGGAATTGAAATCCATTCATCATCGGATTCACACATTAATTCGACAAATACCTTGCTAAGCCCCTCCTATGTGTCAGGCACTATCTGAGGGGCTGGGAATACAGTAGTGAATGAGGCAGAAACATTTCTGATGGTTTGGAGTCTCGACTCTAATGGAGGAGTCAGACAAATAAATAAAATATCTAATTGTAAGATATAAATGATAGCAAGGGCATAGAGGCATGAGGGGTGGGGAGCTAGTTTAAACATGATAGAGAAGTGAAGAGGGGAGATGGGAGGGGAAACAGCAAGTGTGAAGGTAGGCCTGTCCCTAACATTTGTGAAACCCAGGGAAAAATATGAATGGGGTTCATGAACTTTATGTTTATTTATTTATTTATTTATTTATTTATTTATTTATTATTTTTAGTTTTTAATCACTTTATTTTAGAGAGAGTGAGCATGCAAGTAGGGGAGAGGGACAGAGGGAGAGAGAGAGAATCTTAAGCAGGCTCTATGCTCAGTGTGGAGCCCGATGTGGGGCTTGATCCCACGACCCTGGGATCGTGACCTGAGATGAAATCAAGAGTCAGACCCTCAACCAAATGAACCACCTAGGGGCTCCGGACTTTATGTTTAAATGTTAAAAATTGTAAAACCTACTCTGCCATTCAAACTTGAGTATTGGCCTCGCAGGTCAGGTTTAGATTTAGTACTTTTGGATTTCTCAGGGTTTTGCAGCCGAACTTGGTGGTACAGGGTAAGCCAGCTTCTGGCTTCTGGTTCCAGCCAGAGGTCAATCCCTCTTTCTCTTCCCACGCCATGATCTCCCCATTACCATGAGGGATCTTGCACAATGCGAGCGGTCACTCCTGCCTGCATGTCTGAGTTCTGTCCACACTGCCCCCGAACAGCTACCCTCTGATGGCTCTGTGAATTAAGGATGTGCACACTTTTGAAATAGTCAGCTCTTGGGAAGATGAACCAGGGAAGGGGCCCATGCTGGCCCTGGAAACCAGCTCTTGGCCCTTTGGGCAGTGTATTCTGGGGTTGTGTACCCAGAACGTGGACTAGATGGGGCAGGGGCTCTGGATGGGCACAACGTTTTGACATCACTGGCTGTGCTCTGTGGGGAAGGGTGTGTCTGGGGGAAGGTCAGAGCAAGACCCTGGAAATCAGGGGGCCCATGGCAGTGGTCTCTTTTGCCAGCACCTAAGGATGGTACCTCGCCTTGTCACGCTTACAGAAGAACAAGGAGACTATTCCCTATAGCCTCAGGATTTTGTGCTGTGATGATGGAGGAGATATAAAATTTCTCTTCTGTGGCCAATTATAAAAAGTAAAGGAAGGAAGAAAAGGAATCCTTGGAGGGAACAGTAATGAAGTTCCTGGCAGTTACACTGGTGCGAACTGTAGAGCTAGCACAACCCTCCCATCTTACAGATAAGGAAAGTGAGTTGCACACCAGTTGTGACTTCGTAGGTTTTCACAGCTAAAGAATGTCAGCTCAGTACCAAAACCAGGTTTTCTGAAATCCATTCTAGAATTCTCTTGACCACACCATGTAGTTTCCATGCCACTGAAGGTGATCAAAGATGAAGGAAGAAAGAAGAAAATGTGATGTGGAGGCAGGAGGAAGGAAACATTTCATAAACACAAGACAAAAATGTGGTATTTTAAGGAAGAGGTTTGCCCTTCATATGAATGATTCTTGGATTTTGGTGTATATTTTTGGTAGCAGTATGCGGTGAGTCACTAACAAAGAGCTTAAGACAGATGAGTTAACATAAATGGACCAAAATAAGCTGTGGTCTCTAGGCTGAGCAGCTGTTGGACAAACCTGCCAATATTTTATTTCCCAGAGACACTTGCAGCAGATGAAAGTGAGCAGGCGGTGAGTGCCACATTAGAAAATTCCACACCATTCAGTTTCCTGTGCCTGACATGTGACTATCCAGGGGAAGGGGAACCCCCCCCCCCCCCCGGCTCTTTAGTGAAGCTCCACTTTGTGGAAGAGGATAGGCAGGGTTGCACGTCACAGCAGGGTGTGGTAGTGAAGGGACAATACAGAGGCATGGGAATCCGGACACCCTGGGTTTTCGGCCCTGATTGTGCCACTAGCTGTGTAACCAAGGGGGACTCCTTCAGCTTCTCTGTGGCTCTGTTTTCAAATTCTGAAAGAGGGGCCTGGATTGAATGACATCCTAAGTACATTCCAGCTTAAAAATGTATAGTCCACATTCATTGAGCACTTATCTTTTGGTAGTTACCTCCAGGTGTGCTTTACATATGGATTTTCCCCTCCATTAAATCTTCAAGGTTGTTTCAACAGTGGACTCATTTTGCAGATTAAGAAACTGAGGCTGAAAGGATAAAAGACACGCCTTAAGTCATACAGCGAGCAATTGCAGAGTCTGGACTCAAACCTGAGACTGTCTCAGAAACCTGGCTTCTTAACCACCATTCTGCGCTGTCTCTTCTCCCTAAGCAGGAAATTAGGAACACGTTGCCCTCATATCCTTTCCCTCTCCACAGCTATATATCTGTTTCAAATTGTTATGCTTCAATTGCACTGTACTGGATTTTCAGGCCCTAATTTGAGTCCTTCATGGCATCTACCCACTGCCTTGTGAGTGAATGGCATTAAAGATAGTAAATCAAATTCAGAACACACACCTCACACAGAACAGAAATAGTGTTGAGCAGGGCACAGCAGGGCCATTTGATTCACAGGATCATCAGCGTCTTGAATATTTTGTATGTTCTCTCCAGTGAACACTGTGTACTTCATGTTCCTGCTGATGTCACTGGCAGAGATGTCTCTGGGGAGACACCCTGTTTGAAAAGCCAATTCAGTAACCTCTTCTATCCTGATTTAATATAATATGGCCATGGTAATGGTGGTAATAGTGGCGGTTTCTTTGTTCCTTCTCATAAATTACACACACTTTAAACACCTTCTTGTACTGCCTGTCTTCCGATGAAGATGGCAGACAGCAGAGGAACATCCCTCTCTCCAATACAAAATAGAGAAACTCTAAGATTGTGGGTGATTTGATCTAACTTTGGCTCCAGACTGATCTTTAGTTGGGGACTGACAATCCTGTTTTCAAAATCTGTAGGGATATTTTATGACTGAAATCACACTTTCCATAGTTCTTTCTTTGATGGTTACATAAATAGAAATAGAGAACTGAGGCAATATCTAATAATTCAAATCACTAAAGCACTGCTGCTTGTATTTATTTGGATGTTTTAAGCCATAGAAGCTTTGAGCTGAAAAGGGAAAGAAACATACGCTCAACCTTCTAAGTCAGACAAGTAGTAAAATATGGTGGAATAACTTAATGACCTTGATTCTCTACCTCTTCCTTTGGCCACATCTTTTACCACATGACCTTGGGATTTCATTCACTAAAGAGGCAGAGTTTATTTTCCCTCCCTTGAATTTGAGTTGGCCTTGTAACTTTCAGCCCGCAGAATGTGGTGGAAGTGATGGTGGGTCAGTTCCAAGTCTAGGCTTCAAGGAACCTTGTGTGTTTTCATTTTCTTGCTCTTCTTCTGTGTTTGCCATGAGAACATGCCGTGGTTATCCTGCTGGAAAATGTGACATGAGGAACAGAGCTGAATTTCCCCAGTCATTGCTGCTGACTTACCTATCTGAGCTGCAGCTGACTGAAAGACCAGTTAGTGAGTCCAAGGGAGACTAGAAACACTGTTGAGTTTAAACTGCCAACCCACAGTTTTATGAACTAAATAAATGCTTATTGTTTAAGGACATTGAGTCTTGGGGTGTTTTGTTACACAGCATTATCTGGCAACTGACAGCTGACACAGAAAGTGAGACTTTAGTTGTCAGGAAAACACAAGAATCAAACTGAGATATAACACAAATCTGAAGTCTTTCCAAATCAGCATGGTTATGGATTATCCCTCAATAGTTATTCTGTACACATATACTGGGTCTATTATTGGTGAGGTCCTATGCTAATTGGAATGCCCAATGAATGGGAGCCTAACAGAAGCAAAAGAAAATAATTAACATGATCCAGAGAAGCTGGCCACGGGAATGAAGTCAATCAAATGGCTGATGATATTTAGGGTGGTAGAAAAGGGTGAATTCAAGGAGTTGGCTGTGGGGCCAAGAGTCAAAGAGAAAAACATTGACAGTAGGATGAAGTTAAAAGCTAAGATCAAGAGGAAGGTATTGAATGTGTTATGAAGGAAATACCTATATTAGAGGTGTCTATGTGTGATTGAGTATTTAAATAGAAAATAGGTCAAATTAACACAAGAAAGCATAGCAATGCCATCAGTATACCCCTGCCCTGCAACTATCCAGTTTAATGGGCTTTAGACAATTTCCAGCTGCCACTATCTACTTTCCTGTACCTGAAGGCTTTTTCCAGAGTTGTGGAAGGTTAATTTAAAGGCAAGATGTATTGGGAAACTAACATCTATGCTCCCCCTTCCCCAATATGTCAGCAATCCTCAGCCAATGACCATGGCGGTCAATACGTAAATGCCCCAGTGCTCTTGGCTCTCTTGGCTTGTGGGATAGTTTTGAAGCATGTATTTTATGCTTTTTAAATGATTTGCCCACAGAACTAAGCTTCAGTCACTTATTGTGGCAGCTGGCTTAACAATATGCCCTTTATTTGCTGCTTTCCCATCCCTTCCCTATCTCACTTCCCCCACTCACTCCAAGGCCACTAGCCTCCCTCCTGCTCCTCTTCCCGCCCCAAAGCCCTTGCAGCCGCTGCATTCCCTGCCTGAATTTCTCCTCTCCTGACATGTTTGCGACTGATTTCTTCTTGTTGTGCAGGCCTCAGGCTAAATCTCACCTTGTTAAGGAAGACTTGCCTGGCCATCAGACCCAATTGAGCTTCATCATCTGATGTTAATTCTCAATGTCACTTCTTCTATCGGATGTTTTTCTTATTTCTTTCTTTGTTTTCATATGTTTTTGGCAAGGGTATAAGCGGGCAAAGGCCTTCTAGGAAGGTCATTCAGCAGTGTGTACTAAAGCCACCTATGACTCAGCAGTTCCATTCGTAGACATACATCTCAGGAGAATGCATGCTTATGTCCAACAAAAGCCGTACGCAAGGATGTTTATCACAGCTTTATTCATGATAGCCCCAGACTGAAACCAAACCGAATATCCCTCAATAGGAGAATGGATACATTAATTGTGGAATTGTCAACGGAATATTCTGCAGTGGAACACTACATAGCAATAAGAAGAATGAGGTGCTGCTATGCATGCCTCACAGATGAATTTCTTAGAAATTTACAGTGAACAAAAGAAAACATATTATTTGATTCCATTTCTATGACATTCATGAACAAGGAAAAGTAATCTGTGGTGGTAGGAGCTGGAATAGTGGTTATCTCTGGGTGAGAGGATATTGACTGGGAGGGAGTCCAGGGTGCTGGAAATATTCTATATCTTGATGTAGGTGATAGCTACATGGATACATACATACGTGAAAGGCCAGTGAGGTACATACTTAAGATGTGTATACATTCTATATATGTCATACATGAATAAAGTGAAAAATAAAAAAGTAGTTTCCATGAGAGCAAGGACATTTTTTTGACTTACACACTACTGCCTGACACAGTGTGCCATCAATAAGTACTTCTGGACTGAGCAAATGAATAAATGTGGATTTGCATTTTTTAAAAAACTTTAAACCAAAAATTAAGTAAGCTCTTACTGAATATCTATTCCACATGCTGTATATAGTAGGGGCATCAAAGATGAGTCAGCCAAATGAGAAATATACAACTGATTGTATAAAATGGCAGCATATCATAAATGCTATAGAAACAGATGCCAAACAAAGCGTTAGCAGTGCTAGAAAGAGAGAAGCATTTCAATTGCAGCTTTGGGTAAACAAGATTTGATCTAGCCCTGGAAATATTTGGGCAGGTAGGGCTGAGTGGGAGAGGAAACAAAGAAGGGGGTGGGTGTGAATGGCAGGGAACAGACTCAGAGACAGGAAGCCCAGGGAAATGTTGAAACCTGAGGTGGCTGCAGTCAGGGCTGGGGAGTCATGGGGGAGGGAAAGATGAACATCTGTCAAAGCAGCTTGGGGCCCGCTCACAAAGGGCCTGGACTACTTCGCAAGGAGTTTGGCCTCCATACATTCATAGGGATAAAGTTTCAAAGGTTCTAAATCAAAAGAGTGATTTTGAAGGGAGACTTGTTATCCTTCCTAAATTAATATTAAAAAATATGTTCACTTACAGAAGAATCTGAAAAGCCAGTTCAATGCAAAGGACACACTGATAGAATCACTGCTTTCACTCTCGCATACCGACTCTGGGACACCTAAACCAAGTGACATGGAATTCACATACCATAAGATTTACTATTTTGAAGTATACAGTTCAGTGGGTTTTTAGTATGTTCACAAGCTTGTGTAACTATCACCACTAATTCCAGAACATTTTCATCACCCTGAAAAAAAACTCCCAAACTCATTGTACTCATGCTATTTCCCCCTTTCCCCAACCCTGGCAACCACTAATCTACTTTCTGTCTCTGTAGATTTTCCCAGAGGTATTTTTCTTTTTATAGTGTTTACTCTGAGCTTTCAGTACAGAGCCTGACAGGGGGTTCAAACTCACAAACCATGAGATCATGACCTGAGCCGAAGTCTGACACTTAACTGACTGAGCCACCCAGGTGCCCCGCAGAGGTATTCTTCTATGTGTACATGGACAAATTTGCTTCTCCCCCCATTCACACAAATGAGTTTGCACATACTGTAAAGTAAGACTCTTGAACATACATCTTGACTCTTACTCTTGAACATATCAGATTAGTTTGTAAAAAATTCTGGGTGGCAGGGTAAGGATGGATAGGGAAAAAAGGTCGGGGGGCACTGAGACCATTTAGCAATGCCTACAGTACAGAGGAGCAAGAAGTCCTACAGGCAAGAAGCAGGATGCCAGCAATCTAGTTGATGCTGGGGTGTGCTACCAAGATCCACACTTCAGGACTGGCATGTGCTTCCAGGATCTCCACTCATTAGCCTAGCTAGAGGAAATGCTGGTGGCCAATGGACCTCAGCTGAGTCTCCTTCTGGGCCTTGCCTTCACCTAAAGAGAGCTTGCTAGCCCAAGATCACACTCTTTCTCTAGGGAAGCTTACATCCAAAGATTGGTCGATGCTGGGGTGGGGGTAATACACGGCTAGACACCTTCCCCAACTTGAAAAATCTCTGAAGGGCCATCCCAGCTCCAGAGCTCCCTAAAAGCTGAAGCTTTTATTGTGACTGTATTGCAGCCCATTTCTTCCCTCTGCCCAAACCTGCTTGCTGCAATTCTCCACAGGTGTTGTCCCTAACAAACATCCTGCACTTATATCTCTGTCTTAGAATAGTGGCAAATAGTGGCAAATAGTGAGGATGGAAATGGAGCTCATGTGTGTCGAAGTCTTTGTGGAGTAACTGAGTGGACAGAGCTTAGTGATCACTTGGACATGTGGTGTGGGAAGGGTGGGAGAGTTAAAGAGAAGGAGCAAAACAAACATATATAAATATATATATATATATATAATTTATACATTAGGTTTATATATACATACACATATATTACTTACATGTATGTAAATACATAATCCATCCTCAGGCACTTACTCAGTGTCTACTTGTGTCTACTTTGTACCAAAAACAGTTCTAGAACAGAGAGGTTCAAGGTGAAGTAGATCTGGTTCTTCTGCTTAGTGAATCAACAGTGTTTTGGGTCAGACGGGGAGTCAACAATGAATTCGAATACAATTTGTTGCACACCATGGTAAATGATAAGGAAAAGTGATGAGGAAATATTAAGGGAGTGAAGATACTGCCAAGATTTGAAGCTGAGGTGTTTTGAAAGATGGTAAAGTCATCATGTGACATGGAGAATGGAGATGAAAGAGTCTGCAGGTAGAAAATAAATGTCAAGGTCATGTCCTTTAAAGAGTTAGAAATATGGGGGCGCCTGGGTGGCGCAGTCGGTTAAGCGTCCGACTTCAGCCAGGTCACGATCTCGTGGTCCGTGAGTTCGAGCCCCGCGTCGGGCTCTGGGCTGATGGCTCGGAGCCTGGAGCCTGTTTCCGACTCTGTGTCTCCCTCTCTCTCTGCCCCTCCCCCGTTCATGCTCTGTCTCTCTCTGTCCCAAAAATAAATAAAAAACATTGAAAAAAAATTAAAAATAAATAAATAAATAAATAAAGAGTTAGAAATATGGGGCAACTGGGTGGCTCAGTTGGTTAAGCGTCTCACTCTTGGTTTCAGCTCAGGTCATAATCTTGCAATTTGTCAGGTTCTGTGCTGAGTATGGAGCCTGTTTGGATTCTCTCTCTCTCTCTCTCTCTCTCTCTCTCTCTCTCTCTCTCTCTCCTTCTCTGTCCTTCCCTTGCTTGTGCTCTCTCAAAATAAATAGATAAACAGTAAAAAAAAGAGTTAGAAATATGGGTTTGGAACTCCTGAGAGAGGTCATGGATAGAAATATAGATTTAAGCGGCATCTATATAGAAATGATTGTTAATGCTTTGGGAGTAAATGAGATTGTCAAGGGAGATCGTGTAAGATGGAAACTTGAGAAAGTTCTGCACCAGAGCTGACTAATTTCTGAACTTAGTCAGCTACTCCCTATGCCAACACCCATGGCAGACGTAGCTAACTGAACATACAGCCTCAGAATTCTTCTTAACTCACGGTTTCTGGCAGCCATTACCAATAAATCCCCTTACCATTCCTGGTTTCTTCTCAAAGTCTAGGTGTGGTGACCAGGAACAATTGTGGGCCTCCAGGGAAGAGTGAGCTGCTCTGATTATAAGGTGCAGAGAGAGTACCCAAACAGGCAGGAGAAATAGTAGGGGAGTGGCGGTGGTGCAGTCCCAGGAAGAAGAATAGTGTTTCAGAAAGGAAGTAAAAACATTGGTCAAACGATAGAGTAAGTTGAGAACTTGAGGAGACAGTGAGATTTGAGTGGGTGGCCAATGGCGACTTTACAGAGAGTGCTTTCACTAGTGGTTTGCAAGAGAAGATGAAGGAGGTTTGAGTACAGAACGGGAGGCATTTCCAAATGCTTGTCTATAAATGGCCTGCCTTGGACCCTTCTGGGGAGCTTGTTGAAAATGCATTTCTAGAGAGCCATGACTCCGGCTGTACTCTGGCCTCCCGGGAGCACTTCTATCGGGGTTATCTGTATAGCAGAGAGAGGCTAGAAGCTACGGGCAGTTGCTCACTGTGGCAGATGCTATTGATGTTCCTTTCACATGAATTAGCCCTCACCACTCAATACACACTGTTGGTGTCATACACAAGCACATGTGACTCTCTGCCTGAGGACTTTCTTTGGCCACTGGAGCATGCTTGCCTGCTTTCCAGAAATGCCAAAAAGTTAATTTTTCAGGGAGCAGCCCTCAACCAATGAAGGAGAGAAGTTGTTTGATAAATATTTCAGCTTCCTCTCCTCTCAGGGGGAACAACTGGGGGCTTGTTTTATGCAGTCTCTCACTAGTCCCCTGTAGGATCGAGTCTGAGGTGTCTAGAACATGCTCATTAACATACCCTGCATTGACTTCCTTCCCTCTGTCTCACTTCCCTACTTTTCTATTGGTCCCAGATCACCTTTCACCTAAACTATTAGTACCCATTTCTTTGTCTCCTGGGGAACCCCAAAACTCACCATCTCATTTCCTCTTCGTGGGCACACATAACAACCACATATTCCAGGGGCCCTTCCAGTCTGGTTGAGCCCATGTGACTAGGCTCTGACACATGGGCAGAAGTGGTATACATCACCTCCAGGCCTAGCCACAAAACTCCTGATCTGATCATCCCTCTCAGTCTTTCCTTTCATGGTGACTTCAGAGGCCATGTGTTTAAGATGGCAGCATCACAAACTAGAATTGACGTGGATTCCTAAGTCATCATTTGGAAGGAATCTACTAGCGAGAGCTGTCTCACTTATATAAGACTGTGGCATGATTGAATGAGACAAAGAAATTTACTGTTAAGTCACTGAGATTTTTTTTTTGTTATAGCAGCTTGCATTAACGACCCTGAATCATGTACCTGCCCTCTCAGTCTTCCCTCATTCAATTCTCCAAAATGACTGTCCTCCATCCTCCTTCAAAAATTTCCATTGCTTCGTGTGGCTGACAACACAGCTGAAAACAGCCATGTGTTAAAGTCAAGGCATACAATTATCTGATTAAAGTACAGTCAATTATGAACACTAAGAACCAAATTAGCTACTGAAAGATAGTTCTGTTTTCAAATGGATTCCTGCTTGGTAGGGTCTATGAGGGAAATTTTCCTACATATGCTTCTTGGGATCTTTGCATAATGATTGGCCCAGCCCACTTCTAACCCTACCTGTGTTGTATAGAAAAAAGAGGGGTCAGCCACTTCTAAGGTATTGCTGACCTCTAGCTCCAGGGATAAAGTCCAAACTTGTTAGCCTGACGTTTTCCAGTGTCCCAGGTGGCCCCAACCTACATTCCTACTCTGATCTTTGCCCTCCTTCCCATGAGACCTCTCAAATCGTACTACTCATGACAGGTTATACTTTCCCACCTCCACACCTTGGCTCCACTGTACCCTCAACTTGGAGCATCCTTTCCTCTCCTCTGCTCCTTACCAGACCCAACCCCCACTCATGGGCCTGACTCAAATTTTGTCTCCTCTTTAAAGCCCTGAAATCCCATTTTGACTTCCCTTGCCACTATTCATTTGGTCTTCAGCATTTGCTCTTATTACTATTTTTATCTTTTCATGTGTTTATGTCCTCTCTTCTGAACTACAAATGAACTATTTAAAGGAAAAATTATGCCTATTTCTCTTTTTAATCTCTGTAGCTTTTAACATAGTTCCAGGGACATGATTACTAAAAATAGACAGATAGACAGCAAATTGAACTTTGTAAATATCAGAAATGCAAAGTCTTGTTCACATATAATTTTTAAAAACTTATTCAGGAGTGCCTGGCTGGCTCAGTCAGTAGAGCATGAAACTATTGATCTTGGGGTTGTAAGTTCAAACCCCACATTGGGTGTACAGATTACTTAAAAATAAAAGCTTAAAAAAAAACCCAAAAACTTATTCAGAAATAATTTTGAACTTGCAGAAAAGTTGCAGGAATAAAAATAGTATAAATCACATCTGTAAATGCTTTGCCTAGATTTACTTGTTTACCTATTATAATTTACCTTATTTCCTTTATATTTCCCTCTCTATCATCTATTATTTTCTCTTTCTCCATACACACACACACACACACACACACTCACTCATTATGATTTTCTGAGCCCTTCGAAGTTTACTTACATACATCATGAGCATTTACCCTTAAATACTTCAGTGTGCCTTTCCTAAGAATAGAAATAGTCTGTTACCTAATTACAGAGAAGTAAGTGATCAACTTCTGCCAACTTAATACTGATACAACACATTTGTGTCAATAATTTGTTCTAATTCCAATTTTGTCAATTGACCCAATAATGTCCTTTATGGCATCTTTCCCCTCCAATACAGCATCCAATATAGGGTTACATATTGCATTTAGTTGTCATGTCACCCTAGACTCCTTTAATCTGGAGAACATTTTTGTACCCTTTCTTTGTCTTTTAAGACAAAGTTACTTTTCAAGTTAACCCTTCTCCCCCTTTCTAAAGAATGTCAGAATTTGAAAACATCTTCTAGGTTTGGCTGGCTGTACTATATGTGCGCACATGGATGGGTGTGGGCGTTCTGAGAAGTGCCAGAATCACTCCCAGCAAGACTGCACACTTGAGCCTTCTCATTTTGAAATTATAATCAATGGCAATATTTTTTACGCTTCTATACAGGAACCTTTGACTTATTTTATTTACAGTATCTTTCTCCTTCCTTAAGAGGAGTTGGAGTGGAAGAGGAAATCGCAAATCTCTCCTCCAGCTTCTGCTGGCCTGAAGGCTGCAGGGGAGGAAAAGTCAATAGAGGAAGTGAGAGAGTAAACTGAGAAGTTGAAATCAAAGAGGTGGGCTGCTGAGTCTTGCCTGTGGTGTATGTCTTCTCTGAAGTCAAAGCATTTTTACAGACAACATTCAACCATAGCTAAATAAAATCCCTATGCCATAGAAAGGGAAGGCATTAGTAATTTCCGTTGTCTCTGAGTGGAAACAGAGACACTGACAGGCGCAATGGCTTTTCTACTTTGAGTCTGAGAGGCGGTGAGGAATCATGGAAAGAGTTGATAAAGGATGAATCTGTTCAGGAGATATGAATCTATTTATTACCATTGCTGCCAAGTAGTTATGTAGCTCAGCAAGTCACATCCTCTCTGAGCTTTGATATCATTATCAAATGAGGGTTTGGAGTGGAGTAGACTGGTTCTAAGTTTCCTTCCATGCCTCTAACATTCCATGATGAGGAGTTCCAGCATACTTTACTACACATCTAAGGCGTGTCTACTACATGTAGGGCATTGGCTAGGATGAATAGGGCCTTGTCTTTATTCTCAAGCATCTCCCAGCATGGTGGTAGTGCTAGAGGGAAGAAGTGTAAGCAAAGAATTGTGAGAAGGGCCATGACAGGGGCAAGTTCAAGGTAGAAGTGTGTTACAAAGGACAGAGTAAGCAAATTTCCCTGGGGAGAGGAATGTTTCACCAAAGAGGTGCCAGTGGTTGTTGAACAGAGTCTTGATAGTGGGGACAAGGCATTAGAGGCAGAAGGTGCATAGCTGTTGACTGGATATCCTTTGAATTTGCTGGAACACAATGTGCCCAAGGTAAAGTGAGGGTAGTGAAGTTGGAGTGGGGGCAATACAGGGCCCGATTTCAGAAGGCCACTTTGTCAGGCAGAGAGGAGTTTGAGGGGTGGGGTGAGACTCAAGGCCAGATCATTGGGGAATCTATTGCAGAAGATAAAGGACAAAGGACTCAGAGATTCAGGGGACACAAAGCAGCACAGTGGTTGGAGGCATGCTTAGAAAGATTGAGGAAGTTCACCAGCTGAATGTGGGGCCAAGGGAGAGAGAAGGCTGTCACAGGACTCTGGGGTTTCTGATCTGGGCAATGGACTGAACTGTGGTGCTAAGTGCAGTTGGAAGTCCCTAAGGAGGAGCAGGTTTGGAGATGTACAATGAGATCTGTTTAGGATATGTTGGATATGTACATGGATATGAAGCTCAGGAAAAGTCTGAGCTGGAGGCAGATTTGATGGTTAACATGTTAGAGGTGTTAAGGATGTCACCCAGGGAGACAGTAACTTTAGGGAAAGACCATGATTGATGGGGAAGAATAGGAGTTCTGTTGTCTCAGTAGGTGTACATTCTTTATCTGCTGAGATCCTCTTAGCTATATGATACTGGGCAAGTAACTTTGAACCTGTTTCTTCATTTTTAAGAATGGCCTCAATTTGTAGACATATGAGAGTTTGATATAAAAAAATCCAATCTATGAAACTTATAAACAGAGCAGGAAGGACACCCTGGGAAACACTATTACGCTGCTTCCTACAGGCATCAGGAGGAGCCATTTGATAAGTTCCCCTCACCTGTACTGCCTTTCTTGCCACAGTTATCTCAGAGAGTTCTTATGAAAATTAAGCGAGATTAGGTTTGTGTGAACACTTCAATATAAATGTTAGCTATTATTGGGGCACCTGGGTAGCTCAGTTGGTTAGGCATCTGACTTTGGCTCAGGTCATGATCTCACGGTTCGTGAGTTCGAGCCCTGCATCAGGCTTGCTGCTGTCAGCGCCGAGCCCACTTTGGATCCTCTCTGTCCCTCTCTTTCTCTGCCCCTCCCTGCTCTCTCTCTCTCTCTCTCTCTCTCAAAAATAAAATTTTTAAAAAAGTTTGGTTATTATCAAAATGAATGAAACAGAGACATGACCAATTTGTCAGCATTTTCTGTGGTGTTACCACCGCGAAGTGTCTGTCAGTATCAACACTGAGGAATGTTCCAACTAGCCAGTGGCAAAACTGCACTAAAACTGAGAGTCTCTGACTCTTGTCCATACTTAAGCTAATCACTGTGTAAGGCTATTTTACAGACCTGGGATTTACCTGGTGTTGTGGGGCAGAAAGGAGTAGAACTGTAGATTGGAGCATTTGTGAGACCAACAAGGGCTTGAGGTCTCTTGTGATCACTACTTGTCTACTCTGCTGTGCCCCCAGTGAGGAAGTGGAAAGATGAACTCTGCCCTTAACCATGTGATCACAACTCCTCCCAGAACTTTCAATTCTCGTCTCCAGGCAGGACGGATAACCCCGCTACACAAGCAGAGGCATTACTCCAACAACACGTAAAGCATGCCAGTGCCCAGAGGGTTCTTGATGGATGAGTTCGCTGGACAGGCCAGATATTCAGCACAGAAGACAGCAGTATTTACTGGGTGAGGCAGGCCCCGGTCCAAATTAGCCCATGATTACAGAGGACCCGGGCCATATTCTGGTGTGGGTGGCAGGGATGGGCAAGACCGATAACCTGAGCGCACGGCAAGGTTGCTTTAACTGTTTTTTTTTTTTTTTCGCAAAGCAGCTAATAAGCCAAGCAGATGATATATATGACTTAATAGTGCAGGGATGTAGATGGAGCTCCCTGTCACTTGTTTTGCTTTTCTTAGTGAGCTTGGCAGCCTGAAAACAGTGAGATGGCCCTTAGGTCAGAAGAGCCCAGAGTTGTAAGCCCATTGCCGTTTAAACTTCAGCCATGGAAGCATCCAGAAACTTGTACACCATATAAGGCAGCAGTCTGGTACTCAGCACCCCCCTCACTCAAGACAAAGCCTAGGATTGGTCCCTGCAATTCTGGCTGGACCACCACAGGAGCAACTGCCTCTTATGCATGCCTGCGCTGTAAGCCCTAGGAGCTTTTCGTCAATGGTTACTTCCAGGGTTTCTTCAGCAGGCATGCAGTGGCCTACACTACAACGGCAATACCGAGTTAAACCCTATATCCTCTCTTTCCTTTCCATTCCCTCTCTCTCTCCCACCCTCCATTCCTTCTTTCCTGTTCTCTCTTTCTTTTTGATAGACTTTATTTTTTAAGACACTTTTATATTGCAGAAAAAGTGATCAGATAGTACAGATACACAGATAGTTCCCACATACCTCACCTCCTCCACTACCTTGCATAATTTCCCCTCTTATTAACATCTCACCTTAGCAAGATACATTTGTTATGATTCATGAACCAAAATTGATACATTGTTATTAACTAAAGCCCATATTTTCTTAAGATTTCTTTAGTTTTCCCCTAATGTCCCTTTTTCCAGGATCACATCCAGGATACTTGACATTTAACATGTCATGTGACATCTAACATCTCTTTAGGCTCCTCTTGGGTGTGACATTTTCTCAGATTTTCCTTGTTTTTTGATGACCCTGACAAGCTTGAGAACTGATCAGGTATTTTGTAGGATGCCCCTCTATTGGGATTTGTCTGATGTTTTCCTCACAATTGAACTGGGGTTATAAGTTTGGGGAGAAAGACCACAGAAGTAAAGTGCCATTTTCATCACATTATATCAAGGGTATGTGCTATCAACATGACTTTTGACTTCTGATGGTAATCTCGTTCATCTGGCTAAAGCAGTGTTTGTTAGGTCTCTCCACTGCAAGGTTACTCTCCTCCTTTCCCACACCGTTCTCCTTGGATGGAAGTCATTCTACACAGCTCATATTTAGTGAACGGGAAGCTATGGTCTATTTCCTTTAGGGTGGAGTATCTACAAAATTTATTTCCAATTCTTCTGCATGGAAGATTTCTTTCTTCTCTCCATTTATTAATTTATTCAATCATTCATTTGTGTCAGCATGGGATCGTGGATATTTATTTTATATTTTGAGTTATAAAGCAAAACTATTTTATTTATTGTGTTGTCCAAATTGTTCCAGCTTTGGCCATTGGGAGCTCTTTCAAGTTCCTACCTACCTTCCTTCCTTCCTCCCCCCCCCCCTCAGCATTTCCTTCCTTTCTGGCATTACAAGTCTCTCTTGAAAAATAATCTTGTTCAGTTATTCACCCAACCAAAATGCAGTGTGAGCTTACTGTATATCAGGCAGAGAGAATTCAAGGATGAGCAGATCTTAGCCCTGCCTTCAAGGAAGTGTCAACGTGGGGTGGGGAGGTGGGCAGAAGGAAGCAGAGACAGGCAAGAAAAAAGAGCCTGGTGAGTGCTTTGGCAGAGAGTGGAAGTCAGGATGCTTGCCTCAGTTATGTGTACTCACTTCTCTGCCTCTCCTGAGCATTTCTGACTGATTCTCTTAGAAGAACCTTCAGCTCTACACCCTGGGCTAGTTTTTCTTTCTTCTCTTCGTCTCTGCTCAATCTCTTCACTTTTCTAGGCAGGGGAATATTTTAGAAAGAGCATAGCAGCCACCACAGATAAGTGTTAAAGATTATCTACATTGATATTTATTATGCATAAAATGGCTCCTGACTATAGGAAAGAAGGGCTATGACAGTCCTCTATTAGCGCTTTGCAACTCCCGTGGACATGGGGTGGCTTGTAATTATGGATAAAAGGGAAAGTAAGTGAGAACTTCAGTAGCAGGAATTTGATTTTCTTACCTCCCAACCTGCAGCCTTATCGAAGATCAGTGTCCCAGGAACCTGCTGTCTCATTCCCAGCTTCACATTTCCAAAGTCCGGCTAATGGCCAACTCTTGGTTAATCGACATCTGAGCAGTAATTATTTTTAGATTGCCCACTATATGTTCTGCCACTCAGTGTTATGTGAGCATGTAATGAAATCCATGCCCTAGTGCATTAACTAACCTTTTGAAAAAACCTTTCAATAGCATCTCCCCCTGCTTCCCCTTTCACAAAGAGCTGGCAAAAAGCCCCTGGACTTGAGTGCTAAATGTTGAACCATTAAAAACTCTGGTGAAAGCTATGAAGTCATCAAGTATTGACCTGAGAGAACATTTAGCACCATCTGATTTCTCCATCCTGACATCAACATGAAACGGACCTTACATGCCAATGAATCACTTTCTCTATTTAAGTTCAGAGGGTTTGTCTAAAATAGCTCCCTTGGTACAAAATGGAAACTCAGCCCAGGGATTATAATGGTGAGTGGTATACTCAAGTTTTGTGCTTTCATCATAAGAAAAGGAAGGCTTACTAAAATTAGATTTTTTTTTTTTTGGCCGGGGGAGGGATGATAGGGTAGAAATGTCTTCTTATTCACTGAAGCCATTAGGAAATAAGAAATCCAGTCCCACTTATACATTTTCTTAATATTCTATGTTTTCCAAATGTACTGTGAGGATCTTATTCAAAATGTAGATTCTAGCAACCCACACAGACATGCTGATTTATTTGGTGTAGTAGATGACGTCGGGTCCCTGTTCATATTTCTTCAACCCTCACCATTTCAGTGCACCCCAACCTGTAACCCAACTCCTGGCACCTTCATCTTTTTGCCAGAGGCCTCCTATTTTGCAGGCCAAAAGTGTCAGGGAATTAATGCCACCCAAGTGCAGCTTCAATGACTGAGAGAGGGTGGTATCCAAACACAACTCCCTCTCTTCCTCTGTGGCCTAATTGTGAGATGCATGTACTATATTGTTTCCAAAGTTCCCCAGTGGGATTAAGCCCCAGTTGCTTACAGTGGTAATTGGCAAGAGAGTACATCTTTTATTGGCTGCCTTCCTTCCCTGTCTTACTTCCTCACTCTTCCCTACTTGCGTTTCCTGGAACCACCTCCCAAATCAACCTTCTGCAGTTGAATCCTTATCTCAGGGTCTGCCTCTGATGGAACTCAAACTAAGACAGTTGGTCTGGAGTTGAGCCTAGTAACCTGCATTTTTAACAAGCACCCTAAGATGATTTAGTGCATATGGCCTAATACAACATTTGGAAAAGTTCTGTTCTGAGACTTTTATAATTAAATGTAAGGTTATTAGCATTCTTTTTTTTTTATTGTTCTGCCATTTTCTAGAGCCTTTGCATTTCCCTCAAGTCTTATGACTCTTGCTTAGGGAGAGAGATAGAGGGAAGTTTTGTCTGACCTCTTTACTCCAGGGTCCAGGCAGAGGTGGGGGGTGAGAAGCCAGATGGTGCTCAGTTGGGTCTCTTGGAAGTCAGGGGGTAGGAAGGGGACTTAGGAGTTTAAGGGGATGATTCCTGAAAGAGCTGTCTCAAGAGAGCACCACAAGTGGAAAAATAAGAGTCAAGGAATGAAATAGCATCAGTGAGTGTTGGAGCGGTAGTTGTTGGGTCACAAACTGGAAGTGTGGAACCAAAATAAAGTCAGAGAGGTGAAGGTATTGGCTGAGGGCATAATGGGAGGAGGTAACGAGATTGAAGGCCAGTTTAAGGTTAATCACATGAAAGCCAGTGGTTCATTCTGCAGTTTCTACCATATGTCTTTGACATTCTCTGTGGAGCTAGGGACAGACCAGTATAGACGACCCCTGAGACAGAATGAACATGAAATTATGGCACACGTGCACATGCACACACACACACACCCGTTTGTAGGAATTGGACATTGAGACAACTTTGAAAAAGAAATCATGGGTAAAGCAGAACTTTGTTGGACTTCCTTATACTTACTTTTCACTTTACTATTGTTTTAGTAAAGTGTCTTTTCAGAGTGTAGAGTCTGTAATGGTTTTAAACTGGACCTGGAACACACCCTTCAAAAAGCTCAGCAGGTAGCAGCCACATGCCCATTGAACTGCCCTTTGTTCTGAATCTAATCCAGGGTGTCCATTCCAGCCTATGAGCTAGTTGTTATTCCTAATACTAAAATTGCCAAGTGAACACCAGCTCATGTGACTAAGACCCTACGTCTGCCAAGCCCACACCAGGTCCCCTTCCTTGAAGGAGTTGTACTCTGTCTCTTGTGCCTCCAGTTCCTGGATGAGATTGGGTTCCTTCTAGATCACACTGAAATCAAGATGCTGCCACTCTTAGTTATCTTGCCCAGAGCCTTCTGCTCTTGCGTCCATGCCCGCTACATTATCAGATAACCTTGACTATCAGAGCCAACTGTACAAGCCCTGGGTTGCTGGTCATACTCCTTGAGATCAGCCTTACGGGCCACTTAGAATATTTAGCCAAACTCTACTGAACCCTGCTGTGTTGCTCCTAGATCCCAGCATGCTTTGCAGGTGAACCTGCATGGTTAATTAAAAAAAGCTTTAAAAAGTAACAATTACAAATATGATCTCCACTAACAATATTCATCTGTGTTTTCATTGGTGTTTCTCAAGCCCTTTGAACAGCACCTGGCACAGTAGGCATTCAATTAAACCTCGGTGAATAGACGAATGATATGATGTTGACAGGGAAGAAAAGGAATATGGCATGTCACATAGAGAGCTTTCCAATTAGCTCAAATATGTATGTGTTATAAGTGGAAAGGGGACTAGACATAACTGTTTCACGAAGAGTTTTAACTCGGTACGGGTAGAAACATGTAAATGTTTTATTTAGCTGTAATCTGTGCTTCCAACTGTGCTCAGTCTTATTGCCCTGCCTGTTTTCTTAATAACATCTTGGGCAAATTCCATAACTTTCTGATCACTTCTGATTATTAGAAGTCCAGTCCAGTTTAAAATTTAAATCTCAACTTTGATCTCAATCTTATTTCCTCTCCATGACCAAGCCTAAAGTAGAGCTGTGTTGGAGCAGCCTGGTCTAGCTCTAAAATACATCCTCCCCTCTTTCCAAGTCCTACCTCACCAAATATGTTGGCTGGAGGGTGGTGGGAGAGGAAAAGAAACAAGGGTATCTTTACTAAATGGGCTGTTATTGTTGCTGTCTCTTGGTTGCTCTACCTTCTTTGGTGGCACACTGTTAGGTCTCCATACACTGTGGTGGCAGCCTTCCAAATGCTGACTTTTGATGGGGCACATGGTGAGTTCTTTAGGGTAGTGGTTCTCAGAGACCCTTTCTTTGGTCTGTAAGATCAAAACTGTTTGCATACTAATACTGAGACATTACTTGTCTTTTTCACTGTGTTGGTATTTGCAATGATAGTGTAAAAGCAGTGGTAGGTACAACTGCCTGTGCCTTAGCATGGACCAAAGCAGTGGCACCAAACTGTACTAGTAGGCACAGTATTCTTCACTCTTGTCACTTTCGGTAACAAAACAAAACAGAATCCAATTTCATTGAAGACTGTCCTTGATGGAGGAGTAAACATTACTAATTATGTTAAATATTGACTTTTGAGTATATGTCTTTTCAATATTCTGTGTGATAAAAATGTAAGCATCCACTTTTGCCACACACTGAAGTATGATGGGTGTTTTGAGAAACATTATGTGTATGAGTTGTGAGCTAAACCAGCCATGGAAAATTTTCATGGAAAATCATTTTCACTTGGAATAATGCCTGACAGACACACTATGGTTATTTAGAAGTAGGTATTTAGCACCATTTTTCTTGTGACTGATTGAAGTAAGCCTGCTGCTATCACTGCTACAAAAACAAAACAAAACAGAAAACAACTGATGGCAGTTATCAGTGATAGAATTTGAGGTTGAAGCGAAAATTGAAATTTTGTAAAGCTTGTACTCACCATTGTGAGCACCAAAGCTTCTGAGTTCTTAAAACCTTTTCTGGTGAGCTGACTGGTGAGATCAGCGGTGATATTAACAGATGTGACTTGTTGAAATTATACAACAAAATGTATGAATGTTTGAAACATCTGCATGACTCAGTGAATCAGTACCTTCAGATTTCCAATGCATGATTTGACAAAATTTTGTAGGGGTAAAAGATCCATTAAAAGTGTGAGATAGACCAATGGATTTTAACGTAACAGGATATGAAAATTTCATTGTTATGATTCCGGATTTCATGGTGCAACTAACCTTTAAGAAAATATCTATCAAGTTTTAGTGTAGTATCAGAGTATTTATAATTGCCTGAAAAGCTCATTTTAAAAAGTCATCTCTTTTCTAACTACATACCTGTATGAGGCAACAGTGTGAATGCAGAGGCAGATATGAGGATCCAGCTATCTTCTGTTAAGTCAGATTTGCAAAAACGTAAACCAATGCCACTCGCTATTTTTTGAAAGTTATAGCTATTTTTCATAAAAAAATGTATTATTTATGCTAACATGTAATGGGCTTTAAGTTATTTTTAAATGAATCAATAAATATAAAAAATTATCAGTTTCAGATTTGAGCATAGTAAATACTAATAGTTGTAACTCATATAAACAGAAGCTCTTTGGGATCTCAACAATTTTTAAGAGTGCCAAAGGATCCTGAGACCAAAGAATTTGAGAGCCAATGATTTAGATCTTTGCCGCTCCAAGTTGGCCCACGACCCACATAATCTGGAGCACCAGGGATCTTGTTAGAAATGTAGAGCCCCATCCTAGACTCGCTGAATCAGAACCTGTATTCTAACAACATGCCTGGATGATCCGTGGGGGCACGGTAGGGGTTGAGAAGTATTGTTTAGAGGGCCCTGGAGGCCTCCCTACTATATAGGTCCCCAATGGAAGAGATCTGTCTCAGCTTCTTTTTCCTCCCTCTTCTTCTGCCACTACTTGGGCTTATGCCCCAGGCCTCCTGCTACTGGGGGTCCCTGTGTCTAGTGGGCAGCCCTCTTGAGGGGGATGCTGGCATGGTTGCTTAAGCCTAGATACCTTCTTCCTCAATGTCTCCTCGGGCTGTAGGAAACACTTGCCTTGCCAAACTGTGGCATGCAGGAATGTCCACAACAGCCCTCGTCACTGTCCTTTTAGCTGCACTGTTCATCATCCACCTTGCCCTACCCTTTCTATACTGCCAGGCTAGGGGTCCCTGGGTGGCTTAGTCGGTTAAGGGTCTGACTTCAGCTCAGGTCATGATCTCACTGTCTGTGAGTTCAAGCCCCCTGTTGGGCTCTGTGCCTGGAGCCTGCTTCCGATTCTGTGTCTCCCTCTCTATCTGTCCCTCCCCTGCTCCTGCTCTGTGTCTCTCTCACAAAAAAAAAGTAAAAAAAAAAAGTAAAAAAATACTACACTGCCAGGCTAGAAGCAGGCACCAATTTCCATGTTCACACAAGCCTCCAAAGTCCCAAATGTCCCTCACTGTGCTCTGATGTGTGCTCTAGGATGGGCCTGCGGATTCTGCCTTTCAGCAAGTAACCAGCTGGAAAAGGGGGATGGCGATCCATGCCTCCTCTTCCTCCTTTTCATCTTCTTTTTTGGTAACAGCTTTATTGAGATACCAGACAGTTCACTCACAGGATTTACTGGCTTTTAAAACGTTCACAGAGTTGTGCGACTGTCTACACACACAATTTAAGGACATTTTCATCACCCTAAAAAGAAACCCTATACTGCTTAGCCATCATCCCTGCCATCCTCCCAACACCCCCTCCCCCTAGCCAGTGGCAACAGCTATTCTGTTTTTTGTCTTTATGGAGTACTCTTTTCTGGTCATTTCATACAATTGTAATCACACAATATGTGATCCTTTGTGCCTGGCTTCTTCCTTTTTAAAAAAAAATTTTAAATGTTTATTCATTTTTGAGAGAGAGATTGAATGGGGGAGGGACAGAGAGACGAAGACAGAGGATCGGAAGTGGGTTCTGTGCTGAGAGCAGGGAGCCTGATGCAGGGCTCAAACCCACAAACTATAAGATCACCACCTGAGCTGAAGTCAGACGCTTAACCCACTGAGCCACCCAGGTGCCCCACGTGCCTGACTTCCTTCACTTGGCATCATGTTTTCAAGGTTTATCCATGCTGTAGCATATTTTAGTACTTCATTCCTTTTTATGGCTGAATAATATTCTGTTGCATGGGTGTACCACATATTTATCCATTCATCCATTGATGGACATTCAGTTTGTTTCTACTTTTTGGCTGTTGTGAACATTCATATACAAGTTTTGTGTGAGCATATGTTTTCATTTCTCTTGGGTGTATACCCAGGAGTGGAATTGCTGAGTCACGTGGTAATTCTGTGTTTAACCCTTGAGGAGCTGCCGGACTGTTTTTCAAAGGGGCTGCACCATTTCACATTCCCACCAGCAGTGTATGAGGGCTCCAATTGCCTCACTTCCTTGTCAACACTTGTCATTGTCTGTCTTTTTGATTATAGCCATCCCATGCGATGTGGCCAAGGTCTTGCAGTCTGTGCTTCTTGCGGGGACTCCATCTTTCCCAGGTGGAAGTGATGGAGTACCCATGTACCACTCTGTGTTCCCACACAGACTGATTACTCTGTGACTTCTGTGACTCATTCCCAGTACTCAACTTATAGAGGCTCAAGGGAATTGTGCTACTCCCTACTGTAAGGCGTGATGTTTGAGAGGATTGAGGGCCATCTGTCGGGTGACTGGTCCCAGTAGTTCGTGGCTATCTTCAGAATGTGCAGCTACTTACTACTTCTCTGTCCTCAGCTTTAGGCCCAAACTTCTGTCCAACATTCTCTAGTTTAGAAAAGAACAAATACAAACCTGTAAAATTATTATCAGAACTATTTCAACACCAGATGAATTGAGGTTTGGCCAAGAAAAGCTAACTCTTGTGGGGGTTGGTCTTTCAATTTATCCCTGGCTTACAAAGAATGCAAATGGGATTAGACTGGCTGCTTGGGTCTGATGGGGTCATGTCGGTGGGGCAGCGGGAGATAGAAAGAATGCAGAAAGGTCAGAACACATTTGGTTAAGAGGAATTGAAGGCAAAGATAAGTGAGGAGATCATCAGAGAGCCAGAAGCTGCTATAAATGTATTTGTGTCTTCTGACACAGAAAAATGACCATCAGAGAGGATTTAGACAAATGCATATGAAATTGCTGAGCAACCGCTGGTATTTCTGAGGAATTGTGGGAAGAGGAGAGCTCAAAGACTGGAAAAGGGAAAATGTCAGAATTTCCCAAAAACTCTAACCTCAAGCTGGAAATTGAATTCATTCAAACATTCTAAAGTGACTTATTAAATTGAGTGGTTTCTGGGTACTTGGAATCAGAAGAGGGGTTGGCTAGCAAACAGTGTGGTCACTAAGTCAAGCCCTGTGAGTGCCCTGGAAGATTAGGGATGTGTTCCAGCATGGACACTCTACGATTGGGTTTTCGTCCTGTTTGTCATAGCACTTTACCTAAATCCATTTCTTGATAAGACGGAGAATTATGGACTAGATGAAAACCAGTTGGAGATGGTGTGCATACAGAACTGGTTGAACAGCTCTCCCCAGGGAGTGCTAATTAATGTTAAATCAAAAGCAGATCTCTAGTAATAATACTAGCAATTATAATAATGATGATAGAAATAGTAGCTGTTACTGAGTTCTTACTGTATGCCAGGCACTGCTAGAAATGCCTTACTTGTATTAACCTATTAACCTTACAATCACTCCACAAGATAGGAGCTGTTACTAGGGCTGGGTTTACAGATGTGGAAAACGAGGCTTTGAGCAATTAAATTATTTGTCTAACGCCACGCAATAAGTGATGGAGCTGGCACTTGAACCCAGAGTCTTCCCTCTCAGCAAACATGTTCAGTCCTGCTGAGGATGAGGGTATATGTTAGAAGACAGACTCAGGATTCTGCTATAGGAATCCTGTCCCAAGGAAGTAGTATTTTATTTTTTCCATACTAGGTCACTGTTACGACTCACATTTGTTATGTGAGTTATGTTATGACTCACATTTAAGGTATCTATCTTCAAATGGCTGTATTTTGGGGGTCACTCTCTGAGCCTCGTGTATTCCCTCCAGAAAGGCCCCATCACTGGAAACCATTTTTCTTCAGCGTTTTATAGCATTGCTTCTCAGACTTTAATGTGCATGGGAATTCCCTGGGGATCTTCTTAAAATTCAGATTCTGATCCAGTAGGTCTGGGGAGGGGCCCAAGACTCTGCATTTCTAAGGAGCACCCGGTGGATGGTGATGCCTCTGGTCAGTGGACCTGCTTCAAGTAGCAGCATTCCATATCACTCTTCAGAGCTCTGAGCTTATTAGCTCAAAAATGCTTAGTAACTCATAAATTGATCTGCACATATATCTAATTTAAGAACACTAGTTCTGGGGTCCTGGGGTGCTTCAGTCAGCTGAGTATCCGACTCTTGATTTTGGCTCAGGTCATGATCCTAGGGTCGTGGAATCGAGCCCTGAATCAGGTTCTATGCTCAGCATGGAGCTTGCTTAAGATTCTCTCTCTCTCTCTCTCTCTCTCTCTCAGGAACAAGACAGGGATGTCCACTCTCACTACTGTTATTCAACATAGTATTGGAAGTCTTAGCCTCTGCAATCAGCCAACACTAAGAAATAAAAGGCATCCAAATCAGCTAGGAGGAGGTCAAACTTTCACTCTTCGCAGATGACATGATACTCTCTATGGAAAACACAAAAGATTCCACCAAAAAACTGTTAGAACTGGTTCATGAATTCAGCAAAGTTGCAGGATATAAAATCAATGCACAGAAATCGGCTGCATGCCTATACACCAACAATGAAGCAACAGAAAGAGAAATCAAGGAATCGATCCCATTTACAGTTGCACCAAAACCCATAAAATACCTAGGAATAAATCTAACCAAAGAGGTGAAAAATCTATACACTGAAAACTATAGAAAGCTGATGAAAGAAATTGAAGAAGACACAAAAAAAAGGAAAAAAGATTCCATGCTCCTGGATAGGAAGAACAAATATTGTTAAAATGTTGATACTACCCAAAGCAATCTACATACTCAATGCAATCCCTATCAAAGTAACACCAGCATTCTTCACAGAGCTAGAACAAATAATCCTACAATTTGTATGGAACTAGAAAAGACCCCGCATAGCCAAAGCAATCTTGAAAAAGAAAACCAAAGCAGGAGGCATCACAATCCCAGACTTGAAGCTATACTACAAAGCTGTAATCATCAAGACAGTATGGTACTGGCACAAGAACAGACACTCAGATCAATGGAACGGAATAGAGAACCCAGAAGTGGACCCACAAACGTATGGTCAACTAATCTTTGACAAAGAAGTAAAGAACATCCAATGGAATAAAGACAGTCTCTTCAGCAAGTGGTGCTGGGAAAACTGGACAGCGACATGCAGAAGAATGAACCTGGACCACTTTCTTACACCATACACAAAAATAAACTCGAAATGGATGAAAGACCTCAATGTAAGACAGGAAGCCATCAAAATCCTTGAGGAGAAAGCAGGCAAATACTTCTTTGATCTTGCCCACAGCAATTTCTTACTCAACATGTCTCTGGAGGCAAGGGAAACAAAAGCAAAAATGAACTACTGGGACCTCATCAAAATAAAAAGCTTCTGCACAGTGAAGGAAACCATCAGCAAAACTAAAAGGCAACCGACAGAATGGGAGAAGATATTTGCAAATGACATATCAGATAAAGGGTTAGTATCCAAAGTCTACAAAGAACTTATCAAACTCAACACCCAAAAAACAAATAATCCAGGGAAGAAATGGGCAAAAGACTTGAATAGACACTTCTCCAAAGAAGACATCCAGACAGCCAACCGACACATGAAAAAATGCTCAACATCACTCATCATCAGGGAAATACAAGTCAAAACCACAATGAGATACCACCTTACACCTGTCAGAATGGCTAACATGAACAACTCAGGCAACAACAGATGCGAGGGTGCGGAGAAAGAGGATCTCTTTTGCATTGTTGGTGGGAATGCAAGCTGGTGCAGCCACTCTGGAAAACAGTGTGGAGGTTCCTCAAAAAATTAAAAATAGAACTAGCCTATGACCCAGCAATTACATTACCAGGCATCTATCCACGGGATACAGGTGTGCTGTTTTGAAGGGACACATGCACCCCCATGTTTACAGCAGCACTATCCACAATAGCCAAAGTATGGAAAGAGCCCAGAGGTCCATCGATGGATGAATGCATAAAGAAGGTGTGGTATATATACACAATGGAGTATTACTCGGCAATCAAAAAGAATGAAATCTTGCCATTTGCAACTACGTGGATGGAACTGGAGGGTATTATGCTAAGGGAAATGAGTCAGTCAGAGAAAGACAAAAATCATATGACTTCACTCATACGAGGACTTTAAGAGACAAAACAGATGAACATAAGGGAAGGGAAACAAAAATAATATAAAAACGGGGAGGGGGACAAAACAGAAGAGACTCATAAATATGGAGAACAAACTGAGGGTTACTGGAGGGGTTGTGGGAGGGTGGATGGGCCAAATGGGTAAGGGGCATTAAGAAATCTACTCCTGAAATCATTGCTTCACTATATGCTAACTAATTTGGATGTAAATTTTTAAAAATAAAAAAATAAAGTTAATAAAAAAAAGATTCCCTCTCTCTCTCTCTGCCCCTCTCCCCTGTTCATGTGCAGTCTCTGTAAAAAAAAATACATGAAGTGTTTTTAAAAATTAGTCTTCAGTTACCAGGTTATGGAAGGCACCGTGAAATATAAGGTGGACTTTGGAGGGAGGTTGGGGTAAAAGAATACTTTATTCGCAATTCAGAGAAAGATTTAACTGACCTTCTGACTTTAGTCATTTCAGGGTTCAAAGATGACTGGGCTCACTTGAAGAATCAAAACATTATTACATAGATGGCCAACACAGGGCTTGATTCTCATGACAAAGATGGCAAGACAAGCATGGCAGAAATTTAGTACTCACATGATGAGTCAGTGGTGAGGGAAACCTACAGGGATGATGTCATCAACTCTTCTCAATTTATATTTACTACAGAATCTATAGTTTTTTTTCTCCCCAATACTATCTTTAAAAAAATGAGCCTTTTTTTTAAACTCTCCTTCTCTCTTTGTCACTCTGGAGGTTATAAAAAATATTTTTGCTTTTTAGCTAAAAATCTTCATGAGATCTAAATTTGATTTTTCAGATTTTTTCCTTAGCAAAGTTATAAATATTCTCATTTTCTACATTTTGCACAACATTCTTATCCCTTCTAAAATTAATCAGGCTACCTCTTTACCCACCTTAGAGTAAGAAAAATGGAATGAGCCATGTCAACATTTGAAAGTCTGGGGAAACATGCTGGAAATGAAGGTCTGTGGAGATTGATGGAGGAGATAAATGCACAGAGAGACAACACCCAGTGCAAATCCATTCTCCATTTCTAGTTTTTTTTTTCCTCTAAAGCAAACCCACTTTAGGGTGAGGGTAGGAGAGGGAATTAAGAATGGATAGTCAAACATTAACTTTGAAGATCTCTCTTGTTGATTTTTTATTTTTATGTTTGGACACTATGTATAGTGTGCCAAGAGGGTTATTGATATATGTCCAGGTTTTCATTGACTTCACTGATTCGTGTTTCTTATCAGTGGCCTTATATCTGAACATTAATTATAACTTTAGAAAAGCAGCAACATCCATAAGCAGCAAAATGCTAGACCTGGATGCAATAGTACATCCCCCCAAAGCTCTGTTATTTAATATCCCTTTGCCTTATGAGATCAATTTCTGCTCTGGCATAGAGATTTCTGGAAAAGGTCAGTTCTGATATTAGAAGGGAACATTTAATCAAAAATAGTATGTAAAAAGATAATGCAGAGATTATATCAAATAATAACCTTTATTCTCTCTGACATAAACCAACCATTACCAAGAATATTGAAACTCAAAGCTGTTGTGTGTTGAGTCATATGTAGAGAATTAATATTAGCTATAAAGTAGCTATTATACAGAATATTATAATGAAAACCACTGTTATATTTATAGAATTAGTATCATCCATGGAAAAATAACTTTTTATATTATTAAAGTTAGCAAATGCTCTTGTTTCACTCAAGGCAAGGCATCATTTAGTTATTATTCATACTGTTGGTAAAACTGTCACTGAATTTTAAAATATATCTCATTTAGGTTCAGTTGAATTATGTTTTATTTTAGAAGAAAAAAAGAAAAACAAGTATAGTAAACATTTTGTTTTAAATGATAAAATCCTCAAATATTGTTAATGTAAAACCATGAAAAAATTAGTTATATATGTCTGCTTTTCACCAACTTGTTAGGGAATAGAGAATTGATGATATAGAATGTACAGCAAAATTAAAGGACTAACAATGATTTTAGTAAGAAGTAATAGGCACTGGTGTTGTGTGTTTTCTTAGGAATTTTGATATTTTGCAGTATGACAGTTGGGTAATTCATACCTGACTTTGTTGTCATCACACACAAGATAGTCTATGGAAATTCATTCCCATCCCCACCCCATGCTTTCTCCCTGCAGTGAACTGCCCCAAGACCCCTCCTGCTTTAGCTCTTCCAATCAGCCTTCTTTGTACACTCCCATCTGGTTCTCTCCCATCCAGGTGCAGAGGCCTCCTTGACTCTCACATTAGCCATAGTGGTTACCAGCATGAGTTTTGGTGGTAGACTACTCTGGGTTCAAATCCCAGCTCTGCCATTTTCCAGATGTGTGCTCTATACCTGGGCTAACAGCACCTCATTGTCAGAGTGGTTGTGTGATTCAAATGAGATAAGGAATGGAGACTGTGGATGTGTAGTATGACCACATTCAGCCATACCACTTCCTGTTTCTCTTCTCATCTCTTCTTACTTGCCATGGTCATGTATATTTTCCCCATCTGGTACTGGCCCCATCTTCTGCCCACTCTTGGCTTCACACCAATTTTCGTCAGAGGGTGCACTGTAATCAGAGCCTTGAAATGGTGTCTAACGAAATCCTGCAATTAGGCCTGTGGTGGGACCACTGGGTGGTTCAAAGGGCTGCAAGCTCTAGAAGCTTCAGAGTGAGTTCTACCAGGGAAGAAGCCATGTATTCTTTATTGCCAGCAAATCCCTATACCTGGAAAGTAGAAGGCACTGAATAAATGTTGATGGAATAAATCCAATGCTGCCTCCTGCCATCGGGGGTTCCAAACTGGGCTGGAAGAGGGACTAGAGGAGAGCATTCAATTGTGTAAATAGGGACTTCTAGAGTAATTTACCTCAGGACTCAAAACATTTCGCTTGTTAATCATCTCCACAGTTTACTTTGTGCTTTCACATTAATTGTTTGATTTAAGATAAGGTTTTACTCCATTTTCCTCTCCACAGAGCCTTCATTCTTAATATGAACCTAGACTTGTCATTTTCCTGCTTGATATTTTTTAGGGCTGACTGGCTGACTTCAGGATAGAATTTCAACTTCTTCACAGGAAGGCTCAGTCCTTCTACAGATAATTTCTGCTCCTCCTGTTGTCATCACTTGCCCACTCTTGTCCTTAGACATACAGAACTCCCTAGACATACAGACCGGCCCTCCCTCCCCCCCCCCCCCCCCCAGCTAGTCCCACTTCCACACAAGGATCTCTGACTTCTGTTTGTGTTGTTTCCTTTGTCTAGAATACACTTTCATTTATCTAGGTTACAACATCCATCTATCAGTCAAACTCAGAATAATTTACAGGGCTATGGTATTGGTGATGGAGGTTTGAGGCACAGTTGGCTAAGACTACAGGGACAGGAAATGTGTTTAGAGCATCTGTATCCAGGATAAGAGGAAGCCATGAAAAGGGTTGGAGGTAGGGTCAATCAGGAACTTGGTAGTCAAGGTGGAAGCAGTTTGTTTGAGGCCAAGGGAATGTTTTTGAATAGAACAGTTTCTTCATACCCAAGGTTGGCAATCTCAACCAGGGAGTCAAGTTGGGATGAAGGGAGAACCCATACATGTTGTCTTAATTTGGGTTCCCTCAGAAGCAGACTTCGAGACAAGGATTTGAGTGTAAGTAGTTTGTGTGGGAGTCAATCCCAGGAAGCACTGGGTAGGGAAGTCCTAAGTGAAGTACTAAGGAAGTACTAAATGAAGCAGTGAAGGAAAAGAATCCTGTGGAGAAGATGTTATTGAGCAGTATATTTCTGTGGGCAACTGGGGCTCAATCCACCTGGGAAACAATATGAGATAATGTAGAATATGCTTCATATTCTACCAAAGTGTAAGGGAGCTGGGGAATGTATCCACCAGCTCCCATATGCTACTGGTTGAGGGCTGTTTCTGGGTATGCCAGGGGGAGGGGGAGAATTAGCCCTATCCATACAGGCTGAGAGGACTCCAGCAGTGTTCGTAGCTGGGAATCACTGGGTCAGCACATAGAGGAATGGTAAGCTCCAAGGAGATATATGCAAGACTTGTGCATGGTGGTCAGAGATGAGACAGGTAGAACCAAGGGGACAGCAATCTCAAAGGCAGAAGGCCCAAGAAAGTTCAGGCAAACAATGAGGAGCTACTAGGGTGGTTCCTTATGGAAGATCATGGCTGAATAAGCAGGGGAATAATTGTCAGAGCACTGAGTTAGGTAACGAGGAGTTTTGAGTCTGACTCCCTTCTCTAGTGCCTTCTATCTGTGAGCTCCTGGCCAGATTATTAGACCCTTTTATATCTCAGTTTCCTCACAAGTAAAATCTGCCTTACCTGCTTACAGATTGTAGAGAGGAACAAGTGGAATAATTCATAGGAAGCTCTTAGAAACCTGTGCAGCATCATAGAAGTGTCAAAAGGAACAAGATGGTGAGGAACACATTGGGAAGAAGTTTAATTCTAAAACAATTTTTGTGTCTCCAGCTAAGGGGCTTCATGCCACTTCCATGAAGGCAAAAGCCAATGTCAGGTGACCAACCAAGCTTAACACTGAGTTATAAACATCTGGCTGTGGTAGAAGGCCTATAGAAAGGACAGACAAGTTGCTTCTGGCAGCAAGGAATTGACTTTTAGTACTGCCATTGAAACCAGCAAAGGCCATGGCGAACAACACTGACAGGTGACACTAGTCCCTTGGAGAAGTGTGCTGGGATAAGTGGGAGATGAAGATTTCATATTTTTTTAGAAAAGGACTTGCATCTTGAAAGGAGTGAGTATAATCCAAACACTAGCACTTTTCACTTATGTTCCACAAATCAATCATCCTGATTACCCTCTTAGAAATTTTATTTATATTTACTTTTTTAATTTAAAAAAAGTTTATCTATTTTGAGAGAGAGAGAGCGAGAGAGAGAGAGAGAGAGAGCACGAGCAAACAGGGGAGGGGCAGAGATAGAGGGAGAGAGAGAGAGAATCCCAAGTAGGCTCTGCACTGCCAATGCGGAGCCTGACGTGGGGCTCGAACCCACAAACCCCTGAGATCATGACTTGAGCTGAAATCAAGAGTTGGACGCTTAACCAACCGAGCCACCCAGGCACTGCCCAATTACACTTCTTAAACAAGGCATCAACTAGATATGAACTTTCCCCTGAAGTATAGGTCAGCCTTTCTGTTGCCAGAGGAGATATGCGGGTAGAACTAATCAGTCACGCTTATACATAAAATACAAGTCTGCTGAGATAATCCTGGCAGTGGCTCTTGTTAAGTATAATTTCTCCTGGTGTAAGCTTGAGCTGTCACGAAGGGAAAACAAGAGGGTTGTTTCAGCAGCTTGAGAATGGCTGCCATTTTCACCAGGATGTCTAATATCATTGTCCTCAAGGGATCTTAATAATGGTGTAATTTTTGGTGAACACTGTTTAATGGAAGGCATTTTGTGAGAGTCTTGCAAAATATAAAGGCTTTACTTGATGGTTCAGCTCTCATACACTGGGATTTTCCAAATGTGGTGCAATAGAACCATTAAAAAAAAAAACCAGTGAATGAACATGAGGGAGGATATTGCCTGTGATAACAGAGAAAATGTAATAACAAGGTTTTACTGGAATCAAGTAAGATAAAAATATTATAGTGGGTCTATCTGGGAAGCCCCTAATTCTGGGAAGAGGAAGGACACAGCTAGTATTTTACAATCTCTTTAAATAGAATTTCCCCCACTTTAGCAGATTTCTCCCCCACCTTATGCAAAAGTCTGTTACACTTCACTTTCTATTTGCTTGTTATTGTTTCATCATTTACTAGTTTTTCCCATTCCATTCCTAACTGGTAAATTACAACTGATGTGAATTATTTTCAGAAACAAGGAGAAGGTACTGGAGTTTGCCAAACAATGACACAATCACTCATGGCAATCCAAAGTTGGAACTCTAGGTATCTATGCTGGACTTAGAAGGAAGAGCTTCCAGACAACATGATTTTATTTGGCAAAAACTAGCCTTTTCTGTTCTTTAGCATTGCCTGTACCTTGCCCAGAGTGCAAGGAAGTAAGTGTGTGTTGGTTTGCACAGATTTCCTAAGTTCCCGTCAAGGAATTCTAGCTTATTTTGAGCACTTTCCTCCTCTAATTTCACAGTTTGGGTATCTATAGGAATGCCTCGGTTTAGCAAATCCACTTGGAGCCTCTCCTCCCTATCTTTGCCTAAAAATGTGGAAGGGCTCCTATGGCATCCTTTTATATCATTAGCTTAGGCACACCCTCACAAGACCATAGAAGTTTCCTTGGAGGTTTCTTTTCTTCACATTGGGTAATGTAACCTCACTCCAAATATCTTAGTCACATACTCATTATTTGTTTCTGAGGCTTATCTCTGAAATGACATCAACTTCTCCAAGATCTTCTTATAGATTTATTTGGCCAAGAATCATAATCAGTAGTTTAGGAGGAATAGTCACTAGGGATACAATAGATGTATCACGTGCCTCTCCTGCTGCACTTGCTGGAGGTTGGCATTGTTGGAATTTGCAGTTACTAAAGGAAACTCTACCAGGCTTTGTCCCTTCATCTGATCTTTGTCTCTCTCCTCAATCTCATCTGTTGCTCCTGTTACCTTTGCTCTCTGTTCTCCAGCTTACTGAATTATCTTCAGTGTCCTGAAGTTGCCATGGCCTGTTTCAGTTACGTTGCCAACAAGAGAACTCAATTGTATCACTAAGGTAATGCTAGCTGCTGTCACAGATAAACTCCAACATCTCAGTGGATGAAAATAATAGAAACCTATATATCTCTTCCATGAATCCTGAAATGAGTGCTCTTGAGTGATTGGTGGTCTTCTAGGTTGTTATTCAGCACCCTGGTTCTTTTCCCGAGGTGAAAAAAGCTGCAGGATGATGCCTGGGAGATTTTTACGGGTGGGACCTGAAAGTGATACAGCACCTCCATTCATGTCCATTGCCAGAACTCAGATATTTGGCATATCCAACTGCAAAGGATGCTGGGAAATGTAGTATTCATTCTGCTAGAAGAAGAGGTTTGGTGAGTAACTAGCTAGCTTCTGCTTTGCCACTCAAGCTAGTTTAGGCCCATGGTAATTTGTTATAGAGCATCTGGTGGCTCAGAGAACATTGGGAGGATCAGCTTAGAGGTTATATGTCTAAGGACAACACCCAGGTTACACCGCTGAATTGCTCCAGTAGAGATCTTGCTATGTTACTGCTGCCATCACAGGGGGGTACAGTCACCCTAGGCTAATATCATGGCTACGCTGTATGGGACTCTATGGCCTCCACTGCTCAAGGCTTTTCCATCATCCTCTGCCATCACTGCCTGAACAATGATTTTGTGTAATGCCTGCTTTCTCACCCTGCTCTCTTCTGAATCAAAGTTTCATGTAGGTGCATCTGATTAGCAGAGCTCAAACACCCATGCCCAAGCTGCAAGGGAGGCTGGGAAAGCGATGTGGGGCATAGGAACCTAACATGAAAATTCCTCAAATACAAGGAAGTTATTCAAAAGATGCCAGGAAGAACATATGTCCCCCACTGTTTTATTTGGGTTCCCTTAAAAGCAGACCCTGAAAAATGGACTTGTGAACAGGCAACTTATTTAGGAGATGGTCCTAGGAAGCAGGAAAAACCACTTACATGTGCCTTATTGAGCTGGTGGTTATCCCTGTGGGCAACTGGGGCTCAATGACTCTGAAGACCCTTTGAAGAACTGTGTAGAATGTATCTTGGAAATGTCTTCCCAGTGTCGGGGGATGCTGGAATATTTATCCACTCTCATTTCTCATTGGTTGAGGGTTTTCTTGAGAACAGTAATTTCATCCTCCCCACCTCAAATGTGCTTCTAGACTGCCCTTGGAGTCCTGGAAGAAGCTTTGGAAAAAGTCCTGAGACAAAAAAAGACAGAGAGACATGGAAGGTCATGAGATGGCATGCTTGTAGCATGCATGGTAATAACCAACCACTTCACACAGCTGAAGTGAAAATTGGACGTGCGCTGAGGAGACATGGTGCAGACTACAAAAAGTGTCTGCCATAGTCACCTTTCCTTGGACTCTTGGTATTTGCATATTGCTGCCTGCTGTATATCAGACTCTGTGACAGGCCCTAGATACTTAATGAGGAACAAATGTGTGTAGTCCTACTTCTCATGAGTCTTAGAGCCAGTGAAGGAGAGAGATGCTAAACAAATACATAACACATTTAGTTACAAATTACGTCATTGCCACAAGGAAACTGAACGATGTTCTGGAGAGGGAGGGCAAGACAATAAGGATGGGCCAATCGTGCAGGGCTTTGTAGAGAAAATTAAAAATTTTGCTTTCTGTGGGGGCGCCTGGGTGGCTCAGTCGGTTTAGCATCTGACTCTTGATTTTGGCTCAGATCATGATCTCACAGTTCCTTAGTGGGCTCTGTGCTGACAGTGTGGAGCCTGCTTGGGATTCTCTCTCTCTCCCTCACTATCTGACCCTCCTTTGCTCACAGTCATTCCTTCTCTCTCTCTCAAAATAAATAAATAAACATTAAAAATTTTTTAAGTTATTTTTTTCCCCCTAAGCAGTGTTGGCAACCACTGGAAGAGTTTTAACCAGGGCAATGACATGCAGTCAATCCCCATTTTTCATAGGTGCCATGTTTTCTAATTCCAACAGGGTCCAAAATGTATTTGTAACCCCCAAATCAATACTTTCAGCACTTGGTCCTTTGTGCATATGTGCAGACTGGCAGAGAATTTGAGTTGCCTGCCATGTTCCCTGCTGAGGTCAAATAAGGCAATACTCTGCCTTCTTGTTCTAGCTCTCATACTGCAAACAAGTTACCTTTTTGCAGTATATCTAGTGCTGTGTTTTTCACATTTTTGTGATTTTTTTTTGGTCAGTGATTTTGTTGTTTAAATAGCTCCCAAGCCAGTGCTGAGGTATTTTCCAGTGTCCCTAAGTGCAAAAAGGCTGTAATATGCTTTATGGTGAAAATATGTGTGTCAAATAAGCTATGTGCAGGCATGAGTTATAGTGCTGTTGGTTATGAGTTTAATGTTAATGAATCAACAATATATATAAGATGTCTTTCAACATAAATACACCTAAGACAAGGTTATATATTGATTGGTTAATGAAAATCTGAGCAGAGGCTCACAGGAACCTAAGTCTGTATTTCCCCTAGGAACAATGCTTCACTATTTGCTAATGCTATGTCCACAGTAATTTTTAGAACATAGCCACTTGAAGAAGACTTGACTGTATCTGGTTATGCTTTAAAGGAGGTTCCTCTGGTTGGTCTGTGGAGAACTGATGGGAAATAAACAAGAGTATAAAAGTAGAGTTAAGTTATAAGTTTGTTGTAATCATCCAGATGGAGGTGATGTTCATGTGGGTCAAAATGGTGGCAGCGAAAATGGAGAAGAGTGAATTCTACCTTCAAGATGGTAGATGAAGCATGAATTGGAGATGGATTGGGTTGAGAGGGGGACAAGAAGTGGGTGGGGGTAAGGAGAGAGAGGTGTCAGTTATGAACAACTTCCAGGTTTTCAGCTTGAGCCAGGAACTCTTTGCTAAAATGGGAAAGTTTGGAGGGAAGATTTGGGTGTCCTTTTTGGCTATGACATGAACTTCTAGGTCCTCAGAATGCAAAGAGAAACTAAAGTTTATGGAGGAGACTATCAGATGAATTGATACTTTTAAGAGAATGTGTTACCAGCTGATGTAGAGAAATGCACTGGAACATCTGACAGCAGAGAAAACAGGCACTTGGCCCAGGCAGTGTTGAGAGATGGCTTCCTGGGTGATGTTGCATCTGAGCTGAGACTTGGAGGATGAATTCTAGTTGTTCAGTTGAGTGTGGAAGGATGTTCCAGAGGTAGCATGTTTATGTGCACTGCTGCGAAGGCTTTCCAACTGGTCTTTTGGGATTTCTCCTCTTAATGAATTCTACACCTCATTAGCTGATAAATGCATGGCTGTAGTCATACTACCTCTCTGCTGGGAAACTTTTGAAATCCATTCCTGACATTCACAGTCCTCTCAGGCCTGTTGTCACAGGCCTTTCTAGCCTTCTCTCCTGTGATCAGTATATAAAGGTGCAGTGTGGCGTTCCTAAAATTGGGTGATAATTGTAAAGCAAACCAGAAAGGTAGGGGTGTTGCTGAAATCTGATCAGAAGGCTGATGTCACGGAGGGGTACCTGCCGTGGATGTATCAGGCTAGCACACCTTGATGAGGCCGTCTATAAAATCATCTCCCAGATTTCCTTTCTCGGGAAGAATAAACTAAAAACTCTGGATCATGTATGTGGGAAAAGGTTTAATAAAAAGATTTGGAGCAGCCACAAACTGTCTCCAGGCTGGCTGGACCCTAGCTCAGTGAACACTGGATGCCACAGCTTGCACCACATCAGTGGCAGTGGACAGTGGCTGCTGCCTCCTCTGCCATGGAATCTGGACGCGGCTGCTGTTGTTGCCACTGCTACCAAAATGGATTCTCCATTGTCCCTGCTTCTTTGTTTTGCTATCTCTCAACTTCAAGTCTGGGAAGAGTGTGTGCAATTGTTAAAGTAGTCTCAGACTGGCAAGTAATCTGAAATAATAAGTGTAATAAGACATCATCCACCTTGAGGCATCTTTTGCCCATTGCAACTTCTTTCTTTCAAAAAATAAATTGCACAGCTTGGTCTACATAATATCACATGATCTTTAAGGTCCTTTTTGCCTCTGAGAGGCTATGATTTGCTCATGTTCTATAGCTAACTACTTTTTCAGTGGGGGATTTATTCTCCAGGGCAAGGCTATTACAAAAAATATGGACATCTTTCTTGGTTCATTTACTTCTCAATTTTATGCTACCAATTTTTGTTTCAAACTAGAATGGAAGCGCAGAATCCACATTTCTTCAGAGCAGCAGACTGCATTAACTTAATGTCTCTGTGTTACAAGACAGCCAAAGGGCTGTGTCAAAGATATTTAGTTGTTTTTACTCTCATAATTACACTGGTTTTAGCAAGATGGGTGTGATTTCTCAGGCACTCTATTACAGTTGGGAATATGAAACTGCTTTTCAAAATTGCTAAAAGCACCTCAGTGTATCTGCAATATGATAATACTAATCCTAGCCTGACATAAATGCTAGTTTTATGGCTGCACACTCTGTAGAAAGTGTATTTTAGCCTGAAGAAAATGCCAGTGTTCAGATAGTTTTGGCTTTATTTTGTCTCCCTTGGTCTGTAATAATCATGTTTAATTTTGACACCTTTAGTTAGACATCATGAAACCCTAAATGCTCTGTTACAGTAAAAGAACTTGGAGCTGAACTAAAATTTCAGTAATTTAAGAATTGTGTAATCTATGGGGGAAAATGCAGTCATATGCACACTGTCACTTAATTATATCAAAATGTAAAAATCACTGTCATATTTGTATTAGGCCTTCAGTGGAGGAGAAAGTAATGGAAATTACAAAATCTCTGATTTGGTAAGGATTTTTCATGTTCATTTTTTGCGGTGTTGCAGTGAATTATTAGATTTTCTGTGAAAAAAGGGTGGTTCTGAGGTCAAAGAAGTATGGGAAATTCTACATTCTGTGTTTCTTCTGTGAGGGTTTAGAGTGCATGTTAATACTTTACAGGCACTAAGAAGTTGTGAGGTAAAGAAAGATGTTTAACTTTGTAGCACACTTCTTAAATTTGATCATAAAATTTGTTTCTGTTTTTGTTTTTTGTTTTTTTTTTTTTTACAAAAACATGTTGACATAATGAGATAATCAAAGGTTCCATACAGTTTGCAGTTCCATACAAAGGTTCTCATAGTCTCCTACCCCATTTGTAACATTCTTGCCAGACATATGGTCATCCAGGATTTGTCTGATGGTTACCTTGGCAAATTCAAAGAAAGCATTAAAGAAATAGACCTTGGTACTGAGGTGAGCAGCGCAGTGACTCATTATTACATTGGCATCTTCAAAGAGAGAACTCCCCTGAACAGTTAAGTTACAGAAGGAATAATTTGATGAACTAAAGCATAAAGTTAGCAGTTTATCAATATAGCTTTCATCAAACTATCCTACAGCTAAACATTATTATCAGTAAAGAATGTCTTGACAAATTCTCAAGTACTGAGTACTGCCCCCCAACGTGTCATCTCATATTATTTAGTTTTAACTTTATTTTCTTTTGGTATTACTACTGTATTGCACTTAATTATAGTTGATGCACATCAGTAATGTGCTACAATATTGTGGTTCTCCTGCCAAAGTAGAAACTTTTGATATTAGCCAAGAGGCATTTTCACAGATTTGTTGCCAAAGAGTGATGGTTTCCATCATTTGTCACATCTGGAAATGGAAGGTGTGGTGCTCCTGTATGGTTTTTGTTTTGTGGACAACTCTCCCCAGTTCTGGGAAATGACTCGGGCCTGGCTAGGCAATGCAATCTTTCCCTCTTACCAAAGTGGTTGATTCAGCAATGAGCATGTGACTTAAGGCAAACCAATCAAAGTCAACTCTGGGGGCACCTGGGTGGCTCAGTCAGTTAAGTGTCTGACTTCAGCTCAGGTCATGATCTCACTGTTTGTGAGTTCAAGCCTCGCATGGGGGTCTGTGCTAACAGCTCAGAGCCTGGAGCCTGCTTCGGATTCTGTGTCTCCCTCTCTCTTTGCACCTCCCCCACTTGCTCTCTCTCTCTCTCTCTCTCTCTCAAAAGTAATAAATAAAACATTAAAAAAAGAAAGAAACCCAATTCCAGAATTGTGTCGGGAGACAATTCTCCATTGGTCTTTCACTTTTCTGCACATTTTATAAGGGAGGCACTGAGTGCCCTTGTTCTTATCTTTTCAAGGAGGTTTTTTTTTTTTTTTTTTTTTTTTTTTTTAGTTTTTATTTAAATTCCAGTTAGCTAACATACAGTGTTACTTTAGTTTCTGGTGTACAATGTAGTGATTCAGCACTTCCATCCATCACCCAGTGCTGATCACAAGGGTACTCCTTAATCCCCATCACCTACTTCACCCATTCCCCCACCTCCTCCCCTCTGGTAACCATCAGTTTGCTCTCCATAGTTAAGAGTCTGAAAAAAAGAGGTTAGAGTGGGAGAGAACCAAAGCATAAGAGACTCTTAAAAATTGAGAACAAACTGAGGGTTGATGGGGGGTGGGAGGGAAGGGAGGGTGGGTGATGGGTATTGAGGAGGGTACCTTTTGGGATGAGCACTGGGTGTTGTATGGAAACCAATTTGACAATAAATTTCATATACTGGAAAAAAAAGAGTCTGTTTCCTGGTTTGCCTCTCTCTCACTCTTTCCCCCCCCCTTTACTCATGTGTTTTATTTCTTAAATTCCACATATGAGTGAAATCATATGGTATTTGTCTTTCTCACATGGACTTATTTCACTTAGTGTAATACTCTCTAGCTCCATCCATGTCATTACGAATGGCAGGATTTCATTCTTTTTTATGGCTTAATAATACTCCACAGTGTATACATAGATACATACACCATATCTTTATCCATTCATCTGTCTATGGACACTTGGTCTGTTTCCATAATTTGGCTATTGTACTTAATGCTGCTATAAACATCAGAGTGCATGTATCCCTCTGAATTAGTATTTCTGTATTCTTCAGTAAATGCCTAGTAGTGTGATTGCTGGATAAGATAGTTCTATTTTTAATTTTTTGAGGAAACTTCATTCTGTTTTCCACAGTTGTTACACCAGTTTGCATTCCCATCAACAGTGCAAGAGGGTTCAAGGAGATTTATGTAGCCAACAATCTTGGAAGACTGAGATAGTGTCTCTCTCCAGGGCAAAAGACAGGCATGCTTACCGTCCAGTATAGTAAATATAATAGTTCTCTCCAGACCATTATAAGATTCAGTTTCAAAAAGTTCAAGGTTACTCTCCTATAATGAAATCCTCTGTGCAAACTTGGCCTTCTTTGTATTGCCCTGTGGGGATTTGGTCTGGGGAACTGGTATAAAAACCTGATACTCTAGCTACTGCTATTGCTCTGAGTAATAAACTATCTTTCATCTCTGTGCTAGAAGTGTTGTGTCTTCTCCCAGCATCCATGAAACTGTGGCAGGCTAAATTGTTAGTGTGCAAGTAGGGTAAAATCTCAGACCCTTCACAATTCTTGACACTGTACTTTGGTTGTAACTCTTAGTTGTCTTCCTGCTGAAGTTGCTGAGAAGATGGGGTGTACATTTGACCTGCTGGCAGCCATCTTGCCACCACAAGAAGTGAGCTTGTCTGCCTCAGAATGGAACCAGCACAGAGGAAAGTAAAACATAAAACGGGGGAGGAGTGGGGAGAAGCATTGTTATAGCTGCCACTTATTAATTACCTACCATGTGCCAGGCAGTGTTAGGCATTGTTTGTACTTTTGCCATAAAATTCTTTAGCAACCTTAAGAAGTTGGTATTTTATCCCCACTTTACAGAATAGACAATTGAGTATTGGCAGTTAGGCTCCTCTTAAATGTGGTTAGTAAAGAGAAATACAAATATTATTCTCTCTCCTTTTTGTTTAGGCCTTTTAAATTAAAACATTAAATAGTATAAACATTAAATATTTTCCAGTAATAACTTAAACAAATTTTTTAAAAATGTCTTTATTTTATTCTGAGAGAGACAGAGTGCGAGCTGGGGGAGAGGCAGAGAGAGAGGGAGACACAGAATCCGAAGCAGGCTCCAGGCTTTGAGCTGTCAACACAGAGCCCAACACGGGGCTTGAACTCACAGACTGTGAGAGCATGACCTGAGCTGAAGTTGGACACTTAACCGACTGAGCCACCCAGACGCCCCAGTAATTATATTTTATATGTACTAAAGAGTAATCTTTGAGGAGGAACAAATCTTAGGTTCAAACAGCACATTTTTCTTACAGTAAACTGTAACCATTACCTGCTTCACCAAACCCTACACTTCCCTCCCCCCCCCCCCACCCCTTAGAACTCTCAGGCTCAGAGTGCAAGGACCTTGGACAATCCATTTACCTCTGTGTGCTTTCATTGTCTCATCTATACAGGGAGGATTGGTAAGAGTGCCCACCTCACAGGCTTGTGGTGACTGAATGAGTTGCCACATGGGAAGTGTGTAGGGGGTGGCAAGGAGTGAAGGGAGGAAGGAAGGGGAAGAAGAGGCAGAGCTAAGGACTTCACAGAATCTTGTTCACTGGGAAAATATCCTTCCCACCTCCCAGCTTCCTTCGTTCTTTTTCTTACTCCCACTCAATAAAGAAAACAAGCAAAAAATTACTTTATCCAGAACCTTTTTGATAATTTTCCTCAGATCAGCATCCTAGGCCCCAGGCACCAGGTTTCTCTTCTCTATTTCATTAGTATTCACAACTTTGTTATGCTCTTCAGTTGAGTTATCCGCTTGGATACCAACTTTTTTAAAGTTTATTTACTTTGAGAGAGACAGAGACAGCATGAGTGGGGGAGGGGCAGATAGAGAGGGAGACAGAGAATCCCAAGCAGGCTCCGCACTGTCAGCACGGAGCCAGATGTGGGGCTTGAACTCATGAAACCATGAGATCATGACCTGAGACGAAACCAAGAGTTGGATGCTTAACTGACTGAACCACTCAGGCTTACCCTGCAACTATTCGTTTTTAAAGACGCTTTACCTCTCCTCCATTTCTGACCTCCAAGACTCACAAGAACAGAGCAGTGTAAAATATATTTACACATGGCTTCTTTCTGTGTAATTCTGAATCTTTAGTTAACAAAAAAAAGGAAAAGAGGAAAAAAATCATACAAAGCTTAAACAACATGAAACAGATACCTCCTTAGAAGTTTTTTTTAAAAAGAATTGATCCCTAAAATATCCCACTCCTTAATTTATTTCTTAATAGTTTATTTTAATACCAATCTTACTAGCAGCCACTGATTTGAATGCAAATCTTGCTCAAGTCAGCGTTCTTTTGGCATCATACCCTTTGGGTTTGGGTTTTTTTTTTTTTGTTTGTTTCAGCTTTGGACTATTCTCTAAAATGGTAGGGGCAGGTTGAGGGAGAAAAGGGCTAAGAGATGGGAGGGACATTTCTGCGGCTCATTCTCATTGCTTGCTGCTCTGCTTCCTGGAAAGATGCTCATTTTACTCATCTACCAGTGAGACAACAGAGCCCTTGTTATCCTGTCCACTCCAGTTTCATTCTACAAGGGATTTGAGATGATTGTCTCCTTAATGCTGCTGCACATAAGCTGGGAACAATAGGAAAATCTGGGCTGGAACCAGTCTTTCTTATCCAGTGATGGGTATATGTCAAAAACATGAATGAAAACGAAGGTGAGCAATGCTATCATTAACACCTAACATAGCTTGGCACTGCTCAAACTTTTTCATCTCAGGACCCCTTCACACTTCCAAGAAGATGCATGGATTATCAAATCGCACATCATGTAGCTTCTTGAAAACTCCACTGCACATTTGGAGGAAATGAAAATGGAAAAGATAACGTCTTATTATTATTCTGAACATAGTTTTGACCTCACAGGCTCCCTGAAAGGGTCTTGGGGACCCTTGGGGATCTCTGGGCTCTGCTTTGAGAATGGCTGACATAGATGAACTTATTTCTAAAGTGAACTCAGGCAGTTAAAAGTCATAAAGGAACAAAAGGATGGCACTAAAGGCAAAACTAGATTGTGTATAATTAAGGAAAAAGAGATTTTTTTCTAGGTGATTCTGAGAAATGAGATTTTGAGTATATCAACTATAAGGAAAGGTAGCACTGTCCAAGAGAACTTCCTGCAATGACGGCAGTGTTTACATCCGTGCTGTCCAATACTGTAGCCACAGCCACAAGGGGCCAGTGAGCCCCTGAAATGAGGTTAGTGAGATAGAGGAATGGACTTTTAAACTTTGTTTGATTTGATTTAAATTTAATCTGAAATAGCCACATGTGGCTAGTGGCTACTATGCTGGATGGCACAGTTCCAGACAAAAGAAAAGAACTGGCTGGAGGAAGCCACTTCATCAAAGGAACAAGAAATCTTCTATCAGAAAGGGACATCATTTCTTTTCAGAAGAAAGAAGCCTCCACTCCCAAGTGACCTTAAGGCTAGGGTTGGAGAGATGAAAATGAGGCTATAGATGGCTTTTCCGGGTGGCCATCACCACTCTGCTTTTCACAAGGGAGTTTGTGATTGCTAGAACACAGGGTAATCTGTCATTGACTATTACTGCATGACACCATCACTTCTCAAGGTGCACTCTTCTGCCACAATCACGTGCATGATGTCACTTGAGATGATTTGATTCTGTTAGGGACACCAGGATCAGGCCATCCCCAGAGGGTGTTTGTTCCCACCCTGAAGGTGGTGGTTCTTATTGGGGTTAGGCACTCTTCTTGCTTCACCTAGTCCTGACGTTGGTCCTGGTGAGATGTGTAAGGGAGATCAGGAGATAGAATATATAATAGGCCTGGTGCATTGTCTTGAACACACTAGGGTCTCAATAAGTGTTATCTTTATTGTTTCTTGGGGACAAGGAGCCTGGAAAGCAGGAGGTGGAGCTGGAGTTGGCACACTGGCTGCTGTTGAAGTTGTTGGGCTGTGAAAGGCCCCAACCTGGGGTCCTTGTTCTCAGTCCCTGGACAGGATGTTCAGCGCTCTAAGGCATATGCCTGTGAGTGGGGCCTCAGTTACCTCATCTACAAAATGAAAGGGTTGGAGATCAGTGACCCATCCTCACCCAGGTGTGAGAGCTGTTCCTCTGTACCACAGGGCTACCATCCATAAAAAGTGCTGAACTAGAGGAGCTCTATAAGTCCTTCTAGAAAATAAATGAGTTCTTGTGGGTGATTAAAATGAGTTGGATAATTACCCTGTGGTTTTAACCAGTGTAGACATAACCAATAAAGGTAATTCACAAAATGACCTGTCCATTTTGTCTAGGTAATAATTACCCTTAATCTAGGCCTTGATGGAATAAGGAGCTGCCCTGGAATGTCAGCAATGGGGAACAGGGAACAGAGAGGAAGTCCGTCAAAGAGGATTCCAAGGAAGATAAGAGGGTACTGAGACTGTCTACAGAGGAAATGGAGAGGCAAGAGACAAAGATGAAGTAGGGCTGTGGTTCTCAAAGTGTGATTCCTGGGCCAGCAACAAAACATCACCTGGGAACTTGTTAGAAAGTATTGAGCCCTGCTCTACTTACTGAATCAGAAACTCTAGGACGGGAGTCCCGTGATCTGTTTTAAAAAGCTTCCAGTGTGATTCTGATGTACAGCAAAGGTTGGGACTCTCTGGTGACATGGATGTGGTTGGTGCCCCACCCATACCCCCCTTCCCAGGCTGTGCACCCACGGGCCAGCTGCCAAGAATATTGGGCACTAACTAGTCCCAGCCAGCCCCTTCTCTGCAGACTTGCCCTTGGCCGAACAGGAATTACATGGCCTGAGAGGTTACAACCCTTTGCTGCTGATCCCAGGGCTCAGAGTCTGATATTGGGGTCAAAAAGCTGGCTCTTCAGTCCTGAGAAGAGACAATTTGCAGTGTCATTTATGCTCTGAACTTTACCCAAAACCCCATCTTGGCTTGACTCTTTCCCTGCCCCATTCTGCTTCCCTCACTCCGTAACAGGCTTTTGTGAGGAACAGTTTTTCACTCAATCACAAGCATCTGAATCCCTGTCTCAGGCTCTGCTTCTAAGTTAAGGAGCCAGCTCTAATGTTGGGAAACTGAGAAAAGGCTCCCGTGATGGAAATGAATATGTAGAGAATACCTAACTTATAATCACACAATCTGATGTTGAATTTTAAAAAATTGTTTTTTCAAATAGTAATACATTTACATGTTTCAAAAATCAAAAGGTATAAAATGATATGTGGTAAAAAGTCTCTCTCCTAACCCATTCCCTGTCTGCCCATGCACAGGCCACCAAAGTAGTTAAGGGCTTCAGTATGATGCCAGGGATGTAAAAATGCCTATACAAGCAAATACAGATTTATATTCTTTCATCTCTTTTACACAAAGGACAGATTTCTATATACAGTGCTCTGCATCTTGCTTCTCCCTCCTTTACACTATGCTTTGAAGGACTTCGCATACATGTACAGAGAGAGCATCCTCATTCAGTTTTTACAGGATTCCATTGTGGGGATATACCATGATTTCTGTAATCAGCACCCCTGTTCAGAGCCATTTAGATTATTTTCAATCTTTGGCTTCAATCTGACGTTTGAAAACTATTGGACCACATAAAGTTGTCTGTATAAGTGTGATTCTCCGCAATGTGGGTGTCCTACATGTTTAGTAGTCAGGTGTTCAGGAGGGACAATACGCCTTTCCTAGGGGGTCATGTTAAAGGTGTGAGGATTGTATTATGGAGGAATTTCCCCTTTACAGAAACCTGAAGTATGAAATGATATGAAAAAAAGCACATAACTTAAGAAGTGATGATTTTCTTTTAAAAATGCTATGCTTCATTTAAGGGGCATCTGGGGGGCTCGGTTGGTTGAGCGTCCAATTTCTGCTCAGGTCATGATCTCACAGTGTGGGTTCAAGCCCCGCATCGGGCTTGCTGCTGTCAGCGAGCCTGCTTCTACCCTCTGTCTCCCTCTCTCTGTGCCCTCCCCCCGCTCATGCTGTCTCTCAAAAAATAAGTAAACAACAAAAAAATGCTTCATTTAAAAAGAGGTTTACCCAAGTGTTGCTTTAGATGGAGAGTTGCTAAGTCTTACAAATATGTTTTGATCTTACAAAAATTGAAATTACCTTCATCTTTGCAGGAATATATCTAGTGTATTAAATAAAGCGAGCTGCTCCTATATTGTATCATATTTATCACATACTGTATATGGATTCATAAGGACCATTTAAGCATTAATATTATTGTGCTGCAATTTTGTTACAGTGAACGGGTATTGGTTAGGGTTTGGCAATCTCACTGTTGAGTAAACATTTTTGTCAAAATGATACTTATTTTTATGAAATTCAATCTGAAACGATCCTTGGGGATCTTGAAAGATGTAGCTCACTTCTTAGAGCCTAGCTTTGGAAAATATTTTGGCTTGGCATTGTAGATATTTTATTTTTAATCTGAAAAATCTTTTTAACTCTCTTTACCAGTTTTCTCTTTCGTTTGTTAGAATAATTAACATTTTCTCCAAGAAAAAAGGAGACATTCCGAATATATAAAACAACTGGTTTGCTAGAAAGCAAACTTTTATTTTTCTAATTGCTGAGGAAAGCCTAATTAGAGCGACTCTTGTCGTGACCAGCAGTTTTCTAAACATTTTCTCTTTTTTGATACATCAGAACTATATGGCATAAGTTACCATTTCATGTCCAAATTTTGTTGTTTTCCTTCACTTAAAGTATCACTTTGCTGTTAATTTCCACCAATGTTACACCTAAACAGATTGCAAATACAGAGAAGTGTTACCAATACTGTTTCCCCAGAGCAGGGAAGTTGTAAAATGTTAATTGAATGGAAGAATTTGGTCTTTATATGTTAGTGGGGTTTCACTTATCTCAAAAATTGGGATTTAAAAACCTTGAAAATGCAATATTATCCCCTGAAAATGCAAAGTAAAAATAGCAGTTGTTGCCACTTTGGTATATATATACAGGTAAGCAAGGCAAGAGGAGGGAGAGGGGAGAGGAGGGAAGAGGGAGAGGGAGAGAAAGAGAAAGACAGAGAGAGAGAGAGAGAGAGAGAGAGAGAGAGAGAGAGAGAGCGCTCTCATTACGCCAGGGGAGAATTTGAACTGAAAGGGCACTTTCTAAATTTCCGGATGAGCCCACAGAAATGACAGACAGTGAAGAGTCAAAGACAGTTTTGAGCAGGATTTTGTGGCAAAACACGGAAAACAGGGAAAGCATTTCATGTTTTATCCATGTGCTCGGTTGTGCCAATAGTGGCTGAATGTTGCATAACAACATAGTAGCTGTGCTTACCGCAGCTGTCGTTTAAGGAATGTGGCAGATTTGCCTGACTTAAAAAAATCTTCCGGCAAAAATTCCATTTTTACTTTAGGAATTTTACTTAGGAACTGAGGAGAAGGCTCAGAAAAATGCAGAGTGGAATGCTCACTGCTCTTTACTTGTCCTATCCCTCCCCCTGATATTTGGGCTAGGGGAGGGCACAGCTGAGAGGGGATCCCCAGGGGCTGGACAGGGGTGCTGGGGGGACTATTGTTCCACAGGCTGTTGCAGTGTGTGAGGCCAATGGGCAAATAGAATCAACTCTGTTGGAGTTGGGGAGGGAGGTGCTCACCCCAAGACAAGACCAAGTACAGAAAATCGAGGCCATCTGCCTAATAAGGACATAGGAAGCCAGCGGCTACAAAGTCAGCCTACAGAATCTTGGGGCCCAGGTACACTTTTTATGTAGTTTCCTAGCAGGCTCTCTCCTTTCTCTCCCTTCCTTCACAGCCCCCTTTCACCAATTGACCTGGTGTGGAACTCTGAAAATCTAAGAGCTCACCCATCTGGAATGTTAAGAGGCAGCATCTAGATAAGAGGGCTTGGATTACACGGCTGCATTTGCCTCATCTTTTTTTTTTTTTTTTTAACCTTCTATCAATTTCGTTTTTAAAAAGAAATTGTTGTAAATAAAACATACGTAATATAAATCTACCATTTTAACCATGTTTAAGTATATGCTTCTGTGGTTTTAAGTACATTCGCATTGCTGGGTAACCATCACCACCATGCATTTCCAGAACATTTTCATCTTCCCAAACTGAAACTCTGTCCCCATTAAACACTAGCCCCCCATTCCCTTTGCCCCCAGGCCCTGGCAACCACCCTTCTGCTTTCTGTCCCTAGGCGCTTCATGTAAGTGGCCTCATTTTTGACAGCATCAAAGTCCTTCACAGTCCTGTTTGCTATATACTTGCTGGCCGAGGCCTTGCATTTGAATGTAGACGCTACTGATGGGGAGAGACATGAGGTGTCTGTCCAGTTAGGCAAACGCTGAATGAGGACTCACAGCACATCAACGACATGTACACGTGCCCATGCAGACCGCCAGGGGTGGGGAAGAGGAAGCTGCCATTTTAGATTGGACTTTGGGTGGAGAGTCTCTGTATTTCAGTTACTCACTGGTAGACAGAGGAAGTTGAATTTTAAAAGCTGTTTAATGAGGGAATGGTGAGGGCTGGGCAAACATGATTAGTCACAGAGCTCCGGGCCTAGGTTATTTATTCTCTGGAGAGGCCCAGCGCCTGTGAGTGGAATGGATTGCCGACTGGGACGCTGAGTAAATTTGACCAAGAGGCCTAAACCGAGGGGGAAACTGGTCTCTTTATGAGCTGTATTGACACTGAATAGAAACGTGGGCTTAATTCCAATTTGTTTCCTAGCAAAATAAATACACAAATATCAAGGGAACTTCCTTGTTTTCAGAAAGAGGAAAGAGTCGAAGTTATTATAAGTATGAAAGGCAAATGAAAAGGGGATGAGTGGTTTTGAGGATAGGATAAAAATATCTTGGTAGGCAGTTCCATGTAAGTGTAAAAGGATACTCTGAAATCTTTCCTGGCTGCAAGGGCAAGCAGGAGTGGATTGCATCCCCCAGAAAGGTTGTGGATGTGATTATATTCAGGGACATGCTGGGCTTGGACACCAGACCAAATCACAACATAAACATTAGAAATAACGCCTTTGTTTTTGTAAAAATCACGACAAACTCATTTCTCTTCAAATGCCAACATTATGTTAAAATCTAGATCCACATATGCATGTAATTATTTATGGAGTGAATGAGTGAACAATATAGATATTTGAGAACTATAAAGAGGTCCCAGTTTAAAGAAACCCTATGCATTTTAATAATCAGTGACAAATCTCCCATTCGTACACTATTTAGCAACCGGCCCTCACTGCTGCAAATAGCACCGCTATTTGCTTTAAATAGGGGATTATGATGTGGACCTCTTCTTGTTAGAAGCTAAACTGTTACATCCAATGTTTTGTGCTTCCCAGCAGAGAAGAGTCTGTGCATGGGCGGTGTCTATCAGTTACTCCATATAATAAATACATCAAACATTTAAAAGTGAACTGAGAACTGAAGGTGAATCCTTTCAAACTTCCGGTGTTTTATAGCAGTTTTGATCATTTATTATTCATTTAACATTTTCATGCCCTGATTCTAAAAAATAACACATGTAAATTGTAGAAAATTTAGGAGATACAGATAGGTATCACAAAAACAAATTAAAATGGTAATCCACTATTCAGAGATAAATACTGTTCTACTCTAATGTGTTTTCTCTACTCCAGTTTGTTATATATATCAAAAATGGAGGTGGACAGTTTTATATCTTCCTTTTTCATTTAACATTCTATCATAAGCATTTTTCTCAGCCATTAAAGATTTTTTAAGCATGGTTATGCTAATGGCTGCATCATTTTATTAAACATGGTTATTTTATCATGTGGCCATACCATACTTTATTTTACTATTCACCTGGTGTCCGAAGTTTAGGTTCTTGCAAGCTTTTGTTATCAGAAATGGTTCTGTGATGAGCTTTTGTTTTCCAATGATCTTTGACCTTTTCCTCAGGTCAGCATCCCAAGGACAGGGAATGAAAACTTTTTAAGCTTCTTAAAACATTGTACTACATTCCTTTCCTGCAGTTACTCTCTCCCAAGTAGAGTAAGAGAGTGGCTGTTAGTATTGTCTTTAAAATAGAGTAAGCACAAGAATGTAAAAACAAACATTTCCACTATGGCAGGTGTAAAATGATGACCTTAGGGTTGTTTGAATTTGCACTTCTTTGATTGCTAGTTAGCCTGAAACACTTCAATATGGTAATAGGTTATTTGTGGTTTTCCGGAAAATTGTCTGTTCATGTTCTTGGTCCACTTTTTTGTCTATTTGTTTGTCTGCCTTTTTTATCCTTGATAAGATTTTTTGTTTTTGTTTTTGACGCTAAAAACACAGTCCTTTGTCACCAGTAGTAACCAATAGAAAACTCAATAGGAAAACAGACGTTCATACTAGCAGTGCAAATTAGAAAGCTCCTGGGAGGATTTTATAAAGAAAAGTTTTAAATTTTACTGAGAAATCTGAATACATGGAAAGCTTGATACATTTATGTTTAGGAGGCCTCAATACTCTATAGATGCAAATTCTCCCTACGTTAAGCTATACATTCAGTATAATTAAAAACAAAAACCTCCACAGGATTACTCTGGGAAACTCAACAATTGATACTTAAATTAATATGAAACAATGACAGTGCACAAAAATCTTAAATAATTTTGAAAATAACAAAAGATGGTGGGGGGTAGGAGGGAGAGACTCGTTCTACCAGATATCAAGATGTATTTCAAAATTACAACAATCTGAAACAAATGGTATTTTGACACAGGAAGGGACAAACTAATATATGAAACAGAGGAGAAATACTGCCTCCCCCAAAAGGAGTCACTGATATATACAATGGCCTGTTTCACAAATCAATTGGGAAAAGACCAACTATATTCAATACACAAAGTTGGGACAATTGGCTCTCTATACGGAAACATGTTCAAACTAGATCCCTACATCATATCCTCAAATAAATTTTGCTACATGGAAGTCCTAGAAGTTAAAACAACAGCAACAACAACAACAAAACAAACATGCTCTCAAAGAGAACAAAATGTCAAGAAGATCTTGATGATCTTAGGGCGTGCAGTTCCTATCTCTTGCCAGGACAGTGCAATCCCTTCCAACTTATCTGCCTGGTTTCACTTAGGCCTCCCTCCACCTGTTCTCTGCTTTGCAGAACACAGTGACCCTTCTAAATTGTAGGTAACATAAGGTCTCTTTCCTGCCTCTCTCCAGTGGCCCACAGGTGGACCCTCCCCTGCCTATCTCTCTCACTTCATTTCCTACCTCTTGCCCCCTGCTTACTGAATTCCAGCCCCACTGACCTCCTGCTGATTGTGTCACAAACATTTCAAACACATTTACCATCCCAGGGCTTCTTTTCTGGCTTTTCCATCCATCTGGAATGCTTTTGCCCCTGATATGTACATAGCTTATTCCCTTATTCCTCCCAGGTCCCTGCCCAGAGTGGCATCCCCTGACCACCCTAGGTAATGCTCCCTTCTCCGTCTCTATCCACTTACACTTGTTTACTTTTCTTTATAACACCTCCGCTCCCTGGCAATAAATTCCATGTTTATGTAAGCTCTACAAGGGCAGAGGCCTAGTCTGTCTAGTTTATTACTGTAAGTAATAATAGAACAAAGAACAAAGCAGGCATTCAATAAACATTTGTTCAATGAATGAATGAATGAATGACCTTAGGTTAGATTCCTTCCTTCCTTCCTTCCTTCCTTCCTTCCTTCCTTCCTTCCCTCCTCCACTTTGTCTCCCTTCCTCCTTTCATCTCTCTCTCTCTCTTTTTCAACAAGACACAAAAAGCACAAGTCATAAAGGAAGAGATTGATAAATTTGTGTACCAAAATGTAATGTATCCGTTGGGCACATGATACCACAAAAATGTTAAAAGCCATATGATAACAATAGTAGGCATTCAAAACAGGGCAGAAAGTCCAGAAATAAACCCATGATTATCTGGTCAATTAATCTTTGACAAAGGAGGCAAGAATATGCAATGGGAAAAAGATACCCTCTTCAACAAATGGTGTTGGGAAAACTGGACAGCTATATGCAAAAGAATGAAACTGGACCACTCTCTTACACCATACACAAAAATTAACTCAAAATGGATTAATGGCAGTAATTTTTCTGACATCAGCCATAGCAATACCTTTTCAGATATATCTTCTGAAGCAAGAGAAACAAAAGCAAAAAGAAACTATTGGGACTACATCAAAATAAAAACGTCTACACAGAGAAGGAAACAATCAACAAAACTAAGTGACAACGTCCTGAATGGGAGAAGATATTTGCAAATGATATATTTGATAAAGGGTTAGTATTCAACATATATAAAGAATTTATACAACTCAACACCAAAACCCCCAAATAATCCAATTAAAAATGGGCAGAAGACATGGACATTTCTTCAAAGGAGACATACAGATGGGCAACAGACACCTGAAAAGGTGCTCAACATCACTCATCATCAGGGAAATGCAAATCATCACAATGAGATATCACCTCATACCTGTCAGAATGGCTAAACTAAAAAACACAAGAAATAACAAGTGTTGGCAAAGATGTGGAGAAAAAGGAACCCTCATGCACTGTTGGTGGGAATGCACACTGGTGCAGCCACTGGGGAAAACAGTATGGAGTTTCCACAAAAAAATTAAAAATAGAACTACCATGGGATCCATTAACTATACCACTGGATATTTACCCAAAGAATATGAAAGCACTAATTTGAAGGGATATATGCACTCCTATGTTTATTTCAGCATTCTTTGCAATAGCCAAACTATCGAAGCAGCCTAGTGTCCATTGACAGATGAATGGGTAAGGAAGAAGTGGTATAAATATACAATAGAATATTATTCAGCCATAAAAAAGAATGAAATGCTGCCATTTGCAACAAAATGGGTGGATATAGAAAGTATAATGCTAAGTGGAATAAGCCAGTCAGAGAAAGGCAGATACCTTATTATTTGACTCATATGTGGAATTTAAGAAACAAAGCAAGGGAACAAATGAAAAAAAAAAAGGAGATAAGCCAAAAAACAGACTCTTAACCATAAAGAACAAACAGATGTTTACCAGAGGGGAGTTGTGTGAGGAAATGGGTGAAATAGGTGAAGAGGATTAAGAGTACACTTATCTTGATGACCACTGAGTAATGTATGGAAGTGTTGAATCACTAGTTGTACACCTGAAACTAATATAACACTGTATGTTGACTACACTGGAATTAAAATTTTAAAAAGCAAAACTACAAGGATTAGTACCCAGAATATACAAGAGCTCTTACAAATCAAACAGAAAAAGACACGTAAGGCAATAGTATTGAATAAAAAATATGGCCAGTCAATTTACAAAGGAGGAAACACTGAGGACTACAACCCCTAGGGATGAAAGCACAAAAGGAAAAGGTTGGAGTTTTTTTTTAACTTAGAGGTTTCAAGGAGAGACCCTACGGGGCTTGGACTTACACTTCCGAGGAGGCAGGAGCTTATTGGTTGATAGTGGTGTTTTTGAGCTCAAAGGGAGCATGATAAGCTTGCTCTGGGAGTGTCAGAAAAATTGCAAGCTGGAATCTCCTCTTCCTCCTCCTACTGGCATGATTCACCACTGTTGGGGTGAAGAAGCATTACTAGATGAATGCTGACAGCCACAGGATGTAAATGGGAAGAAACCTTGACTTTTCTTTCTTCCCCAGACTTCTGGTTTTCTTTGAGTCCTCTACTGGTGGGGCCAATACAGGGAGCAGCTGGCAAAAGAGAAACTTGGTTTACACAGTCTCAGCTTCATATCATAAAGTGGGATACAGGAGACAGGGCTTGAAGTTGAGAAGAAAATAGCTTAATAACTGACACTCCCCAATTCTGTGAGTCTTCTTAGAAGACAGGGTCTTGCCTCAGCAAGGGGGTCATATATACTCTGTCCTCAACCCTGGCAGTTGGAGTGTGACCTAGGCCATTTAAATGGACTACGATTCTTGAGTGAGTGACATCAAGATTGAGGAAGAGTTGAAAAATTACTCAGGGTTGAAATTGCCATATTGGGAGTCCAGAGGTGGGGTGTTTAATGTGCAAAAGTGGTAGCACCAGCAGTGGCACTGAGTAAGACTCTACTTGTGCCATTGCTTGGCTGTGTTCCCTACTGTCTGCTTGCCCTTGTTCTTGCCTAAGAGACGGTCTCCGGACGTTTCTTCTGCAGTTTAATGACCCAATAACCAGGATATCCTTTTTCTGCTTACTTGCATTCAAGTACTCAAACTGATAAAAATATCATGCATGTGAATTTTTAACAAATGACTGGAAGCAAACATTAGAAAATATCAAGAGTTGTTAATTCTGGGTGACGGGGCCATAGGAGTTTCTTATATTTTTATTTGTATTTTTGTAACTTTTAAGTTTCTCAAAAATAGAAAAATTAAAATTTAAAAATCATGTGAAAATTACTTTAAAAATGCATAAAAGGCAGAAGTCAGCTAGTCACCCATATATTTTCCTATATTTAAAAAAGATGCATTTAACTCTAAAATGTATCTGAAAATTAGCTGGTAGGTATGGGAAGTGAAGCCTCTATCTGGAAATGTTTTTCCCAAACTTTCAGTTTTCCCAGTGTCTAATTTCCTAGGCCCATTGGCCAAGTAATACTAATGTGAGTTAGTTTTTTAAAAGTCTTAATACATTTTAGGGCTATTTTTCCGGTGTTCTATAAATCTTTTAGTGATAGATTTGGACAAGCTGTATTAATACCAGCCAGAGCTAATTACCATTTTAAACCCTGAATTTCAACCACTCATTCTTTCCATAGTTTCCTACTGTAGGTTGGGTCATTCGGGAAGCAGTCTTGGAGACAGAGTTTAGTGGGCAGGATGTTTATTAAGAGTGTCCTTGAAGTCAACACCTGTAGAAGGGAAGGGAAGGAAGCAGGAGTGGACAGAGGGAGAAGTCGACCTGTGAAGCCGTCCAGGGACAGCTTAGGGCAATCTCACAGGGAGCTGTGTGACGAAAATGGCCCATCAAAGTCATCCTGCATTGGGCCCAAGTGGTCAGGCCTTTATACCCCTGCCTTTCCAGGGTGCGGGCCTCTGTAGCTGAGGTGGTCCCTGAAGGGGCTGACAGCACTCCCTACAGTGGGGGCAACTAGGCCCTTCACTGATGGGGGCTCCGCACAGCATGACTCCATGTCCGCCACGTGCTCTAACATTGGAGAAGCACTTTCTATGCGTTGGGCCTGTGCTAGGACATGTTCGCATTGGTTATATCACATAGCTCTCACGGCACTCTGAGGGACTGGTTGCATTTTACATTTTACACATGAGGAAACTTGGCTTGTGTTTGTTTTTCCTGATGAAAACCCAGCACGGGGCAATGTTTCACAGGTGGCCAACCACTCGGAGCAGCCTGCCTGCTTACGTAGAGGAAGAAAGCCAGCTCTTTACTGGAGAGTGTCAAAAATTTGGACTTGAGGTTCTTCTTTTAACTTCCTTTTATACCCTCAGGTAATCACTCTTCCCTCCTTGCTGTCATTCCCTCTTTCATTTCAGTTTATAATTTTTTAAAGAGGTGTAAGTCAAAAGAAGACCAGTGAGAGCTAGCTGCAGTTCTCATTTCTTTTTTCCCCTTTAGGGTGTTTGCAATGGGGAGGGGGTTGTTTTGATGTGGTAAGTACAAGCAGGGTTGTATGAAAGAATTGATATCTGCTCCTCTGACTTGTTGCCCCAGGATTGCTTCCCTGCCCTTCATTGAATTTCTCATTAGTCAGCAACTGGATGTCCCAGCCACACGGAACACAGAGGTGACTCAATTTGTTATCTGATGATCTGGAAAGTTAACACCAGCAGGGTGGTGCTTTAGTATCATTAAGAGAAGCAAATCGGTACCTATTAGAACTTGGGAAGACATTTCTGCTAGGGAAATGGTGAGCATAGCTTTCTTTTTTTAAAAAAAAATTTAATGTTTATTTATTTTTGACAGAGAGAGAGAGAGAGAGGAAGAGAGAGAGAGAGAGAGAGAGAGAGAGAGAGAGAGAGAGACATAGACAGAGCATGAGCAGGGGAGGGGCAGAGAGAGAGAGGGAGACACGGAATCCGAAGCAGGCTCCGGGCTCTGAGCTGTCAGCACAGAACCCAACATGGGGCTTGAACTCACAGACCGCAAGATCATGACCTGAGCCGAAGTTGGATGCTCAACCGACTGAGCCATCCAGGCGTTCCTGAACACAGCTTTCTATGTGAGGATGTTGACAGGGAGACTGAAGAAAGCCAGATATCGGGAGAAAATCAGTGGGGATGAGGCAAAGCAAAGACAGCATGGAGCAGGAGAGAGTACTGGAGTCAATTTCAGGACTGGCTCTCACATCAACTTGTGAGGCCGAAGACAGCTCTTTGGGCTTTGGCGTCTTTTCTCTGTGAAGTTTCCTCAAAGCTCTGCGTTTCTACAGAGAGTCACTTGGAAAGACAAGCATGGTAATGATGAAGACACAAAATTTAAAAAACTGTCATGGGAATACAGGGCTCAGCCTAAGGAATATAGTCAATGATAATAGCACTGCCCGGGGACAGATGGTAACTACACTTGAGGTGAGCACAGCATAACATCCAAATTTGTCAAATCGCTGAAACCAATGTGCACCTGAAACCAACGTAACATTGTGTGTCGCTATACTCAAACAAAATTTAAAAAAATTTAAAAATTATATAAAAGCATAAGAGATGAAGCAAAGGGATGGTGTTAGATGTTCCTCTCACTTGGATTCTTTTAATCATATGAAACTGTTAAAACAGTCAACTTCTTTCATATTAAGATTTGATGATCATGTGGACTGATGGGGGAAGGGAAGATTGCGCAGTATTTCGGGAAAGGAAGACTCAGTCAATTTTCTTTTGGTGAGTTATTAAGTTCAGTCTTGGGATGACCATCTTTATACTTGGAAAGGGTGAAAGTGATGCTTTCACAATGAAAGGAAGATTCTGAAGAACTTGGCACATCACAGAGAAAATTATAAATTCTTGGATCTAGCAGATTGTGGCTCATGTTTACTAAAAATACTTTGTGGGCCCAAATCAAATGATGAGAGAATAATAATTCAGATGAACAAAGGCACCAGAGGTGGAATTAATTTTGAAAAGTATACAGAGATGCAGACTTAGTAGAGACTCTCTGCTACAACAATGTAAGGGAAATGCAGGCGTCTACCTTTTATTGAGTAAAAGTAATGGCACTGAGCTCCAGGACTTTAGTGCAGCACCCTCGCTTCAGATTCCAGCTTCCAATTTACAAGCTTTGTGTCTTTAGGAAAACTCCTGGGGTGTCTCTGAGCCTTACTTTGTTCATCTGTAAAATGGGGATAATATTAGTACCCATCCTTATTGAGGATTAAAAGTACTTGCATAGTACTTGACACAAAATAGAAGCTCAAAAATATGAGAAGAGTAGGAGCGCTTGGGTGGCTCACTCAGTTAAGCAGCTGACTTTTGATTTCAGCTCAGGTCATGATCTCACAGTGTTTGAATTTGAGCCCTGTGTGGGACTCTTGGCTCGCAGCAAAGAGCCTCCTTCAGATCCTCTGTCTCCCCTTTCTTCCCCTGCCCTCCTCACGCTTTCTCTCTCTCAAAAATAAATAAACATTAAAAAATTTAAAAACATATTAGAAGAGTATAAACATGAAATGAATGTCTTCATTTTTACAAAGCTATTCTGAAAATAGCAGCAATTACAGAACAGATAGAGATGCAAACTGAGGACGTCTGTCTAATGTAACTAAAGTCATCTACAAACTGAATTGTGGAGATTTTAGCACAGGGAAGAGAAGCCAAGAGTTGAAATTTTATATTCTAGTCATTATGCTGTTTTTACGCCAGAACTCCAAAGCTTCATTACTATTTCCTGTCGCTTTAAATATTGCACTAATTACTGTGTCCTCTGAGAATGAATTAACAAAATTACGTCTAGACTCATGAGTGTAGAAATCATCTTACTTTGTATAGAGATTTTAAATGGTTACATTGTGAGTAGATACACATGCAGCAGGATAGGATATTCATGTAATTCATTCTCTTATCTTAGAAAAAAAGGTTAATCAAATGCCCTGTTTGAGAAAGAGATAGAAAACAGCCCCGCTTGTGCTTCTTCAACATGCTTTCCTGGCATTATCAGTTGGTTGCCTCAAAATGTGACCTTATACTGTGAGCGTTGAGCCAATTCCTTTCTATCTAATTAGAGAACTATTTACATATATGTAATATATATATAGTGTGTTGTATATAGATTAAACATTCATACATGTATATATAAAATATATATAATTTTTCCCTTGGGGATATTTTAGCTATTTAACTCTAGTAGTCTGTGCTTTACCTGTTGTGATTTTTCCAGAATGGAATGTTTCTTTTGGCACCTTCCTTTCTCCTTGTTGCTTAAGTAGTTTGTTGTGTGTAAATATGTATGTATAAGTATGCATATGAACAAATACTATGATAACACTTTGCCTCAAATGAACGCAGTGATTGGGCAAAATGACCTTTCAGGAACTTGGTCAAGAACGAATAAATAAGTAAAACAGGTCTCTGAGTGCCTAAACTAGATATCAGTCAGTGCATGTGCAAAAGCTCATGCATTTTATTATAGTAAAGCATCCCAGATCCTTACTCAGCGCTTTTTTATTTGTACTTAACACACAGTTCTTTTTTTTTTAATTTTTAATGTTTATTTATTTTATTTTTTTAATGTTTATTTATTTTTGAGAGAGAGAGAGAGACAGAGTGTGAGCAGGGGAGGGGCAGACACAGAATCTGAAGCAGGCTCCAGGCTCTGAGCTGTCATTAGAGAGCCCGACGCAGGGCTCAAACCCACAAACCATGAGATCCTGACCTGAGCCAAAGTCAGATGTTTAACTGAGCCACCCAGGCGCCCCGCACACAATTCTTTCCCACATGATTATCTGCCCTCACTCCTCCCCCACCACAGTTCACAACAGATTAGAAGCAGCAAATGAGAAGTGTTATTTTGGGAAAGTACATTCATGGGGGTGGGATGGGAAGGCATGTCACTGCTAACTTATAGGAAGAGGGGGGAAGAAAAATTATAAAGCAATAACAGGATTAAAAAGGCCCCAGAGTCTGGTAACATTTAGAGTTGGGCTAACAGAATCTGAGGGCATCGATTATATATAAAAGAGAACAATTGTTAGATTTCACAATTCTTTTCAAATCCCAAATCAATAAAGAAAGGTCAGTTTATGTTTAGAGGTAGAACACACAAGACAGTAGGCAATAAGATGTCAAAGTATTTTAACGTGAACTGATGAAGAAAGATTAGGCAGGTTTATAGAGGTGTAATTTACATATGGTTAAACTTCTCTTTTTTAGGTGTATAGTTGTATGAATTTTGAGGAGTGTACACAGTTGTGTAACTACAGTATACAGCCCTTCAAGTTTGGCTCCTTTTGCTTGTCATAATGCTTGAGATGCATCTGGGTGAACTGATTAAAATTTAAAAAATGATTTGTGCTTAAAACTGGAAGAACTCGCTTATCACCTAAGGTTTTCTGATAACTGAGATCTGCTCTACAGATAATATAAAAATAGTGGGTTCTCTTAAAGAAAATCCATGCTGTGGGGATACAGGCAACAGCATTCACCATTGGGTGGGAAAAATAAATTGGTACAAACTTTCCTATTCTTTCCTAAGTTTTTCCTTCTCCTCTCTTCTTGTCAAACGAACACACCAGAGAACCTGTGGTCAGTGCCCAGCATGTTGTCTGGCACAGAATAGATATTCAACAATTAGTCATCTCCTTCCCCTTACCTTTCCCATTCTCTGTTTATATCCCACTTTCCCTTTTTTTCCCACACCCTTCAATACTCTCTCTTCAAGCAGCTTTACATGTCAGCCAAGGTGAGTAATTATGTTAAGAGTTGCTCATTATTGCCCCAATTTCCATGACTTCTAAGAGCCTCTGAGACTTAGTCACCTGTGGAAAAGTCATCCAAAGAAAATAGGGCTTATGGTTTTGGCCTTTCATTCCGTATTTATATACATGTGTGTGTCAGGCCCATTTTAGGATGCCAACTGAGCTCACCCTTCTTTGAAATTGCCCTTGTGAAAGGGGTGGGCCCAGACAGCCATGTTAGTACTGCATAACTTTTGGCCTCAGCTGACTAGGCTGGGAGTAGACAACTGATCAGGGACAACAAATCATAAGCTAGGCTGGCTTAATCAGACCATCTCTCTTGAGAGCTGCAACAGAAGAATCCAGAGAGAGACTCTGGTGGACTCTTGAATTGAAAAGTTATGTAGAGCTGGCTCTCAGCCGTGGTGCTGAGAGAAACTGGAGCATTACTCAGACAGGCTTAGAGAACTTTGGGGCCCATGAGAGGCCTCAGAATTAGTCTCTGTCACCAACATGCCAGTCTGCTTCCTCATGGCCTGACAAGATTATACTTCCTCTTTTTTGTTTTCCTTTTAAAATATCTTTTTTTCTGTTTATTTACGTGTGGCTGAATAAAACATGGAATAATATAAACTTATGGATCAATTTAAATAATATAGCTGCAAATCACTTAGTAAGCATATATATTCATGAAGAGAGCTCTGCCAGGGAAAATGCTTACTGAGTTGATAGGAACACAGCCTTCTACATGCTTTTCCAGAAAAGCCTCATAATTGCTTGGAAAAAATGTATAATTTGTTTACAGATAAACATGAAATATATGTGGATTTTCAGAATTGTTCATTTAGAGAAGAAAAAGGAAAAAAATATGGATCGTTTAGAAACAGTCACAATGAGAATGCTCCCGTGTATAGGCACTTATTGGTGCTGGAACACATGACATTCGACTATGCTCATTACCCAAATGTGTGATATATTCTGAAAAAACTAAATATGATGCTAAACAAAATTACATTCTTGAATATGGAGCTCTTTTTAGTTTGAAAAACTTCTGATGCCTGGGGATATATTAATTTTGGATAAAATGTTTGATGAAGGGAATAACATGCAAATAATTGCATGTTTAGAACATCTCACTTTACCTCATGTAAGAACTATCTTTATGAAAGCTGATTAAAAAAAGTAAAACTTGATGACTACGAATGCCAAATATGGATTTTAGAGTTCACTCTTGGAAGGTGGCTAAAAATGAACTATTAAGTTATCAAAATCATGAGATGCTAATTAAGCAGATAACAATACAGGCTTATAGTCCTTGTTGAAATGTGGAAAAGCTGAGGATTGCAGTATATAGTATCTAATGAATTACATAAGCCTCTGCCATTCTTTGTTTCTCTCCTATATTAAAAATAAAAAAGTAATGCTGGTGTTATTGCTAGTGTTATCAATGGCAAAAATTTGGTTATTGTAGGAAATCAAGGTAGATAAATGAATAAGGTCACTAGAAACTTGATCATAAAAACAGATGTATTAAACAATAGAAATTCATAAAATGTGGAATTTATTTTCCTGAGGACACTGGTATACTATATCTAAGCCAGAACTGCTGAATCATGTAAGTTCAAAACAGTATTAATGATCTTGTACATACTTCCTCCTTGAATGTCTGCTTGCTTGTCGTACCTTAATAGTCACCACTTCTCCTACTCACACGAATGTGAATGACTTCCAGTTCACAACCAAACAATGTCTAGTAGAACACTCGCCTTGCACTTAGGATTTGTTTTCGGGTCTCCTGATAGAAATGTGCTTATATATAATAGAAGCTTCAAGGAATATTTCAAAATTGCAGGGTAATGAGTATAATAGTTTCTTGTTGCTGTTGTAACAAATTACAACAAATTTATTAGCTTAAGGCAACATAAACTAAGTTCTTACAACTCTGGAGGTCAGAAGCCCATCAGTTTCATTGGGGCTAAAGTCAAGGTGTGGATAGGGTTGCATTCCGTCTGGAGACTTCAGGAAAGACTCACTGTCCTTTCCTTTTACACCATCTAGAGGTCATGACCTACATTTCTTGGCTGTGGCCTCCTTCCTCACATCCCTCTAACCTCTTGCTTCTGTCATCCTATCTTCTCCCATCTCTTTTAACCTTCTTGCCTGCCTCTTGTAAGAAACCCTGTATTTATATTCAGGACCCACTCAATAATCCAGGATAATCTCACTACCTCAAAATCCTTAGTTTAATCATATCTGCAAAGTTCCTTGCCATGTAAGGTAATATTCATAGGTCCCAGGGATTAGGAGTTGGATATCTTTGGGGACCATTATTCACCCTACACAGTGAGGATTTTTTTTTAGTGTCACGTGGACAGAGGATATCAGGAGGAAGGATGTATTACTGGAGGGTGGGAAGCTGAGTGAAGAATGGAGGAGGAATTAAGGGACAAGCAGATATAAAGTCTTACAGATTCTGAGTCCCAAAGGCCAGGTGGGAGGATTGGAAGTATATTGTTGTAAGGTTCTTATACCATATCTGAAGTAGCATGTTACTTGAAGGCAGACTGTGATAAGTTAAAGATATGTATTAAAAACCCTAAAGAAAGCACTAAAATAACACAGCAAAGAGTTTTGCCAATGAGCAAACAAAAAAGATAGAATGGAATCATCAGAAAACTGAATCCAGGGGCGCCCGGGTAGCACAGTCAGTTGAACATCTGACTCCTGATTCTCCTCCGGTCAGGATCTCATGGTCTTGAGATTGAGCCCACGTTGGACTCTGTGCTGGGCATGGAGCCTGCTTAAGATTCTCTCTTCCTCTCCTTCTGTCCCTCCCCTGCTCATGTGCACTCTCTCGAAAGAGAGAAAGAAAGAAAGAAAGAAGAAATAAAGAAAGAAAACTCAATCCAAAAGGAAGGAGAAAAGAGGAAAAAAGGAACAAAGAACAGATGGGGCAAATAGAAAACAAATAGCAAGATGGTAGATTTAAAAATAACTGTATCTTGACAAAGAAGGAAAGAATATCCAATTGAATAAAGACAGTCACTTCAGCAAGTGGTGCTAGGAAAACTGGACAACGACATGCAGAAGAATGAACTTGGACCACTTTCTTACACCATACACAAAAATAAACTCAAAGTGTATGAAAGACCTCAATGTAAGACAGGATGCCATAAAAATCCTTGAGGAGAAAGCAGGCAAAAACCTCTTTGATCTTGCCCACAGCAATTTCTTACTCAACATGTCTCTGGAGGCAAGGGAAACAAAAGCAAAAATGAACTACTGGGACCTCATCAAAATAAAAAGCTTCTGCACAGCGAAGGAAATCATCAGCAAAACTAAAAGGCAACCGACAGAATGGGAGAAGATATTTGCAAATGACATATCAGATAAAGGGTTAGTATCCAAAGTCTACAAAGAACTTCTCAAACTCAACACCCAAAAAACAAACAATCAGGTGAAGAAATGGGCAAAAGACATGAAGAGACACTTCTCCAAAGAAGACATCCAGATGGCCAACTGACATAGGAAAAAATGCTCAACATTACTCATTATCAGGGAAATACAAATCAAAACCACAAAGAGATACCACCTTACACCTGTCAGAATGGCTAACATGAACAACTCAGGCAACAACAGATGTTGGCGAGGATGCGGAGAAAGAGGATCTCTTTTGCATTGTTGGTGGGAATTCAAGCTGGTGCAGCCACCCTGGAGAACAGTGTGGAGGTTTCTCAAAAAACTAAAAATAGAACTAGCCTATGACCCAGCAATTGCACTACTAGGCATTTATCCACGGGATACAGGTGTGCTGTTTCGAAGGGACACATGCACCCCCATGTTTATAGCAGCACTATCCACAATAGCCAAAGTATGGAAAGAGCCCAGAGGTCCATCGATGGATGAATGGATAAAGAAGGTGTGGTATATATACACAATGGAGTATTACTCGGCAATCAAAAAGAATGAAATCTTGCCATTTGCAACTACGTGGATGGAACTGGAGGGTATTATGCTAAGGGAAATGAGTCAGTCAGAGAAAGACAAAAATCATATGACTTCACTCATACGAGGACTTTAAGAGACAAAACAGATGAACATAAGGGAAGGGAAACAAAAATAATATAAAAACAGAGAGGGGGACAAAACAAAAGAGACTCATAAATATGGAGAACAAACTGAGGGTTGCTGGAGTGGTTGTGGGAGGGTGGATGGGTTAAATGGGTAAGGGGCATTAAGGAATCTACTCCTGAAATCATTGCTTCACTATATGCTAACTAATTTGGATGTAAATTTTAAAAAATAAAAAATAAAGTTAAATTACAAAGTTAAAAAAAACAACTCTGTCAATAATAAGACTAAATATAAATGGTCTAAATACCCCAATTGAAAGGGAGAAATGATCAGATTAAGTTTAAAAAAAAAACAAAGCAAGACGCAATCATATCAGAAATATGGAGAAGGCATGTTAGTTATATTTGATTATTTGATTATTTGTGTGGTTATTTTCTTTCAAATATGGTTATGCGTAGTTGATATAACTTGAAATGAACACCTCACGTGTGTTTTGTACTGAGATTTTACTCTTCTGTGAAGTTTAGAAATCTATTTCTTATTATAAGACTAAGATTTGTTAGTTTTAATTAAATGATTAAGAACTCTAAGATAGCTAAAAAAGGAATAGGTGTACAGATAATAGGAGTATTAAGAGTGTCTTAGCTTAATAACTCTAGGAACTTTATCCTTTCTGAGTCAACAAGTGTTTGCAAAAATGTAAGTAATAATATAAGGAGAAACTTCAAAATCACATATAACAACTTTCATGAGATATAATCCTCAATCCCTACATAATGAAGAATATAGAGAGCATGAAAATAAGAGGAAATTACATTGGAAAAAAAAGGAGTTAACTGAAAATATCTTGCTCTTCCACCAGCCTCAGCTGAAAGAGAGCATTTACTGAATACCCCAAATTATTATTCCTATGCCATAATGGCAACTTTAAATTTTGGACTACTGAAATTTTATAATAAAATTGTAATATAATTAGGGGTGCCTGGGTGGCTCAGTCCGTTAAGCGTCCAACTTCAGCTCAGGTCATGATCTCACAGTCCGTGAGTTTGAGCCCCGTGTCAGGCTCTGTGGTGACAGCTCAAAGCCTGGAGCCTGCTTTGGATTCTGGGTCTCCCTCTCTCTCTGCTCCTCCCCTGCTCATGCTCTCTCTCTATCTCAAAAATAAATATAAACATTAAAAAAAATTTTTTTAATTGTAATATAATTAAATTTTGGATTAAAGTTCTAATTTATTCTTTTATCTCGGAAGTTCATTCTGTGATGGTGAGATTCACTTTCAGCTAAATATCTATTTTAATACTCAGTCTTTTGACATTCAGCCAAGACATGATGAGTGTCATGTGACATTCAGTGTGGTTCTTCCATGTGCATGTGTCCATATCCTGGTTTTTAAACTAAACATTGTAATAGGAAAGTGAAATGCCCTCCATCTCCAATACTCTTATTTAAAAATTTTTAATGTTTATTTATTTATTTTGAGACACAGAGAGAGAGCGACAGAGCAGGGCAGGGGCAGAGAGAGAGGGAGAGAATCCCAAGCAGGCTCTGTGCTGTCAGCGGAGGGGGCTCAATCTCACAAATGGTGAGATCATGGCCTGAGCTGAAATCAAGAGTTGGACACTTAACCAACCGAGCCACCCAGGCTCCCCATCCAATGTTCTTTTATAAAATGATTTAAAATAACTGTATAGGAGAGCCTGGGTGGCTCAGTCTGTTAGGCTTCTGACTTCAGCTCGGGTCATGATTTCATGGTTTGTGGGTTCTAGCCCTGTATGGGGCTCTGTGCAGACAGCTTAGAGCCTGGAGCCTGCTTCGAATTCCGTGTCTCCCTCCCTCCCCTGCTCATGCTCTGTCTCTCTCTCTCTCTCAAAACTAAACAAACGTTAAAAAGATAATTGTATAAAATGAAATCACTAGACTATATCATAATTTAATTATTCCCTTATTGTTGGCTATTCAGTTTTTTCCCCAAATTTATGAGTGATTAAAAATGTTCTGAATGTCTGGTACAATGTATCTTTAAATTCATCTTTGAACTTTTTTCAGAAACTCTATGCTAATTTCCACTCCTACATCTAATGTATAAGAGTGCCATTTTCCTAAAGCCTTGCCAACGCTGCCTATTACTCATTTTATAATTTCTGACAATTTGATAGGCAAAATTGGCATCTCATTATTAATTTAGCTTGCAGTCTCTCTGATTACTTGGTCAAGTTTCTTCTTTTGCAACATTCTTATTTATGTCTTTTCCCTATTTTCAATTGTTGTTAGTATTTTTCATGTTTATTTACAAGAGTTCCCTGTTTATAGTAAGGATATTGACATTTGCTTGTTAAAAATGAAAAATGTTGACTTGGGAATGCCTTCTATATTCTCATATGTTAGCTACTTTGATAGGCTCAGATGGAGTGGGTGGAGAGGGAAGGTGAGGGTGTTTACTGGGTTTACTGGGTTTATTGGTGGAGAGCATGTGAGCATGAGTGGAAATTCAGTTCATCCTCTATATGCCTCCAGATTGATTCTCTTAGACTAATACTGTCAATGTGCCTTCTTTGGCTCAAAATATTCCCAGTTATCTTTATCAGCCATCTAGCAAAACATAATTTCATCAGTCAGTCATTAACATTTCTCCATATTTTGGCTCTAAATATTTATTTTCAAATTGTGTCCAATCCAACCCAGCTCCATCTAGACTAGTGTAGTGTGTAAGTGCTGAAGATACAGTGATGACAAGGTGTCTATCTTCAAGATGCTTACAGATGAGGTGGAAGGGATAAATAAACAGAAGGATTGCAAGTGGTAATGTAGACCTTATATCAGAAACATTCAAAATGCATTATGGGAGAATAGGGGATGGATAGTCTGACTGGAAGAGAGAGGTCAGGGAATCTTACCAAAACAGAGGATGGCTAAAATGCGTCTTTATATATGGATAACTGTCAGTCAGCCAAAGGTCATGGAGGAGGGAAGGATATTCTAAGAAAAGGGGAAATCAGGTGAGACTCAATTCAGGTCCAGTAGAGGGATGCAGACGGAAGTGGTCAAAGCTGAAGGGGGCAGACTCGAGATAGTCTGTTTTGTCAAGGATTTTAGCCTTAGGGTAGTGGAGAGTAATGGAAGAGCTGTCAACAGAGGTCTGACTTCATTAGGGTTATGCTTTAGAAAGACCACCCTGGCTGCATCCTGTAGAATCAATCAGAGGGGAATATTTAGAATCACTCTGCCAGTTGGCTTGAGACAGCCTTGATTTACACCTGTTGTCCAGGCATTCTGACTGGTTTAGCATTAGTCCTAGGTTTTTTATTTTTAAATTAACTATTACAGTTACAAAGCATTAAAATAAGTCTGGACGAGTTTGGTAGCCCTCCCTCTTGTACTTCCAGCTCTGTCATGGTCTTGTCTGGTAGTGAGATGCATATTCACTGAGCATAGGTCTCAATTTATTGTGCAGTTAAATCTGGAATAAGACCAGTGACAGCCTATCTCTCATTCCCCACCCCTTTCCAGATGTAAGCTAGCTAACACCTGTCTTTCACTGAAGGGGAGCAGGCAGGCTGCTCCCTGACAAAACCAAGTGGGTTCAGACATTAGCAGCTGGGGGGATCGAAGTCCTTCTGGTCTCAGGTAGTGGTGGGGGAAATATTTGAAGCTACTGTCCCTGCCAACCTCTTTGTGTGCCAGCCAGTTGCTGTGACTCATGCTGAGCAGCCACTTCTTGGCAGTGTCAGTGGGAAATGCAGGCATCATAGGCTAGATGTATGTGAAGTATGTACAGGAAATAGGAAGCTGAGCAGTGCTGCTGTGGAGAATAGAAAGAGTGGTCTCAGTGCTTTTGCCAGGAGTTTTGTTGTTGATTGTAGAGCACAAACCTGCGGCTATTTCCTTGCTTATTATTTTTTTTTTGCAATAAACCCTTTGGACATCAATGAGCTTAAGGGAATGTTAAATGAAATATACAGTACTGGATTTTCATCCCTCAAGCATATTGGTGTTGAGTGTGTAACCTGCAGAGTGTTTGTGTACATCTATCACCTGCCATGGAGGCCAGATGTCATTGACCACGTGGAAAATAGAAGACTCAAAGCTGCTGAAGAAGCATTATCATCTGCTTCAAAAGATAATTGTCACTGTGTGGAGACTGCCTGGAGATAGTGATTTACCACATGCAGCTGCAGACGGTGTGTTCTGGCTGCTCCTGACATGTGTGGGCCTTGGGCAAGAGGACAAATGAAAGCCCACATTCCATTAGGTTTAAATATTTACAAGTTATAAATCAAGCTAGCAAAGTGTTAAATAAAATATGTTCTATGCCCCTACTTAGAAAAAATACCTTCATTATGAGAAAAAATATGTAAAGCTATGGTTTTTATATGGAGTTGGCAACAACTCAAAGGTGATTGAACTTAAATAAAGAGCATGACTGAGTGTTGTCTTGATGGGCTAGCCAAATCTGGATGAGTAAGAAAAGTCAAGTAATATGTAACTCAGGAATTATTATTTATTCCACAATTTTTCCTTCATCTCAGCAAAATCACTAATTATGTTTTTATATATGAGATCTTCACATAATTTGTTTTCTATTGACAGTCATGATCTAAAGGATTGAAAAATAAAATCTGGGATGCCTGGGTAGCCCAGCTGGTTAGGAGTCCGACTTCGGCCTACGTCACAATCTCACCATTCCCGAGCTCGAGCCCCATGTAGGCCTCTCTGCCGACAGCTCAGAGACTGGAGCCTGTTTCAGATTCTGTCTGCCCCTCCCCCACTCACGCTCTGTCTTTCTCTCTCAGAAATAAATAAATAAATATTAAAAAAATAAAAATCTTTTAAAAATAAAATCTTACAGCATTAAAAATGTATAATACTTGAATATAGGTTCATCCAAATATTTAAATTAAAGTGAATTTAAAATATAAAAAATGAAGTTACTTTTCATGTTTCTTATAAAAATGGTATCTCTCTTCTGAAATATTTAAAGTTACCAATTAAGATCAAAAGAAAAATACAAGTTATAATTAACAAATATCATCAACTTTCACAATCAAAATTAAATGAAGGTGAACATTTCAATTTAAGTCTGAAATTGAAACTGAAATCCAACTGTATTAAGGAATTTTATAAAAACAGAACTATTCACAATCCTAGGGTTTATTGTCCATCTAGTTGCCAATTTAAAGACTGCAGCAAGCTTCACTCATGTTATAGCTAGATTTATATTTACTTACACACAAATACAGAAAACTAAAATAGATAAACGTATATGTGTGGATACATGAATTTAAGAATAATATGAATTGTTTAGTATTAAAAAATATTACAGATATATACTAAATCATTAGGACCTTTGGAACCAAGAAGTGGAACAAAAATAAAAAGCGAGGCAATGGATGCTCACATTAATTGGAACTAATTATGCATAATCTGCATTCTTGTTATCTGCAGGGAGATATTTGACAAGTTAATTGATTTGCCTTTTCTCTTATATAAGGCTCTCTACCACCCAGCTCCTCCTTCCACATTATAACTGCTTCTGTCTCTGTTTCTGGAACGTTGGGAAAGATTGTGGAAAAGAGATCCCTGAGCTGTGGAAGGTATTAGTCTCAAGTGTAGATATGTAGAGTTTTGTTCCATAGACTACCAACCCTGGGTTTTGGATCTTGAGTTACAAAGCTGTCCATGATCTTTTGAATGTACTTACTTTTTTTGTGTTTGTGATGTTCAGGGCCCCTAAAATTCAGGGCCCAGGCCCGGGGGCCTTCTTGTCTACATCTAAGGGTGTTTACATCTCACTTTGTGCTGAGCTTAATTCAGCTTAACTTATTTCCAAGTTTTCTCATGCACATACAAAAAGTGAAGCCATACCTTTCAATGTGTTGGCTCTAGCAGAAGATGAAGAAATTCAGAGTTAAATGATACATTTTTATATTGCTGTTATTAGATGCCTCAAGTAAAAAGTTAGTTCATTCCAATTATACTTTGATATTTGCATTCAGTTCATGGGATTAAATAAAGATTTTCAAGGTTTATTCAAAAGTGAAAAGTGAAACATCTGCCATTATTATTAGTAAAGTCATAGTAAATTCATTCAAAAAGTTCAGCATTTGCAGATAAAATTACTTGTTTTGAGGGTCATCGATAAAACACAAATCTGAGGATAGCACAACATCATGGTGAAAACAATGTTCTTGCTAAAATTAAGAAATTTATGGAAATAAAACATACTTGGAATTAGTCAAGGCACACGCATAATTTATAATTAATTATGTATACACAAGCTGCAATGTTCTACCAATGAAAATAGAGGATATGGTTGTCAAAATTTACAAATGTTTCTATTATATAATGTTATAGCAACTGAAATGTGAAATTTTCTATGACAAAACTGATGTTGAATTACAAATGCTTAGCACGATAGTATTGTGTTTTCTGTTTTTCCTGGTGGTCAACAAGTAGATTCTTGAAATGTTTGAGGCTCTGAAGAACTACTTTGTAAATCAATCTAAGTGTCCTACATTGTCATTGAACATTTTGTCAGTGAGTCCTCTAAATTTTATTTCATTGTTTTCTCAAAACCATTTGGAAATCTCTAATCAAAGCATTCAAAGAATGTTCACATTTGAAGATTTTAGAAAAATAAAGTCATTGCAAACAAAGCTTGCAAAGAGAAAAACAGTGAGATTAAGCTATTCAAAACTAGAGAGGAACTAAACAAACGTGGAATTTAAGATGCCTGCTTACAACTGTTCAATGATTTCCCAACGGGTTTACCATTATCCTTAGAATTAAGACTAAAATCCTTCAAATCCCAAACAACTGACTTACAAACAGACTTGGAAGAAACCCACTGTGGAGTTAGGGCAAAGAATTGCATATAAGGCAGTATTTACTTTGTAGGAGATGTTGATACAAGGCTGAGATGTGGTCACCAAGGAGACAGAAGATAGGAATGTGGGTGCTGGGATTGGCTAGGAATGCAGGGCCAGCAGCAAGAGCTCATTCAAGGTTGGCAAGCAAGTGACCTGGTATCATACTGGGATGGTTTGGAGAGCAACCCTGGGAGGGAAGTGGGATGGGGAATCAGGCAGAGCAGGGGCTCCTGTCTACACTTGCACTTTTTCCGAATGCTGAAAACCAGGGCTAGGGTCAGGCAAGAGTGCTGCAAAGGGCACAAAATTCAAGGTGGCATTCATTCTCAGATGTGTAGAAGAACACCTGAGACTCCAGCAGTGACAGTCTCCTTAAATGTTGTACTGTAGATGCTTCTCTGTGCTCACTCTAGTCCAGGCTCTGTAGAAAACTCTTTCAACACCCCAACAAGGGCTTTCAAATCTAGCTAAATATCATAGTCCCCTAGGGAGTTATTCTTGAGTAATTTTTTCATGTAGATTGTAAAATGCAGACTCCTATATCTTCACTTCAAATGTACTGAATCAGAATGTCTGAGGGTGGAATTCAAGGACCTATATTTTAAAAAATTGCTTAGGTGGTTCTGATGCATGAGGTGTATAGTAGTCACTGGCCTTTAGCAATTAGATGTTTTTCTTCATGCCTGACCTCACAGCTTGATCCTGGTAGGTACTGGGTAGACGATCTTAATTAAACACATGTCTTTGTCATATGCATTCTAAATTAACTGAGAAACAGATGCAGGATCCATGTGTGAATTAAAGAATATCATCACCAGTCAAAGAAGAAACTACAAAGCAAATTAGAAAATACTTGGAATTGACTGTATCAAAAATTGTGGGATGAACATAATACAGTGCCTAGATGAAAATGTATAGCACTAAATGCTTATATTTGAAAGGGATTCTTAAATCAATGGGCTATGCTTCTACCTTCTGAAACTACTAAAAGAAGAACAAATTAAACCCAAAGCAAGTAGAAAGAAGGAAATAATAAAAGAGCAGAAATCAATGAGAGAAAAAATGAGAGAAAATCAAACCAGAAGTTGGTTTTTTGGAAAGATCAATACAATTCATAAACCACATTGATCAGGAAAGAAAGATAAAATGCAAATTGCCAATACCAAGAATAAAAAAGGAGACATCATTAAAGATCATACAGACATTAAGAAGACAATAAGGGAATAATGCAGACAACTTTGTGCCAGTAAGTTTGATAAATTAGAGGAAACATTTTGAAAGATGCAAATTACCAAGAGCTCATTGAAGAAGATACAGTAATCAAGATAACTTTACAGTAATGAAATAAACTTCTTTTATGATGAACCCTCTTTCTCCAAAAAACTACAGATGAATTCTACTAAGCACTCAAGGAAGTTATAATACCATTGCCATACAAACTTCTCAAATAAAAGAGGAGCAAAATTTTCGCAACTCCTTTTATGAATCCAGCATTATCCTGATACTAAAAACCACACAAAGATAAAACAAGAAAAGAAAACCATAGACTAATATCTCTCATAAACATAGATGCAAAAATCTTTAACAAAAACTTGCATATCAAATCCAGTAACGTCTGAAAATGATATTATACAAAGAAGAAGTGGGGTTTACCCCAGAAATGCAAGGCTGTTTCAACATCTGAAAAGCAATGTAATTTACCATATTAACAGATTAAAAAAAGAATAATGCTCATTCCAATGGTTGCAAATAATTTTTGACAAAACTCAATATTGATTTTTAATAAAAATGTCAGAAAACTAGGAATAGACAGGAGTTTCCTTTACAACTAAACTTAATGGTGAAAGACTTTCCCCTTAATACCAAGAACAATGGAAGTATATTTTCTCTGATTCCTTCTATTCAACATTGTACTGGAGGTCCCAGCTATAGCAGGAAGACAAGAAAAATTAATAAAAGACATGAAGATTGGATAGGAAGAAACAAAACTTTCTTTATGAAGAGATGGAATGTTCATCTATGTAGAAAAGCCAAAGAATCTACCAAAAAGCTACTAAAACTAGGTGAGTTTAACAAGGCTGCATGCTTAAAAAATGCAAAACATTAGCAACACCTAACTGGAAATTGAGGTAATCAATATTATTTACAATATCATAAAATATGAAATACTTAGGTATAAATTTAATGAAATATGTGCAAGATTTAATGTTGAAAATATAAAACATTGCTGAGAAAAATTAAATAAGACCTACTAAATGGAGAGATATATCATATTTATGGATTGGAAAACTCAATATTTAGATGCCAATTCTCTCTGGCTTGATCTATAGGTGCAATGTATTCCCAATCAAAATCCCTGCAGGATTTTTTGATAGAAGTTTGCAAATTGATTCTAAATTGATTCTTGTATTTATGTGCAAAATATAACATCAAGTTTTATTGCTAGATAAAATGCTGGCAACATTTATTGAATGTTTACCATGTCCCAGGTATTGTTTCACCTACTTTGAATGCATTAGGAAATCTAATTGTCACAAAAACTCTCTAAGGGAGGTAGAATAGTGTTATCTCCATTTTATGGATATGCAGACATAAAGCAGGCAAATAACTTGTCTGGGTTTATCAGCTTTTAGGTTGGAGAGTTTGCCATTGAATCCAGGCAATTGAAATCCAGAGTCTGGCTGTTTAATTACTTGGAATCACCAGTTTCTGTACCAGTTAGCTATTGCTATAAACAACCACAAAATCTCAGTGGTGAGTAATAATAAGCATTGAATTTCCACATGTCTGCAGGTTGGCTGGTATGGCTTTGCTGGTTTTGGCTGGGCTCAGATGGGCTGCTCCAAATATAGGTAGAGTTCATGTCTGCTTCACGTGTTTCTCATCCTCCCTGAATTATTGGCCTAGCCTTGGCCTGTTCTTCACATGGCAACAATAGAATGCAAGAAAGAGGGCCTCCCATTAGAACCAAGGCCCACAAGTCTTCTACTATTTCCACCTTTTAATTGCCCAAGCACAGGGGGAGCAAGTGGAAAACTGTAGGTCTCTCCTGCAGGGCAAGGGAGCCCACCCTAGTATACTTAGGGGGAAGAGAAAGCAAGCTCTAGATATTCCTCCCATAGGCAAGAGGTCTCCAGAAAGTCAAATGCAAGATTGGAGGGGCCATTTGTGTCAGGGACATTTATACTACCTGACAGAAGATTAACAGATGTCAGCTTTTTGTCTATATTCGTGTCTCACGAGGAGAGGAATGAAGGGTGAAATTTCTGTCCACCACTTCTGTAAGGGCATAGAAATCTTAGGGGGACTTTCTATTTAAGGGACAATCAGGAACGGCGGGAAGAGAAGGTGAGGACTGGGTTCTAGAGTTCCCAGCATTCCTCTTCCCTTACCAAACGCAGAACTGGTAACAAAGAAGGGGCTCAAGAAATGTTTGCAGTTGAGCAATAAGAGAAACTGTTGCATTTTCACTCTTGAGGAAACTCCAAAATTTCCCTCTTTCAAACCTCACTCCTGGGGGTTCTTCTTGGCTTTGCAACACAAACAGTTGTTTGCATTCTGAGGAGCATTTTAGCCATTTGTTTCAGTTGCCCTGAGTTCCTCCAATATGGCACAAAAGAAGCTTGTCCTGCTGGAGTTTAGAATTGATTGCAAAACTAAACCCTGGCTAGTGAAACTGGTAAATTTCATTTAGTGTGTGTGCATTTTTGTTGTATTTGTGTTTGTGATGAGCGTGTGTGTGTGTGTGTGTGTGTGTGCATGCGCACTCTCTGTATGGAGTGTCTATAGGAAGAAGAAAGGCAAGATGTTGCCCAGCTGCATTGTTCTGGCAAGACTTTTTCACATAATTCTCCATGGAAGTTTCTGCAATGCTCCTCTCTCTTCCTGGCTTCCTGTTTCTATAGATGGCAAAGATTTGCTGAGTCTTTCCAGCTGTAGCCTAAAGCCATCACTGAAACAACTTCAGACTGCCCATTCTGAGGTAGAGGGTATAGGATGGGAAGTAAGGAGCCCTGTGCTCTTATTATATACACCAATCATTAGCAGAAGGAATTTGGGGTAGGCAACTAGTAGTGTCTGCTCCAGATGTTTTATTTCCAGCAATACCTTCCAGCCCGAGTTTTCTAAGAAATCATGACAGAAATGCTAATGTTTTAGGGATAGAAATGTAGCTCCCATGCCCCTCTGGGTTTCATTCAATAGCCTACAGAAGCTCATTGTGCCTCAGACCCAATTTATTCTCCTCTTTGGACTCTCTGAACCTCACTTGTCTCCTGGACCCTCTGCCACTTGTGTAGGTCTGGCAATTGTCTCTGTGAGGGCCCAAGTCATCCCCTTTCTGGATGCTGAGGCCTAGACCCTTTGACTCCTCTCACCGTTCCCCAATTCAAATATAACCACTGTGGGTGGGATCTAGTTTTCCCAGAGACTGTCAGAGAACTCAGGTAGTGCAACAGGGACGTGCAGGTGAGTTCATTCACATGGAGTGAACTTTGACCTATGGGAAACAAGAGACAGAGGTGAGTCAGCAGGTAAATTCCTTCTCTGTTCCACTCTTCCATGGATGGTTCTGAGATACCACTTTTTTTGTGCATAGCTTGTCTGAAGTCATATGCATGCTAAGTGACTGGCTGTGTTTCTTTGAGAAGCAGTGTCAGTACAGGAATGCATCATTTTACATTTGCAGTTAATCTTTCCCTGCCTCACTTCCTTTCCCCCATGCCCTCCTAGGATTGCACTTCCTAATAAAGGATTAGCACTTAAGCCTGGACTTAGGTTTTCTTTTATAGGAAATATAGTTATTTGGCAATATAGGAAATATTGTCAAAGTTTCTGCAATCTCCTAAAAGCAAGGTTTCTGATAAATTGTGTGACTAATGTGGCCTAGACCTGAGGCTTCTGACCTCCTACCTCCAATGCATATACTTGGGGTCCACATTCAGGCATGCTCATGGGGATATGACTGAGCTTGCAGAACACACTCAGCAATCAACCAGTTATGAAGAATGGAGGCCTGTCTCCTACCTAGTCATAGGGTGGACAGAGAGTACAACACAGGTATACCACTATGGGAATACCTGGCTTGGTGTTCCTTCTGCATTGAAACAGGGAGTGAAAAAGTAGGCAAGAGCAAGAGGTGCTCATACCCCTGAGTCCCAAAAGTAAGATGGAAAGAATAATGGGGAAGCCCTGCTGGGCGGGCTTACATGATAGGAACTGGCAGGAGAAACAAACCCCGGTTTCCATATGCAATCCATGAGGCCATAAAAGAGGAAGGGTGGAGCTATGTTCTCACATTAGAGGCAGGGAGGTCCTGCCCAATGGTAAATATGCCAGATTAGACTACCATAACTCAGATTAGTCCCTTCTCTTCTCTTGAAGAGGAACAAGAGATTAAAAATGAAAGGGGAGTAGGAAGCCCATTCTCAAGGGAAAGCTAAGGAGAGAAGGATAAGTAGTGCCTCTGTAAGAGGAGATAATCTCATTTCTTTCTTTGAAGTGGTAACTATAATTTTAAAAACTCAGACATAGATGTTAGAAATAGGAAATCTGGATTTCAACAAGACCTTGAAATCCAGACAAAGTCAGGATAACCTTGAACTAGGTTTGTTATCCTTGGCACTACTGACACTTGGGGCAGGATAATTCTTTGTTGTGGGGACTGTCTTGTACACTGTAGCATATTTAGCAGCATCCATAGCCTCAACTCACTAGTTAGTAATGGTACCCCCTCCACCGTTATGACAACCAAAAATGTCTCCAGACATTGTCACATAGCATCACCAGGCTACCAAGTCACCCAAGTGAGGAGAGGAGTCATCTTTGAGCACTTCCCTCTGTATCACTACCACACTGCATTAGTTACCACACTTTCAGTCTTGCTTCCTTCATAGCTCTTTAAACATCCATTGTTCTCCAGCCCCAAGACTACTGCCTTAGATAAAGCCCCTATAATCTTTGGTCTGGATCCCTGTCCCTGACTCCAGTCTTACCTCCTTCAATCAGTTCTCTATATAATGGCAAGAATTATCTTTCAAAAACCTGAATCCTTTGCGTAGTCTCCTTCAAAGCTTCCCCGTAGCCATTAGGATGTAATCTAAGCTCCATGCTTTGAAAACAAGGCTCCTTGTGTAGGGCTGGAAGTAGGGTGAAGCAAGCAAGACACCGTGGGTGCAAAATTTAAGGAGACACTTATTCTCAAGGTTCGTTCAAATGCAGGGTTGGCACTTGAGAGTGAATGCCACCTTAATTTCTACTCCTCTGGTGGTTCCCTTGCCTCAGCTTTGTTGCTTTGCCTTTGCACTGGCCCACTTACTCTCTCTGGTCTGGTCTGTCATCCAACGCCTACTCAAATCCTCATTTCTAACCCAGGAGGCTGCTTGTGGTCCCCTGAATCCACCTTATTCTTACCATTGTTACCTTAACACCTGTCTGAGCAATGGATTCTTCCTGAGGCTTCAGATAATGATAGAGGGACAGGAACCCAGAAAATACTGGTCTCATGATGAATCCCAAACAGCAAAAGGGCAGCAAATGAGATTTTTTTCAAAATTTTATTGTGATAAAATAACATGTAAGATAGAACTTATGATTACTTGTACCATTGAATGCATTCGTATTATTGTATAATCATCACCACCGTCCATTTCCAGAACTCCTTTCACCTTGCAAAACTAAGACTCTACACCTATTAAACAATAATACCTCGTATCCCCCCCTCTCCTAGCCCCTGGCAACCATAGTTCTACTTTGTGTCCTTATGATTTTGACTACTCTAGGTATGTAGAATCATATAATATTTATCTTTTGTGATTGACTTATTAAACCTAGCATAATGTCCTCAAGATTCAACCATGTTATATATTAGAATTTTCTTCTTCTTTTAAGACTGGATAATATTCCATTGTATGTATATATCACACTTTTAAACCCATTAATCTGTCTATGGACATTTGGGGTGCTTCCACCTTGTAGCATTGTAAATAATACTGCTATGAACAAATATCTCTTTGAGACCTTTCTTTCAATTCTTTTGAGTATACCCTGAAGGAGAACTGCTGGATCATATGGCAATTCTAGCAAATATATTTTAAGCCTAGCTCAAAGGCATTCATTTTGAAAAGCTTTTACATGTAAAACAAACAAAATATTGAAATCCATCTTTTATTATAGTCATTGCCATAACAACATCATATCTCATAGCATATGGTCACTGTGGTGTAATTTACTTTAAAATACTTCAGCAAAGATAGTATGATATATATTTGTGCACGTTAGTTTTAATCTCTACCCTAGAGCAGTTGTTAAAATTCAGTTTTCTAATTGAGGACATTCATTCCAGGGATTATTCTCCCTTGAAAGACTCTAATCAGAAATCAACACTTCCTGGGACGTCTGGGTGGCTCAGTCGGTTGGGTGGCCGACTTCAGCTCAGGTCATGATCTCACAGACTGTGAGTTCGAGCCCTGCGTCGGGCTCTGTGCTGACAGCTCAGAGCCTGGAGCCTGTTTCAGATTCTGTGTCTCCCTCTTTCTGACCCTCCCTCGTTCATGCTCTGTCTCTCTCTGTCTCAAAAATAAATAAACGTTAAAAAAATTAAAAAAAAAAAAAGAATTCAACACTTCCAAAGCAACTACTGTAAGCCTGCAAATATCTTTATCTCAGATCAATATCACAGGCTTTGTTAATTAGCCTCATGGATGTTAGACATAATTTCTCACTGGTGAAATGCATGGTATTCAAGCAGTGTGCATTCGCTAGAAATATTGTTTAGGAAGTCCTGCCCCTTACATGACAGGAGTCTAAGATTCTGGTAAAGCCAGTAGCCCACAGCCCTTGAGAATGGCACTCTAGGCTTAGGATTCCAGACTGGTCCCTTGTTTAGCCACTTATGGGGGGATTTGGTTGTCTGAATATGACTAGAGATTTTAGTAAATTCAACAGTTCCAGTACTGCACATGTATCTCATGTGAACCTTTCATGCAGGATGCAGTAGGAGCAGCTAAAGGGTCACCAGATTGGGACTTCGCTGAACTTCCAGGACAGATTGTATGGACATCTAGGTATCTTCTTGCTATGAATGTTTATATGAATGTTAGAATTTGGTCTGACACTTGCTCTTAAGGAGACCACTGCCCCTACTTCCTTATAAATATTGAAGATTACTCCTATCCATCCAAAAAAAAATCCTAAAATCTGTGACTCACCAATTTACTCAGGTCATTTTGTGATTTATTGGAAGCAAATGGGAGGGTAGACCTGCCTAAGCAAACCTCATCCCAATTTGGATATGCTTGCCTGCTTGTCACCCAGTAATCCTATCATCCTTTGACCCTTAACATCTTGTAAATACAGCCCTGCCCAAGAGAACTGGGAAGAAATTGTTCCCATGGAACTAGGTACTCCAACACTGTGATAACTTGTTCCCATATAATTGCCTCCCCAATGTCCAGCAATAAAGCTCACATAAATTTAAAAATTACACATAGATGAAAGGTGAAGGTAGAATGTTCTTCTACATTTTCCTTTTATGGCCTTGGCCCTAGGAAATACAAGATTTTAGATATAATAAGCACAAATGAAGAGAAACACTGCATATTAAAAGTGCGTCTGTTCGGCTCGGGTCATGATCTCATGGTTTGTGGGTTCAAGCTCCGCATTGGGCTCTGTGCTAACAATTTGGAGCCTGGAGCCTGCTTCGGATTCTGTGTCTCCCCCTGTCTCTGCCCCTCCCATGCTCATGCTCTGTCTCTCAATAATAAATAAACGTTAAAAAAAAAATAAAAGTGTGTCTGAAAGAAAGAACAAACACTTTATGGTGCCACAGTCAAGGATCATTGAATTATTTAAATACAAAATCATAGAATTTTTATAAACAATTAAATGGAGAAAAAGCAATATATGATTTGAGTAATAGTTAACATTTTCTTTAATTGTTTTAAGCTGGAACCATATTTTATGAACAGCAAATTACAAAGATGGAAAATTCATGATATAATTATAGAGTGTGAAGATTGATTTTCATATATTGCTTACAGAGTGAGTTGCATGGATTACTGTCATAATCAAATATAACTTGAACCATATCAACAGGACACATTTTAATGATATGCACATAATTGCTATTGTGCTGGGTGGTGATTTAGCTGAAACGGTAAATAGATCACTTAAAGGATATAATTAGTATTATATTCACAGAGTTGAATTAATTTTTGTGCTTTTCTCTTCTTACTCTGATGCATATTGTACATCTTGGAGAATTAAGGCTGACAGCTCTCATCTTGAAATTATCTCATGCATACAGAGAAAATGGCACCCCACATAAAGCTGAGGCTGGGCTCAAACATAGCAACATGTGGGATTCTATTGTCTCTCATTCATGAACCCTCTGGGCCTCAAGGTAGAAACTCCTATGCTGCCTCTCCCCACCTTGGGGTCTTTGTATCAGCTGTCTGAATGAGTTGTAACATCAACCCAGTGAATGTGGTGGCATCATGAGAAGGGTGCACTCCCGGGGTCCAGGGGAGATTGCTAAGAGAAGGGGAAACTTGAAATTTGAGGAACAGTGTGCCCAAGAGTGATTCAAGTAGGCCCTCTCTTGTCTCACTCATTCTTTTTTAAAAAATTTTTAACTTTATTTATTTATTTTGAGAGAGATAGAGGCAGCATGAATAGGGGAAGGGCTGATAGGGAAGGAGGGAGGGAAGGAGGTAGAGAGAGAGAGAGAGAGAGAGAGAGAGAGAATCCCAAGCAGGCTCCACACTGCTAGTACAGAGCCTAATGCAGGGCTCAAACTCACAAACTGCGAAATCATGACCTGAGCTGAAACCGAGAGTCAGACGCTTAACTGAACCACCCAGGCGCCCCTAGCCCCACTCATTCTTTGTTCAGTCTCTCCCCAAATCATCTTGGATCCCAGTGCAAAGAAAACATGAACAGCATCCAGCAGAGCCCAGCCCTCAACCAACCTTCCAGCTGAATGCAGGCACATAAGTGATGGCTAGTAAGACCAGCAGAAGAATTGCCTAGATGATTCCAGTTCAGATTGTGGAATTGTAAATAACAAAAATACTTGTTGCTTTGAGACATTAAGCTTTGAGATAATTTGTTATGTCAGAACAGATAACTGAAACAGGGATCACGAATGTTATACAGATTTTTTAAACTATAGTTAACCCATATCATTCATGAGGTGTGTGCCCTAGGCTCTTCTTGAATACATTATGGCATTTAAATTCACTCATAATATGAATTCAGGTAGACTAAAATATTTGAGCAGCCCTTTCAGACTTAAGATGATTTTTTAATATAGTGTATTTGTAGTCTATTTATAAAAGATCTTGTCACTTCATATTAGCATCAACATCAATAGCTGCCATCATCTAAGGGAAGCTTTCATTAAGGAACAAAGTTTGCCTCTTATTAAAGTTTTCTGTGTAGATGCAGGAGAGAAGAAACTACAAATAACTTATCAAACTCAACACCCAAAAAACAAATAATCCAGTGAAGAAATGGGCAAAAGATATGAAGAGACACTTCTCCAAAGAAGACATCCAGATGGCCAACCGACACATGAAAAAATGCTCAACATCACTCATCATCAGGGAAATACAAGTCAAAACCACAATGAGATACCACCTTACACCTGTCAGAATGGCTAACATGAACAGCTCAGGCAACAACAGATGCGGAGGATGTGGAGAAAGAGGATCTCTTTTGCATTGTTGGTGGGAATGCAAGCTGGTGCAGCCACTCTGGAAAACAGTATGGAGGTTTCTCAAAAAACTAAAAATAGAACTACCCTATGACCCAGAAATTGCACTACTAGGCATTTATCTACGGAATACAGGTGTGCTGTTTTGAAGGGACACATGCACCCCCCCATGTTTATAGCAGCACTCTCCACAATAGCCAAAGTATGGAAAGAGCCCAAATGTCCATCGATGGATGAATGGATAAAGAAGGTGTGGTATATATATATACAATGGAGTATTACTCGGCAATCAAAAAGAATGAAATCTTGCCATTTGCAACTACGTGGATGGAACTGGAAGGTATTATGCTAAGTGAAATTAGTCAGTTAGAGAAAGACAAAAATCATATGACTTCACTCATATGAGGACTTTAAGAGACAAAACAGATGAACATAAGGGAAGGGAAACAATAATAATATAAAAACAGGGAGGGGGACAAAACAGAAGAGACTCATAAATATGGAGAACAAACTGAGGGTTGCTGTAGGGGTTGTGGGAGGGGGGATGGGCTAAATGGGTAAGGGGCATTAAGGAATCTACTCCTGAAATCATTGCTTCACTATATACTAATTTGGATATAAATTTTAAAAAATAAAAAATAAAAAATAAAGTTAAATTATAAAAAATAATCACTTGGAGATGTGGTTGATAGGTGGTCAGTCAGGCTTATTTACTAGCTAAGCATCTTTTCAATGCTCTCTGGCCTTGTAGCATGGGTAATGCAATCTTGTACCTTAGCTAAATTACAAATTATGAATGTCATGGACATTCAGGGTGATTCAGGAATAGCTGGAACCATGAGTGTTAAATCCACAAATGGAAAGTGTGATAAACCGGGGTGGGTGCAGTTATTGTCTACCTAATATTCTGTCCTTCCCTCCCCAACTTTCTTCTTGTAGCAGCATTTATTTTGCTTATGGAAAATTCATTCTGGATGGACAGGGTTGAGATGACCCTTTCCCCCTTGCCACAGGGTTGGGCATATGATCTGATCTGGCCATTCAGCAAATGTTGGGTTCCCTTGGAAAATGTGGGGAGCCTCTGGTGGTTAGTCATTGGTGGAAGTCACGTATCCTTTTCCTATAACCCAACTCCCAGATAGTATCTTACAGTGAAAAGCAATTCTTCGACTAAGTCTTACAAAAAGTATAAGTATTTAGTAGCAAGTAGCTCAAAATACACTACTCAGCCTGTTCTGTAGTTTAGGGAAGTTGTGTTCTTACCTACACACTTAAAATAGCATCTAGCATGAGAGTCCTTTGTGGATGCCTCTATATTCTGAAAACTTTTTTCTTAATGTTTATTTATTTTTGAGACAGAGCATGAAAGGGGGAGGGTCAGAGAGAGGGAGACACAAAATCTGAAGCAGGCTCTAGGCTCCGAGCTGTCAGCACAGAGCCCGACGCGGGGCTCGAATTCACGGTCTGTGAGATCATGACCTGAGCTGAAGTCAGATGCTTAACTGACTGAACCACCCAGGTGCCCCTGGATGCCTCTATATTCTAACAATAGGATAGGTCAGCCCTATAAGTGGGCCTGAAGACAGAGTTCTTGAAGTGGAGTGATATATGGCAGTGGGGTTCCATCCCTTAAGTGCTGCCTGTGACATTAGACTGCCCATCTTGCCAGAATTCCCTGCAAGGGTGGTGGGAGTTCTACATTATTCCTAACCATTTACTACTTTGCACATTATTTATTTTTACCTGTATCCTTTTTTTCTAACAGTCTTTATGTTAATTAGGAAACATTCCATGTGTAGATTTGGATAATATAAGTACTATATCACCATATCTGTTGCTGAATATTTTCTGTTCACCTGTCCAAATTGCACTCTCCACACTTTCTGTCCCTGCTTTCTGCCCTGGGAAACTGACCTGCATGGACTATATCAATGGGCTTCCTTATCCTCTGGCTTATAGCTGGTTTGGCTAATGGTGAGCCCAGCAGGTGATTGGGAATAGGGAGGAGAATGAGGTTAGGATATTTATTCCCCCAATTCCATCCCTGCAGGGCTGCCCCAGGCTGGCTGTGACCCATCTTGAAGGTCACAGCTCCTGTCAAAGTAGCAGTTTACATGACTTTCTCCTTCCAGGTTCTGGTAACTGATTTTTTCTCGCATCTCTTTGGATCTAGGGATGGTAAGAGACCAATTGTTACCAACTCCTAAATACTATACTATTCTTTCAGATTTTCCTATATCCTGTTCACACCTTTGTAAATCATACTTTTATTAAATCCTCCTTGAATTATGCTAATTTTAATGAGCATTTTCCCTGCTGGGAACTTGGGAAGGTGCTGATTTATGATTAGGGTACTTCTATGCTAGTTAGTCATTCCTGGGGTGTTGATTCCTGATTAGAAGATTTTAAATGCTAACTACTCCTAATGTGGAGATCAGACTTGACTTATACACATATTTCACTTTGTTCATACTGGAACATTTAAAAAATAAATTTTCACATAGTTTATCATAAAACTTCTTGGCAACAGTGATTGATTCAAAAATGGACCTATAACCCTAGATGGACCAACTGGAGCTTTCCCAGGAATTTTTGCCAGGACAAATAGTAAAGAGGCAACTTTTTGCTGTTCTTGCTGCTGTGATTGCTAGATGTAATGACAAGTAAGTCTTGAACTTCTAATGGCTATGTCTTCCACCCAGAGAAGAAAGCTTACCAAAGCTTTTGTCTTCAACAAAAGACAGAACTGAGAGATGGGTAGAAAGGAACAAATTCCTGGTTATATCATTGTACTCCTGGATCCAGCTATGCCTGTATCTGAAGCCTTCTCTTTGAACATCCCAGTTATGAGAGGAAATAAATTTCTTTTTGGCTTGTGCACCTAAGCTAATTTGAGTTGGAGTTTATTTCACTTGCAATTGAATAAGTCTTGACAAATATACCAAAGGTCTATCTTCATAATGTTCTTCTATCTTTAGGAGAAAAGGCTGCACCTATACTGGTACTGGAAACAAGTTCAACCAATGCAGGCAACTGTTATATCCTGACAGAGGAGATCGAGATGTTATCAAGGAAAGATGGCCAGCTGCCCAGGCTGGGGGTCAGTAGGCTGGTGACATCATCATAAATTTTCACACTGAGACTTTAACATTGCAAGTCTAGAAAATTGGTTCCGTTGGTGTGATGGAGGCTAATCAAGTTTTGGAGGAGGGGTGGCTTCCACTAGCCAGTCTCACAGAGACGGAGACATAAATCTAAAGTAAATTCACAATAGAAAATCTAATGCTGCAGCACACCAAAAAGTTTGTCTCTGGTTGGTGTAGTCTCTCTCTTTTGGCAAATCTATTAAAAATGCTAAAGTATTATCCAGAAGGCTAAATGGAAAGCAAGGAATTAGAAACAGACAGCAGGGAGTGAAGCTGAGGGGTAAGTAAAGAGAGGGTCTTTTGCATGAGTGGAACAGTGAGTGTCTCCAAGTTGCAGCTGCCTGAGGCACTCATCCTCAGATGGGGGTTGTATTAGCTCCCTGTGGCCACCGTAACAAATCACTACAAACTGGGTGGCTTAAAAGAAGAGAAAACTCTCTCACAGTTATGGAAGCCAGAAGTCCGAAGTCAGTTTCACTGGGCCAAAATCAAGATGTTGGAAGGGCCACATTCCCTCTGGAGGCTCTAGGGGAGAATCTGTTCCTTGCCTTTCCCAGATTCTATCAGCTCCCCCATTCCTTGATTGGTGGCCATGTTACTCTAATCTCTGCCTCTACCTTCACATTACCTTCTTCTTTATGTCAAATGTCCCTCTGCTTCCCTCTTATTAAGATACATTTGATGGAATTTAGGGCCCACCTGAATAATCCAAGATAACCTCCCCATTTCAAGAGCCTTAATCACATCCACAAAGTCAACTTTGTCATATTAGGTAACATTCACAGGTTCCAGGGATTAAGATGTGGATATCTTTGCAGGGGCAGGAGGATAGGGGCATTTTAAGCCTACCACAGGGGTACATCTGTTGAGTAGGGTGGAATGCCTATTTTGGTTACTGAGGGTCATAGAGATACTGGAAAGTCATAGAAACACTGACTGATTCCTCCTTTCTGATTGTTCTTTTTCTAACCCCCAATATGAGCATCCTTCTTCTACCATTAAAATCTTAAAAAAAAAAAAAAAAAAGAGTCTAATCCAACCAGCTTTTTCCAATCAGCTTTTTAAAGTTCCAGTCATATTCCGGTCATATTCCTTGAGACCATTCTCAAAAATTTTTTTATGGTATGTGAAGGTCCTCAAATATCTTCAGTCACAAGTTTACAGGGAATATATAGTTTATTTTGTTGAATGCTAATCATACCTGTTACTTAATCTCACCCTTTTCTGGATGTGCCTAAATGTCACCCCTCCATATATTGACTGCAACAGACATTTTGGAATATCCAATACCAAAACCTCTTCCCATCCATTCTGCTCTCCTTTGCCTCCCTATCCCAGTGTGCATGTGTATGTGCATACACAGAGCTTCTTACATTTCTGGAGCCTTCTGGATACTTCTCCCACTTATGTAACTCTTTTGGCTTGTTTCGATTTAGGCAGAAATGAATCTTTGCTTTTTATCAAACATCAGTACAAATAAGATTTAGCTTGATTAACAGTCCCAGCCAGCTTTGAATTAGGTAGGACTACAAGTATGTACAACGGCACCCTTGTTATATTCTGATTTTTTTCTTAGCACAGAACATTTAAAACACCTATGATTCTGGGAAGCTTTCAGACAATTATAAGCCATTCCTTCAACTGTGGCAGGCACGATAGCCATGAGTAAACTGTTAACATCTGTTTGAAAATTTAAAGGGTAGAAAATAGAACCAATACATTTGACAAGTTCTTTATGTTCCATGTATAAAGGGTTATGATAAATGAATCTTGATTAAATGCTTATTTTTAGTGTTATTGGCTTTTGGAGGAAGAAAATATTTAATTCCACTATGATTGTAGATTACGCTTCTTGGGACTCATGCCTCTCTTTATCAACAAAGGGTAGATTTGATTCAATATTTAATGTGTAAACACATGGCTCAGTCTCATGGGTGACCACTTCTGGTCACCAGGCCCTAGTTGAGTGCAGCATCTCCATTCAACAGAGGTGTTTGTATTAGTTTACAAAGGCTGAGGGACTTGTGCAACTTTTTTTCTCTTTTTTGCTATACACTATTTTCTGTATTAAGTAGATGACTTGAATCATTCAGGTCAACTTGTAATATGTAGTATAATAGTGTTTTACCTGTTGAAAAAAAAAACAACTTGCAGAGAAAGCTGAACTGATGCTACCTTCTTGCTTAAAATATTCATCTGTGATGTCTTATGACTTACAGAATAAAGACTGAACTCGTTTTCATATATTTCTGTCTGTCTCCCAACTGCCCCCAGGAAACCTTTCCCATCTCATCATCACTAATCATTTGCTATTAGGAAATGATCCCTGAACATTAATTTCTACCTCATTCTTTCCCTCCCTTCCTCCCTCTTTCTTTCCTCTCCTTCAAACCCTCTTTCTTCTTTCTTTCCCCCACTTCTCCCCCCTCCCTCTTTCTCCCCGTTGTGTCTTTCCAGAGCATACTCATAGGGCACCTCTATAGTATGATAGACTCTGCTTCGTGTGGTAGGAGAGATGCCATCATCAGTGCAGCTCCTAGCACTGTGGGAAAGATGGACAGAAGCAGCACTACTTATAGTATTTACACTGGTGGATGAATCACCCAACTTTGCTTGAGGAGATCAGTGAAATATTCAGGAAAATGGTGACTTTTATCCTGAGTTTGAAGGGCTCACCAGGTAGACAAAGCCAAGGCATTTATTGTTGGCAGAAGCAACAGCACAAATGGAAGAGCAGGGGTCAGAAACATCTTCCCTCCCTCCTTGCACACATATTTACTGAGTAGGCCCCAGAAATACAGCACTAAACAAGAGAGATGATATCCCTGCTCCAGGGTAACACACCTACTAGTGGTGGAATGGCATGTTATTTGCTGAGACCAGCATGTCTCAAATGTGTCCAGGGGCACCCTTGTCCCACAAGACACTTCACACAATGTTCGGGAAATGTTGCAATCTTAATATTCCCTCCTGCTGGAGATTCACAATGTACAATTTCACAGTCAAGGCCCTGGGAAGCCCTACATCAAGAAACCTGTTATCTTCATTTACTCAGCATTTCCCAAATGCATTTAAGCAGGGGCGCCCTGTTTTAAGTAGTAGTTATTAATATCACACAAAGCTAGTTTTCTAAATGAGGCTCTGCAGGAAATACTCAAGTGTTCCATTCTTCCAACCTCTTCACCTATTATATCAGTTACCTATTTTCATAATAATGCTGCATAAAAACAGTCACAAAACCAGAGTGGCATATAATAATAAGTGCTTCGTGCTTGCATATCTGGGGTGGTTGGCTAGGTGGCTCTGGTGATCCAAGCTGACCTGGCTCAGATGTCTGGGGTCTGGCTGGCTCTTGTCTGGGACAACTGGGAAGAACTGGCTTTGTCCTGCTTGTCTTTCAATCTCCAGCTGACAAGCCTGGCCATATTTTCTTGGTGGTGACTGAACAGTAAAAGGCAAGTGGAACTACGTAGGCAAATTTTTCAGAATGCTGCTTTGTCAAGTCTTCTAACATCTCAAAGTCCAAAGCAAGACTCATAGCCAAGTCCAGAATTGAAACGGCCAGGGAAGGGGGGCCCTACAAAGTTATATGCCAAAGGGTGAGGATACAAGAAGGTGGAAGAATTTGGGTCACTTGAGTAATAGACCACACCTTCTTAGGGCCCCATGTCAGGTATCACCTCTTCCATGAATTGTTTTCTGACTTCCTCAGACCCATACCCATTTTTACCTTCTGAGATTCTCTACTGCACATCCAGTCCTTACTTCAAAGTTGAGTGTTCTCTGGAACTCTCATCAATTCTCAGCTTGCTTCACATTGGCTCCCACAGTTCAATGACAAATCCTTTGAGGGTAGACACCATATTTTATACTTCATTTGTACTTACCAGACCACCTAGCCCAGTGCTAGGCATGCAGAGGACATTTACTAAAGACTAACTGAGGTCAGAGTCTCATTAGATGCATGGGAGCCAGAGCTCCACGTCAGGCTGTAGCCTGGGGGCCACCCAGGTGCTACCACCTAGGTTTGTGCCCAACTATGGGGCCTGGACCAGCTCCAGGATGGTTGGATCTTGCATCAGGCAAATGTCAGAAAAGCCCTGCTGCAGAGCCAGAAATTGCTCCTGTGCACAAACTTCTTTGCTCTTGTTGTGCTCTCAATACTTGCAAGGACTCTAACCACTTCCTTGAACTTCAGGCCATACATGAACCTCACCTGTCTTGTGGTAGTGTTGCTCCTAAATTCAGGCCACTCAGCTCATTCCTTCATGTCTCATTGTGGTCTTCCTGTCTCTTCTGACTGTGGGGTCCCAAAATTCTGGTGTCAGTTTCCCTCCCTGGCTATGCTATATTTCTGACCCCACAGTTGCATGGCTAGAGAGAAGAGTGGTGGTGTGAGCAAAGTAATCTGGATTTGTGTACCTCAAAGTGACCATGGATCTGCAGCTGGGGGCTGCCCAGCGACAGCCTGACCCGGGGCCCTGGTTTCCCTGAGAGCTGGTTAAGAATGCAGACTCTCCTGAACCAGACTCTGCATTTTAACCAGACCCCTGGAGGCACAGCCAAGTCTGAGAAGCAAGTTGGAGGAGAACCAGCACCTGGACACAGCTCCCCAGCCCCCAGCTCTGTGACTGGGGTGAGTGACTTCACTTCTTTGTTTTCTCATCTGCAAAGTGGGGGAACTGGACAAACTGATCTCTCTGATGTTCAATTCGATGTATTTATGCTTGCAATAATTCAGACTACTTTGTCAGATAAGTACAAAGGTGTGGAGAGTGTCAGAAAATTATATTCTGCACAAAGTCAAGAACTTTTAGAGCTAGAAGGAACTTTATTGAACATCTCCTCTAGCTCCCTCTTGTTCTACAGAACAGGAAACCAGTTTGCACAGCCACTTCTTGCCAAGCCTTGCTAAGGAGAATGTCTATCTGCTGTCTGAACCCTCACTGCATGAAGTGTGGTCCCCGGGCCAGCAGCATCACTGTCATCTGGGCATGTGTGAGAAATGAAGATTCTTGGGCTCCAGCCCAGAACTTCTGAGGCAAAATCTGAATTGACCAAGCCCCCCACGCCCCCACCCTCACCACTGCCGCCAGGTGATCTGTATGCACAGCCAAGTTTGGGGAGCACTGGGCTCACTGACATGGCCACTGGGAATGCTTGAAGACAAATGAACCCCAGAACAGAAATGTCATTTCACAGGCAGTAAGAGTGCTGGCCCTAGAAGCAAAGAGACCTGGATTTGAGTATCAACACAACACTTCCAACTTTGTGGTTTTCAGGAAGTTACTTAATCCTCTCTGAGCTTCAGTATCCTCTTTTGTAAAATGTGTAAAGCACTTAGTGTGCTGTCTAGCACTTGGGAAGTGCTTAGTAAATGTTAGCACAACAGGGCTTAGTGATTAAAGGCACAGATTCTGCACCCAGAGTGCCTGGGTTCATAATTCTTACTAGCTGTGCGATATTCAGTAAGTCACTTAACCTCTCTGTGCCTCAGATTCCTCACCTGTAAAGTGGGGATAACAAAAGGATTGTGATGACAATTTTATGGGTTAATATCTGTAAAGCACTTAGACATTGGCCTATAGCAAGAGCTAAGTGTCTGTTAAAAAGTTATAATATTGTTATATATTTGGTAAAAGGAGGACATCCCAGCATGTATACATTTTTTAAGCTTTAATAAGAGAGGGGTCCACTTGTCTCTCACATAAGGAAACCCAGGAAGTACGCAGCACTGTGTTGGCTTTCTGATATTATTAGGACCCAGACACCTATCTTTTCGCTTTGCCATCCTCATCACATAGATTCTGCCCTCGTGGGTGAGGATGGACCCTGCGGCTCTAGCTTACATACCCCTGCACCAGGGTGGCAGAATGAAAAGGGGGCTCTGTATTAGTTATCTATTGCTATATAACTAGTTGCTCTAAGACATGGGAGCTAGAAATAACAAACATTTCTTATCTCAGAATCTGTGGGCCATAATAGGGAGAAGCTTAGCTGTGTGGCTGTGGCTCAGGGTCTCATAGGCTGCCACTAACGCATCAGCTGGGGTGGCAGTCATCTGTAGGCTCAACTCAGGAGGCTTTCCTTCTGAGCCCACTCACATGGTTGTTGGCAGGGTTTAGAAGGTCCCCTTCCAAGCTCACTTAGTGGGTTTCTTCATAGGAAAGCTTCATGATTTGGAAGCTGGCTTCTCCCATTAGAAGTCCAGCCCACACTCAAGCAGGGGGAACTGCACAAGGGCCTAAATAGCAGGAGGTAGTCCATCACTGGGCCATCTAAGACTCTGCCTATCACAGGCTCTTCCCAGGGACCCAGCTTTCTTCAAGCTGCCTTCCTGGAGCTCCCACACACAACTTTTCCTTTTAGCTCACAAGCTAAGACTTGGTCATGTAGCCGCATCAAGTTGCAAGAGAGGCTAAACAATACAGTCTTTCAGCTAGATGCGTTTCCATCCTGAGTTAAAATCAGAGTTTCATCACCAAAGAAGAAAGGGGGAAATGGTTAGTTCACTTTCTACAGCCTTTCTATATAGGGGTGGGTTTCAAGGTCTGGCCTCCTGACCATCAGCATCAGCATCACCCAGGAAACTGGTTACAAATGCAAATGTTCAAGTCCCACCTAGACCTGCTGGCTGAGAGACTCTGGGGGTAGAGCTTGGTGATGTGCTTGAGCAAGCTCTCCAGGGGATTTTAATGCAGGCTCAAGTATGAGAAACACTTCCAAAGAAGACAAGTTACCTGACATTCATATGAATGTTTTAATAAAACCTATTTTGTTTACAAGCACCAACAACTTGTCTTTAGCATCAATCATGAACTAGGAGGCTTTTAAAAATGAGGTGGGAACTACTAACAATTTCATTACAATTCACTTTGTTGGTTTCATCTTGAGACTGCATAGAATTTTATCAGGTGATAAGCTCCACTGTACAGATAAAGCAAAGGAGGTATGAATAAAGTTTCCTTTATGGTTAGAAATGAACCATAGTTTCTCGGTGATTAGAATTTCATACCCAAATGCTAGACCCATAGCAGAGATACGTGATGGATCACTTAAATAACTGAATCCAACAAAGTTGAATGTTTTAATCAAAATTCAAGAAACAAGAAATGAGAGCAGGCAATAAAAATTAGGTGCTATGGTGGGAGGTGCCTGGATGGCTCAGTTGGTCAAGCATCTGACTTTGGCTCAGGTCATGATCTCACGGTTCGTGAGTTCGACCCTGCATTGGGTTCTGTGCTGACAGCTCAGAGCCTGGAGCCTGCCTTGGATTCTCTATCTCTCTTTCTCTCTGCCCCTTCCCTGCTCACACTCTCTCTCTCAAAAAATAAATAACACGTTAAGAAAAAAAAACTAGGTGCCATGATCTGAATGTTTGTGCCCCCCTCCACCAAATTCATATGCTGAAAACTAACCCCCAAGGTGGTGGTGGTACCTTTGGGAGGTGATGAGGTCATGAAGGCAGAGCTCTCATAAACGGGATTAATGCCCTTCTAGAATAAGCCCGAGAGAGCCTCCTTGCTCTTTACATCAAGTGAGGTTATAGCTCAAAGATGCCATGTATGAACCAGGAAGCTGGTTCTCACCAGACACCAAATCTACTGGCACCTTGATCGTTGACTTCCCAGCCTCCAGAATTGCAAAAAATAAATCTGTGTCAGTTACAAGCTCCCTGGCCTCTGGTGTTTGGCTGTAGCAGCCCAGACTGAGACAAGAGGAGATTTCAATAGCTCACAAGAGGTTTGCTGGGAGGGACGCACATGGTGTGGAAGACAGAACATGGGGTCTGCAGCCCAGTTCCACCTGTGCATGCACCCAAATTTCAGTAAGATTCAGGATGGCTGAGCTCCATTTTTCTCCTAAAATGGAGACAGTCACAGCTACAAGTTTATTTCACAGGTGAGAGAAAATCCTCTGATGTGCTCCATATAGAGCACTGAACTCAATCTCTGGCACATAGTAGGGGTCGACAATATGATGTAGTCTCTATTCTTTCCCTTTATCTAAATAATGTGCAGGCAGATGATTCATAGTCATAATACTTTTAAGTAGTTTCAGAACTTACGAGGAAATAAAGTACTCTAAACTTGGTTCTGATTTCCTTATAAGTCTTTATTTTCTTTTGTTTTATTCCATTTCTCCTCATGATGCTGGTTTATGTCAAGTTACATGATTCTTGCTCCATTTAGGGTTTACCGTTAATTGCTATTTTTTCTTTATTGTTGTTACACTCTGGCTTTGCAAACGGATTTTGCCATTTAAACATGTTGGTTCTTCTTTGTTTTGTTTTGTTTGGCTCTCCTTTGAATAAAATATTCCTGACAATCTCTTGCTTTTGCAGAGCTGAGGGGAGCAATCAGAATCTATCATTTTCAGTGTGCCTCTACCATAGGAAGGAACAGTGACCTCATGCTGAGGTGACACACTGCTGAAAACAGCCCCATGTCTTCCTATTCCTGCGTGTGTGTGTGTGTGTGTGTGTGTGTGTGTGTGTGTGTGTATGTGTGAGGGGAGCACTCTCTGCCTTACCCACCTCTGCTCTAGCAAAGTGTGCGACCTCCCTCTTCAGCTCCTGCCTGCCACTGTCGGGAGAGGCCCCTCAACTCCTACCCGAGAAGGGAGCTGCTCTGTTTGCTGAATGCAAGTCCCCTTCTCCCAGACTGGGGCTCGATGGTGGCACAGAGACACTGAGGAAGAAGCTCAACAGTGAACATGAGTGGGCCTTCTGAGGGCACTGGGCCCCAGTGGGGTGGCAACTCAGAAGCCTCAGTCTTTGGTCCCCTCTTCTCTGCCCTGGTTTCTGCCTGGCGTTAGCTTTGGCCCTTTGGCAGAGTTGGCGCATCCTCTGCAGAAGAAAGGGTCTTTCCTTGGGGGCTGTGGGACGTGTTCTTTATAGGTTTTCCTTGTGATGAGGAGAGTGGACTAGAAAGGTGTCTGGTTGCTGTGTGGGAGTAGCCTGTCCTTGGACCCTGTGTGTCACCTCAGGGTCTGATATTAGGCAGGGTCCAGTCAGGGAACAGAAACCACACCAGTTATTTGAATAGTGAGGATTTCTTTTTTTTTTAATTTTTTAATGTTTATTTATTTTTTGAGAGAGAGACAGAGCATGAGTGGAGGAGGAGCAGAGAGAGAGGGAGACACAGAATCTGAAGCAGGTTTCACAGTGAGGATTTCTTATGAAGACCTTGTTAACTAGGTATAAAGTTGTTAACTAGGTAATCAAAATGGTAACAGAAGAGCTCTAAGGTGTCATGGGGGTGGCAACTGCAGGAAGCAGCTCCCACCCTTGAGGCTGAAGGAACAAAGGAAAACTCTGGAAACAGGCAAGCTTAGAAACTTAGAGGAGGGCCCCATACGGCTGTAAGTCAGACCTCTGAGGAGGGGCACTGCTCGGCTGATGCTGACATCTCTAAACTAAGGAGGGGCTTGTGGGGGTTTGACACACACTTTTGAGGAGCAGGGGTCCTGCTGGCAGAGCTGAATAGCAAGCAACTGGCAAAGGAGAAATGTGGTTTGTGGAGTCCTGGCCCCAGCATTACAGAACAGAGTGTGGAAGGGTGGGTTTGGGACTGTGAGAGAATGAATAATTGGACAGTGACTTAATAACTGGCACAAGTCCTTTTTTTTTTTTTTTTTTTTTTTTTTTTTACAACTGAACAAGTCCTAGGACAGTGTGTCTCAATTTCAATGTGCACCCGAATCACCTGGGGACCTTGTGAAAGGGCAGAGGGTTTGGGGCAGGGCCTAAGATTGCACATCTCTAACAAGCTTCCAGGGACATTCTTGTGGGAGCAGCGAGATCCTAGGAGGCCTTGAGGCCACTGCGCTTGTGCCTTCCTGTCAGGTGCGGAGAGCAGCCCTGTGCAGGAGGACTCCTCAGTGCTGCTCAGCCGAGTCCTCATGCAGCCCTCCTTCCTCACCTTCCTGACTCTGGGGCTTTCTCATTTCTCTCCTCCACATCAGATTTGACAAGACTGTGCTGGCTGGCGGGGATTCGCAGTGCTCCCAGGTGGAAGCCTGGTCTCTTCTAAGTGGCAATAGCATTTTAAGCTGAGCCATGTCATGCCTTCAGTCAAATAGGGATACAGGAAGGGCCCTATTGATGGCTGCCAGTTTATGACAAGCCTACAGGGTATTTATTCTCCGATTTTCTGTTTAAGAGGTAAAGAAGCAGCCCAAACAGCACATGATCTCTATACAGGCTCTCAGTTCCATATCCACATTTTTTCTAAGGAGATCATCCTGCCAAGTTAGTTTGAGGAGAGAGCAGACTGTCCTCAAACAGCTTGAATTACAAGACCATGCTTCATAAATCAAGGTATAACAAATAGGGTCGCAGTCTTAGGCAAAGCAAATGGGAATATGGTAACGTCTTGAGAAAACGGAGCCAAGGAACGAACTCAAAGCAGCCAGGGCCAACACCAGCTCTTGGTGGCTTTGCTATGAGATCTCAGATTGGTGTTGAGCTCGAGACTCCACGGGAGGCCCTAGATCCCAAATTCCCTCTATGGCAGCTATTTGAAGCTGGCCTTTTGCTTCCTTATCACAAATGAGCTTTCATAGGAGAGTGGATACGAAGGTGAGTGGGCAGTTGAGGATAAATACTGCAATTCTGAAACCTCAAGCTGCAAAATACAAGTTATTTCTCACCTAGGTCATGTAGTATGCTTTTCATGACGGTGTCCCCAGGGAAATTTCCTCCTGGCATCTGAAGTTAGAGGGTTTCAATACACTTCCCCATTCACATGTTAAGATTTTATGTATGATCTCTGCAGCCTTCTGAAATAGGACCCGAGTGACTTTTTGTGGGACTGATTTTGCAATGATAGAACTGGGCAGAGAGATGTCAAATGACTTTCCAGGGTTCCAAGACAGCAAAAAATTTGGTATAGCCCACTGGCCTAGAGAGATCAGTGCTCCACTCCAAACACCCTGGAAATATGGCTGCTTCATTCTGGTGCCCATCTTTTAAATCAGGGATTAGCATACTTGTTCTGTGAAGAACCCAGTAGTAAATATTTTTGCCTTTGTGGGCCATATGGTCTCAGTTGCAACTACTCCACTCTGCCACTGTGGCATGAGAGCAGCCACAGACAATGTGCAGCCAACAAAAGTTTATTTATGAAAACAGGCAGAAGGTTAGATATGGCCAGAAGGTTGTATGCTGCTGACTCCTACTTTGTGCCAATGGCAAAAGTGGACAACATCATAAATGCATCTGATTTAACTCTTAAAGGAAAAGAGAACAGTAAAGAATATGAAACAGAAAGGAAGAGGGGAAGTGCCAGGGAGACACAGGCAGGTAGGAATAGGAGAGCCAGGTGAAAAGGAAGAATGGGAAACCGATGGATAAAGTCGATGGAAGGAGACAACAGATGAAAAGAAAGAGAAAAAAGAAGGAAGAACTATTAAAACAACTTCAATTTTTTGAGACCAATAAGATAACAGAAAAGTAAGTTTTGAGCCTTTCATTGGGAGAGCCAATGAAATTTTATCATAGTTTTTCTGTGCAGATGAATTTACTTTCCTCAAACCATTTTATTTTCAAATGACAAACTTAAGCAAAGCAGGCACAATGAAATTTGCAATATTAAATCACTGTCAAGTTATGCCTCTGTAAAAAGAATTGTCCAACTGACTGTTAGCTGGCTAACAACAATTTAGAAATACATAATTTATGACCAGGCATGATGAAATCTAGAAAATATTTCCTAGGAAAGAAAAGAAATATGTTTTAGCTGCCCGATAGCAAAACAAGTCCTTTGTTATTAATACACTGATGCAATGACGTCTTCACTATTTCAGAGATGAAAGGGTGTCTTTTTTTTTTTTTTTTTTAGATGTCAAGTGCCTGCTATTGGTAGAGCTATCAGAAAGTCCTGGAGACAGTTCTTATTGTTTTGCAAACATATCCTCCTTCTACATACTTTAAAAGCTGATTTCAGATCTCTTTAGAGAAGCTTTCTTCTTCATAGTTTCCTTATTGGCTTTATTGCTTTCTTGTGCCAGCAAGCAAGCTATCTGAGCCAGCAGCACAAAGACTCAAAAACATTTGAAGACCCAATTCATGTTGTTAACTTTAGAGAATTTGTTTTTCTAAAAACACAGGAATGTGGGGGCTGGGAAATTGCATGACTGTGGACAGTGAGGTGAATCAAATAGGACTTTATGATGCTTGCACAGTTTTCACTCCTCCACATTAGAATTCTGGAGTATGCCATGTGTCCAGAAGTCCTGTGGCTGTTGATGTCTCCTTCCACTGGGGCAGTGGGGCACAGGGGTTATGGGCACTGGCTTTGGAGACAGACCACCTTGGCTTGACTCACTGCTCTGCCAACTTACAGGGCAGGCAATATTAAAAGTTTGTGGCTCACCCTGTTCATCTATAAAATGAACGTGACAATATCAGTATCTACCTTAGAATCTTTTCAAAGACCGAATGAATTAAAATATATGTGAACACTTAGGAGGATGCCTAAAGAAAGCATGCAATATATGTTACTATTAATGAGGGATGGAGAAAAACTGGATTTTCTTAAGAAAGTTTGTCACCTATGGAATGATGTGTGTGGTTTTCTTTTTTTTTTTTTTCCAACCAGGCTGTTAAATATTGGCAATATATAGTTTCATAATGTACAAATGTAATGCAAAATTGCCATGACAATTTTTGTGCTGAGGCAATATTGCAGCTAGTGAGATTTTAACAAAGGACAATTACTGCTGATTGAAAGTCGCCATGACATTAATGTATTGGCGAGACTGATTGTATTTAAGGGCTGACTTGAGCCCTGATATCTCCTCTCAGCTCTAGACCCCTTTTGGATATTAAAGGTACCTCAAACTCAAAGAATCCCAAACTCATCTCCAACTCGGTTCAATTCCAGGGAACTCTAACTCAGTGGGTACCTCATTACCTGCCCAATTTTGCAAACCACAAACTTGTAGTCATTGACCATTCCCTATCTCTCATCATATCCAACCCACCATCTTGCCAATTTTAGAAGATGTGGTTTATATATACAATGGAATACTAGTTGGCAATGAGAAAGAATGAAATCTGGCCATTTGCAGCAACATAGATGGAACTGGAGGGTATTATGCTAAGTGAAACAACTCAGGCGGAGAAAGACAGATATCATATGTTTTCACTCATATGTGGATCTTGAGAAACTTGACAGATGACCATGGGGGAGGGGAAGGGGGAAAAAGTTACAAACAGAGAGGGAGGGAGGCAAACCACAAGAGACTCTTAAGGACTGAGAACAAACTGAGGGTTGATGTGGGGTGGGGGAGAGGGGAAATTGGGTGACGGGCATGGAGGAGGGCACTTGTTGGGACGAGCACTGGGTGTTGTATGGAAACCAATTTGACAATAAATTATATTAAAAAAATAACTCAAATGTGGGCATATCTTTCCATTACCATTGTAGAGAACCAATGTAATTCAAGCTACAAATACCTCACGTAGACTATTGTTAGCCTCCTAATTGGCCTGCAACCATCTATTCTTTGCCCCCATTAAATCCATTCTTCATAAAACCCAGATTCAGTTTTATTCTTGTAACTGACATCCACTTAATCAACCTGCTGGAGTCACCAGTGCTCCCCATTTATTCTCTCTGTAAAAATACACAATCCATGCACACGGCACACTAATTGCTCATTGCTGGTAGACTACTCTCCAGGGTGCTCATATATTTCTGCTCCTACAAGTTGAGCTGTATGTTTACCGAGAGTCTTTAACCTGTTTTTGTCAGTTTTTAAAATAATTACCTCATTTAATGTAGTATTATGTAAGTTGATGAAATATGGACACATTCATATTTCAGAGAATGTTTTTCTCTGAAAACTAGATTGAATGCTTTGGGAAGACTCAATAAAGGTAGATTGTTACAACAAATATTGTTCAGTTAAGTATGCGTGAGAAATCTGCAAAAGATCTCATAAAATAAAACTCTAGAAGGATTCTGCACTCAGAAAGCTTTGCAAATGTATTTTAGTTCTTTCTTAAAAGAAACTGAAATGGAAAGCTGCAGACAACTCCTTAAAGATGAGAAAGAGGCCAAAGAAAGACATTAATCCAACCCATACTTAAAGACAAAGTCTTGAATCATGGAGAGATTGGGGTATGAATGCACATTTCAAATAAAACGTTAAAGGTATTCATGCGTCATTTTTAATGATTCTTATTTTATGGAGCTTTTTCAACCAACTGCCTAATCTTCTGTATGGATCACATACCATACTTTGAACTTAATATATTTAGATTCTTCTCTGTTTATTTTACATTATACATCAAAGTCCTTAAAATGGCCAGTAAGGTCATTGGCCTGACCTCATGTTGAAACCTCAAGGTCATCTTAAAAGTTGCCTCTCCCTCCCTCAACCTGCTACTAGCCAGTGCTGCCTTTTTCTACAGGGACTTTCCATGTGCTGTTCTCTCTGCCTTGAGCACTCACCCCTTTGTTTTTCAACCCGTAGAGCACTCCCTCTCTGAGGAAGTCAAATCCCTATGGTGAGTGTTTTCATTACATCACTTAATTTTTCTTCATAGCTTTTAGCACGGTTGCAATTTTATATTTATTTTGTGGTTACTTGACTCAAATATGCTGTATTAGTTTCCTAGGAATGCTAAACAAGTTACCACAATTTTGGTGGCTTAAAACAGCACAACTGTATTCTCTCACAGTTCTGGAGGCCAGAAGTCTCAAAGCAAGGAGTTGGCAGGAACACGCTCCCTCTGAAGGCTCCAAAAGAAAGTCCTTCTTTGCCTCTTCCAGCTGCTGGTGGCTCCTGGCATTCAGTGGCTTGTGCTGCATCAATCTAATCTGTGCCTCCATCTTCACGTGATCTTCTTCCCTGTGTCTCAGAGTCTTCCTCTTGTCTCTCTTATGAGAGATACTGATTAGATTTAGGACCCACCCTAATCCAGGATGATCTCATCTCAAGAACCTTAATTATATCTGCAAAGACCCTTTTTCCAAATAAGGTCGTATTCACAAGTTCCAGGTGTACATGGCTTTTGGGGACCACTATTCAACCCACCAGATCTACCTGCCACCCTAGACTCTGAGTTTCACGATGGGAGAAATTATTTCAGTTTTGCCTATTGCAATGCTGGAGTTACTGTGGGTTCTTAACAAATATGTGTACTTTGAAAGAATAAATGGATCTCCTGTGTAGTTTCTAAACTGATTAAAATTATTCATCAGTTAAACAGTAGTGTTGGATTACTGAAATGCTGAAGTAGATATACTGATCACATTTTAAGTAAATAGAATTCATTCATCTCTATAAAAAATTCTATTGCTCTGCAAAGGAAGTACCTGCTATTTTGTAAATGTACCAAGCCCTCTTTTCAAATCAATTTGCCACCTATTGCATAATCCTTTAAAATAAAGCTTTAAGATCTAAGATTGAATTCCTTCTGGTGTATTATCATTCATTTAAAATTTAAAACAAGGTCTGTTTACACTAGCCCAGTTAGCATTCAGTCTTGAAGAGAGAACCATGGGGATAGCAATAGGAGAAAAGGAGTGACAGGAGGTGATACTAACAGCTAGGAACCACACTGTCTCACAAATGCAAATACCCTACCATAAATGTCCTTAAAATAGAATATCTTAGACTTACAGATTTCTTGACAGTGATGCTGCTTATTATGACTATTAGAGCTTCTAATAATACATGGAAGTTTCACTTAGGGACAAAGAGAAATAAACATCAGTGACTCCAAAATACAACCTCCCTCCTGAAAATTTGAAGCTCAGGCCACCCATTTTATGAAAATTTTTGCCTTTGAGTTAAATGTGGCACATCCAGGGTGATTTCAGCATTGGATTTATACATCCTGTAATTATAGAAAATATATTAATACTATAAGTTACTGGGTAGAAGCTGTGCCTAGGTTTCCAGACGTTACCTGGCACTATGGAATGTAAGAGAACAACAACAAGAGAAGCAGCACAAATAGTAGAGGTGTCATTAGTGACGATGTTCAATAAAGCAGGTCCCTGTAAGGTGAGGTGAAGGCTAACAGTCAGTCACTGGATCAAGGAGTCCTATCCTCTTCCTGATGAGAAACAACAATCGATTTCTATAAAGTTTTCTTTGGCCGATGGATATGGGAGTGGGCTATTAACTTCTTTTCATTCCCAAGAGCTACAGAGAGGAGGCACTTGGAAACCAACCAGGAAAGGCTATAATGTCCATTAGCAGATAATGACACCAGCAATTTAGCATTTATTAAGCATCTAGGTGGTCCCAAGCACTTAACCTATATTATTGCAAGTCCTCATAACAACCTAGTATGTCAGAGATTCCTAGACTCAATTTATAAACAGGGAAACCAAGGCTCAGAGAAGTTAAGAAAGTGGCTCTAAGTCACACAGCTAGCAGATGTCTCTTAGGGTTGGAATCCACACTGCCTGCCTCCAAGGCCACGTTCTCTACTTTGTCAAGCTGCCTCCCAAGGTTTGCTTTCTAAGGACAATGGCTAGTGCTTTGGTGACTTATTGCTGAGATAGTTTCAGATAGTTTCTTGCTTTGCAAACTGAGATATTTGTACCACAAGACATATGTGGTGACATGTCAGGGTAAGCAGAACCACATAATAAACTTGATGCATCTTTAATGCCAAGTCATCCATGATGCATATTTTTATGAAACTAAAAATTTTAACACTAAACAAGAGACTGAAAATAAATCTCCTGCTTTGGGACGCTGCTTTGGGCTAAGCCATCAGGTGCCAGGTATGCAGAGAAAAGAAATCGCATGCATCCTTCTTTACCTCTTGACTGGTTTCCATAGGAAAGCTTAAGAGATATTGCAGTAGTATGGGAAAACTTAGCTGTGTGGGTGTATCAGTCAGGAAGGCAGACCCACTCTAGGTCTTTCAGAGGGAATTTAATACAGGAAATAGTTTACAAAAGTGTTGGCAAGGCACAGGGAACATGCGGGGAAGGCGAGGAAATCCCGAGTAGTAACTGCAGGAAGTTACCTTAGACACTGGAAAACCCATTGCTAGGACTGGAGGAGCCAAGGGAAGTGGTACTGTTACCACCACCCAGGAGCATGCTCTTTACTGAAATTGTCCCAATGCTGCTGATGCTTTGAGAATCCTGTCACTCCCCAAAACACCAAAGGCCACTGGAGCCTGCAGTTGTGTGTGGTATCAGATCTGCTACTCTCACTGTAGTCCTCACTTGCTGACAGGTACCAGCAACTGTCTATCACCACAACTGCTGGAAAGATAGAAGGCCTCTGTCATGCCACAGACTCCACCAGAGGCTAGAGAAAAATGTCTTCTCCTTTTCCTCCACCTTCCAACATGCTGTCATTCTCTCCCATTGGCAGAACCCATCAGGCAAGGGAGTCTGTGAAAGGTAGTTTGCAGGTATCCAGAGTCCTCCAACAAAGAGATGAAGGGTGAGAATGGTGTACTGAAGCAATTGAGAGGCCACAGCTTGCTATGTTATTATTAATATAAGGCATTTCTGTGAAGGTTTACCTTGTATTACCCTGTATTTCTTCCCCAAGGAAGTTAGGGCATAATTGTCTCATTCGAGAGAAGTAAATACAAGAATTCCTTGCTTTAACAAGTCCAGACAGTGAGGGGGATACCTATTTTTTTTTTTTTTTTAGTGACCAGCCTTTATTAAATGCTCCAGTGTCAAGTATCACACACAGAAGCATGCAAGTGCCAAAGACATCCATTGGACTCACTTCTAGATCTAGCAAGCAATCCTATGATGATCTTATTGAGAATAATTTCCTCAGGTTAGGGTTTCACACACTGTACCCTACAGTTAATATGTATTCTACAAAAAATGCCCAGACTTTCCATGGGCCAAAACTTTCCTTCTGGTAAATGATGTATACCACAGCCTCCTTGTTCTTGGCGTTTGCATTGATTCTGTTTTCTACAGTTTGCTGAGATATAATTGGTATATAACATTATGTAAGTGTAAGGTATATATACAATGTGATGATGTGATATACATGCATATGGCAAACTGATTACCACAATAAAGTTAGTCAAAACATCCATCACCTCACACAGTTACCACTTTTTTGTGCGGTGAGAAATTTTAAGACTTACTGTCTTAGCAACTTTCAAGTGTACAATACAGTATTGTTAGTTGTAGCCACCATGCCATACAGCTGCTGTTTTATAGCTTTGCAGTGAACACATACATTAGCAGGAGACAGCCCACTTTAACCTAATCTTTTTTTTTTTTATCCCAGAAGCCTCTTTTCACTAACAGCTATGAGCCCTATGATGCCATGGGAAATCACCACGAGAGCCATCTCAGCCAAATTTTCTAAATTTTATTTCAGGAAATCCTAACCTTAGCTCCGAACTCTATTCTTTGGCTCCAACTTTCTTTGCTTTGTAACTCTGGCAAATTCTTTTCCACCCTCTGAGCCTTCATTTCTTCATCTACAAAATGGGACAAGTAATATCTACTTCACAGGCTTATTCTAAGGACTAAAGGAGACTGTATGAAACTCTATGGCAAAGTGTAAAGTACCACACAAATATAAGGATCCCAGGCTTCTCAAAGGTCGGTTTGAGGTCCCCAACTCATAAGGTTGTTCTGGATGCTTCTGTTCAGCAGGCCGTCTTGGGCAGAGTCCCAGTTGTGGAGCCCTTTCTTCACCTTCCTGTGATTCAACACTTAACCTGGGTTTATCACGCTGTTCCCGTTCTGGCTCTCAGGTGAATCCCAACAGACATAACTGATTTACCTGCCTCTCTTCTCTGTCCCCCTCCAGATCATGTTAGACACTCGTGCTGCAGATATCATTCTAAAATAGATCTTTGATTTTTTTCATCCCCATACTTAAAATAAAACTTTCATTAATTTCCTTTTGCTTACTGCATCAAGTCCAACTGTTTTTAGGGAGACATTCAAGACCTTCTTCTAATGACATCTGCCCCTCACCTCTAGCACCAAAGTTCTAGTCATATGACCAACCCCTTGCTCTCTACTAAGACTCTAAGAAACCTAAGTTCAAAGTCTGATGGAGCCACTTTTTAGCTGTGTGACCTCCAACATGTTACTTAACATTTCCTTGCCTCAGTTTTCCTCCTCTGTAAAAGGGGGTAATAATAAAACTCATTTTACAGGATCGCTCTTTAGGATTACATGAGATAATGTGTTTTGAGCTCCTAGGACTGTTGCTGGCAGTGTGAAGTAGTCACAAAATAACAGCTATTAAGATTTTTGTTACTTTTAGAATCTTACAATTTTCTTTCTCTTTTCTTGCTGGGGCTCCATCTGGGGATGCCCTTCACCTTAGTTCCACCATTTAAAATCTTACTCATTTGTTCTTAATATAACTTTAGCAAATTATGTGAGCACTCTCAGCCTTCCTTTCTTCATCTACAAAATGGAGAAAGTCATATATACTTCACAGGATTGTTCTACAGGACACATGAGATCATATAGAAAGTTCTATGGCAAAGTATAAAGTATCTTGCAAACCTTCTCTGTAAGATTTCTTTGGCCATTCCCTGCATATTCATCTTTACTTTGATGTTCCGTGAATACTAGAATCTAATAGGAGTTTGTGCTTCATTTTTGTACTTGTCATATCACAGTCTCATTATAATTTGCCTTGGTATTTATATATATGTAGAGATAGGAATCTTCTTAAGAGTAAAACTGATGTCTTCAGCTGGCACAGTGTAAGACAGCAGAGTAAGTTTGCCGAATTGAACTGAAACCCAAAATCATAATTTAGCTTTAGTTGATTACACGGGCTGGTATGTTTTATTTGCATATTTCTTTACTCCAGGAAAGGAATTTCCAAAGGTAAAATGTCAGCCTTCACTGAAGAGGCTACTGGTGTAGCACTGCTATTCAAAGGGTGGTTCCCAGACCAGCAGCATGAGCACTGACTGGGATCTTGTTAGAACTCAAGCACCTTGGTCTCAACCACAGACCTACTGAATCAGATTCTCTGGGGATGCATAGGAATCTGCACTTTGACAAGCTGTTCAAGTCTTACATATACTAAGGTCTGAGAAGTCCTAGTGTAGACAGTTTGAAGGAGGGAATGCTCATCTTCTTCATTTGACATTTTATAGAGAAGGGCCTATCCAACTCATTCAACCAAGACAATTTATTTCTAGCAAAGTGAACCATATTTTCACATAAGCCAATTTCTTAGAATCTGACAGAGTTTTCTCTAGTTCCCCAAGGTGTGAGGAGCGGTAATTTTTATCGGTTTATTTTATGTGTGGAAAACTTTAATTTAAAAAAGAAAAATAGAGTAAGAGAAAAAAAAAAACTGGCACCCGCTGGTACTTTGTTAATCAAATCTATACAACTGCGACTTGTTTTTGCAGGCATATGAGGCTGTGGACCATATCCTCCTTAAAAGGCTTATCCCAAAGTGTTGAATGAGAGAAACTATCTTTGGTTTTCTCTTTTTATACTTTGAAGGCTTTATCCTTCCATATTGCAAACAGTAATGGTTCACGGCTGGAACCTCTTATAAATGTTGTCTTTTCTGCTGCGGGAGTAAACACTTCAGAGCTTAGAAACTAATTACTGTCACATGAAAAGCAGGAGACATATTGTGACTTCTTGGGCTGTCAGAAAGCCCTTCTTGCAAATGGCAACACTTCACAGGGACTTTTATATGATACAGTTTATAATTTCCATGGGTGATCTGTTATTTTAAAATACCGACAATAAGATTAAGAATGTGTCGACACAAAAGCAGCACTAACCAATGCCCTTCAGCCCTCCTAAACTTGAACCAGAAAGTTCCCTTGCCTTTTAAGGAAGATTATAATCTGCCAAGATAGAAAAAGTGGTTACAAAAGGATTAGGTTCTATAATAAGTTTAGGCAATCCAGAATTTTCTTCAAGCAACTGCAGACTGTAGCATGATTTGTTTACATATTTGTCCTGACTGGGTAATTTGGGCATATGTAATTTGCTTTGAACGCAAGACTAAGAGAAAAGATGGCTAGCTAGCTCTGGAAAGAGTTTTGCCTGGAAGTGTGATCTGTTCCTGAATTATGGACCATTTTGGGGTCTCATCCTTTGGTAGATTTCCAATGGAATAAATCATACAAGGCTTTTGTGAAACGTGTATGACCTAACGATGCTGGACTTCACTAGGCAGATAGAACTAAGTGCAATTATGTGAATTAATATTTCTAAAGCACATTGCATAATGCCTGGCACACAGCAAGTGCTATATCAGTGTTTGATAAATAATGAGAAGCTCTACTTTGAATTAGGGAAGGTTTCATCAGTGTTTCTAGAAAGATTTTGGATTAGAAAATGGGTGGATCTTGAAATAATGGGTATACTGGGGTTCAGACTGTAGAACCCCACAGTTCACGTGGCACATAACCTTTCTTTTTGCTCAAGACTGTCATGTATAACAAATTTCTACCTGGAATTCCCAGTGGCAAAGCAGAAGAGCAGAAAGCACATTGCATCTGAGGTCTCATTCTAGACAGTACTGCCACTTATTAGCTGAGGACTTTGGGCAAGTTGTTTCACCTCTCCTTGGTCCTCATTTTTCTCAGATGTAGAGGCTCACATGAGATAATATGTATCAAAGAGCTTTGTAAACTTGAAAGTGCTATTCATATGGATGGTTTTAACCTTAGATACTCAATTCCAGTACAACTGTGAGGGGCAGCCCACATACTTGGTGAATCACTGGGGATGAATAGCTAAGAGTTGACATATTTCCCAGAGGGATGGGGGATGCTGTAGCAGGAATGTCAGGAAACTCCCTTTGGGTGAAATGGTATGGTGGGAGGGGAGGTAATTTATCAGTTACTACCATTAAAACCTTGTCAGAAGGGTTATCTAAAATACTTCACAAGTGTCTTCCTAACTCACAGTAAGTTAATGGAAAACATTTATTGTAGTTGTCATTGCTTCTTGCCTACCTAGCATCTATTCTACTCTCTTTACTCTATATTCAGGGATTCCATCTTCAGGGATAGCCTGGTTGGTTTAAGATTATTCCCATTCCCCTTAATGGCAACACGACCTAATCTGGCCAGTGAGACTGAGGACAATCTACTACGAGGCTTCTGGAAAAAGTTTCCTTACTCCCAAGAGACAGCCACAAAAATAGATAGTCTCTTTTCTTCCTTGGAGTCGCTGTGCCTGGAGGAGATACCTGGAACCGCTGCAGCCATCTTGCTGTTGGCCCGAGGCTGAAGCCAACAGTGAGGAACAGAAATGCTAAGGGGTGGAGGTGGGTGGGGATGGGGAGTGGAGTTGATGACATTGCGAGCTGAAACCATCCAACTGACACAGCACTCCCCATATGTTATCACATAAATCATCATAGCCATCTTTGAGGCGGTGGTGTTGTCCCCATGATATGGGATGAGGAAACCAAGAGGTGAAATTGCTCAGGCTTACCCACCACATAGGTGAAAGATTTAGAACTCAAACAGAGATCTGTTCGACTTCAAAGGCTATGCTCCAGTTGTTGCTCATCTCCTAAACCTCACCTCAGATAACAATGGTCAAAAGGCAGTCTATTCACTGTGGTCATGAGGCTAGCAGAGCCTGGGAGTTGGACAGCCTGAGTTTTTTCTTTTTTTATGTTGGCTTTGCTGCCCAACATTTGACCTTTCTGAACTTCCATTTCATCATGTGTAAGACAGTTGGACCAGATGTTTACTGAGGTTCTTTTTGGTTCTAAGATCTTTCGAAATGCTTGGTAAACCACAGGGAGGGATAAGAGAAAATAAATAACATACACTCAGTATCTTGAGAAAGGGCGCTGGGCAGGATTTCCCCTCTAAGCCTGAGGTTCAGGGTTACAATGCATCAGTGAAGCTGCTGAAGAACAACAGAAGGTTTGATTTGGCACTAAGCAGGAGAAGCCAAAACCAGATAAGACTTGTTGCTCTGGTGACAGGAACAGAGCTAAGAAGAGGCCAGATGAGGAATTGTTCTATAGGGTCCTCCTCATCACTCCAGCCAGCTTGATCGCTGACTTTCTAGTAAAGAAGTAGCGTCTGAGGGGTATTTGTGCTTTCATTTCCTTTGTGTTCTTAAGGTGCTTAAAACAGAGCAGGACATGGTATATCAGGCACTTGAAAATACTCGATTTCTGTTCCCTTATTACTGATAGGAAAGTTGCTTCTGTGATATTATCACCCAAGAGAGCCAGACTGGTTAGATAATCCTCAGCCATGAATCAGCAGGGAGGGAATCCCTTGGAGGAGACACTGAAGGCCCTTACCTGGGGCTGAGAAAGGAGCTGAGTCTCTGACAGACAGTGTGTAAGCCCCATCTCGTCCATTTCCCACCTTATTCGTTTCCTAGGGCTGTAGTAACTAAGTGCCACAAACTGGGTGGCTTAAAACAACAGTAGCTTTATTGTCTCACTTTTGGAGGTTACAAGACCAAAGTGAGGCATTGGCAGGATGGCGCTCCCCTCTGCGACCTGTAGGGGAGAATACTTCCTTCCCTCTTGTAGCTTCTGGGGGTTGCTAGAAGTTGTTAGCATTCCTTGGCTTGTAGATTCCTCACTCCAGTCTCTACCACCATAGTCACATGGCCATCGTCTCCCTGAGTGTGTCTTCTCTTCTTGTGATAGGGACACCAGTCACGTTGGGCTAAGGGCCCACCCCACTCCAGTATGACCTCATCTTAACTAATTACATCTGCAAGGACCCTATTTCCACATACAATCACATTTTGAGGTACTGGGGGTTAGGAGTTCAACATCTCTTTTTGAGAGACACAATTTAACCCTCAAGAGCCCCCATCTAGGCAAAGTCTTGCTGCTACCTAATCGAGTTCTTGCTTTATGAGGCAGTATGTTTGTCTAGTTGGGCTAGCTTTTCCTTTTCAAAGCCACTTTGTATCTTGAAAATCTTGAAAAATGATTGAAAAATGATTTTGTCAGCAAGAAATTTTGGGGGGTAGAGAAGGAGGACCTGGATGTTTCTGGAGCAGCAGCCAAAGGATGTGGTCCCCCAGACCAGCACTTCTCAAATGTTACTGTACACACATATCCCTTGAGCTTCTTAAGTAGCAGGTGCTGGTGCGGTAGCTCTTTGGTGGGGCCTGAGAGTCTGCATTTCTAACAAGCTCCCAGGTGATGCTGGTGCTGCTGGTCCACAGGGTAGCACAGCTCTAGGTCTAGACTACATGATGGTAGCATCTATTTACCCAGAACAACTAAAATTATCATTCTTGGGATGTTTCAAAACTTCAACTGCATATAAGCCAGAAGTCCCAGTAAACCAAGTTAGAGTATCCCAAAATGAGAAAGAGCAATTCAGTGACGTTTTTCATGTGACAGTGAAGTCAGTAACATCTATGCTCATTCATCTGGATGAATACAGTGTTTTCTACTTTCTGGGCTGTGGTGAATAGTGGAGGTGCGTGTGTCAGAAGCCATGGTTCTTAGGGACAGACTGACTTTAAGGTTTAGGGAAATCAAGTAACTTCCTGTCTCAGTATGCCAGAAAAACTGCATTTGGAGAAACTCCTGGCCAAGTTTGACAGGGACTGCCCATTTCCTGCTGTGAGAAGTCAAGTAGCCAGATTTCCTTGGGTCTCAATCCTGTTGGATGCACAGTCCCAGGGCCCACTCAGATGATCTCTGAAGGCCACATCTGTGGCTTTTCTTGCACCCACACCTGTGACCCCCTTCACTTGCCACCTCACTCAGATCCTCAACGACTCCCAGATGCTCCCTATTCCATGGTGGCCAAGGCTGAGACTGGTATGTAGAAGGACCAGGTGGATGACCCAGGGTGTATCCCTTGGAGGGTACAGTTTCCGGACAAACTTGTGCAGAGCAGGTTCCAAAGAAGAGCAATCCTTTTGTGATGTCAGGGGCTAGCAATTTGGTTTTCCAAATTCAATAATGACCTGATTATTTCCAGCTCGAAAACACCCATGCACTATTGGCTCTCTGACAATACTTAGTTGGAAGTTTCTAGGAAGATAGTTTTCTGAGTGTTTGGCACAGTGCGTCTTTTGGGTAAGAATGTTAGTTTGCATGGTCAGCATTGTGGCTACAGGATTTGTAATAAAAAGCCAACTCTGTCAGACTACACATCCCTATTAAATCTTCTTAGAGTTGAGAGAAGGGGAGAAAAAGAACAGCATAGAGAGTTTTGGTTACCTATTGCTGAGTAAGAAACTACCCCAGAACTTAGTGGTTTGAAGCAATAGTTATTTTACTTGCTTATGATTTTGAGATTCAGGAATTTGGAGAGGCACAGTGGGGAGGGCTTGTCTGCTCCATGGTGTCTGAGTCCTTGGCTGGGTGGCTCAAAATGACTGGGAATTGGCGGAGATGGCTTAGTTGGGGTCATATGTCTGGGCCCTCGGTTCTTTGTTGTGTGGCTTCTTCATATGGCTAGCTGGGCCCTCCCATTGTAGTCTCAGAATAGTCAGACTTCTTAACTGCTAGTTGGCTTCCCCCTAGATACTGGAAGCTGCCAGGCCTCTCAAAGGCTTGGCCCCAAACAAGCACTTTGTCATTTCTGCCATGTTCTGCTGGTCAAAATAAGTCACAGGACATACCTAGATTCAAGACAGGAAATAGACTCCATTTCTTGATGGGAGGAATAGCAAAGAATTTGTAACTGTCTTTAGTCTACCAGAGAGAGAAGTGGAAAGAACATTTTTTATTCATGTTCTATTCAGGCTCTGATCAGATTAGGTCAAGCCCAAGTAGCCGACAGAATTCCCTGTGATTTCTGGACTCTTCCTCCCACTGGCCAATTTTTAACTTTGGGGTAGAGAGTCCACAAATGGTCTTTGAACCTTCAGCCACACACAGCCACTCAATCTTTTTATTTTTACAAAACTTCAATTTTGATTTTTTGCCTTCCAATAACCAGTGTCTTCTAGATGAAGGGTTAAAAAAAATCTTTTACCAAAAAAAATTTTTATCATGTATTTTGTTGTTTTATAAAAATGATTTAAGCGATACATATTTACATTTTCACTTGTAAAATTATGACAATATTATAGTACACACAGTAAAATGTAAAAATGCCCCTTCACTTTGACTCTCCATCTACTCACCTTCATACAAGTAGAAACCATTGTTCATTGTGCCTCCCTTTATACCTCTGTCTATACATATATATTCAAGTATATGTACATATATTCATAGATATTTTTTGTTAAATGAGATCTGACATCATGTATTATTCTGCAAGTTGCTTTTTCCATCTAACAATATGTCATGGTGATCATTCCATATTAATATACTGACCCACTTATTTCTTTTAACCTGCTGTATATTAGTCCATTGAACTGACATGACATAATTTACACGACTCCCCTGGTAATACTCCTTTTGCTGTTCGTAATCATTTTCCAATGACAATAAATGGCAATAGAAATAACTATTCTTGCATATGTACTTTTCTGTACATGCATAGATGTTTTTTTTATAGGATAGATGCTTAGAGGTGTAATAGCTGGGTCAGAGTATGGACATTTGCAGTTTCAACAGATATGGACAATCAACCCTCAAAATGGAGAATACTGGGGTGCCTGGGTGGCTCAGTTGGTTAAGCGTCCGACTTCAGCTCAGGTCATGATCTCACAGTTTGTGGGTTCGAGCCCTGCGTCGGGCTCTGTGCTGACAGCTCGGAGCCTGGAGCCTGCTTCGGATTCTGTCTCCTCTCTCTGCCTCTCCCAGGCTTGCTCTCTCTCTCTCTCTCTCTCTTAAAAATAAATAAACATTAAAATTTTTTTTAATGTAGAATACCAAATTACACTCCTCCAATATTTTTCCACAACCTTGCCAATGCTGGCTGTTACTCATGTTTCTAATTCTTCCAGGTTAATTGATGGATGAAAATGATATTTTACCATTGCACTTCTTTCCTATAGCTATTGGTTCTTTAGATTTATTCCTCTGAAACACCTTCTGTTAAAGTCATTTTCCAAGTAAAAAAGTATGTTCTTTATGTTTTTGCTAAATATTTCTGGGGCTCTCCACATATCAATCTTTTGTTATTTCCTAAAGCTAAATTCCCAGATGTGGAATTGCTAGGTCAAAGGATTCATCAAGTCTTCTTGCAGATTGTACTCTTGGAAGGTACTCATCTCACCACACTGAGTAAACTGAGTCTCTTTTTTTGTCATTATACAAGCTCCTTGTATATAGGAAATAAAGCTGAGAACTATACACTAATCACTCTAAGGTCACTGGTGCTCAGCTGTGCTAAGTTGCTGTACATGTAATTAGCAAACTTCTTCCTTAAAGTGGCTGAGCTGATAGGTGGCTCATTGGCCAGGACAAGAGCTGAGAAAGATCTTTCATTCGATTATTTTAATTTTTTTCTTTTTCCTGAAGTTTTATGTGGAAAATATAGACTTGGGCTCATCACCAAGCCATTTGCTGAGTTCCTACAATGAAAAAGGCACTGTTTTAGACACTGCTGCTTATTATTATGATCTGGAATCTCTTAAGGATGGGCTAAATTTCTGAAGATGGCAGTACAGTTGAGGAGGCCATTTGCAGTTTCAGATTTTGTGTGTGTGCGTGTCACTTGAACTGTATGCTCTCTGAAGCTGAGTTGCAGAACCGTATTACTGAACTCTTAAATTTTACTGACTAGCCTCTGAGCCTCAGCATTGTTCTTGTGTTTTCCACTTCAGGTACAAAGGCAGTTAAAAATGTTTCTTTATTAAACATAGTCATAAGTGAAAGAGAAAACATTAGTAAAAGTTGAAAAAGCAGATTTGTGGTGTGTGGACATGCACAGGAAATAAACTACTCTTAAAGGAAATATGATTTAGGAGATATCCAGGAACTTGTACAAACATTTCTGTCATATGAGAATTTGCATCTAACACGTTTTAGACACATTTTATTAAAAACTGTTCCTACAGAAACAATGGTGGTTAAATGATTTGTGTTTCAATTATCTGAAGGCTTTTAAAATGTGGAACACTAAATTTTGTACCACAAGTGACTGAATGGTTGTCATTATTGGAGGTAGTTTTTGTTGTTGTTTGTTGGATGGAATGGCAAATTGTTCATTTGAAATCTTTGAAGCAAATGTGGGTATCTTGCCCATACATAGTGTGGGATGTTTGCTGCTGATACTTGTTAATTGGAGGGACACAGTTAATCCTAGTATGATGCAGGCACAAGGGATTTGAAGTATGAAGAGTTTATTTGAGTCCTTTCTTCCTAATCGATCATCATCTTTGGGAAGTCACCTAAATCTTAGAGCCTCATTTTCTTATCTGTAAAATTGTTAATGCTGGCCAAAGGATTTTGTAAAAACCAAACAACATTTGAATGGGAAGGTACATTCTAAACATAAAAGTCCTCTTCCAATGTGAATCTTATTATTTAGCCATAAATAATAAAAAGAGGGGAATTGCATTCATTCATCCATTCTTTAATAGTTTCTGATTATCTGCCATGAAGCAGGTATTGAGCTAAGAGCTAGAATAATGAAATAAACAGGCGTTATAGTTTACAGGCCACTGGAGATGGTGGTCAAGATAATGTCCAGTCCACTCAAGGCTGTGCTGAAGTTGGCTCATTCAGGCTCACTAGAACTGACTGCTAAATTTTCAGGAATTCTGTGAGTGGGTTGCCAAACATAGTCATTGTTAAGAATTAAGTTATGTATATAGTTGACTCTCACTACTTACGGATTCCATATTCATGAATTCGTGTACTCACTAAAATTTATTTGTAAGCCCCAAATCAATATTTGAGGCACTTTTGTGGTCAGGTTGCCTGATGTGCACGTTCCCAGCAGAGGTCAAACCAGGCCTTCTTGTTCCAGCTCTCATACTGTAAATAAGTGTCCTTTTTGTGGTATATTTAGTGCCAGGTTTTCCACATTTTTGTGCTTTTTGTGGGTGATTTTGGTGTTGAAAATTTCTCCTAAGTGTAGTGCTAAAGTGCTGACTCACGTTCCTAAGCACAAAAATGTTGTGATGTGCTTTATGGAGAAAATACATGTACTAAATAAGCTTTGTTCAGGCTTGAGTTATAGTGCTGTTGGTCATGAGTTCAATGCTAATGAGTCAGCTACATATATTAAATAAGTTGTCTTTAAACAGAAACATGCGTAACACAAAGTCATGCACTGAGTGGTTGACAAATATTTTGACCAGAGGCTTGCAGGAAACTAACCCTGTATTTCCTCTAGAAGCAATAATTCAGTATTTGCTAATTCGGTGTTTGCAGCAACTTTACAGTACATAACAATCGTGAATAATGAGAATTGACTATATACACTTAAAATAAATTACATTACATAAAAGGTAGTAAAGACTCAAAACTCCTTACTTCCTAATTATTTTGCTACATATTACTATTATCTATGCTCTCGAAGTTATTTATGTGTATTCTATCTATATAGTACAAACACAATACAGTGGAGGGTCTGTTCATCTCTTTCCAAGCACCCATGGTTAGTGATGACAAGTTGGTAGTTGGACATTGGCCACAGTGGGAGTATTTACACTACAGAAATCAGCAAATGCTACAAATCAAGGCACCCCTGTCTCAGCCCCCAACCAATTGTTAAACTTTTACCAGAACTCAGCTGCCTTCAACTTTCTTTAGGGGTCTATCTTTGTGCTACCGGAGCCAACTTTCAGACACTAGTAGAGAACAAAGTTAGTGGGGGTTTGTCTCCTCCTACCGCTGCAGCAAGTCCATTAGCCAATGACTGACAGGTGCTCTCATGCCTCAAGGTGGGATTTAAGTTTCAGAGCTCCCCATTGGATCCACATGAGCTGAGATCCCCAGATACCTGAGATCCCACCCCTGTTAGGGTTCTTCGCCTTCTCTGTTATATTTCCCTCTTATCCTTACTGGTTTCTCCTGGGAGCTCTACCTTGATAAATCACATGTACATAAACCTGAGTCACAGTGTCTGCTCTTAAAGGATGCCATCAAAGACAGTACTCCAGAAAACCTGAGAAGAAAGTCAGGGGGTCAGCAATGAGTGTGTCAAGACCTGGTAGGTCTTGATTTTCTGGCTCGAACTCCTCTTTAAGAAGGCAGTGCTTTCCAGTTTTATCCTTCCATTTATATATCCTAATAACCTGTAAACAGGTGTGAATTAAAATCCTTAGGTTTTACACTTGCAACTTATGTGCTTAATGCATTCACATTTTGATGTGAATACAAGATTGCTGGAGTGTCCTTTATTCAGTGTAGCTTATTGGTGGGTTTGCCTCTGCTGAGCTTGGCTAGTGGCCCTGAACTCTGACATGCAATCATAAATCAAGCTTTCATCAAGTTCTTCTCAGCCTGTTGGGAAACAAAACCCCTGTAAGCAATGCTGCAACAACTTCCTTTGAAATTCTAATTTGTTTTAGCATGATAAATAATGTGATAAGTAGTCAAGAAGTCCACTGTGCTGTTGTATGCAGCTGGAATATGATTTTCTAAATAGTTTCTTTATTTCTAAATTATTCTTGGTATAGAGTTAACAAGTGGCAGTTCAGATGCAGGGTCTAGGTAATTGTGCAGTAATTAAATGCTTGCTTGGGAAAATAATTTTAGATCACTGAATTGCTTTATTGCATTGTGAAAAGCTGAAAGGGCCATTCAATCAGGTAGAGCCTGTGTGTGTGTCTTCTAAACCAGACTTGTCATAAATTATTCACATAGGCAAAGACTGAATTGGAAAAGGAAGAGACCTGGGGCATAGGGCAGTTATTGTTCCGACAGTCAATGTGGAGTTCAGTAGGCCTCATAAAAGGTGGCCTGGCTAGAAGATTCTTGGCAAGGTTTTTGGGATAAGGATAAAGTGTCTTCCTAGCAAATCTGTTTTTAAACTGAGACCACTCACTAAATGGAGGGATTTTGCTTACTCTCTTGGAGGCTGCTACAGCTCAAACAGCCCTGGAGAAGAAAGGGTTCCCATCAACTTTTGTTCAATTACATAATTTAGAGGAAAGTATAATAATATGATTTCACAACGTATGACATAGGTAAGAGAAATATTAGTGTAAACACTGAGCATCACATATATTACTGCATGCAAGAGAAATTCTTCTCTGAGACTTCTAAATATATCATTTTGTATTTGTCCTAGATTATTTTATTGAGGAATAATTTACCTATGGTAGAATACACACATCTTGAGTGTATCATTTGCAGAATTTATATCTATATACTCATATAACTGCCACCTAAATAAAGATATAGAACAATTCCATCACCCCAGAAAGTCCCTTCATGCTCCTACACAAATGACACCCTCTGCCAGAGGTAACCATTACTCTGAGTTCCAACATGACATGTTAGTTTCACCTGTTCCTGAAATTCATCTAATTAGATATACTTTTTTTGAGGGCAGGGGGTCTGGCTTCTTTTGCTATGCACAATACATTTGAGATTGTCACAGTATACATCCATACTTCATTCCTTTGTATTGCTAGGTAGTATCCAATTGTATGGATGTACCAGTTTGTTTATCAAATCTCTTATTGATGAGTTTTTCTGCAATTTTGGCCTACTATGAGAAAAGCTGCTAGAAACATTCTTGTATAGGTATTTTTATGGAAATGTACATTTTTAGGAAAATGTGCAAAACATGGATGTTTGGGCACTTATTGCTTTTGGATACATACCCAAGAGTAGCTTTGCTGGGTCTGTCTTTAGAATTTAGCCCCCACCCCATTATATATCTATTAACATGTATTAATACACACACACACACACACACACACACACACACACACACACACACCAGTCAGAGGAGTGAATAGAAAGTGATTGTTTTTCTAATATCTGTTCTTGGCAAAGTGAGGACACAGCCTTGTACTGCCTGATGGCATTATTTCAGCAATTGGACTTGAAATATTTCAAGTCATTGCTTAGCCATAGGGAATTGGAGAAAAAGAATTCCAATGGTTTCTTGGTGAGATGAATACAGGTCCTGTGTGTCTGAATAGATGGAAGCGTTCATGAGCCCTTGCAACGGAATGCTTAGTACCTTTGAAATTGGGTTAATTTGGGACTCATCACCTGCAAACAGTACAGTTTGGTTCACCTTGGGATCACTCATGGCTGAAGACAATCAAACTATGTTGGGGGAAGGAATCCAAGCAGGATGGGTTATGAGACCTCAGTACAGACAAAGGGCTATGGGGCTACCAGAATTGGCCTGGTTGTTCCCCACGGGATCACATTTGAGAGTTATTCTTTGCTACCAATCCTCTGATAATGGAACTGGGTTGCAGAACAGCCTCACCGCAGAAGTGGGTTGGTAGGTCTGTGAAGGGGTTATGGCGCCCCCCTGAGGGACACTGAAATGTTCCTCCTTACAGGACATAACTTCCCTGTCTCAGGCCAAGTTCAACTTGTGTTGAGTAATGTCTCAGACATCACTAGTTCAATAATCTTCTTTCAAGATTTCAAAATAAATTTAACGTATATTGGAGCTTTATCTGAAACAACCCAATTCAGAGAAGGCTTAAGAGAAACATATATAATGTTTAAGCTCTCACAAAGGGGAGGAGGAATCTTTTCTGGTTTCTTTCTTTATTGTTTCTGGATACAAGGGCATCACATGATTGGATAAGTTCTAATTTTTGCTTTGTTAATGAAGGCGGTAGGATAAGATGACAACTTCATCTTCAAAATTCTGTAGGCAAAATGCCTCTACAAGATGGCTGTGAGCCTTTTGTGTCTTGCTTGCTCAGGGTGTAAAATGAGCGATTCTGAACCCACGCCAGTACCACGCTTCCAGCGAGCATTTGGAAGTGTGTGGGTGCATTTTTGATTGTCACAATGACTGGGGGGCGTGATACTTCCATTTGCTGAAGTGGGGGAGAGAGTGAAAATGTCTAGCACGAGGAAGAGTTGTCCCATCTAAAATGCCAGTAGGGCCCTTGTTGAGAAATACTTTTTCTTTCCCCCTTCAAGCGATCTGGAGACGTTTATATGCAATTTATATTCAGAAGGTTTAACAACACAAACAAAATATGTCAAGTAAGTGAAAGTTAGCAGACTTAAAGAGCTTATTGAGACAGAAGGAGTGGAGCTGTCTGGTTTTGGACATTTTGAGTGTATGATCACTTTATATAAAGCAGAGATGGGGCAATACTCAGCACTGACCTTAAGTGGGATATTGAGGTGGGGAAATTTGTTTTCCAGGCTCCCCAGCATTTTTTTCTTTATTCTCCTCCAAACTTTCACTGATCCTGCCCTTCTTCCATGCTTCTTGGGATAAGGAAGCAGCTGATAAATTCATTAAGTTGTGAGAGTTTTCTCTTGCTCCTCCTAGCAGGATACCAGGAAGGAAAGAATCTCAAATGTTGGAATTTCAGATGTGGGGGAGGTAGGTAGGTGTTTTTGGCTGTGAGATATTTCTAGAACTTCTTAAATTATTCCTGGGCAAGTAATGACTTATTTTCCTGTGAGGCTGGCTTTAGATGTGGAAACCAAAGTGTTAGAATTTGCTGTAACCATGGCAAAGAGAATGAAGGGGGTGGGGACTGGATACCTTTGTGAGCTTATTGGCATAGGATTGAGCTGAACCAGACTTTTTTGAAGTATAAAGTTTAGAATGCACCATGTACTTTGTGAACTTTAAGGTTCTATGCAATTTTGATGTATTATTATTATACCAAAACTTCCTAGTATTTTTCATAGCACTTATTCAGAACTTTACACAAAATATCCATTCAGTAAATGTGTCCCAAATGAAACAAATGATCAGGCACAGGAGTTGCAGTGGATATTATGGAATAAGGTCTCATGTTGCCACATAATGTATTGATGGGCTGGCGTGCCTTAAGTCGGACTGAGAAGGAAATCTTACTGCAGCATTTCTTGGGAGAGAATTCTTTTCCTTTGTGAACAGGATTGATGATAGCTCTCCCCCAAGCTTCCAAATGACATGGAATTATTCTGTATCTATTTAATTTATAAAGGAAGGGTTTGGGGAACCACCATTAGTGTCATCATTATTTGGTGCCTGACCCAACTGGTGATCATGAGGATCTAAATACAAGAGCCCCTGGGACTACTGGACCAAGATTCTAGGATCAGAATGTTAGGACTATCTTAATCACTTCCTTCCCTAGTTGGGAGAGAATCAGAAATGGTAAGCTCTTTTTTTTTTTTTTTTTTTTAATTTTTTTTTTCAACGTTTTTATTTATTTTTTTTTGGGACAGAGAGAGACAGCATGAACGGGGGAGGGGCAGAGAGAGAGGGAGACACAGAATCGGAAACAGGCTCCAGGCTCCGAGCCATCAGCCCAGAGCCTGACGCGGGGCTCGAACTCACGGACCGCGAGATCGTGACCTGGCTGAAGTCGGACGCTTAACCGACTGCGCCACCCAGGCGCCCCAGAAATGGTAAGCTCTTAAATACATTGAGCAACTGTTGTGCCAGCCACTATGCTATGCAGCAAGGACATGAGATCAAGTATGACAACAGTAACTGCCTTCATGGTGTTCACAGTGTAGAGAGGGTGTTGGCCAGAGGGTCTGAACCTTGCTTGCAGATTATAGCCACCTTAAGAGCTTAAAAAAACTCCTATGCCCCAGTTGCACCAAGTTCAATAAAATCAGAATGTTTGGGGCAGAATCCAGACTTCAGCACCCAGACTCCCCAGGTGACCCCAAAGTGCAGCTGATGGAAAGGGGAGGGAGGCAAATCTGTAGAGAAAATTTTAGATTAAAACAGGACAAATGCTCTGGAGAGGTAAAAACGAAGTGCAGCTGGAAGAACACAGAGGAGAAGAAACTACTTCTCACACCCAAGAGCTCCTCATGTCATCAGAATTAGAAGAGCAGTGACAAATGGTGAGCTCTGGAGATAAGAATGAGGGTGGTATCTGAATCATTTTCTGATGGAACAAATTTCCCTCTGCATTTTCATCTTTTTTGGTGACTTTGGGGGTTTGAAAATGAGAGTTGAGAATTTGAGCAGTACACGTCCCACTCCTCTTCTTGCCTCCCTGTCCTTTCTTTATTACCACCTCTGGCACACAGAGTACACGGAATGCTACGTACAGGTTAGTGGTTGATAACATGTTAAAATAAAAAGGGAAAATGAAAGCTTGCTGTTTCTTTCTCCTTGTGAGAAAAATACCCTTACTACAGTATGTGGTGTGGTCTTGTGGCTAAGCCTAGACCTGAAAGTAGTAAAACAAAAGAACCATTTAATGTATTAAATTTCTATCTCTAAGTACATTAACTGTGATCCTTGTAACACCCTCTAGAAAGTATGATTATCACTGGTTAATATATGAGGAAACCGGCTCAGGGAAGATAGGTAACTTGTTAAGCCACATGTCTTTTTGGCGGCAGAAGTGGGATCTAAATCCGTGTTGGTCTCACTGGAAAGTGCTGCTTTCTATGTTGTATTTGAGCTTGTTATAGCTGTCAAATGACTTTGTTGAGGTGGGAACGTTGATGTATTTACGGAATTCATCTCAATGTCACACTGACACAGTGGAGCTGGCAACTAATTTAGTGCTTTCACCAACATCACTACCACCACCACTACCGCTGAGTGTATGGATCTGATGGATGAATTCTTGAATAAATCTCAGTGTAAGGGGGGAGATACCTTGTAGGGAGAAGTAATTTGAGGGTTCAATGGGCCGTGAGATTATAAAAATAATGGGAACTATAAAGTATCTAACTGGATTTTTAATTAAAAAAAAAACACAAGACAGGATTTAATTGTGCATCCTAGAGGAATAAGCTTCCAAAACATGCAACCATGTGGAGAACTGTACCAACTCCATGTAGAGACTCGTTGCCACAAGATTAATAAAGTGATCTGAGCTTCTGAGGGGGAAAAAAGAAAAGAATGAAAAACAACCTAAACTCTAAAAAGCAAACTGCCTCCACCACCACCACCACCACCACCACCACCATCACTAATGGCAAAAACAGAAGCTAAGTACTATGGGCTGGATGTTCGTGTCCCCCAGCCCCCAAATTCCTATGTTGGAATCCTAACACCTAACATGACGGTATCAGGACGTGATGCCTTTGGGAGGCACTTGGGTCATGGCAGTGGTATCCTGGTGAATGGGATTTATTCCCTTATGAAAGAGACCCAGGGAGTTCTCCCACCCTTTCAGCCATGTGATGATACAGGGAGAGGACATCCCCATATGATCCATGAAATGGGCCTTCACTGGACATAGAATCTACCAGCACCTTAATCTTGGAACTCCCAGCCTCCAGAACTGTGAGAAATAAGTGTATGTTGTTTGTACACCACCAAGTCTATGGTATTCTGTTATAGAAGCCTGAACTCAGACACCTAGTGATTACCCCATTTCCCCTTTTTTCTTGAAGAAAACTAAAGAATCTCATTTTTAAGGCTTTGTTTTAGATCCTTGTAGCAGAGTAATATTTAGATGGTGACCTCTGTGTTATTCATCCATGGGAATGTATATTTCCCTCTCTGTATCTTGCACCATTCAGGTAGCAACGAAATCTTTCTATACAGATTGTCACAAGTCAGGATGGCTATAGCAGGAAAAAAGAAAGACATGACCTCTCACAACTTTTGAGTTTCTAAACAGATTCACAGAAAAGGCTTTGAGATTCACCAGCATAGTTTTTAACAGTAGTAGAGCCCAAATTTATTCTGTAAACTAGTAGTTCTCAGTCTCCTCCTTGTATCACCATGACCTTGGGGTGTTTTAAAGTCTGCCAGTGCCTGGACTTTACCTGCAAAAATTCAGGTTTCATTGATTTTTGGTAGGATTTCATTTCATTTCATTTCATTTCATTTCATTTCATTTCATTTCATTTCATTTCATTTATTCATATATACACAAACTTCTGATAGTGCCAATGTGCAGCCAGGTGGAGAGCCAAAGCCTTAAAACAGTTGTTCTCAAACTTGTCTGCATGTTAAAATTACCTGGGGAGTTTTTAGAATCCCCAATGCCAAAGGTGCACTTATATCAATGAAAGAGAATGTGTGGAGGTGAAAAGTGGGTGCCTTAAACAGAAGATTTGGGAAGAATTCCTGTTAAGAGTTCTACTACATTTTACTTGGAAGTTTACATAGATTGACAAGTGAGAGGAGAAGTTAAAAGTACAGAGTAGCATAGATGTGACATGTGCATCCTACACTCCCCATCCCCATCAAGTTGTGAAGTGGCATGGGCAGTGATGTGTTGGTAAATGTTTAAAAGATGGCTATCCAAGAAAAAAGCCCTGATTTATAGTGTTTCCCACTTGCTGTGGTGTAAATACTCCCACCATACAAGGCCAAGTTCAAGTTATCAACACAACATCATTGTTTGTCGAGCTGGAAACAGATATTTACACCTGGCTCTAGCGACACCATATGACCTGGCTCTAGTGATACCATATGACCTGGCTCTAGCATGCCACCTAAGGTGTATGAACACGATACAGCCTTCATGCAAGTTTGGGGATCTGAGGGCAGAGAGTCATGTGCTTTATTTCTAGGCATGACCCAGAAAAGAGGAGAAAGAGCCTAAGGTTTCCCCATAATGTGCCATCTAGCGTGGACATTGGGGCATATCTAGGAGGGTCTAGGTAGCAAGGGCAGAAGACCACTTCCCATGTCTTTTGTAATTTCCTACTGAGAGCCAGATTTTCCTATACCTCTGAGAGCTTTGTGGAAGTGGCTGGACATAGGCTGGAAGAGCTCAAGGGCCTTGGGGTTGAGATGAGAAAGCCATAGAGAGTTTTGAATGACTGATTATTGGTGGGTGAACAGAAATAGGCTATAAATGTAAATAATGGTGCCAGCAAGGGCAAAAGACAGTAACAATTAATAATCAGTTACCTTCTTTTAAAGCCATTGAGCTACTAACCTCTATGATCCACAGTCAGAGAACGAACAGAAAGACTGGAGGTAACCAAAAAGGTGGTGGCTGTTAATCACTATAATAATTAAAGGTTATTACAGGGAATAAAGCCAGAATCTCTCTCTCTTTTTTATTTCTTGGCAGAAGACAAAAAAGGAAAACAAAACCCGATTTTAGATTCATCTTGTTAGAGCTATTGAAATGATGCAGTAGGATATTTTTCTCCTTTGTTGTTTCTGAAAGACATAACTGGCAGTATTTTGTAAATTTACTCTGACAAAGAACAGCTTGCCCCAAGTTCACTGCAATGACCTTACTGAAGGTTGATGTAAGATGGAATACCTTAGAAAAGTGCACAAGTAAACATACCACTTAGAATAGGGGTGTAATGTGAGCTTCTGTCTTCTATCTGGGATGTGCGTTGCTGAACCTCTCCTTGGCCATTTGCAGATGCCAAGTAGATAGTACTAATTGAGTGTCTGGTGGTGTTTAAGCTAGTGTTGGCCTTGTGCACTGTGGTCTTCACATACTGTGTATGGTAGGAAAATTTTTATTAGGAGAGGCCGAATAGTAAAAAGAACACTAGAGTGAGGATCAGTAGACCTCAATTCTCATCCTGTCTCCCTATCAGCTATGTGATCATGAGCAAATATACTTTTATTTTCTTTCTTTTTTTCTGTTTTCTTTTCTTTTCTTTCTTTTTTTTTTTTTGAGAGAGAGAGAGAGGGAGAGAGAGAGAGAATGCATGAGCAGAGGAGGGTCAGAGGGAGAGGGAGAGAGAGAACCTTAAACAGGCTCCACGCTGAGCCCGACACAGGGCTCAATCTCACAACCATGAGAGCATAACCTGAACCAAAATCCAGAGTTGGACACTTAACTGAATGAGCCACCTAGGTATCCTGCAAACTCATTTTTCTAAATAAAGTTGTATTGGAACACAGTCGTTCATTTACTTATCTATAGCTGCTTCCACACTCCAACAGCAGAGATGACTAGTTTTAAGAGATTAGCCTGTAAAGCTGAAGATAATTACCATTTGGCTCTTTACATAAAAAGTTTGCTGACCCTTGGTATAAATTAATGGGATTATAGTGCACTCAATTATTCAGGCACCAAACTGGAGTCACCCTTGACTCCTCTCTTTCTTTTACTTGGCCATCCCAATTCTTTAGTAATCCACTTGGCTCTTAGAAAAAGATTCTGGTGTCTTCTCATTATCACCACTGGTCCAAGTCAATGTCAGGTCTCTTTTTCCACCTTCATCTCTTGGCTGGATTGGTATCCCAGGTTCTAGTTTTTTCCTGTTTACAGTCTGTTCTCAACATAGCAGGTGGAGTGATCCTTTAAAAATGCCAATCAGATTGTGTCACTGTCTTGTCCAAGACCTAGAATGGTTTACCACTGCAATTAGAGTGAAATTGAGAATTCATAGTATGGCCTCTAAGGCCCTATATTATCTTCCCAGCCTCCATCCTGCTCCTATCATGTGATCCATCTCATCTTCCACTCTTCCTTTCCTTCTCTCTGCTCTGACACCCGGCCTCCCTGCTGCTAAACTCTCCTAGTACTAATACGTTCTTATCTGAAAGCCTTTGCACTTGAGGCTCCCTCTAACTGGAATACACTTGCCATGCACATCCATCAGCTAACTCCCTCCCAGCCTCCAGGGCTCTGCTGAAGGCATCCTAGAGAAGTCTTCCTTGACTGCTGTATCTGAAAGGGCACCCCTGTCCCTCCCCATCCCCTTACCCTGCTTTTTCTTCAGAGCAGTTATTTGCTTATTGTTCACTTCCCTCATTAAAATGCAACTCTAGATACTGTACTGCAAGCACAGTGTTCAATAAATATTTGAGTGAAGGGCCTCAGTTTCCTCATGTGTAAAATGAATGAGAGGGCCATCTGGCCAGAGCATCTGTTACTGAACTGGTTGCCAAGATTGTTTCCACTGATCTGACTGGCTAAGTGGGAGTCCCTTTCCTCCTTATGTCAGTCCCTCCCAAAGCATGTGGGTGGAATGGACTCTTCCTTTTCTTTGGTCAAGAGTATCAGAGTCCCAACACGTGCTTGTTAGAACCTCAAAACCAGCTCTCTCTCTTAAGGGGCCACCACAGTAATGCCTGTTCTGCCCACCTCTTGTAAGTATGGTGCAAATCAAATATAATAACAGATTTGAAACTCTAAAGCTCTATGTAAGTGGAAAGAAATAAAGAAAAAGCAACATAGGTGACCACTGTCTCTCTTATCACACAGGATCCCCTACCCCACCCTCACAGGCTACGTGAGACACAAAGCAGGGATTGAAAGCAAGATAGAGAAACAGCAGGAACCTGAGGTTAAGAAGATACTTGTTAAAATGATAAAAAAAAAATCAATTAATGAAAGGAAAACCCAAATATTTCTATCTTCAAGTTCTGACTAATCCCCTTACATTACTGGGCTCAAGTACTGAAAACAGAAACACCCGTCCTCCCCTAAAAGAAACCACTTTCATCACTTTATGATTTTATAAAATCAGTTAACTGGTTATTTAGACACTTAAATAGTAATAATTCAAAAGCCTAAAATTCTTATAAAATATTGAGACTACTGAAACACTACATTCACATCTAAGTTGTTATTCACTCAAAGGTAACTTTGACCTGTTCCTTAGCTGTCTCTTTGCCCTAATGGACCTCATGGCATAATGACAGTTTGTCTCTAGGTTTTGCAGGAGAGCAAAAGAGACAACTGAGTACAAATACTGGTGTACCTTCAACCAAGCTACTGCAGGTGGCTAATGATCATTTAACTCTGGCATTTTTCACCTAGGCAACAGTAACGTATGTTTTGGATCTCATTTTTTGGCTTTATCTCTGTCCTAATAAGGATAAAAGACTGAGTATTTTGAGTGCCTGATGGGATAGAACTGACCGAAAGCTATTTTAGGTTCACTTGGGTTGTGAGCTGTGTTTGGAAACAAGGAAGAGACATCAGTAAGTGAAAATAAAAATGCTACTTCTTTGATTGATAGGGTAACTGAAAATACCAAGTGTACCTGGGTCCCCAGTCTTTTAGGGCCCTGACTTTTGCTGCCTCCTGGATGGGAAGTGATAAAAATCTATATGTACTTGGACGCTAGACTGACTGAACCACCCAGGAGCCCCTAATTTAGAGGATTGTTCTAGGATTGGATTAGATCATTGTATTTAAGTACGTAGTCCAGTGCCTTGCACATAACAAACACTCGATAAATGTGAACTAGTGATGATAATAATGTTACTCCTTTTGAATTTAGGATGGGATGTTTGCCCAGTATATTCGTTTCCTAGGGCTGCTGTAATAAAGTTCCACAAACTTGGTGGCTTAAAACAGTAACAATTTTTTCTTGCACATTTCTGGAGGCCAGAAGTCTGAAATTGAGGTATTGGCGAGGCTCTGGAGGCTCCAGGGGAGGATCCCTCCATGCCTCTTCCTGGCTTCTGGTGGTTGCTGGCAATCCTTAGCATTCCTCGGCTTGTAGACACATTGCTCCAATATTTGCCTTCATTTTCACATGTGCTTCTCCCTGTATGCATGTAGGTGTCTGCATTTCCCTCGTTTTACAAGGACACCAGTCATAACAGATTTGGGGCTCACCCTATTCCAGCATGATTTCATCTTAACCTGACTACATCTGCAAAGACCCTATTTCCAAATAAGGTCACGTTCTGAGGTTATGGGCTTTCAAAGGACACTATTTACACCAGTACACCTAGTACAGGAAGGTACAAAGTCCTGCAAAAGATTAAGAGCAGATTTGCAGACCTCACTCTGAAGTAAGCAGAATCTGGGCAGAAAGGAATGTGACTGGATGAGTCACAGGGGGCACTGTCTCTCTTCCTCCCCTCCAGGAGAACTGTGCATATTCAGTAGGTGACTGCTTCACCACACTGTGTACAATAACATCTCTTCTGACCAGACTCCTCTGCTCAACTCTGGAGTTGAAAACTGGGAGCTTCCAGGAGCAGTTAGAAGACGAGAGTGATGGAGCACCTGGGTGGCTCAGTTGGTTAAGTGTCTGACTGTTGATTTCAGCTTGGGCCGTGATCTCATGGTTCATAGGATTGAGCCCCATGTGAGGCTCTGCACCGACACTGCAGAGCCTGCAGCAATTGACAAGTTTGTCACAACGTTCTTCAGTGTTTCCTTATGAAGTCAGATCCGTGCACTACAATAATGCTTATCAAAATGCAGTGTGCAGAGGAATCCCAAGGGAAACTTGTGGAAATGCACACTCTGATTCAGTAGGTCTGGGGTGATGATTGAGTCTGCATTTCTAACAGGCTCTCAGATGATGCTGATGCTGCTGGTCCATGAACCATACTTATTTCTAGGCTTGGCTTGTGCCGTACACCACTCTGAAGAAGCTACTGAATATGCATCTTTAAAAAATACCTTTGGCAAAATAACATGATCACACTTGAAATTACAATTATGCACATTTAAAATATGATCTAATATCCAGTTGATATTCAGATTTCCCCATTTGTTTTCAAAATGTCCTTTAATGCACCAGAATGCACTCTGGGACCACCCACTGCATGTAGTTATTTCCTTCAAGTCTCTTTTATTCCAAAAGAGTGTCTTTTTCATGACCTCAATGTACTGATGGGCAAAATCTTCATAAAAAATTATTTCATTCTCTGGATTTGTGTGGTTGATTCTTTATGGTGTCACTTTGCTATATTTAGTTCTATTTCCAGCAAATTGGAAGTTGGCTCTAAAAACCTGATGGGTACTCATTAAATATTTGCCACTAGAATTGGTCACAGATGCTGGTACCTTATAATGAGTCACAACAGGTGACATGTGAGACCTGCTTGTTCTACCATTAGTGATGCAAATATTGAACCCTGGATGAGGGTGATAACAGCTTGACCCTTCTGCCAGATACTTGAGTTTGAGTGTTTGAGACCTAAGTTCTGAGATTGCTTGGTTTTTCTTTGGACCCGTTATGAATGCCTTGTTCCTCATCTACCATTTCTCTAATAGTTGTTTCTTTCCTTCCTTCCTTCCTTCCTTCCTTCCTTCCTTCCTTCCTTCCTTCCTTCCTTCTTTTCCTTCCTTCCTTCCTTCCTTCCTTCCTTCCTTCCTTCCTTCCTTCCTTCTTTTCCTTCCTTTCTTTTCTCCCCTTCTTTCCTTCCTTCCTTCCTTCCTTCCTTCCTTCCTTCCTTCCTTCCTTCCTTCCTTCCTTCTTTTCCTTCCTTTCTTTTCTCCCCTTCTTTCCTTCCTTCCTTCCTTCCTTCCTTCCTTCCTTCCTTCCTTCCTTGCCTTCCTTCCTTCTTTTCCTTCCTTCCTTCTTTTCCTTCCTTTCTTTTCTCCCCTTCTTTCCTTCCTTTCTTTTCTTCCTTTCCTTTCCTTTCCTTTCCTTTCCTTTCCTTTCCTTTCCTTTCCTTTCCTTTCCTTTCTCTTCTCTCTTCTCTTCCCTTTTCTTCTTTTTTCCTCTTTCTTTCTTTCTTTCTTTCTTTCTTTCTTTCTTTCTTTCTTTCACACCAATTGATAATCCTTGCCTGAATCAATAATTTCTCTGGGGGCTGCAAAATGATGATCGTATAATTCTAGCACTCCTTTTACATTTATTAGCTGGCATTGTTCTGGAATGAAGAGCTATTTGGCTACCTTTCCAAGATAAATGCTTAACTCTTCTCCTTTAATCACCAACTTGCAAGCGAAAAAGTCAGTTTAAGAGCTGCCCTGAAGAGGGCCAAGTGAGTTTTCCTCTGGCTTTCTCTTTTGTGATTTACGGATTTTCATAGATTCAATACATTTCAAACAACTACATTGTCACCGCTTTGGCCAGTAGGAGGGGCACTTTCAATCTGGCCCCTGTGACTTTTGCCATGACCCAATTAATCTTGAAAAGTTCCCTTTTTTTTCTTGCCCACATGGTGTCTCAGACTCTAATTGTACTTTCTCTGCCCCAGGCCTGGAATCTGCCGTTTCTCCAAGGAGCCCTGATTCCTTGGAATGAGAGGTATTCAAGGAAAAAAAAAATTCAAGTTTATGTATTATGTTTGGGGTGACATTGCTTCTAGAGCATTTTAAGGCAGAGCTAGAAGAATAATTATATATATAATTTTTCTTACAAATGACTTCATATCGTTATCACCAATTAATTTTAACATCACTATTTTTACTTCTTTGATTTTACAATTCTTTTATTCTGAAAGTCTTGATTCTTAATATAATTGTTTTCTTTATCTTACAATATTAAAAATAGTTTCCGAATAAGAATATTCCTATTATGTATAACAATATTACTGAATGATTTAAAATTTTTTCATGACCTAAGATAAAATTTCCCCCTTAGACTGAGCTCAAGATTAAAAGCCACGATCTGGTTAGATATTAGAAACTCTGCAAATGTTACTTGAAAGAATAGCTTATTGAGTTAAAAAAAGTTTCAACTCCTAAATATGCCACACAACAGAACAAAAACGTATGGGGACATAGGCGAGTTATCAAGTGGACTTTTCAACGTCAAGTTCATTTGGTAAATAATCCATAGCTATTTGAAATCCATGAGCCTGTTTGCATAAAATTTTAATTTCCCATTTCAAATACATTGATGGAATTTAAGAAGATGGTTTATATAAAGTCCTGAATTTGGACTGAATCCTCATTAGCAGGATTGTGGACTGGAACTTTTTCTTCCTTGTTTCTGTTCCCATTAAAAGGCAGGAGGAAAAGAGCAGGGGATCATGGGAGGTTGTGAAGAACTAGGGCAGGGTTTTTCCCCGTCAAAGTATTAGCATCGTGTATGATGCCCAGCCTGCATATACTTCAGTTATCCATTTCTAACTTCAGAAATGAGTTCATTGTCATCTTAATCCTCTCAAATGGATCTCAAGCATTTAATCATTGCCCTTACATAGAAATATTAGCTTTCACGTGTGAAGAAGAGCAGAAATATCCATGAGAGAAAACCTCCAGGACCTTTTCTGATACTGTTTGGGTGTTGGGGATTTTTCTTCCTAGCCTATGAAGGGTCAATAATCTAGAAATTGTTTTTCATTTTACTCCATTCTGAGTCAGGGAAGACTTTCATAGTCATATCACACATGCTTCATTTGGTGATAAAATTTGAGAAAGGAATGCCAATCTAAACATGTAATTTAGCTCTGTTCCTGACAATAAGCAATGGGTGCAATTTATTCATCACACATCAGTACTCCTAACGCATAACAACAGGAAGGTTACTGAAGACAGTCATTTGGGAATTAAAGGAGTCTATACATGCTGACAGAACAAGTGGCTTGAAGCATTTTTTTTTTCAATTTATTATTGACCCGATGGTTCTTTTGAAAACACTCCACGCAGCAAAAGAAAATAGGGAGATGTGAAAAAGAAATTGTTCGTGGAGTCAAGATAGAAGCTCTTTCACATTGGGATGTTTTTTGTGGATTTATTGGCTTGAGGCATCCATCCCTCTCTGCAAATTCCCACTCTCTTCACTTCCTTTATAAGCATAACCTCGGGTCAGAAGCTGTGTGGCTAATTGGAGAATAAGAATTCATGTTATGTATCCTGGCATAAATGTCAGAGCCTGACAAGGATAAAAATACCCACTGCTTTTTTTTTTTTTAAACAAGGTCTTTATTGTGTCCCAGGGTTGTTGCTCTTTGATGACGTACATTGCTTGTCAGAGGCAGGAACTCTGTCTGTCCTCATGCTTTTTTGAGTCCTTAGCATGATGATAGGTAATGTAGTCCACTTCCACAGGGCCAAAGGCTCAAAAGTGAGAAGCATCTGTCAAAACATAAGGGTGGAAAGAGCAAGTGTGACCTTGCTACCTTCTTTCCTTGATACACTTGTTCACTGAAGGTGGAATTCCTGATCGCTTAAGACTTTCTTAAGGAAACCTCTCCTGCAGTGAGATTTGGGCATAACCTACTGATGAGACTCCAGCACTTTACTACGTATTGTGACCATATTTTCTCTATGAAAAATCAGTACCGGATCTGGCAAGATGATAAAATACTTGAATTTGGGACTACTCTAGAAATCATCCACATATGGCTGCCATACCTTGATGTCTTCAGAAAATCCACACTTGATTTGTGTTTGATGTCATCTGGATATCATATGATATCATATTTGAAATGTCCAAAAGGAAGCTGGGCTTTTTATGATTTGAGGGTTAACCACCATCATACAGAATTTGCAGTAAATGGAATATGTACATCAGTAGTGTCCCTAAATTATTTAGTTTTGGTATTTTTTTTAAATATATTAATCTTATGTTTCAGTTGCATCTTAAACTCCTGGAAGGCAGGTCATTTGGAACTGCCATGGGATCTAGAATGGTAGCTTTACTGTTTACTGATTTAATACATATATTTTTTCAGTACCTACCCTCTATCCTCAAATCCTCAGTGCCTGAACTTTCCTGCCAGAGCTGTTTTAGGCAATCACTGCCTTCTGATGTAACATCACTAGGACATAAATGCAAGCAGCGTACAGAGCTTATCAGAGTAAGGTGGCTATTAAGTGCAGGCTGAAATGTTACTCCTTTTACAGAAAAGCATCTCTGCACAGAAAATTAGGCCTTAGGGGCAGGTGGTCTTTGAATAAATGTCCTTGTCATCCCCAGTGAATGTATTGCTCTCATAATTATGCGTAGATGGGAGAAATGGGCTAATGCTCTTAGTCATCCATTTAATGCTTTAGGCATTTTAGAAATGGCAACAAATTGGGCCCTGCTAGTGCACAATTTTTTCTAATAGGTGTTTGAAAATGTCAGACGCGAGTTGGAAGGCAAGGTATGGTACACCTGCCCCCATTATGCTTGACACTGTTCACTGCTTTCTTTCTTCACAAGAGGCTGAACAATGAACCAAGACAGCAGCATAATGTACCTTTGTGCAGATGCTTGGAGTCTAGATGGGGCAGGAAATGAGAGACAGGAGTCAAATGTCTGAAAAACCCAAGTGTCTGTGATGCATGGAAGGAGGTTCCATGTGTATAGGAAAAATTCACTTGAGCACAAACACCAACTTCATGTTTCTATTAAACCTTCACTGAAAGAGATGTGACTTGGGCTTACTTTGCCTTCTACTCCTTGTGTCTTGGAGTATGCAGGGAATTTGCCAGTCACATTCAGGTCAATATGAACTTGCATTGCCTGACCAAGGACAGCTACAGCTCTGAGAGGGAGCTGGGGAGGACAAGAAAGGGGGTATAGATGGAGCTTGGTGATTTAAATGGATCTGTTCAAATTCTGTTCAGTAGAGAAAAAATGAAAATTAAGAGCTTTTCCTGGCTCTTACATTGAAAAGGAAAAAAAAACTCATGCTTTTTTAAACTTTGAGAAGGCATGAAAATACTCATCATCTTAACCTGTCATTAGCCTTTGAAACAAGAAGTACTGTCCCTTCACAGAGGTGGCACATTTGCTTTACTTTGCCCTGAACTGGCTGATGTTTCCATGGAGAACACTGATTGATCTTTGTGTGATCTTGAGAAAGCAGCGTGGGTTTTATTTGCCCCATAAAAAGTACCAAATGTGGAAAATGTACTTAGCATATGCGGACGAGCATGCAGTCTCGCAAGTGCCTCGGTTTGCAAGTCAGAGCGATTGTATTTGGTTTGTAGCTTCCTGTGGTGATCAGCAGCTTCATTTGTGAACTCGAGAAACCCAACCAGACCCCAGCCACATCACACATGTGTTAGAAAAAACCTCTAATGAGTAAAAGTTATTTCAGGAAAAGGTGGTATGTAAATTAGGTAATGGAAAAATTTCACATTATTATTAGAACATTTAGAACAGGGTTTTTCAATCCTGGCATTATTGACATTTGGGGCTGGGTAATTCTTTGTTGTGGGGGCCGTCCTGTGCAATGCAGGATGTTCAGCAGCAGCCTTGGCCTCCACTACCTAGTTGCTAGTAGCATCCTCTCCAGAGTTGTGACAACCAAAACTGTCTCCAGCGTCCCATGGAACGCATAACTGTCCCTGGTTGAGAACCACTGGTTTAGAATTTGATATGGAATAAATGTGTGCTCCCAAAGGCAATGAGTCACCCGAGAGACTTAAAGCTTGGAAGGATTGTTTAATTGATGATGATTATTTGTCTTTGCCAAAACCAGCTTCCTGCCAAAGCATAAGTAGATGGATAATTTTCTTTCAAGGGCTGAGAATTGACAAGAGGCTGTACGGTTCATTCAGCAAAGATAGGACATCATTTGATTAGGCAGGTGATCAAGACACTCCCTTTGAAAGAGAGCACAAACCCCTCTGCTCCACACTGGAGGTAGAAGACAGAATTCACGGTGGAAGTACTTAAGAGAACAATGTCTCTTCTCGATTTGTTCATTACCCCCACCTCCCCTTTTTATTTACCTCTGTCTTCTTTCCAGCCTCTCTCTATCTCTTGAAGAACAAAAATTGGGGGCTGCGTGGGGCATCTGGGAGGCCCAGTTGGTTGAGCATCTGACTTTGGCTCAGGCCGTGATCTCACAGTTCTTGAGTTGAGCCCCACGTGGGGCTCTTTGCTGATGGCTTGGAGCCTGGAGCCTGCTTTGGATTCTGTGTCTCCCTCTCTCTCTCTGCCGCAGCCCTGCTCATGCTCTCTCTCTCTCTCTCTCTCTCTCTCAAAAATAAATAAACATGAAAAAATTGGGGGCTGTGAAATCAGCTTTAAAAGACGTTACCTCACTTGCTCAACTTTTGGAATTGGTGCTGCTATGGTTCTGAGTCCTCGAGATATTCCTTGGGCACAACTGTAATGTCAGAAACTCCATGGTTTCCTAGACTCCATCTTCTTTGTTCTTTACCCTCCCTTCTTTGCCCACACCTTTCCTTCACCATGTGTTATATCTTCTGCAAATCCAGCTCCCCGGTGCCCCAAATGCCTTCTTAATCTCCTTCCTTCTCACTCTATATAAATCAGATTTGGGGCAAGGAGGGAATTCATTATCTTTCCACACTATAGCTAAATATACATCTCTGTTTTTTCACTTTGATAGTGGCATGCATTGTCTTAAATATTCTTTAATCAACAAACTATAAAATTATTTTTTTGATATATAATTCAATGAGTTTTAATACATGTATAGGTTTGTGTAACCACCACCACAGTCAGGATGTAGAACACTTCTATCACTTAAAAAACAAAAACAGGGGCGCCTGGGTGGCTGCTGGTTAAGTGTCCGACTTTGGCTCAGGTCATGATCTCACGGTTTGTGGGTTCTAGCCCCTCATTGGGCTCTGTGCTGACAGCTCAGAGCCTGGAGCCTGCTTCAGATTCTGTGTCTCCCATTCTCTCAGCTCCTCCCCTGCTCACATTCTGTCTGTCTGTCTGTCTCTCTCTCTCTCTCACACACACACACAAACACACACAAATAAATAAACATTAAAAAATTTAAAAACCAAAACCCAAAAACAACAACAACAAAAACCACGTCTGTTCTGCTCCTTTGCAAAACTCTGCCCTCATTCCTAAACTCTGGCAATCACAGATCTGTTATTCATCACTATACTTTTGCCTTTTCCATAAGGTCATGTAAATGGAATTATACAGAATATGACCTTGAGAGTAGCTTCTTTCACTCAGGATAATGCCTTTGAGATTCACCTATGTTGTTTTTTGCATTATCAGTCATTCCTTTTTCTTGGTGGGTTGTATTCCATGGGATAGACAGACTACAGCATGTTTATCCATTCACCTGTTGGAGGAAATTTGGGTTGAATGAGCTCTTGGCAGTTATGAGTAGAGCTGCTAAAAATATTCCTGCATAGGCCTTTGTGGGAATGTAAGGCTTCATTTCTCTAGGAATGGCATTGTTGGATCATACAGTAGTAAATAAGTCTCTTTATTTTCTAGAGGAATTTTTACTTTAATTGGGTGCAGGAATGAATTGGGCATTTGAACTGTAATAACTCTTTAAGTGTGGATTTCAGACTGTGATTTTGAGATTTACAATAAAGTGAACAAAATATGAATAGGTGTGTATGAGTGTGTGAGTGCACATGCTGAGTGTGGAAAAGGTTGGGAGCCCTGAAATCACATTAGCTTAAATGGATAACCTATTCTTGTCCACCTTGTGCTTGTGGGTCGACATGGCAATTTTTCTCCCAATGCTTTAATACTGACCTATGGTATCATACAGGAAGAGCTATTTAAATTGGAAGACTGTTTGACAAACAACCCTCTGTTCCTGATGAGTGGATTTCCTTCCATCTCTAAAATCCCATGACTATGACTGCAACTCTTATGCTTGAATCATTCTCTAGCTACATCAATTTCATGGTTGTCAGCAATGCCTAATCCATCTTCCATAGTCTGGGGCTACTCAGGCGGCAGACTCCCTTGAGGTGGGAGTGCTCCTGTGTTCACTGAGGTACCTGCCATCCTTGCGGTGCCTACAGTTTGTGTGTCCTAGACAATTATTTAATTTTAATTTTTGCCTCAAGAAATCTTTGGTGAAGGGAAACATGAGCAATGCATCAAATAATTCTAGTGATATCATTTCATTTTCTTTTTTAAAAAAAAAACTTTCATTGCCAGCGGTTTTGTTCTAAAGTTCTAAAATTCAGATTTTGCACAGACAACTATTCTTCATCTTAAATATCATTGCCAGTTGTGACTTATGGTCAGTGTTCGGTAATGTTTGTTGAGTTGAATGAGTGAAAAAATGATTTGATGGAAAACTCTAAGGTCTATGAAATGATCATTTTCTTTCTCCTTTTATCACTATATCAAGCCTTCTGTTTTTTTCTGAGCAAGAATTGACTTTAGAAATGTTTATTAACTATGTTTTGTGATTAGGTATTTTATATTGGAAATTTCAGAACTCACTTGTCTTAGGAAACAGTGACCCCTCTGAATTTTGAAAGATAGACTCACTGATTATTCTATAATTTGGGGTATTAATTTAACAACTCCAGTTACCAGAAAATGCATACTCATCCTTTAAACTCCAGATAAAACGCCACCTTCTCAATGAAATTATCCCAAACCACCCCATGCAAAATTGTTCTGTTATCCATATACCATAGTTCTATCATAATTTATGTGAATTCAGATCCACATCTCCCAATGGTCTGTGAGCAACTTGAGAGTAGGACACACGTCTCATTCTCCTTTGCAATTTAGCATTTAGCATAGTGCCTGGCACATTTGTGCTAAACATAAATATTTGTCACATTGAATAAGATACCTGAGGTATAATGATAACCTTGGCCACCTGAAATATTTCAATTTTTTGCATGGATTTTTATACATATGTATGTATATGTGTGTAATATATATTTGTGAGAAACTTACAGGTGGTGAAATTGAATGAAAGCAGAGCTCTTCCCTGGAGTTGTATAGACTGGGCAGGTGGATTTTTTCTAATGGGGCTGATAAATCATCAGCAAGAGGAAAAGTTTTAGAATCTTTTGTTATAGAGGGGAAGCAGCTCTTTGATCAACTTGAGAAGACAAGGGCCCCAATTCCCTCTGTTAATTCGATTTCAAGAACTCTCTGACCATGCCTTGAGCCAAAATTTCTTCACAAAATGGCTTTTCAAATTGCAAAAATAATTCTGTTGCCATCACTCGAAACCACTCTGTAGAGTGATGGAAAAGCTAACTACATGCGAAAAGCTGCATGAAAACTGTGGACCCCGGTGAGGCTAGCAGCACAAATCACATTCCCTGCAGTTCTATTTTGCAGAACAAGTTGACAAAATTCCTAATGAGATAAAGGTGCTAAGGGCTACATCAAATTATTTCAGCTGAAATGAGGTGGGAGTAGTAGCCATTTAGGCTGACACTGTGTGTTACTGCTTTCTATTCTAAGTGGAGATTTAGCTTTTAGCACAGTCTTTCCCGGGTGGCTCGCTATGATGCAGACGTCCATGTGATATGCCCTTAGACAGCAGTGAGGGTCAATGGGTTGCTACTTGAGGCAGCTGGCCAAACTGTCTTGGAAAGAAGTAGTCTGGTTACATTCCTTCTGAAGAAGAAGGCCACACACAGAAAAGTGGATTTTCTTACTGGAGGATGACTCCAGGTAGCGTGCTGTGACAGGCTGCTGGTGCTCCACTCAGATGCTTTTTACTGGGCTGGGGCAGTATAATGTTAGAGCTGGCTGCTTGTGGCTCATAGTTGCACTCTTCTTTGGAGAATCATCCTTGGTCAGTTGGAACTGCTTTTCTTGGAACTGCCTGGGAGGTTATGCCCTTCCCCTGAAGGCTTACACAGCCTGCTTTAGGGGGAGAGTACAAAATCCTGCTACCCCACACCCCAGCTGTTGCTTCAAGGTGGGACAATTGTATGGTGCCATTTTAAAGCTGAGGCCAAACTTCAGCTGAAACTACATCTTTGCTTGGATTTTTCTGTCCTTTCCTGTTTCCTTCTCTTCCTTGATCTTGAGAGTAGTTCTTCAATAAATCACTTGCACAAAAATCTCTGTTTCATGTTCTGTTTCTAGAGAAACCAACCTAGGCCACAGGTTTCTGGCTAAATGAGCTGGCATGACAGGGTACTAGAAGAATTGTCTACGTGGATACTGAAATTTCCAAGAATTTTGACAGGTGTAATGTCGGAGAGAAAGAGTTGCTTAGGTATTAAAATTACTGAGTATGAGGCCAAGAGTCCTGGGGTTCAAAACAGGACTTGGTTTACTCCACATCTGCACTGAGAAGGTTAACATGGTTGGAAAGAAACCCATAATCACCCAGTGATTTGCACTTTGAGTTATTGATCACAAAAGTCATGTCAGTTCTAGATGCAGCCTGGTTAGCTTGCTACATTGCCCAGTCAACCTGCTATATGAATTGACTATTTGCATTTATGTTATTTTACCTATTGAAAAGATAAACTCTCAACATTACAGCCTTAGTCCAACAAAAAGTTACTTTCTTTCTTCTTACATAAATCTCAAAAAAGTATTCCTGATTGGCAGGTGGCTCTAACTCTAGGTCATGATTCAGGGATCTGAGGCTCTTACCCTCTTGTCCCCTTGCCATCTTTGATTCTTGGTTGTCAAGCTTGCAGCTTGGGGAAGGAGGATTTTGTGGGTACACATTATTATCACAACTCATTGGCTATATGATGACTGTACACCCGATCTTCCACTGACCACATGACAGTATATCAGTCTCCCATGCTTTTGACACAATTGTGGGGAAGGGGAAGTGCTGAATTGCTGGGGATTAATTTTCTACCATTGACTGAATGGGGGCCTAAAAAAGGAAATTAAGTTTAGCTATTGAAAACAAATTAAAGCTTTTCAACTTGGGTTTGTGTATTGAGATTCATACATACTATATGGGTTTGAAATGATATCTGGAAGAGGCAGTTTTGGAGTAGAAGGGGGTAACTGAGGTAGAAGAGCATGGAATTGAAAAACCCGATGAAAAAGTTAAAATTATATCTAGTGGGAGGACAGTGACACAGCTTTTAAATCCTTTAATGGTGAATTTCAAAAAGGGCTCTACTAACCCATGTAGCACTTTTGTTAGAAAAAGGCCACAGTCCCATGCCAAGGGTACATGGCTTTGGGGAGTGGAGTGTGGGCTGCATTCCAGCCCCAACCACCCCTTTTGCCAGGTACTGTTGTGCACATTGCATCTGTGCATTGCTATGTGGCAGTCCTGATATTAAAGCAACTACACATCTTCCTTCCTAGTGGTAGACTGAATTAATGGCTCTATTATTTTTTACTTCTTCCTGTACCCGTACCGTTTACCATATGACTTTTCAGTTCTTCCTACTAAAGAGGTAGACTTTATTTCTCTGATGCTCGACTTTCACTTTGGCTATGTAATGAGCTTTGGCCAGTGGAATGTTAAAAAATGTGAGATGACCCAAAAGTTGAAGCACTTGCATGACTGGGCCTGCCCTCTTATACCTGTGCCAACACTTTGAGAAGCATGGGCAAGGCTAGCCCACTGATCCCAAAAAGAGGATGAGAAACATGTGGAACAGAGCCAAATCACTCAAGCCAAGCTCAGACTAGATCCACTGATATTCAGTCAACCTTACAGATGCATGAGTAAGCCCAGCAGACATCAGCAGAACCACTCAGCCAAAGCCCAGGCTAGCTCAGCTGGACTTTTGTTGACTCATAAACTCATGTGCTAAACAAAGGCTTATTGTTGTTTGTCCCCAAGATTTTGTGGTTGGTTGTTACACAGAATTATTGCAGCCATAATTAATTGGCACATCCTCTTTCTTCCCAAGAAGCAGTGGGAGTACGGAACATATAGATTGTCGCTTCTGCCATGACTGCCCTGTCCCATCAGAACTTTGTATTCCTTTTCAGAATCAATGTCTTCGCAGCTTTTCATTAGAATCAGTTAAAAACACACATTAGAAAAGATTTAGGGATACTAGGGGCACCTGGGTGGCTGATTCGGTTAAGCTTCTGACTTGATTTTGGCTCAAGTCATGATCTCGTACTTTGTGAGATGGAGACCCACATTGGGCTCTGCACTGACAGCGTGGAGCCTGCTTGGGATTTTCTTTCTCCTCTCCCTCTGCCCCTCACCCGCTCTCTCTCTCTAAAGGTAAAGAAATAAACTTAAAAACTGGTTTAGGGATGCTTGATATAAATGGTTCCAATGACAAATAAAGCTGGTACTAGATCCTAGACCTTGAGGAGGAAAGCAATCAGAACTTACGGTCAGATGATTCTGATAAGAAGTGTGGATGGTGCAGAGTAGATGGAGGGGAAACAAGTTAACCTCTTTATTCTTGGTGAGGAAGATTTCTCAGTACAACAACATTTCATTTCATAACTTTCCTTCTATTTATAATTCCTTTCATGTAGAATTTGGATATGTCATATAAATTTAGCAGGCCATAATTTTCTATTTATAGATAGGAGAGATGTCATTTTTCACCTTGATAGAATATGGGAAATGAATATATCTGAAGTCCCTCTACATAATGAGAAAAAACAAAGGGACTCAGAAATTCCTGACATGTGATGTATTACAGTGTTTTTATTTCCTTTCTATTTTGTTTGCCTATCCTTGCAAATGAAACAGTTGATGACACTTTTCTTGTCACTCTTCACATTAAAATACATTTCTATCATTATATCTAGTGAATTGAATAATTTTATCAGCTAAACAAACATTTTAGTCATCAGTAAAACTCTTCTAGCAGCAGATCAGCTGGATTAGATTGTTAGGCCAAAAGACAGTACACTGTAATAGTTGTCACCACTGTGGAAAATTTCAAATAATGACAATTTTTTCTTTTTCAGTCTTGAATGCTTTGGGGACCAAGTAGCAAGTCCACCCACAGCTATTGTCAAGCATTTCTTTTTTCATCAGTAATGAGAAGTGATCCTTACTTTGCCTAAATTTATCATCTTAGAAAAAGATCTAGAGATTTGTGTTGCAATGTTGGATTCCTTGTGATTTATTTTCTTCTTTTTAAAGTCTCCCAGTTTCTAAATTAGTCAGAATCTTTAATCTTAATATTCCATGGGATGTCTAGATTTTCTAAATCTAAATATGTTTACTATATTGAACATCCTTTCCTATAAGATTGGATGGTTAGGATTTTATGTTTTTTAAAATTCCAGTTTTCCCTATCTTTTCTGGTTATCAACCAGTATAGCTCATGAGAAGACATGGTTATGTGCATAAAGGAAACTGTGCTCTTTTGGCTAGTGGGTATTTTGGTTTAAAACTACCTGAGCCTAAGGTCTGACCATACTCAGATGAAATCATATTTAAGCTGAATGGGCAGAAACATTTTTATTTCCTTATGCTAAGTGCTATAATGCATAGCACCACTGTTATGAGTCGGGTTTCCCAGGAAGCAGATCCTGACATGGAGTTTAATGGACAAGATATTTATTAAGTATTGCCCTTGTGATAATCACATTATCACTCAACTATCCCCTCTGCCTAATTCTACTTCCTTCCGCTCCCTGCTGGTCACATTTCATTAGTTTGAAGACTATTATTTAAGTGTTTATTTATTTTTTAGAGACAGAGAGAGAAAGAGTGAGTGTGTGTGAGTGGGGGAGGGGCAGAGACAGAGAGGGAGACATAGAATCTGAAGCAGGGTCCAGGCTCTGATCTATGAGCACAGAGCCAGACACAGGTCTTGCACTCATGAACTGTGAGATCATGACCTGAGTTGAAGTTGGATGCTTAACCAACTGAGCCACCCAGACATCCCTGCAAAGTACTTAAAATTAACTAGTATACCTACAATTACAACTGGAATAACCATATTTGAGAACAAAAACCCAAATGATCTTTTTTTAAGCATACAACTTAAAAGATGGGAATGAGTTGTGTGGGTGGACTGGAAGGGAGCCTGGTATCTGAGGGCAATCCAAGTATCATGAGCCTTGGTCACATAGTTTTACATAGGAAATGATAGGGTCAGTTAGTAAGTTAAGCAGAAGACTTGCAAGGGAAATTCTATTCTACATTTTCGTCAGAGGCAAACTGTGTCTTTAGCTGTATTCATGCATTTGTGATACAATTCTACATGTTTAAAATTTTTTTAACCTTTATTTATTTTTTGAGACAGAGAGAGCACTAATGGGGGAGGGTCAGAGAGGGAGAGAGACACAGAATCCAAAATAGGCTTCAGGCTCTGAGCTGTCGGCAAAGAGCCTGATGTGGGGCTTGAACTCACAGACTGTGAGATCATGACTTAGCCGAAGTCGGACGCTCTACCAACTGAGCCACCCAGGCGCCCCACAGTGCTACTTGTTTTAAAGTAGCAATTCAAGACATTAAGAAATTGAAGAAGACACAAATGAATGGAAAAATATTCTGTGCTCATGGGTTGGAAGAAATAATGTTGTTAAAATGTCCATACTACCCAAAGCAATATACAGTTTCAATGCAATCCCTATCAAAATTCCAATGGTATTTTTCACAGAAATAGAACAAACAATCCTAAAATCTGTATAGAACCACAAAAGATTCTGAATAGTCAAAGAAATCTTAAGAAAGAAGAACAAAGCCGGAGGTATCATGTTCCCTTATTTCAAACTATATTACAAAACTATAGTAATCCAAACAGTATGGTATTGGCATAAAAACAGACACATAGACCAATGATGCAGAATACACGGTCCAGAAATAAGCCCACACTTATATGGTAAATTAATTCATGACAAAAGAGACAAGAGTATGCAATGTAGGGAGAGGGCAGTCTCTTCAATAAATGGTGCTGAGAAAATTAGACAGCCACATGCAGAAGAATGAAAATGGACCACTCTCTAATACCACACACAACAATTAACTCAAAAAGGATTAAACACTTGAATGTAAGACCTGAAATCATAAAACTCCTTGACATTGGTCTTGGTGATGATTTTTTGGATATGATACCAAAAGCAAAGACAACAAAAGCAAAGGAAACTATCAACAAAATGAAAATGCAACATACTGAAAGGGAGATAATGTTTGTAATCCATGTATCTAATAAGGTGTTAATACCCAAATATATATAAAGAACCCCTACAACTCAACAGCAAAAAAACCCAATCTGAGTAAAAATGGGTAAGTCTGAGTAGACACTTCTCCAAAGAAGTCATTTAGATGGCCAAAAGGTCTATTACAAGATGCTCAACATCACCAATCATGGAAATGCAAATCAAAACCACAATGAGATATCACCTCACACCCATTAGAATGGCTATTATTAAAAAAGCAAGAAATGACAAGGACTGGCGAGGATGCAGAGAAAAGGGAACCCTCATGCACTGCTGGTGCAAATGTAAATTGGTACAGACAATATGGAAGTTTCTGAAAAAAAATTTAAACATAGAACTACCATATGACCCAGAAATTCTACTTCTCAGTATCTGAAGAAAGCAAAAACACTAACTAGAAAATATATCTGCACTCCCATGTTCACTGCATTATTTACAATAGCCAAGACATGGAAACAACACAAGGGCTGGAAAGACGTTGGCAGGGATGTAGGAGAGTGTTGTGTGTGTGTGTGACTGGAAAGGTGGTTGGTGGTAGGGGCAACTTTTTTTTTTTATTTTGACTTTGCTTTTTAAGAGAACTTTTTGGTTCACAGCAAAATTGAAAAGAAAGTATAGAGCTTTCCCATTTACATCCTGCCCCCACACATGCATACCTTGCTCCATTATCAACATCCCCTATCAGAGTGGTATGTTTGTTACGATTGATGAACATATATTTACACATTATTATCATCCAGACTTAATAGTTTGCAATAGGGTTCAATTTTGGTGTTGTACATTTTATGGATTCATAAATAACTATCACAGTATCCATCATTATGGTATCATACAGAGCATTTTCACTGCCTTAAAAATCCTCTGTGCTCCACCTATTCATCCCTCCCCAACACTCCCCACCCCAGTTGCAACCCTGGCAACCACTGACTTTTTAAATGTCTTCATAATTCTGCCTTTTTCATCCTGTCATAATAGTTGGAACCATACAGTGTGTAGCCTTTTCAGATTGGCTTCTTTCACTTAGTAGTGTACATTTAAATTTCTTCCATGTCTTTTCATGGTTTGATAGCTCATTTCTTTGTAGTGCTGAATAATTTTCCGTTGTCTGGATGAACCACTATCCATTCACCTACATGCTGGCTACTTCCAAGTTTCATCAATTATAAATAAAGCTGGTATAAACATATGTGTGCAAGGTTAGTTGTGGACCTCAGTTTTCATCCCTTCTGGGTAGATACCAAGGAGTGGACAACTTTAATTTTTAATTTCATTTACTTCTAAGTTGTTTGAGACTTTTAGTAATGATCTACATTAATTTTATAACTGAAGTTAATTAAACACTTAGTAGCCCTATTTAATTAAATTAACTGAAAAATATACATGAACTTGTGAATCTAACAAACCCAGAGTGTGGGATGAATTTATTGCCCTGGGTTTAGCATGGCAGTGTTGGCTTAGGCTATTGACCAGAAACAACAGATTGTGCCTCACAATAGGCAATAAGGCACTATGAGTACACATGATTTGATTTGTTAAATGTATTCTCTCTTTTTTTTATATGAAATTTATTGACAAATTGGTTTCCATACAACACCCAGTGCTCATCCCAAAAGGTGCCCTCCTCAATACGCATCACCCACCCTCTCCTCCCTCCCACCCCCCATCAACCCTCAGTTTGTTCTCAGTTTTTAACAGAAATGTATTCTCTCAAACACACATTTAAATTAAATGATTATGAGTGGAATCATTCTAGTACTGGACCTTACAGATTAGTTTTCACAGGAAACAAAAAGACCAAGAAAGCATAAATTTCCACTAAAAGAATTCCCTAAGACTATGGAAATCTTCACATTTAATAGACAGGCAAATAGTTTTCCAGATAAGAATTAGAAATAACAGAGAGATCAAATGGTCCCCTGAAAGTGCAGCATGGTTCAGACAGTGACTCCTGTCAGGAAGCTGGGGAAAGAAGATGGCGAAGTACCCCAAAGATGGACGAGCACTCACTGCGTGGTTTTGCTGCATTTTTATATTCTGAGAGATCTGCTTTCAAACAGCTCTTTCCCTCAGAGCTCTCCTTTTCACTTAGTGCTCCCTTTGAGTCACTCATTTTCCAGGTGGCGAAGCTCAGGTATTAGCATAGCGTTTCCTCTATACTTAGTAAAGGTGCATTTTTGATGAGTTCATTTATCCTTCTCTTTAGCAGAGTGAAGCAGTAAACTCACCAAAGGCAAAATACCAAAGGTGCAAAGGGCAGGGGCAGAGGCGAGATGAGGGGAAATGAGTCATTGGCGGTTAGCCATGGAGCGGAAGTAATATTACTATGTGCTCAACTACACATACCAGGCATTGCATTTACTTCACCAGATTTAACCTTCTCAACATCCTGGCACCTAAGTGTTATCTACACTTTACAGAGGAGGAAAATGGGTTTCAGAGCACTTAGGAAACTTGCCTAGGTCACACAGGAAGCATAATAAGAATGTGCTGTAGATTCAAAATTCTAACCTAGGTGGATCTGGTCTCTGGTACATCCTTTTTCATTATGGCAGGCTGCTCCGGGAAAGAAGCTGAAGATAGAGTGCTGGGTAATGGGTATCTGGGGCTGGGTGTTTGACAGTGCCTCACCTAAAGGCATCTAAAGTCTAGTGCTTTAAAAACACCATCGAGGTTAAACTGAACACATCTGCAGAACTGAATTGGCACTAAGAATTAGCATGCCACGCCTGAAAATAAGGTTGGAAGAAAAATCACACAGATATTATCACATTCAGTACTTCTTTTCCTAAATTATTTAAGCAACAAGATGGGGGCTGCTGGTGGTGTAAGAAAAATACCCAGGCAAGTGAGAGAAGATAGCTTTCACTTCACAGAAGTTATTTAGTGCAGAATGACATGTCCTATTTTGAACACACATTAGATGATATTGTGTAGGTTAATGGAAAAGGGGTGATGACTTCTAAGCATCTATCAATGGCTCTCTTATTTTAAGGAATATTTGACACAAAATTTAAATAGAAACTAATTTTTACCTATGGAATGTGTAGTGAATATGACTTATACCAACCAAAGTTACTCACTGAGTCGTCCCTGGACAATTCCCAGTCCACAAACTGTTAGTGGTGTATGTTAAATACAGGGATTGAGAATGAGCATGTAGAAACTTCTATAAAAATCTGGTATTATTGTAATATGTGATCAGTGGGCTTGAATTTTAAATGCAAATATTTAAATATTTTTCTAATAACTTATTTTCATTGTATTTTATAAAGTTATTGGTCTATGACAATAATAGCTTGACAAGCAATGATCTAGGTGACATGTGAATTAAGAGGATATTAAGTTCTGTCCTAGTGCATGTTAAACCATATGAACATGCATGGCTTCTATCTCTGACTTTTTATTCTTTATTCTTTTATTTTGTTTTTATATTTATCTTGTTCTTTACAGAAAAATGAGTGCTGTTAGATATGTTTTGTTGTGTCTTCTTTTTGTTGATTGATTTAGTCTCAGATGTGATAATACAAGGTACAGCCATGCTGGCATACTACACGCAAACAGGATGGGTAAATTGGTACTCCATGTATGACTCAGTGTGTTTCAGAAAAGAGAAAAGCTCTATGCATGTTCTAACAAATATAATCATGATATCTTTAATTTAAGAAATATAATACTACTTGCAAGGGAAACAAAATCAAAAATGAACTATTGGGACCTCATTAAGATAAAAAGCTTCTGCACAGTGAAGGAAACAATCAACAAAACTAAAAGGCAAACTTCAGAATGAGAGAAGATATTTGCAAATGACATATCTGATAAAGGGTTAGTATCTAAAGTCTATAAAGAACTTATCAAACTCAACAGCCCCCCAAAACAAGTAATCCAGTGAAGAAATGGGCAGAGGACATGAATAGACATTTTTCCAAAGAAGACATCCAGATAGCTAATGGACACATGAAAAGATGCTCAACATCACTCATCATCAGGGAAATACAAATCAAAACTACAATGAGATATCACCACATACCTGCCCGAATGGCTAAAATTAACAACACAGGAAATAAAAAATTGTTGGTGAGGATGCAGAGAAAGCAGAACCCTCTTGCACTGCTGATGGGAATGCAAACTGGTGCAGCCACTTTGGAAAACAGTATGGAGGTTCCTCAAAAAGCTAAAAATAGAATTACCCTATGATCCAGCAATCACACTACTAGGTATTGACCCAAAGAATACAAATACACTAATTCAAAGGGATACATGCACCCTGATGTTCATAGCAGCATTATCAACAGTAGTCAAATTATGGAAAGAGCCCAAATATTCCCATCAACTGATGAATGGATAAAGAAGATGTGAGATATATATATATATGGAAGATATATATTCACAATGGAATATTATTCAACTACCAAAAAGAATGAAATCTGGCCATTTTGCAATGACATGGATAAAGCTAGAGTGTACTATGCTAAGCGAAATAAGAGAAAGACAAATACCATATAATGTCATGCATGTGGAATTTAAGAAACAAGACATAAAAATAGGGGCTGAAAGAGAGAGGCAAATTGTATAAAAGACTCTTAATGATAAAGAACAAACTGAGGGTTGTGGGAGGGAGGTGGGTGGGTGATTGGTATAAAAGAGGGCACTTGTGATGAGCACTGCGTGTTATATGTAAGGAATGAATCATTAAATTCCATTCTTGAAACCAATATTACACTATATGTTAACTAATAAAATTTAAATAAAAACCTGAAATAAACAAAAAACCCCAACTAAACAAACAAAAAACAAGGCTAAACTTACCAACTCAGAAAACTCACAAGTTTTAAAAAGCTTTATTAGGGGGGCACCTGGGTGGCTGAGTAGGTTAAGTGTCTGACTTCGGCTCAGATCATGATCTCGTGGATTGTGGTTTCAAGCTCCGCGTTGGGTTCTGTGCTGATAGCTCAAAGCCTGGAGCCTGTTTCGGATTCTGTGTCTCCCTCTCTCTCTGCCCCTCCCCTGTTCATATTCTGTCTATCTCTCTTAAAAATAAATAACAAACATTAAAAAAATTTTTTTAAAGCTTTATTGTGGTGTAATAAGAATAAGTTCAACTGTTTTAAGGCTATAAAAAATAAAAATGTTTTATAAAATTGGAAAAAAAGAAATATAATAATACTTGAATATTCTGACTCTTAAACAGCTCTTTGTTAAATGCCTTGACTGTGTTATTGTGTTTCCCTTAAATTTGTAAAATGAATTTTATTTTTATCTCAAGTCTGCTATAATACACATTTTATATTTACTTCTTTAATTTCTAATGTACTAATGAATGATTTCAGTACCCACAAATAAAGCCATTTGCTATTTAACTGTAACACAGAATTTGATTTCAAATGTTTATTTCAACCCACAGCCAAGTGGTCCTTAATTATGTTAAAAATCTCTGAAGTTTGGGGCAACTGGGTGGTCAGTCGGTTGAGTGTCCAACTCTTGATTTTGGCTCGGGTCATGATCCCAGGGTCATGGGATTGCATGAAGCCTGCTTGAGATTCTCTTTCTCTCGCCCTCTGCCTCTCTTCCCTGCTTACATGCTCTCTGTTTCTAAAATAAAAAAAAAACTCTTTAAAAAAATCTCAGAAGTTGTTCTAAAATGTCTGAGCATTGAAAGGCCTATCATCAACCATTTATCTTTCCATAAAATTCTAGAATTTTTAGCTGCTGTGCCATTATGGCAGCAAGAGAACCAATCTGGGGCTGGGACACAGGAAGATGGCTCACCTACAGGCCATTGGGTCAAAGCAAGCCTTGCAGTGGTTCTCCTCTAATTAGCAAGATGTCTATCAAGGCCACAGATCAACTTCTAGTTCTACCTCTGGGCCCCTGCTAAGGGACATGATGTACCCACCCCACCCCCATCTTCTTTTTTTAGACCTTCCTTTCTTTTATAAAGCCAGCAGCCTCTTGAGGTGGTCTCTCCAAAACTAGTTGAGGGGTTGGATGAGGTCTCCCTAGCTTCCCATTTGTTGTTATCATTGAAAATAAGCTGTCAGTTTCTTTGCATGTAGGTGTATTTCTTGACCCTGAACTCATCTCAGGGCATTATCCAGAAGCTACAACCACCCTTTCTTAAATCTCCACTCACCTTTAGTACTTGTCCCCTTCTAGTCTGAGGGCGGGTGATCCCTTTCTTTGTCTAGTGCTTTCAATCTGTATATTTTCTAACTAAAATAATTGATCTTCAATTGGCACTGAATCAGTTTTGATCAGTGATAATATTATTTCAAAAGAGACATATTTTTCTGAAAGTAGTCTACTATTTGTTTCTTATGAGTGGTGACAGTATAATTTAATTTTGCATGGCAAAATAAAATAGCAGTCCTTTCATAGCAATCCTTTCCCACCAGCTTTCTTGTCTCCATTAACCTTTTAATGATGCAATCATGGTAAATTTACAGGACATGAACAAATTAACAAATACTGCAGTACCTGCAGTATTTTATAAACAGCTATACCTGCTAAGAGTCAATGGGCATATTTAAAAAAATTCTCTAGAAGGGAGCATGTGAAATGTATTTATACACTGAACTCTGGTGACTCATCAGAATAAAGGACACAATTGTATAGAAGGAGTATGTCAATCATGAGTCCTACTTTTAGTAGTCAGAGCACCCTAGTAAAACAGTTTCTGACCTTCAGATTGTCATGTTTTATTTACAAGATCAGAGTGTGGCATACTTAGCTAATATTGCTTCAGGGACTCTGGGATCTGAACACATGAACACACAACACAAAGAACTTTTTCTTTTAACCAATGATCTTTGTCCTCTCAGTAAGTTTGCCTGGTGTTCAAAGCCACTGCAATTTCTATGGAATTTGTAAAACAAATCAATTCCATAATTTCATTCAGCAAAGACGAAAAATATGTGTTTAACATGTGGGGATTCAAGTCAGATTAGAACATTCATCTCCGTGGAAAAGCTCAGAGTCATGTTCCTTTCTTCTCACAATGAAAGGCCCAGCATATTAAAATGTAAATTCCTGAGTATCCTTGAACAATCCTTATATATAGTGTAAATAACTGATTTCAAGGATTTATACAGCCAGCTAGACTACATATTCCATTAGTTCAACCAATGTGCATATTTCTAATAGTTTAGAGGTCTTAAAGTTCAACATAGAATATGAAAATAAAGCTTTTTTTTTTAAGACAGAAAATATCAAAGTTGTCACCAAAGTATTTGTTAGCAGAAGTAGCTGATCATAAGGAGACTTTTTATCTTGGCCTTATCAAGGAGCTGCATTCTGTGATCATTCTTAAAAGCTTCTACCATGTGCATTGTTAGCTTAAGTGGGCTGCTTGCTATGTTTAGCTACAATATGCCTGACAAAGAATAGTGCACACACTTGATAAACTCTTCATAAATTTATTACAAGCAAGATCTACTTGTCAGTCCTTGAGTTGTTACTTTCGACATCAAGCTAAGATTCAAACGGAAGGTGAACATAAAGTCTCTGCAATTATTTTAAATGACTAATATATATCATGAGGAGCAGTTAATGAGAGTAAATGAAATAAATATTTTCCAGCAACATGACGATTGCTTTCATCAAACCAAGAAGTGGTTAAAATTTAAAGTTGACTTGGATCTACTAAACCAGAGGTAAGTGATGTCAAAATAAATCCAGATTAAAAACCACTTTTACAGAATTTTTTGTACATATTATATGTCTTTTCTACAAAATGTACTCAAGTTTCTCTTTTGCAGTGCTGTTAAAATTATGTTAAAATAATATTCATTGGCCACCCTTGTGCTAGGTACCACTGAGGATATGATCTAATGCTTTGCAAAAAGAATCTTAAATACATGGTTGTGATTAATTTGGTGGTTTCAATAAATCACTTTACAGATTATTGAGCTATTGTGGTCACAAATCATAGATCATCTACCTCCACTGGTCTCTGCCCTCCAAGATCTTAAATATAATTGGGAAGACAAGATATACAGACATGAAAAGTTAAATAATCATCCCAGACAGTGATCTAAGAGCTATCAAAAGGAAATACACGATTCAATATCAAACAATGCCTTCTGTCTCTGAACTAGTCACATTTATTGCTGCATACAGAAGAGATCAAGCCAAGAAGTGCTATAGGCATTCAGGGGGGAATGAGGCCTGAAATGCACAGAGACAATTTCATGAAGGAGACAGGGAGTAGAGATGGCCTGTTAGGGTAAGTGGATTTTGCAAAGATGGAAAGAAGGGCAAAGTGTCTCCAGTCACTCTATGGTTTGAACCTGGGTTCTCAATTATATTTCTGCTTGATTTTATTCTCAGTATTCTGTCTATTCCTGTGGAACAGTGTGCAGACTGCTTAGCAAAATCCATGTTCTCCTCTTCTTTGTGGGCTAGGCTACATTTCCCATCCTCCTTTGCAGGTATGTGTGGCCATATGGCTTATTTCTAGCTAATGAGTGGAGATGTATTAGTAATCTATTGTTGCCTAACAAATTACCCTGAAACTTAGCAGATTTAAACAACAGATATTTGTTATCTCCTAATTCCTGAGGGTCAGGGAGTCAGGAGTATATTAATTAGATGTTCTGATTCAAGGTCTCTTGTGAGCCTGCAGTTAAGATGTGGGCTGGGACTACAGCCATCTGAAGGCTTTCTCAGGGCCGGTTTCTGTTTCCAAGCTGGCTCACTTACATGGCTGTTGGTGGGAGGTCTATGGGCCACTCCAGGGGGATACTTGAATATCCTCTTAATATGGTAGCTAGCTTCCTTCAGAGTGAGTAAGTCAACAGAGTAGGACTCAGCCTTGGAAGTCACACACTGTCATTTCTACAGTATCTTATTTGTTACATAGATCAACCCCACTCAGTGTGGGAAGGAGCTACACATGATCGTGAACACCAGGAGGCAGGGCATATTGGGGCTACCCTGAAGGCCGGCTACCACAGAAAATGATATCTGCTACTTTCATTCTTGGTACAGAAAAACTCCCAAGTGCCCCTTCAATCTCTTTCCCCTTCCTGCTGGCTGAAATGAGATAACTCCCAGGGCAAGTTGGGACCCACGTGTTGAAGGTAGTAGTGCCTTCGGCAGCCTGGGTTCTGAATGACTGCATGGAGTAGAATGCCCTGTTGATCTGTTTGCCTGCCGAGTACTAGTGAGCAAGAAATATAGTTACAATGTATTTGAGCCACTGTACAGTTTCAGGTCTATCTGGTTCAGCAGTTAGACCACCCTAACTGTATAATTCCTATGGAGTGAATCTTTACAGTGTCCTCTATCAAAATAAGGTCAAGCACCACAGAATGTTGACGAAGCAAGTGACAATCTCAGTTGTTTTGTGGCAGTTTTTCTTATGTTTCTTAAAAATTTTGAACAAGTATCTATTGAGCGCCTACCATGTGTCAGGGATCATCTAGCTGCTAGGGGCACGGGTGTAACAAGACATTCATTGCTTCATGGAGCTCACATTCTAAAGGAATACCTAGTGAATGCCTCATGGTGAATGCACCAAACAAGTATGCTAATGTTCTTATTCAGGGGTTAAAAGATTTATTTTTGAGAGAGAGCACAAGCAGGTGAGGGGCAGAGAGAGAGGAGGACAAAAGATCTGAAGCAGGCTTTGTGCTGTCAGCAGTGAACTTGATGTGGGGCTCAAATTCAGGAGCCGTGAGATCATGACCTCAGCCGAAGTGGGATGCTGAACAGACTGAGACACACCCCCCAGGGGTTCAAATACTATAAAGGCATTTGCTGAATCTCCTGATTCAATGGGGAGCCTGATTCACGTTTCCTCTAATTGTGCTTTAAGCCAGTGCTAGCAGTTTCTCAAACTTTAACGTGCACATGAATCACCTGGGGATCTTGTTGAACTGTAAAATCTGATGCAGTAGGCCTGGGGTGCTGCCCAAGAGCCTGCATTTCTAATAAGCTCTCAGGTGTTGCTGAAGCTGCTGGTCCACAGATCACATTGTGCATAGAAAGGTCCTAAGGAACACTGGTTGCTTGGTGTCAGAGATATGCTATGTGAAAAGGATTTCACACTCAAAGAAATGAGAAGATGCAGCCCTAAGGAGAGGCCAGGCCAAGTTGCCCTGGTTCCTGATTGCTTTCTGATTCCTAGTGCCAGCCTCAGTACTTTTCACCATGTGTTCTGGGAGATAACTCTCTGTATTTATAATAAATTTACCTTTTTAAATTTTAGCCCGTTTGAGTTCCTGTAATTTGTGGCCCCCAAAAACCTTGAGTAAAGGCCAAGAGACCCAGACACAGGGAATGAAGGAGAAATGTAGCCATGCCCCAGAGCTGGGGATAAAGTCAAGAGCAATCAAGCTGCAAGAGTAACGTTAGGCAGATGCCCCAAGAGCCTAAAATGGCTTATATTCTCCTGCTCTAAGCCTCAGTTTCCCTATTGATAACATAGGATTTGCTAGGAGAATCACATGGGATAATGTGCTGGGATTACATAACACTGACACTCTCGCAACATGGCCATTTGATTTCTGTAAAATATTACGTGCGTCCTAGAGTTTGGGAGCATTATGTAGGATAATGACCAGAAAGTAAGTATGAATTTGCTGGCACTCAACAAATGTCAGCTACTGGGAACCCAGCTGGATATAACAGAGGAGGATTCAATACATTTTCTCCTCAGATAGGTGAGACCTAGCATGTTGAAAACAGAATGAAGAAATATCACTGTGGAAGGTCAGTGATGGAGGGTGCAGGAGGGGGTGGGGGAGTGATAGAAGGAACAAGGTTTGCCACATCCCATCTTAAAGCTAGCATCCTGAATGCACCAGGAAAAAGGGGATTCATAAAGGAATATCCCACCTTAACTAAATAGCAGTTGCTTACCAATAAGAAACAGTTCAGTTATTCTTAAAACATGTGTGTTCACATTATTATATAACAAAATTTGTCAATTCTCTACAATTCAAACTTCTCAATAAAGATTGTAACTTTCTAATATTAACCATTTTCTCTTTCTGTATCTAGAAGAAATAGCCCAATTAATATCAAGACATATGTTTGGTAAAGATTATTAGGTAGCAGTTGGTTTACCTACTATTGCTTAAACACCAGCCAAAGATTCCATTTCAGTTTTTGAGTATGGACTTTATTTTCATGTTTGTGTATCTTAGCATCCCTGACTGGTCAGCAAAGAGAGAAAAAAAGAATATAATGAGTTCACAAGGATACATCCCTGTAGTGCAAGAAGCGATGTGGGTGTGGATGGTGGTGGAGGTAGGGTGACTGTGTGTTTGTCAAAATGTATAGAACTGTACATGGATAAAGGGTGGATTTTACCGTATGAAAATGATGCCTCCATAAATCTGATTTAAACAAGAACCAAAACAAAGAACATCCCCTTGAACACAAAGTCTGACATAAGATGGCACATAAGCAAATTAAAAAACCTCAGTTTATGAGTGAACCAGGAAAGGAATCTCTGGCGTTGTAATCCAAATTACCACAAAGGAGAATCACCCAGCCCACCACACTTTAGCCTGTTGGATGGGCCAGAGCTCTGTACACACTCGGCCCTGACCAGCCAGGGGAAGCACAGTGCAAGGGCCTTCAATTAGAGCCTCTGGATGAGATGGGACACAGAAGGAATATATCCCTTAGCCACAGGGGTCATGGTAGGCCTGCTCAAACACAATCCCATGAAACATGATGTTTTCAAAATAGTCATTATGATTTCAAGACTCTTGTGGATGTAACTGTGTGAAAGTCAACTCCTGTCTAGGTCCTTGTCTTGCCCACACCCTCACTTTATTCAGATCTCTGCTCAAATGGCCCTGGGTGCAGGGTGTGGCCTGCACTATCCCCAGAGTATCCTCAGGACCTAGGTCAAATTACCCTCCATGAGGCTTTGCTGGCTGCTGCACTCTTGCTTGCTCTCTTTTCCTTCCCAGGCCCCCTTCCCATCTGCCCACTTGGGAATACCTCCTAATAAACCACATTCATGTGAATTCTCATCTCAGGGTTTACATCTGGGAAAAACCAATCTACGACAAGCTCCAACTGGGCCCTTTGATCCCCACCTATTTGTCATAAGTTGGGTTTTTTTTTTTTGAAAGTAGTTATCTTTTCACAAATTCGTGTCTCTCCTCCACACTTGTGAACTACAGAAATATTTACTTATTTGCTTTTAATATGTCCCTATTCATGGAGTTCTTTTCCATTTTCCCTGTATAACTTGGGATCTTTTCACTGTTTCTCAGATACGCTGCTAAGTTTCCCACTTTGCTTATTACTGATGGCTTGTCTAGCCAATCTCTCTAATTCAACCTGTTAAAGAAACATTACTTGCATTTTCCCTCCTATTTTCCATACCTTTTTCCCCCTCTATCTCTTCTATATTAGGTGCTTGCTCAAGATATCTCAAGGTCATTCTTGACCTTAATTTAACAGTCGAATCATTATTAATCATAACATAACCTTTTCCTAGTTTACATCTCCAAAATATAGAAATGTAAAAAAGGGAATATAATGAAGCCATCAGAACACACAGTGGTGTCTTTACTTCTTAACTATTTCCTAAAACATTAATTCAGATCAATTCAGTGAAACTTTTAGTAATTATCAGATCAATTTACATATACACCATGGTGGAAAATAAAACAAGTCCAGAGAATCTTTGATTCAGCCTCAATTAACATAAATATTGCAACCAGAAATTCCAAGTTTCAAATAGCAGTATATGAAAAAGCATGGGGAAAAAGTCTCAGACATTGACACCAGTATTTTGACAATGTGAAACAGTGGATTAACCATAGCCCTTTGCTTAGACAGATAAGGAAGAAATTTAGCAAATATTTACATACCAGTTTTCACAACATTTTAGCTAAATATTTACTTCTATATTTGTCACTATAAAGGTGAATTTTAAGTATAAGAAAGAACAAAGAGCATTTCTATAATATTGCAAAGTTTGTTTTACTAACTCTAAAGATTGTTGACCTGTAATTCTGAGAGTGAGTGTTTATGACAGGAAACTGCATGTTAGAATGTTTGGAGTATAAAATTGTACTTGTTTGCTTAAACTTGTAAACTATATGTTTGTCCTTAGATGGTTGATTTTACTCATCAACTCTTTGATAATTGATCTGCCATTTTTGACCTCACTGATCCAACTCTAATTAACTCGACAAGTAAAAGAGGATGTGCAATTAGATTGGAATTAAGGACCTAGCTGAAGGCATTCCTTGGGAAAAGTGATTCTACAACAAAATAAATAAGTGACTTAACAGAAGAACTTTAAAACACAAATACAAATCACAGCATTCTGTAAAAGCCCCAAACCAGAAACTATCTAAAGACTGTATGAGGATAGCAGGTTGGATATACTGTGGTATATTTACACAATGGAATACTATACAGAAATGAGAATGAACAAACTACAGTCACACTCACCATAGTTGGATCTCATAAACAAAATATTGAGTGAAATAAGCCAGACACAAAGACAACATATTATTTGCTTTTGTTCATTTAAAGTCTAAAAACAGGCAAAACTGATTTATAGTATCAGGATAGTGCTTATCTTGGGGCAGAAATGCCAGAAAGGGGGCACATTGAGGGTATTCTGGGGAGCTGATATTTTTCTATTTCTTGCGTTTTAGGTTTATTTGAGTGCTTTTCTATACTTATCCTTCAATAAATATTTTAAAAAACCCTATGTAATACAAAATCTTTATTTTCAATAGCACTTTAACTACTTCCCAAATCAATTTCATTAGTTATTCAGATTCAGGAAGGATGCTAGACACTGGGAACATCAAAGTGAGAAACAGACTCTGTCCTCAAGATCTCGAGGTATGATGAGGGAGTGGCTCTGGCACAGGGTGAATGAGGTAAGCAGAGGTGGGTAGAGGTGGGTATGGTACAGGTGGGTACCTTTCTCATTCTCAAGCTGAGAGGGGTCATGGAAGGCTTCCAGTAAGAGGTGAGGCTTGGGCCACCTCTTAAAGATTATAAAGGCATTAGCCAGGAAGGGAGCAAAGAAGGATCTCAGAGTGAGGAATTCTAAATGGGCAAATCCTAAAAGAACATGCCCATAACTGGATATGGTGTGAGTGCAGCATACAAATAAAGTAGTAAAGAGATAAGCAAGCGCCTGATCCCTGTGCTCATGAGTGAAGGGGGTTTGGACTTTATTCTGGGATCAATAGGAAGTCACTGAAATGTCCTAAGCAGGGAAATGCTGTGACTCTTGTGGTTCTATTGGTATTTTTTTCAGTTTTACTGAGATGTCAAAGACAGATAAAGTTGTAATATATTTAGGGTACAAGGTGGTTGATTTGATATATGTGTACTATGTATACATTGTGAAAGAATTTCCGAATTGAGTTAATTAACACATATATCACCTCACATTTTTACTTTTTTTTTTTTTTTTGGTGAGAACGCTTAATATCTCTCTTAGAATTTTTCAATATACACTTCAAAGCTGCTAAGAGACTAGATCTTAAAGGTTCTTTCCACAAAAAGAAAAAAAGATAATTATGTGATCTGATAGCGGTATTAGCTAATGCTTTGCTGGTAATCATACTGCAACACGTAAATGTGTCAAATCAACACACTGTACACCTTGAACTTATACAATGTTATATGTCAATTACATCTCGGGGAAAAAAAACTGTACAATACAGTATTATTAACTATAGTCAGCATGCTATATATTACATACTCAGACCTTTTTCATCTTATAACTGGAAAGTTTTACCAACCTCTCCTCATTCCCCTCCACCCTAGCCCCTGCCAGCCACCATTCCACTGTTTCTATGAATTTGACTTTTTATTTTTAATTTTTTTTAGATTTCACATATAAGTGAAGGGTTTGTCTTTTCTCTGACTGGTTTATTTCACTTTGCATATAAGGCCCTCCAATTTCATCCATGTTGTTGCAAACAGCAAGATATATATGTGTATATATATATACATTTTCTTTATCCATTCATCCATTGATATTGGCTATTACAAATAATGCTGCAATGAACATGGAAGTGCAGATATCTCTTTGAAGATGATGGTTTAATTTCCTTTGAATATATACCCCAAAGTGGCCTTGCTGGTTTACAGGGTAGCTCTATTTCTTGAGGAATCTCCATATCTCCATAATGTTTTCCACAGTAGCTGCACAAATTTATATCCCTACCAATAGTGCACAAGGATTCCCTTTTCTCCACAGCTTGCCAACATTTCTCTTTTGTAGTTTTGATACCACTCATCCTAACAGGAGTGAGGTGATTTCTCATTGTGGTTTTGATTGGCATTTCCCTAATGACGAGTGATGTTGAATACCTTTTCATATACCTGTTGGCCATCTATATGTCATCTTGGGAAAAATATCTATTCAGGTCCTTTGCCCATTTTTTAATTGGGTTATTTGTTTGTTTGTGGTTGCTGTTGTTATGCTTTCCAGTTGTATGAGTTTCTTGTGTATTTTGTATATTAATTCCTTATTGGATGTGTGGTTTGCAGGTATGTTCTCCCATTCCACAGATTGCCTTTTCATTTTGTTGATGGTTTCCTTTGCTGTGCAGAAGCTTTTTAGTTTGATGTGGTCCAACTTATTTTTGCTTTTGTTGTCTTTGATGTCATATCCAAAAAATCATTGTCAAGATCAATGTCAAAGAGCTTTTTCCCTATGTTTCTTATAGGAGTTTTATGGTCTTAGATCTTATATTCAAGTCTATAATCCATTTTGAGTTGATTTTTGTATACAGTGTAAGATAGGGGTCCAATTTTCCCAGCACCATTTATTCAAGACACTATCCTTCCCATATTGTATATTCTTGGCACTTTTATTGACCATATATGCATGGGTATATTTCTGGTCTCACAATTCTCTTTCATTGGTCTATGTGACTGTTTATATGCCAGTACCATACTGTTTTAATTATTACAGCTTTGTAATATAGTTTGAAATCAGAACATATGATGCATGCCTCCAGCTTTGTTCTTCTAAGATTTTTAGGACTGTTTTTTTTCTATTTCTGTGAAAAATACCGCTGGAATTTTGATAGTGATTGCAGTGAATCTATAGATGGCTTTGGATAGTATGGACACTTTAATAGTATCAATTCTTCCAATTGATGAACATAGAATATGGTTCCATTTATTTGTTTCCTCTTTAATTTCTTTCATCAATGTCTTACAGTTTTCAATCTACAGATCTTTCATATCCTTGGTTAAATTTATCCCTAAATATTTTATTCTTTTGATGCTACCATAAATGGGATTGTTTTCTTAATTTCTTTTTCCAATAGTTCATTGTTAGTGTATAGAAATGCAACACATTTTTCTATGTTGATTTTATTTCCTGCAACTTTACTAGATTATTAGTTCTAACAGGTTTTTTTGTGGGATTTTTTAGCATTATATATATATATATATATATATATATATATGTATGTATATATATATATATATATATGTATGTATATATATATATATATATATATATATATATATATATATATATATATGATCATGTCATCTGCAAACAGAAAAAAGTGCACTTCTTCCCTTCCAATTTGGATGCTTTTTAAATTTATTTTTCTTGCCTAATTGTTCTGGTTTGGACTTTCATTACTATGTTGAATAAAAGTGACAAGAATGGGCATGCTTGTTTTGTTCCTGATTTAGAGGAAAAGCTTTCAGCCTTTCACTGTTGAGCATGATGTTAGCTGTGGGCTTGTCACGCATGGCTTTTATTATGTTTAGGTGCATTCCATTTATACCTAACTTGTTCATATTTTTCTTTTTATCATGAAAGGATATTGAATTGTGTCAAATGCTTTTTCTGCATCTACCAAGGCAGTCATATGATTTTTATCTTTCATTTTGTTAATGTGGCATATCATATTTATTGATGTGTATGTTGAACCATCCTTGCATCCCAGGAATAAGTCTCACTTGATCATGGTGTATGAGCCTTTAAGGTACTGTTGGATTCACTTTGCTGACATTTTGCTGAGGATTTTTATATCAATGTTCAACAGGGATATTGACCTGTAATTTTCTTTCTTGTAGTGGCCTTGTCTGACTTTGGTATTAGGGTACTACTGACCTGGTAAAGTGAGTTTGGAAGCGTCCCAACCTCTTCAATTTCCTGGTGCTATTTTTTTTTGTCTTAGTGTATTTTATTTTATTATTTTATTTTATTTTTCAATATAATTTATTGTCAAATTGGCTTACATACAACACCCAGTGCTCATTCCAACAAGTGCCCTCCTCAATGCCCATCACCCATTTTCCCCTCTCCTCCCAACCGCCCAATCCACCCTCAGAGTGTTCTCTGTATTTAAGAGTCTTTTATGGTTTGCATCCCTCCCTTTTTGTAACTATTTTTTCCCCTTCTCTTCCCCATGGTCTTCTGTTAAGTTTCTCAAGATCCACATATGAGTGAAAACATGATATCTGTCCTTTTCTGAGTGACTTATTTCACTCAGCATAATACTTTCCAGTTCCACCCATGTTGCTGCAAGGGTACATGGTCCCTATACATCAGCACTCCTGTATCCCTTGGGTGAATTCCTAGTAGTGCTACTGCTGGGTTGCAGGATAGTTCTATTTTTAATTTTTTGAGGCACCTCCACACTGTTTTCCAGAGCAGCTGTGCCAGTTTGCATTCCAGCAATCCTGTTAGTATTTTTGAATGATCATTCTGGCTTCTGTGGGGCCCTGGTGAGTTCTCCTAGATGGGTGGGTGAACCTGGGCAAATACAACAACAACAACAACAACAACAACAACAACAACAACAACAAAAACAACAACGGGACACATTCAAACAAGGATGAAACCCCAAGATCTGGGGTATAATAGGATACATAGGGTGAGGTAGGGAAAAATTGGAAACAACTGCTTAGAGTCTTGTATGATAGGAAGGCATGGCTCCTGGTCCCAAACAAAGATATTAACAGTCCAAATAAGCCCACTGGTGGCCACTCAATACCACAGTGTTGCAACAGTCCTTTTGCTTTGCCTTAAACCCATAATCATTTACTGAAATATATCCATGGGAGCTTTTATTGCACAATTCTCCCATAGACTCATCCAAAAATTCTGACCATCAGAACTGTGAATAATTTTAGTTGTCTTCAGTGTCTTCAATTGTTTCAGGTTCCCAGCCCATGAGCCTGTGATCGAATAGAGAGATGCTTTGAGCACCTCAGGAACCAGCAAAAGCATGCCATCAAGCACTTGCCCATCTTCCAGTTTGGTCGGTGAAGTGTCAACCCACTAAGCCTGGGCCGTGAGTCCAGAAGGCTTGGAATCAGTCTAACTATCTTTGTTTCAACAGTATTTAGTAAGTTGTTATCTGTCAATAAATATCTAGATGAAGGTGAATCTCACTTTAAATAGGTGAGGAAGGGCAGAATAGGAAGCAACTGCTTACCCAAAAGCAACATCAGAATTTACAATTGGGTGTTCTCCTCATCACATTTATCAAATTTGTTTTTGTTTTTGTTTTTGTTTTTGTTTTTTATTTTATTTTATTTTATTTTTAATTTTTTTTTCAACGTTTATTTATTTATTTTTGGGACAGAGAGAGACAGAGCATGAACGGGGGAGGGGCAGAGAGAGAGGGAGACACAGAATCGGAAACAGGCTCCAGGCTCTGAGCCATCAGCCCAGAGCCCGATGCGGGGCTCGAACTCACGGACCACGAGATCTCATGGACCACGAGATCGTGACCTGGCTGAAGTCGGACGCTTAACCGACTGCGCCACCCAGGCGCCCCTATTTTTGTTTTTGTTTTTTAAACAGCAAAACAAAGACTAATCCACAGGGTTTTAGCTAGGCACAATACAGCAAGGCAGAAATTATGTTTTTTTTTTAAAGCTTATTTATTTATTTTATAGAGAGAGAGAGAGAGAGAGAGCACTAGCAGGAGATGGGCAGAGAGAGAGGGAGAGAGAGAGAGAGAGAGAGAGAGAGAGAGAGAGAGAATGAATCTCAAGCAGGCTCTGCACTGTCAGCACGGAGCCTGACGCGGGGCTGGAACTCACTGTGAGATCATGACCTGAACCGAAATCAAGAGTCAGATGCTTAACCAACCAATTTACCCAGGCGCCCCCAGAAATTATGGTTTTGAAATCCAAGGCAAATGTTTTGACTTTAATGCTTTTGCTTTCTTCTACAGACAAGTGATGAAAAATTAGAGGGGAAAGAAGCATTCCCTAGTGTTAGAAGAGGAATAAAATAGCCCTTCTAAGATGCTTTGTTTCTCCAAAACCCAGGCCCTCCATATGATTTATAAACTAAAAACTTCTGGGGCACCTGGCTGGCTTGGTCAGTCGACCATCTGACTTTGGCTTAGGTCATGATCTCATGGTTCGTGAGTTCGAGCCTCACATTGGGCTTGTGCTGACAGCTCGGAGCCTGGAACCTGCTTTGGATTCTGTGTCTCCTCCTGCTCTGTCTCTCACCTGGTTAAACTCTGTCTCTCTGTTTCCAAAATATATAAACATTAAAAAATATTTTACAAAATAACTAAAAACTTGTGCCCATTTTTAGTATACCAAAAGCAAAGTTTGCATGGAGAAGTGTGGCATGAGTCAATGTCTGAGAAGATAGCCCATGAAGTAATTTTTAACCAAGCTTTGAATGTAGTAAATGTCTAGTGTGCAGAATGAGAAACAATCCATGACTTAAAGTAGTTGATTCACAGTGTGAAATTTTAGAGCTAGATATTTCTTTAAAATTTTTTTTCAACGTTTTTTATTAATTTTTGGGACAGAGAGAGACAGAGCATGAACGGGGGAGGGGCAGAGAGAGAGGGAGACACAGAATCGGAAACAGGCTCCAGGCTCCGAGCCATCAGCCCAGAGCCTGACGCGGGGCTCGAACTCACGGACCGCGAGATCGTGACCTGGCTGATGTCGGACGCTTAACCGACTGCGCCACCCAGGCGCCCCGAGCTAGATATTTCTTGATAGATAATAACTAAGTACTGTTAGAACAAAGAATTAGACTGATGCCAAGCCTCGTGGACTCACAACCCAGGCTTGAGCTGACACTTCACCCAGTGAACTGGAGGGTGGGCAAGTACTTGATGACATGACATTAGGATGTCACCTTCTCCCACCCCCATTCCTCCATATGTGGGTCCAACCTGGATATATCATGCCAATCTTGGGGTTAGAACTTAAATTGGTAACCCCACTTGGCAAATGTTAAGTATGTAACTGGAATTTCAATATCTGTGTAATTGTTTTGTCTTTCCCAAACTCGTTTTCTAAATTAGTTTATCCTTGCAAAATGGAATATTTAATATTTCTGAAGTCTTCCAAAGATGTTGCTGAAAATTTAAAGTTGAAATTTTCTACAATCCCTTAGTTGTAACACATTTTCTTCATGATCATTATAAAATAAAGGCATAAATGATCCAAACTATCTGAGCAGAATAATGTTTCCCATGGTACACACAGGGACTAGAATTTAGGATTGTGCCACCTGGCACATGGTAGGCACAAAAAATGTAAAGTATCCTAGACTTTCTAACACCCAAATGAGCATAGCAATGTCTCATGAAATAAGTTCAGGCTCCTGGTTTCGTAGATCTAAGGGAGGAAGGGATACTGTTTGCTGGCTGACTTGGCACATACCTATATGCACAAAGTAGGGAATGGGCCTGCCTCAGGAGGGATTAGGGTGGGGAAGTTTTGTTCTCTTCTTTCAGCGGCAAGCTAGTTGACCATCCCATCCTCGATAAATAGAGTTCAAAAATGGAAGCAATCTGAGTTTTCATAAGTAACAGAGGGTTTTTTTTCCCATCAGGATTTAAGGGTATGCAAAGGGAAATAAGCAACGATTTTCTGGCCATTTAAAGAAGCCAAGGGAACTGCTTAAGATTGGAATCATAAATTTGGAGCCAAAAGATGGTGGTTCAAGGCAGAGGAACACTGTAGGCAGGATAGGAGGGTGAGGGTGAGGGTGGGGGTGGGGGAGAGGTGTACAACAGATGTGAAAACTGTAAGAAGTGGCAGTATTTACAACACTGGGGGTGAAGGGGATCTGTTTCCTTAGACAACTTGCAGATTTAATGTTTATGACATTTTTGTCTGTGAATTAACTCTCTTGGTAGCTTTGAGCTAAAGAGGCATTTTCTAGGAGCTGGCATCTGCCTGAAGAAAGTGAAGCATAAGCTAGACTCCTTCTCCCATAAAAATAACCCAGACCTTTGGTGCCAGAAGATTGGCAAAGCCATGGGTTACACTGGTAAGTGCTTTCAGCCCTTGAGTCTAAATATCAGTTCTTTTCTCAAGACGGATGCACTATTTCTAAGTCATTTGCCCAGCTTTACTATTTGACCCAAATCAATCTTGTGGCTTTGGGGGGATCTCAGCCATTCTCTTCATGTATATAACAGGCATACTGGCTCATCTTGAAGAGATTTAGACTGGATGAATAATTACCTTGAACAAAACAGAAGCAATGACTCATCATTCTAAAAATCCATACTGCTTGGCATTTACAGCACTCCTACTCTGTATCATAGGAGATGAAAAAAGAATTTGCTGTTGGTGCCCTCTGAAGAATGAATCTTCTTCCCATCCCTGGAAGAGGAAGTATATTATCAATGGAGTAGGTCATTTTGGACAAAACCTCCACTCCTTTCAAGGACACTGGGAGCAGGAAGTACACATCACTACAGGCTTGAGGTCTTGGACTCACAAGAATCCACCTTTGGGTACAATGCTAGGGACCAGGAACGGCTCTGGTAGCAGTGCCTTCCACTCCTTACAACTGGCCTGTCCTCAGGCTCTTCTTGGCAACCAGAGAGATTAGCAGAATTAAAAAAGAAAGAGGAAAGGCAAAGAGCTTAGAATTTGGGTCTTAAAGGGATCCCCTGGGACACATCGCCCCAACTGGGAGGGTCACAAGGGCTTCCCCATACCTCAGTTGTGGTGGACAAAGGTCAGTGGGGAAGAGGAAAAGAGATGGACTTCAAATGGCATTTGTGGCAGGAGTTGACTAGCTGTTCAACCAACCCTTTTCTTTTCATCCTGGCCCCTTACTAGACTACATTTCCCAGCCTCTACTGCAGTGGGGTCATGCCACACAACTGAGTTCTGGCCAATGCAATACACTATATGGGTAGATAAGTCACATATGCCACTTCCAGGCCTGGGCCTTTTGCAACCTCCTGTAAGCAATTTCTGTTACTCTCTTTTTATCGCCTTCTATCTCACCCCTCCCCACCATCTGCTGATTTAAATGGTGCTCAGCGTAGTCTTGAAGTCAAATTTTGAAGATTTTTAGAGCCTTTTCTGCCTCAGGTCCTGAATGACTGTAAGAACAGAGGCCCCCAGCTCCAACTTCCTGTACCAACTATACCTTTTATGATTAAGAAATAAACTTCTATTTTTAAAAAACCACCAAGATCATGGGGCTTATATATTGTAACAATTAGCTTTACCTTAACTAGTGCAGAATTCAAAATCATAGACAAACCACTTTTGTATGGCTTTGAAATTACTATTTGTATCTTCTTGAAGAGCTTCTTAGATTTTTTTTCTCCGTGATGACATTGTTTTAAAGACTTATGTCTCCCCAGGAAGAAGGGATTTCAGACACAGGCTAGGCCTAGAGCCTAAACACCTGAAGAATGGGCTGAGTTCCTTTGAGCACAGAAACATGACAGAAAGAAAGAAAACAAAGGTAACCTCATTTCTCCTGATTACAGATATGTGGGAAGAAAGGGTGGTACCCTCTTAAAATTTTTAAAAAGATTATTCCCAATTGAAGCAGCCTATGTTTAGGAAGTTCGAAAAACATATATTTTTAAAAGGTCTTTTAAAAGGTACATACTTAGAAACATGATCTTGACTGATATTCTCCAAAATTAGGCTGATATTTAGCATTGAGGTTTTGTACTGAATTCACAGAGAGTTTTTGGTAGATAGTATGTTTATCCATTTCATGCCATCAATTACAGCTTGGTTCTGCAGCACTGAATTGTCAAATTCAGGCTCACTTGCCCATCCTGCTTCAGGGCTCCAGCATGGTGAATCCAGCTTGTGAGAACTGCATCAGCAGCTTCCCAAAGCCTCTGTAGCCCCTTTGGAACTTCTCTAGGCCACCAGGATTGGTCTATCCATCCTCATCAGTCTTCTTGGTTTCTTGACTGCATTTTAATTTCTCAGTTCCCACTTTTTGCCTAGCCCTCTTGGGTCAGTTATTTTATACTTTACTGTCCTCTGACATGATCCTAAAATAATGCTCCATTGTCAACTAATGTTCAGTTATCAAAGCCAGAACGTGGACTGGCCAGTGGGGATATTTCCATGTGGTCACAGCAGGGCCTGTGGCAGTAATTCGGGTTACTGTAAGATTCAAGAACATGGTCAGGTAGTGCTACCTGAGGCACATTTCAGTGCACAGGACACTTGTCATTTATAGATATGCCCAAGTCTCAATTTTAGCCACTAACTTTACCCAACAGCTATACCGAGCCTCTAACAATGCTATTACAGAGGAGCAGAACCACACTTTGAATTTCCTGTGTTAAGTCTTTCAATGCATTATTGTAGCAGATGCTACTGCTGGCCTGCCCATATCTCCTTGGCATTGCTGCTATTTACTGTGAACACCTGTGACTCTCTGCCTAAGGGCAGGTTTTATGGTTGCAAGGCATACTCAATCTGAAGTGCTGAAGAGTTAATGTTCCCAAAGTAGCCCTCAACCAACAACTAGTGGGGAATTGGTAGGGAAGCCCCCTAGCTTCCCTAACCCTCAGGTGGACTAACTCTGAAGCATATTTTACATGATCTCCTAGAGTTTCCCAGTAGGATTGAGCTCCAGTTGCCTACAGTGGCAACTGTCTTATTAACACACCATTAATTGGCTTTCTTCCCTTCTTTCTCTCACCTCCCCACTCTCTCAGTGATGCTTCCTGGGATCACCTTCCAAATAAATCACTTACACCCAAATCCTTGTGTCAGGGTCCTCTTAAAGAAATACCCAAGCTAAGAAATCTATTCTTTTCTAATTATAAAATGAAGCAGAGAAATTACCCCCAAAAAAGTTAGCAAAAGAAGGAAGAAGCAATGATACAGGTCTATATATTCCATGGAACAAACAATGGGGCTCCATGATAGAGATTATTTATTATTCTACACTTGTGCTGTCTGATATGGTGGCCATTGAGCACTTGAAATGTGGCTAGAGCAAGTGAGGAAGTGAATTTTAAATTTTATTTAATTTGAATTAGCTTGAATTTAAATAGCCACACATGGCTAGTGGCTACTGGATTGTCCAGTACAGATTATGGAAGACTTTCATCATTGCAGAAAGTTCTATTGGGAAGCAATGGTGTGAAGCAAGGGTAGGAAACATTTTTCTCTAAAGAGCCAGATAGTATTAAAGATGTTGTTGGTTATATGATCTCTGATACAATTACTCAGCTCTGCTCTTACAGTGTAAAAGTAGCCACAGACAACATGTAAACGAAGAAGCATAGCTGTGTCCCAGTAAAACTTTATGGCCATTGAAATTTGAATTTCATGTAATTTTCATATGTTACGATATATATTATTATTCCTTTGATTTTTTTCCCCAACCATTTGAAGAGTAAAACCATCCTTAGTTAATGACACCTGGCAAAGGGGTTTAGGGCCATTGTTTTCTGGCTATTTATTGAGAGAGAGAGAGAGAGAGAGAGCATGCAAGGCAGGGTTGAGGCGGGGGGGGGGGAGAGAGAGAGAGGGAGAGAGAGAGAGAGAGAGAGGGAGAGAGAGAGAGAGAGAGAGAGAGAGAGAGAGAGAGAGAGAGAGAGAGAATCCCAAGTAGGCTCTGTGCTCTCAGCATGGACTCCTACGCTAGGCTCAATCTCACAACTGTGAGATCATAACCTGAGCTGAAATCAAGAGTCAGATGTTTAACCGCCTGAGCCACCCAGGGACCCCTATTTTCAGGCCTTTGTTGTAGATAATAGGATTATTAGTCATTACTGAAGGAATTATTATTATGATGCCCCAACAATAAAATGCAGGTGTGACATCATTGACCAAAGCATCAAATGAGGTGATCACTCTAAATTAAATCTGCCTTTGAAGACAAAGCTTAGTTCAGAGTGTGGATTACTGTCAACTGAAGTCAGCAAAGAGAAATTGTTTTCAAGTGTTTATAAGTTTCCTTCCATGGTGGTCACAGAATCATTCAGGCTGCTTTTGAAAAAATCATGGAAGCCCAGGGTGTTCCTGCATCACTCCCCCGTCCGATTTTGCTCCTCACAACAGCACTCTCCTCACATAGAGGAATGCAGTGGTGTTCTCCAACCTCTTCGTTCCCATTCATTTGTCCTATCTGCTACATTTCTTTCTCTACCTCCTGCCCTTGCCACAAAGATCAATACGTAGGCCTGGCAAAGATTCACTCAAAGCTTTCAAATGACTCCCAGCACAAAAAAAGGTTACTTTTCAAAAACACAGTGTTCTCAGAATATGAGGCCATCAAAATAGCTAATTTAATCTTGAGACACCCAGGACTTAAAGGAGTGTTATCTCTATGCCACAGACAACTCTTTATTTTTGAGACCTGTTTCAGAGCCAGCTCAAAGCAAGCTGGGGATGCAATGGGAGTGGGGCCGGGAGTGTTTCCAGCTGGACAATTTAACACAACAGTTCTTCACTGTAACTCAGCAGAGAATTGGCCACATCAAGCTAAAGGATCAAAAATGAGGTACCTGGCAGGGATCAATAAAGCAGTAGGGAAGAACCGTTTCTGGAAAAGACTGAGCTATCTGCTCAGTCAGCTCTCAAGAGCTCCCAGAAGAAATGATGGGCACTGACATTTTGTCAGCTCTGCCAACAGAGTCCAGAAACCCAGCTGGTGCCTCTGATGCTAGCTCTTGCTGCAGAGTCAAAGGTCTTGAGGCAAGGAGATGCAGGCTTTTTGTTTCCTTTTTTAAAACTGATGCATGGTGTTTCAGGAAAAAAAATACAGTGTAAAGGTAATATTCTCTTTGGCTGGGGTTTAAAACAGCCACTGAAAGCTCTTTGTAATCAATAATATAGATCTCATTATGGGGCCCGCATTAAAGAGGTAGGAGCTATGTTAACTTTACAACTTCCTTGTGGGAAGAACAAGCAGACATTGGCCACGTGTGCTTTTGTCTCACTCATACTGAATGCACACACTACGGCAGCACAAGTGTGGAGACAAATGTGGAGCACCTGTAGAGTACTTGACCCATCATGATGCAGCCACTCACCTCTCACAACTGTGCTAGGTTTCTGTAAGAGGTGGGGAAATGGAGCCTCAGAGAGGCCAATTTGGCTAAGTCTCTCGATGAATGGAAGGTAATGGCAGGTTGCAATCCAAGTTTCACTCCCGACTCCAGGCCAGCCCTAGCCTGCTCTTCCATGCCTGGGCAAAGATTCTACTATGGGCAGTGGTGCAGAATGTGCCTAACTTTGGTGCAGGTGCTGGTGAAGGCCAATGGGTAGACCTAGAGAGACTGGCCTGGGTGCTCCTCAGCTCAACCCTCAAAATGTTAACGGAGAATCCCTAAACAAATGATGTTGTTTTCACTGACATTCTAACCAAGGCCAGATACCCAGAGTGACTGCTCTGTGAGCTGCAGCCAGTGAGTTTACCTGATACATGTGCAAAGGAGATCCCCTATCCCCAGACTGGCTGCAGGCTCCCCCACCCCCCACCCCTGCCGTGGTCTCTTATAAATCCTGTTTAGGCCTTCTTTGACTCAGTCCACCAACAGATTCCCTCACACTCAGGAAATAATCTGCATGCAAAAGAATTAAATATCTCTGAGTTTTTCTTCAACATAGGTAAACCATGTCACGGACAGTGAGATTGTAACTCTAGAAGTAAGCAGTGTCTAAAATTTTTTACAGTGAACATATGTATTTAAAATTTTTTTAAATTTTTATTTATTCTGGAGAGAGAGAGAGACAGAGAGAGAGAGAATGAAAGCAGGGGAGAGGGGCAGAGAGAGAGGGAGACTCAGAATCTGAAGCAGGCTCCAGCCTCTGAGCGGTCAGCACAGAGCCCAATGCAGGGCTCAAACTCACGAACCCCAAGATCATCACCTGAGCCTCAAGATCATGATCTGAGCCGAAGTCGGACGCTTAACTCACTTGTTACTTTGAGATAACTGCAGATTCACACGCATTGTAAGAAATAATATAGAATTCCCGTGTGCCCTTTACCTAATTTCCCTGATGGTGCATCTTGCAAAACTATAGTACAATTGTATTTACTTCTTAAAAGGTTTTTTTTTTCCTTTTTTCACATTGTGGTGATTTGATATACCTGTATACTCCAGAAGGCTTCCTTCCATCTAGTTAATTAACACATCCATCACCTCACATCTTTTTTCTTTCTTGGTGAGAACATTTAAATTCTACTGTCTTAATTAACTTCAATTATACAATACAGTGTTATCGATGACAGTTACCATATTTCACATTAGATTCTCAGAACTTATTTATGTTATAGCTGAAAGTTTGTATCCTTTTACCAAACTCTCCCTATTTCCCTTATCCCCCAGCCCCTGGAAACCACTTTTCTATCCTGTTCCTAGGAATTTGACACTTTTTAGATTCCACATGTAAGTGATACCATGCAGTATTTATTTGTGTCTCTCTGCCTGACTTCACTTAGCATAATGCCCTCTAGGTCCATCCATGTTGTAAATGGCAGGATTTCCTTCTTTCTATATTAACTGTCATAAAAAATGAAAAATTATTTCATTGCCAGGGTAGGAAAGAGACAAGGGGGCACCTGAGGGTGAAGGCAAAGTCGTGAGAATGGGGCTGCTTCTTACTGGGAAAGGTGAGAGAGCTGGGCGACTGGAGGTGAAGCCAGGAAGAAACCAGGGGGGAGAGAAGATGGAGTCCTTGGGCTGCTCGCTGTGCTCTGCCCCACAGCGTCCTGCCTCTGTGCGTTGTGCACATGCTCTGCTCCAGTGGCAGAGAAGAGAGGCATATTTTATTTCCCTCTTTAAATCTCTCTGAAGAGAGATTTCCTGGTTGGGGCCCTGTAAATGGATCCCCCACTGGACAGAAACATGAATAGGATCATACTTCTGGTATGCTACCTTCACCATCTCTTTTCTGTCCTTCCCTCCACATTTTAGCTCATGGCCAAGTCCCTGTAGCTACATCAAGCACAAATGGGTGACACATGGCAGACCAGCTTTATGCCACTGAGCTGTTCATTACCCCCCAGTTATCTTCTAAACTGTATCTCAAAAAGGAAGGAAGGAAGGAAGGAAGGAAGAGAAAAAGGCCTACTCTCTGTAATTTTCTTTTCTTCTTCATCTTCACACAGTTTCATTAACTTCCTTTATCATGTGATAAAAGAGGAACCAAGAATAATGCAGGAGCAATTTCTATTTTAATTTTCAAAGACATGCTTCTGTGTATCATTTGCTCATCTTTAGTCATAAAGCAAGAAAACATTTTAAAAGACCATAACGAATAACTTCACTTTCAGATGCTACTTTAAGTACTACTAATCTCTGATAGCATTTTCTTGTTTATAAGGCATGTAAATATCCTCTCTTGGTATATAAATATGCTGAATAAATATTTTCTCTCATGGGGTGGGGAGGGAGGCCAGACTGGATAGGAGTCACTCAAGAAGCTTTATTCTGATCTATTTTTGAGGATTTATTCTACATATTCTACATTCATTTTAATGTGACAATTCCCCTGTGGTTGAAAATAGGATAGGCTTATTCTTTCTAGAATTGAAGGACACTAAAATAAATTTAACTTAAATATATCCACCTGAAAAAAAATGCACCAAGATATCCAGGGATAGCACCATAAGAATGAGATTTTGAGGGGTGCCCGGTGGCTCAGTCAGTTGGGTGGCCAACTTTGGCTCAGGTCATGATCTCGAGGTTCACAAGTTTTAGCCCCTCATTGGGCTCTGTGCTAACAGCTCAGAGCCTGGAGCCTGCTTCAGATTCTGTGTCTTCTTCTCTCTCTGCCCCTCCCCCACTCATGCTCTGTCAGTCTTTCTCTCAAAAAAAAAAAAGTATTGAAAAAAATTTTAAAATGAGATTTTGAAGCAAATCATACTACATACCTTTTTCTACTAAAATCCGATACAGATGAAATAATAGAAGACATCAGGGTATTCCACCCAGGCTCTGGAAACACCACCCTTGCTCAATAATTAGTAGTACAAGAACCCACCTCTCTTTCTTCACCACTCATCCCATTTTGCCTTTCCTCAGTTCAGGCACACAGTCACCTATAGCACTGGGGTGGTGGGAGGCACAATTTAATTTGGGGTTGAGGAGGTAGAGAGAGGGAAAGCACAAGACCCAGAGCAACTATCTTAATTTACAGTAGCCTATGAACAACTCTGATGTGAATTCCCAAATTAATGCTTTGAATCCACTCTTCTAAACCATGACCCGGAGCTTGTAGACAAACTGAGGGAAAATAAGGAGAAAATAGTTTTATCAGTTAGGACTACATTGGACTGCATATAACAGTAACTTTTTATAATGTAAGAAAAATAATAGCTAGAGATAGCAGTGCAAGATGCCACCAGTGACACAGTTTTCTTTTATCTTTCCTTTCTGCCACTCTTCGTCTATAGCTGTCATCTTGAAGGTTGCAAGATGGCTGCTCCACCTGCAGATGTCATGCCCACATGGCAGGGAGGAAGAAGGTGAGGGTGAAGGGAAAGACAATGAGTTTGCCCCTCTCTATCAGGGGCGCAATAGCTCTTGGGGAAGCCTCACTCAGTTGACATATGTTTACATTTCGTTGGACAAAACTGGGTCACATGTACACTAGCTGTAAAGGAGACTACGAAGGTATTTTTAATGGGACACACTATAATCCTGAACAATAACAGGTTCCCATCAGTATAAAAGCACAGAGAATGGAAAGACAGCCATAAGTATCTGGCAAAAAAAGTTAAGACAGTATCTGTCCTATGTCCACAAATTTAAAGGGTCAAAAGAGAGACCTTGGACTCATTGTCTACAACTTTGGGGAGACATACAAAGCAGTATAATGCACAGTGTCTGTAACTAAGGCTTTAGACTATGGAACATGTGTATCTGAATCTTAGCTTGGCTTGTTATCAACTGTGACCTTGAATAGATCATTTGGTTTCTGTTTTCTCCCCAGTACATTTCTCATGCCTACAGGAGAGAGCTATTAAGGATAAAATGAAATCATATTTTCACAATGCCTTTCCTCCATTCCCCTACATTACAAATCCCAGCATACAGACCCCAGCAGGCACACTATCAGGATTTCAAAGTGGAAAGCAAAATGATCAGCAGCCCATAAACAAGAGAAGCTTTAGATAAAGCAAAACAATTATCCTCTGAGTTTACATTCTCATGTCATGTGAAGTCAATTAAATAATGAGACATAATGAAATGGCAACAGCATATACCCCCCAATGTCTGGTCTCTATGTGTTTTGATGCATACAGAAAATGCCTACCCAAAGATGTTAAATGGCCAAATGGCCTCAGATACTATGAAGTCCAGAACTTCCCACCAAATAACATATACTTTAGTTTCTAGCTAAACTGTGTCTAACAGATATTGTAATATAATATAGTGCCTAAGGGAACAAATAATCCTCATCAGCTTCTATGCAATTTTTGAGAATGACAGTGAATGAATTGACAGAAGAACCCTGTCTAGGGAAATCACAAAATTACTATGAGCTTTTAAATGGCCCCAGTGGCTCTGATCCTCAGTAACATGTTCTGTACTCAAATACACATGATACCTTACTTAGAGTGCTTAGTTAGATATTTGACCATTTCTAATTTCCATATATTTTTACATTTCTATTAAAGTAATCTTATTCTATATCATAGTTCAGGAGATAAGCTTCTTTGATGGTATTGTTAAGTGATTAAAACAGATTTATAATTTTGAATAGTCTTGACAGAGTTTCCCATGGCTAGAGAATTGCATCCCTGGGCTGTGACCTCCGTAATCCCTCCACAATTAGGAACAATTATGCCAGAGCAGCTATTTGTGCTCATCCACAAGCTACACACTGTTAAGCTGTTCTAATGGAAGTGTCCCGTAGTGTGTGTTCTGTGTGTCTGTCACGCCAATAAATTATACAGTGTTTAAGCATTGGTCATTTTGAATGCATCAAGGGCAGGATCCAAAAACTGCATCAAGAAGCTAAGACTGAAGAAAGTAGGGATGTTTGAACTAGGTAAGCAGACACCAAAGGGAAGTATAATCACTGTCTTCAGATGGTTAAATGACTCTCAGACTCAAAAGAATAAGGTTTTATTCTATATAGCTTCAAAGGTCAGAGGTAAGACCAATGAATACAAGTTACCCAGGGAGGACATTCAGTTCAGAGTAAGAAAAAACTGTTCCAACAAGGAAATGAGCAGCCTCATAAGAACTGAGTTCCTGCGTCTTAAATGTCCATTTAGAGGCATGGCAATCATCTGTCAGGGAAATTGCATTAGGTGGGAGGATAGAATAGATTAATCCAAACATCTCTTACAGCCCTGAGTTGATTCTAACACTCACAGTGCTTGGTGACTCTGACTTTCCAAATTCAGGAAGAAAGCATCTCTAAATCTGAGATAGAAGCCATAATGATATTCCTTTGTTTTTAGTACATTTTAAACTTTGAGGATTACTGTCAGGGTTATTGTATTCTAGTAGCACAAATAATCTCTCTTACGGAAGTACCCAGAGCCCTTCAAGAAGAGCTACTCTCTTTTGATGAGTTTTTGGTAAGTACTCCTCTTTATCATGTGATCCATAGACATCAAGGCCAAAGTCACAGTTCCAAAGGTGTGCGTACCAAAAAACCAACGAATTTCTTCCATCCATTGCTCACTTTTCCATGCCCACTTTTTTCTGTCTCCTACTCTGTGCTCTGAAAAGGGAGGGCAGGGAGCACTTGGTCTACCAGGGCTCCCAAATCTTACCCCCTGGCCTATAGCTCCCTGTCACAGATGTATGGCATTCCCTTCTGATCTAGAACTTGATCTACAATGGGCCAGGAAGGACTGGATAAAATGGACACTAGAGGCTGTCAGCTCAGGATCCAGACTATGGTCCTACTCTCCCTTCTTCTCCAGGGTCAAAATGTTTTTGCAGAAACAGAAAGGATACATATTATCAGTAACATTAACATAGAATGCCAAGCACAATATGTCTTATATGTGTATTTATTGCAGTGAGTATATGGAATCAGCACAATATAAAAGGCATAAGTAACCTTGTCTCCTGCCACCAAAGAAGTGAAGGAGGCTAAAAATCCTTTAGTGGTCTGAGACAGATCAATACTGAACTCTCAGGCAGGAAATTGTGGTGCTCTCACACAGAAAGCTCCTCAGACATTGCCCGCACCAGACTTGGAGCCAGACATCCTGACACAGGCTAACGTAATGGCTCATAAGTGGCAAATGGCTCCTTAAATTGCAGCCTAAATTCTCCCACGATATTGCCAACTCAGAAGCCCCTTTGCATAGGAAGCCCAAGATGAAAGAACACTCATTATTTCCAAACAAGTTTTAAATTTCCTGATTTGGGTGAATTACATTCCAGAGAACTAAGAGCATGCAAATGAAGTGACAGAATCATTGTTTATTTCTTGGGGGAATTTGCAACATAAAAAGTCACAGAAAACTGAGACAGGAAGGTAGAATTTCCATGTTCAAAGGATGGAAGAGGATAGCTTTCACACAGTATGGTTGGGTGAACTTGTTATTGATTTTCAGAACCATTCTAGAACACATTATTAAAAGGGTAATTTGCATGTACTGAGAAAATGATGTAGCAGTCTCTAGGACCCAGCAGAAGTTCATGAAGAAGTCAAATGAGACTAATTCAATTCTTTCTTTAATCAAGTCATTATGATAAACCAGGGAATGCAATAAGCAATATATATGTATTTTAAAACCCATCTTTATGGAGGTGTAATTTACATAAAATAAACTGCACCCATTTAAAGTATATAGTCTGTTAAATTCCACACATAAGTGAGATCATATGGTACTTGTCTTTCTCTGACTGACTTATTTCACAAGCATTATACTCTCTAGCTCCATACATGTCATTGCAAATAGCAAGATTTCATTCATTTTTATGGCTGAATGATATTCCAGTGTGTGTGTGTGTGTGTGTGTGTGTGTGTGTGTGTACACCACATCTTCTTTATCCATTCATCAACTGATAGACATTTGGGCTGCTTCCACATCTTGGATATTGTAAATAATGCTGCTATAAACATAAGGGTGCGTGACAAAAAAAGGGAAAAAATAAGAGAAAAAGAGAGACAGGGAGGGAGAGAGAGACAGAGAGAGACAGAGAAAGAGAGAAAGAGAGAGAGAGAGAGAGAGAGAGAGAGAGAGAGAGAGAGAGAGAGAGACCAAGAAACAGACTCTTAACTATAGAGAACAAACTGATGGTTACCAGAGAGGAGAGGGGTGGCGGATGAGTGAAATAGGTGATGGGGATTGAGGAGTGCACTCATTGTGATGAGCACCGGGTGATGTATGGAAGTGCTGAATCCCTATATTATACACCTGAAACTAATATAACACTGTATGTTAACTGGAATTAAAATTAAACCTTCTAAATAAAAAAAATAATAAAGTATGTAGTCTGATGAGTACAAATGTGTACACCCATGTAGCTGTCACCATGATCAAGATACAGAACATCCTATCACCCCAAAGCTTCCTTTGTGTCTCTTTGCAGTCAAACCTCCTCCAACTTTTGGTCCCAGGCAAGCATTAATCTGCTTTTTGTCACTAAAAATTGGTTTAATTTTTCTGGAATTACATAAAACATAATTACACGGTACGTAAATTTTGTGTCAGGCTTCCACCATTCACCCTATTGTTTTTGAAATTTATCCATGATTTTGGATGTTACTTTCAAATCCTGGTCCATTGTGTAGATATGCCACACTTTGTTTATCTATTCACCTGTTGATGGACATTTAGGACTGTTTTCCATTTTGAGGTATTATGAATAAAGCCACCAAGAACATTCATATGTAAGTTTTGCGTGGATGTATGTTTTAGTTTCTCTTAGTAAGCAATGATCTCAATGCCAAAGACATTTTAACAGGTCTTATATGCAACAGTGAACAAGACAGAGATATGTGAGCCAAGTTCAAGAAAAAAAATATATACACACACATATGTATATACACACATATATATGTATGTACACACACGTATATATATATGTATATACACATATGCATATATTTATGGCAACTTTGTGAGTGATTATACCTAGGGAGTGCTAATTAATGGATCAATGCCAACATGGTAACAAGTTTCTGCTATGGCACAGGGCTCTATCCTCAGTATTCTTGTAGCCAGTATTCTTATCATGACTTACAGGCCCAGTATCATAAAATTTATACATTATGTGAAGCTAGAAGGATTAGCTCATCAACAGCATATTCAGGATCCAGAAAAATCTTATGATTAGTAAGTAATGCTTTTAAACAACTGAAACTAAATTTGACAGGGATAAATGGTAAGTATTGTGTATGATTATCAAGAAACAATTGTCTAAGTTCAGAATGAAGGAAACATGACTTAGCATATGTGTAAAAAATATTCAAGATTTCAGTGGATAATAGCTTCAATGTCAGTTGACAGTCATACTACCAAAGAAACCAAGCTGATTTAGAACTGCATTAATAAATTTAATGTCTTAATGAAAAAAATCATATTTTTTCTCTACCCTGTTTTTCTCAGAGCACATGTAGAGTATTAGATGGAATTCTGAAAAAAACACAAATTGAAGAACATACAGAGGAAAGGGGCCATGATGGTGGTTATTCAGGTCTTTGTTGTATGAAGACAGGTTGAAAGAACTGGAGATTTTGTCTGGGTATAAAAGACTTATGGTTGGGGGGGGTATGGATATAGCAGTCTTCAAAAATCTGAAAGACTATCCCATGTAAAAGGAATCAGACTCATATAATAGCTCTGAGGGCAAGAATCATGATTTAGGAGAAGCTACTAGAAGACATAAGAAAGAGCACTCCAGCTATTAAACTGGCCCAAAGATAAATGTGTATCTCAAAGATAAATGAATTATCGGTCAATGGAGGTATTCGGATATGGATTCAATGACCTGGTATATTATCTCAGCTGTATAATGGAATAATGATACTAGCATAAGTGGACTGAGAATAATGTGAGTGAATATACCTCTGTTAAAATAGTTGTCACATTTATTAGACTTATTGATTGACATGTTGGTATCAATTAGCTAAAGAATACCCCAAAACAAGGACTACATCCAATTCATCTTTTTATCTGCAGCATCAACTATTGGATCTATCTCATGAAAAATCATTCAATAAATGTTTTGTCAAATGGGTAAATGAATGGGTAGAGGTAACAGATATAGGAATACTTTAGAAATGAAGAAAGCACATCAATATTGTACTATTAATTACTAATATTAATAATTAATTTATTGCTAAGTTGCCTGTCAACTCATTTTTCTTTACATTCATAGTTATAACAAAAATTTATCCTTGACCTATGGCTTTACTGGTAAGTTCTTTCTATCTAGCAAGAAACATAATTTTTTTTTAATATATGAAATTTATTGACAAATTGGTTTCCATACAACACCCAGTGCTCATCCCAACAGGTGCCCTCCTCAATACCCATCACCCGCCCTCCCCTCCCTCCCACCCCCCATCAATCCGCAGTTTGTTCTCAGTTTTTAACAGTCTCTTATGCTTTGGCTCTCTCCCACTCTAACCTCTTTTTTTTTCCTTCCCCTCCCCCATGGGTTTCTGTTAAGTTTCTCAGGATCCACATAAGAGTAAAAGCATATGGTATCTGTCTTTCTCTGTATGGCTTATTTCACTTAGCACAACACACTGCAGTTCCATCCACGTTGCTACAAAGGGCCATATTTCATTCCTTCTCATTGCCACGTAGTACTCCATTGTGTATATAAACTACAATTTCTTTATCCATTCATCAGTTGATGGACATTTAGGCTCTTTCCATCATTTGGCTATTGTTGACAGTGCTGCTATAAACATTGGGGTACAGTGGCCCTATGCATCAGTACTCCTGTACCCCTTGGGTAAATTCTTAGCAGTGTTATTGCTGGGTCATAGGGTAGGTCTATTTTTAATTTTTTGAGGAATCTCCACGCTGTTTTCCAGAGCGGCTGCACCAGTTTGCATTCCCACCAACAGTGCAAGAGGGTTCCCGTTTCTCCACATCCTCTCCAGCATCCATAGTGTTCATTTTAGCCACTCTGACTGGCATGAGGTAATATGTGAGTGTGGTTTTGATTTGTATTTCCCTGATGAGGAGCGATATTGAGCATCTTTTCGTGTGCCTGTTGGCCATCTGGATGTCTTCTTTAGAGAAGTGTCTATTCATGTTTTCTGCCCATTTCTTCACTGGGTTGTTTTTCGGGTGTGGAGTTTGGTGAGCTCTTTATAGATTTTGGATACTAGCCCTTTGTCCGATATGTCATTTGCAAATATCTTTTCCCATTCCGTAGGTTGCCTTTTAGTTTTGTTGGTTGTTTCCTTTGCTGTGCAGAGGCTTTTTCTCTTCATGAGGTCCCAATAGTTCATTTTTGCTTTTAATTCCCTTGCCTTTGGGGATGTGTCAAGTAAGAAATTGCTGCGGCTGAGGTCAGAGAGGTATTTCCCTGTTTTCTCCTCTAGGGTTTTGATGGTTTCCTGTCTCACATTCAGGTCCTTTATCCATTTTGAGTTTATTTTTGTGAATGGTGTGAGAAAGTGGTCTAGTTTCAACGTTCTGCATGTTGATGTCCAGTTCTCCCAGCACCATTTGTTAAAGAGACTGTCTTTTTTCCATTGGATGTTCTTTCCTGCTTTGTCAAAGATTAGTTGGCCATACTTTTGTGGGTCTAGTTCTGGGGTTTCTATTCTATTCCATTGGTCTATGTGTCTGTTGTTGTGCCAATACCATGCTGTCTTGATGATTGCAGCTTTGTAGTAGAGGCTAAAGTCTGGGATTATGATGCCTCCCGCTTTGGTCTTCTTCTTCAAAATTACTTTGGCTATTCAGGGCCTTTTGTGGTTCCATATGAATTTTGGGATTGCTTGTTCTAGCTTTGAGAAGAATGCTGGTGCAATTTGATTGGGATTGCATTGAATGTGTAGATAGCTTTGGGTAGTACTGACATTTTGACAATATTTATTCTTCCAATCCATGAACACGGAATTTTTTTCCATTTCCTTATATCTTCTTCAATTTCCTTCATAAGCTTTCTATAGTTTTCAGCATACAGATCTTTTACATCTTTGGTTAGGTTTATTCCTAGGTATTTTATGCTTCTTGGTGAAATTGTGAATGAGATCAGTTTCTTTATTTGTCTTTCTGTTGCTTCATTATTAGTGTTTAAGAATGCAACTGATTTCTGTACATTGGTTTTGTATCCTGCAACTTTGCTGAATTCATGTATATCGGATTTTCGATGTATAATATCATGTCATCTGCAAAAAGTGAAAGCTTGACTTCATCTTTGCCAATTTTGGTGCCTTTGATTTCCTTTGGTTGTTGGATTGCTGATGCTAGAACTTCCAACAGTATGTTAAACAACAGCAGTGAGAGTGGACATCCCTGTCGTGTTCCTGTTCTCAGGGAGAAAGCTCTCAGTTTTTCCCCATTGAGGATGATATTAGCTGTGGGCTTTTCATAAATGGCTTTGAGGATGTTTAAGTATGTTCCTTCTATCCCAACTTTTCCGACGGTTTTTATTAAGAAAGGATGCTGAATTTTGTGAAATGCTTTTTCTGCATCGATTGACAGAATCATATGGTTCTTATCTTTTCTTTTATTAATGTGATGTATCACATTGATTGATTTGCGAATGTTTAACTAGCCCTGCAGCCCAGGATGAATCCCACTTGATCATGGTGAATAATTCTTTTTATATGCTGTTTAATTTGATTTGCTAGTATCTTATTGAGAATTTTTGCATCCATATTCATCAGGGATATTGGCCTGTAGTTCTTTTTTTTTTGCTGGGTCTCTGTCTGGTTTAGGAATCAAAGTAATGCTGGCTTCATAGAATGAGTCTGGAAGTTTTCCTTCCCTTTCTATTTTTTGGAATAGATTGAGAAGGATAGGTATTATCTCTGCTTTAAACGTCTGGTAGAACTCCCCTGGGAAGCCATCTGGTCCTGGACTCTTATTTGTTGGGAGATTTTTGATGACTGATTCAGTTTCTTCGCTGGTTATGGGTCTGTTCAAGCTTTCTATTTCCTCCTGATTGAGTTTTGGAAGTGTGTGGGTGTTCAGGAATTTGTCCATTTCTTCAGGGTTGTCCAGTTTGTTGGCATATAATTTTTCATAGTATTCCCTGATAATTGCTTGTATTTCTGAGGGATTGGTTGTAATAATTCCATTTTCATTCATGATTTTCTCTATTTGGGTCATCTCCCTTTTCTTTTTGAGAAGCCTGGCTAGAGGTTTATCAATTTTGTTTATTTTTTCAAAAAACCAACTCTTGGTTTCGTTGATCTGCTCTACAGTTTTCTTAGATTCTATATTGTTTATTTCTGCTCTGATCTTTATTATTTCCCTTCTTCTGCTGGATTTAGGCTGTCTTTGCTGTTCTGCTTCTATTTCCTTTAGGTGTGCTGTTAGATTTTGTATTTGGGATTTTTCTTGTTTCTGGAGATAGGCCTGGATTGCAATGTATTTTCCTCTCAGGACTGCCTTTGCTGCATCCCAAAGCACTTGGATTGTGGTATTTTCATTTTCATTTGTTACCATATATTTTTTAATTTCTTCTCTAATTGCCTGGTTGACCCATTGATTCTTTAGTAGGGTGTTCTTTAACCTCCATGCTTTTGGAGGTTTTCCAGGCTTTTTCCTGTGGTTGATTTCAAGCTTCATAGCATTGTGGTCTGAAAGTATGCATGGTATGATTTCAATTCTTTTATACTTATGAAGGGCTGTTGTGTGACCCAGTATGTGATCTATCTTGGAGAATGTTCCATGTGCACTACTCGAGAAGAAAGTATATTCTGTTGTTTTGGGATGCAGAGTTCTAAATATATCTGTCAAGTCCATCTGATCCAATGTATCATTCAGGGCCCTTGTTTCTTTATTGACCGTGTGTCTAGATGATCTATCCATTTCTGTAAGTGGGGTGTTAAAGTCCCCTGCAATTACCACATTCTTATCAATAAGGTTGCTTATCTTTGTGAGTAATTGTTTTATATATTTGGGGGCTCCTGTATTCGGCGCATAGACATTTATAATTGTTAGCTCTTCCTGATGGATAGACCCTGTGATTATTATATAATGTCCTTCTTCATCTCTTGTTACAGCCTTTAATTTAAAATCTAGTTTGTCTGATATAAGTATGGCTACTCCAGCTTTCTTTTGACTTCCAGTGGCATGATAAATAGTTCTCCATCCCCTCACTCTCAATCTGAAGGTGTCCTCAGGTCTAAAATGAGTGTCTTGTAGACAGCAAATAGATGGGTCTTGTTTTTTTATCCATTCTGATACCCTATGTCTTTTTGTTGGTGCATTTAGTCCATTTGCATTCAGTGTTATTATAGAAAGATATGGGTTTAGAGTCATTGTGATGTGCATAGGTTTCATGCTTGTAGTGATGTCTCTGGTACTTTGTCTCACAGGATCCCCCCTTAGGATCTCTTGTAGGGCTGGTTTAATGGTGACGAATTCCTTCAGTTTTTGTTTGCTTGGGAAGACCTTTATCTCTCCTTCTATTCTAAATGACAGACTTGCTGGATAGATTCTCGGCTGCATATTTTTTCTGTTCATCACATTGAACATCTACTGCCATTCCTTTCTGGCCTGCCAAGTTTCAGTAGAGTAATTGGTCACGAGTCTTATAGGTCTCCCTTTATGTGTTACAGCACGTTTATCTCTAGCTGCTCTCAGAATTTTCTCTTTATCCTTGTATTTTGCCAGCTTCACTATGATATGTCATGCGGAAGATCGATTCAAGTTACATCTGAAGGGAGTTCTCTCTGCCTCTTGGATTTCAATGACTTTTTCCTTCCCCAGTTCAGGGAAGCTCTCAGCTATGATTTCTTCAAGTATACCTTCAGCACCTTTCCCTCTCTCTTCCTCCTCTGGAATACCAATTATGTGTAGATTATTTCTCTTTAGTGAATCACTTAGTTCTCTAAGTCTCCCCTCATACTCCTGGATTTTTTTATATCTCTTTTTCTCAGCTTCCTCTTTTTCCATAATTTTATCTTACAGTTCACTTATTCTCTCCTCTGCTTCTTCAATCCAAGCTGTGGTTGTCTCCATTTTATTTTGCAGCTCATTTATAGCATTTTTTAGCTCCTCCTGGCTGTTCCTTAGTCCCTTGATCTCTGTAGCAATAGATTCTCTGCTGTCCTGTTCACTGATTTCAAGCCCAGCGATTAATTTTATGACTATTATTCTAAATTCACTTTCTGTTATATTGTTTAAATCCTTTTTGATCAGTTTGTTAGCTGTCGTTATTTCCTGGAGATTCTTTTGAGGGGAATTCTTCCCTTTCATCATTTTGGATAGTCCCTGGAGTGGTACAGAACTGCGGGGCACTTTCCCTGTGCTGTCTTGAATAACTTGCGTTCGTGGGCGGGGCCGCAGTCAGACTTGATGTCTGCCCCCAGCCCACCACTGGGGCCACAGTCAGACTGGTGTGTGCCTTCTCTTCCCCTCTCCTAGGGGCAGGATTCACTGTGGGTGGTGTGGCCCGTCTGGGCTACTTGCACACTGCCAGGCTTGTGGTGCTGGGGATCTGGCATATTAGCTGGGGTGGATCGGCAAGGTGCACAGGGGCGGGAGGGGCAGGCTCAGCTCCCTTTTCCTTGGTGATCTGCTTTGGGAGGGGCCCTGTGGCACCGGGAGGGAGTCAGACCCGCCGCCAGAGGGATGGATCCGCAGAAGCACAGCATTAGGTGTTTGCGCGGTGCAAGCAAGTTCCCTGATGGTAACTGGTTCCCTTTGGCATTTTGGCTGGGGGATGGGCGAAGGAGATGGCGCTGGCAAGTGCCTTTGTTCCCTGCCAAGCTGAGCTCTGTCATTCAGCGCTCAACAACTCTCCCTCCCGTTGTCCTCCAGCCTTCCCGCTCTCTGAGCAGAGCTGTTAACTTATAACCTTCCAGAAATTAAGTCCCACTTGCTGTCAGAACATACTCTGTCCAGCCCCTCTGCTTTTGCAAGCCAGACTTGGGGGCTTTGCTTTGCTGGCGGGCTGACCTTCTGCTCCGGCTGCCTCCCGCCAGTCTGTGTAGCATGCACTGCCTCTCCACCCTTCCTACCCTCTTTTGTGGGCCTCTCATCTACGCTTGGCTCCGGAGAATCCATTCTGCTAGTATTCTGGTGGTTTTCTGGGTTATATAGGCAGGTGTGGGTGGAATCTAAGTGATCAGCAGGACACGGTGAGCCCAGCGTCCTCCTACGCCGCCATCTTCCTCCCAGATTCGAGGAAACATAATTTTTAAACAATGTTTATTCATTTTTGAGGGGGGGTAGGGAGAGAGAGAGAAGGAGACAGAGGATCTGAAGTGGTCTCTGCGCTGACAGCAGGGAGCCTGACGTGGGGCTCAAACTCATAAACTGTGAGATCATGACCTGAGCTGAAGTTGGATGCTCAACCGACTGAGCCATGCAGGCCCCCCAAGAAACAGATAATTTTCATGCTATATGAACTGTTCAAGAATCGAAAAAAGAAGCAGAAAATCTTTTCCATTTATTATTATTCCCAAATTTATTATATGAAATTAGCATTGAACTGATACTAAAACTGGACAAAAACTCAAAAACAAAAATTATAGTCTCACTTCAGTATGAGTATAATGCAAAAATAATAAAGTAGCCAATCAAATTTAATAGCATATTAAAAGAGTAGCTCATCAAGTAACATTATCTCAGGGACATAAGGGTAATACAATATTAGTAAATATATTAATATAATGCATCATATCAGGATGACAAACAAGAAAATCACATGATTATAAAAGATGCTGAAAAAGGAGTTAGTAATTAATAGCCATCTCTGATTTCTTAAAAAAATTTTTTGAAAAAGAAAGATAAACTAGCACAGTGTTCATAACATTATTAATCTCAGAATAGTAGTAAATATCTAATTAAATGTGATACACCGAAAGAATTATTAATTAACATTGTTTTAGAAATTCTGGAAAACCAAAACCCTAAACAACAAAAACAAAAGAAGGTAGTAGAAACAGGTTTGAAAGGAAGGAAGAAAACCCAATGAATCAACTAAAAATTTTTATAATTATCATAGTGACTAGATAAAAGAACATGTGTGCAAAAATAAATAGAGCTACTCTCTAACAGAAATATCTAGAGATTATGGAACAGAAGAATCCGTTTGAAATAGGAACAAGACATAAACACTAGCATAAACTTAGTCAGAAAAGTTTAAGAGTTTTTGTGAGATATAAAAGAAGAGATGAATAAATTGAGAGATCATTACCTTACTTTCCTTTTTTTTCCCGAGAGAGAGTGTGCATTTGTGGGGAGGAGGGAAGAACAAAAGGAGAGAGAGAGGGAGAGAGAAGCTTAAGTAGGCTCATGACCATGAGATCATGACCTGACCTGAAATCAAGAGTTGGGAACTTAATCAACTCAGCCACCCAGGTATCCCTTGAGACAACATTATTTTAATGGACGGAAACACTAAATGTTTTAAATATACCCCTTCTTTTCTAGTTAGTATTTAAATTTGATGTAAATACAATAAATATACATCAGAATTTTTTGTAACCTGATAAAATGATTCTAATGATCATATGGACAATAAATGGATAAGAATAGCTGAGAAAATATTTGGGGGGAGAAGATCATAGTACTGTTCCCATCACAGATGTTAAAATTTAAGCAAGACCTAAGCAAGGCTTAATGTTAAGCAAGGCTAAAGTTAATTACAACATTGCGATCCGATTCTACAGAAGATGGTGGTGTAGGATGATGCTGGGCTCACCTCGTCCTGCTAACCATTTAGATTCTACTCACGTCTGCCTAAATAACCCAGAAAACTGCCAGAAGACTAGCAGAACGATTTTCCAGAGCCAAGCATAAACGAGAGGCCCACGGAAGAGGGTAGGAAGGGTGGAGAGGTGGTGTGCGCTACACAGGCTGGCAGGAGGGAGCTGGGGCGGTGGAGGGGTGGCCTGCCCTGCAAGGCAGAGCCCCCGAGTCTGGCTTGCAAAAGCAGAGGGCCCAGACTGCATGAGTTCTGACAGCCAGCAGGATTTAACATCTGGAATGTTATAAGGTAACAGCTTTGCTTGGAGAGCTGGAGGGCGAGAGGACCCTGGGAAGGAGAGTTGTAGAGTCCCAAAAGACAGGGCTCAGCTCGGGGGGAACAAAGGCACTGGCCAGCACCATCTCCCTCTCCCATACCCCAGCCAAAATCCCAAAGGGAACCAGTTCCTGTCAGGGAACTTGCTTGCACTGCACAAACACCCAACACTGTGCTTCTGTGGATCCATCCCTCTGACAGGTCTGCCTGCCTCCTGTCGCTGCAGGGCTCCTCCTGCAGGGGACTACCGACGGCAAAGCAACCTAAGCCTGCCCCTCCCACCCTGGTGCATCTTGCAGATCCACCCCGGCTAATACACCAGATCCCATAGAAGCAGCACCACAAGCCTGGCAGTGTGCAAGCAGCCCAGACAGAGGCCACAACACTCCACAGTGAGTTCTGCCCCTGGGAGAGGGGAAGATAAGGTACACACCAGTCTGACCGCGGCCCCAGCAGTGGGGTGGGGGCAGACATCCGGTCTGACTGCGGCCCTGCCCACCACCACAAGTTACTCCAGACAGCACAGGGGAAGTGCCCTACAGTTCCATGCCAGCCCAGGGACTATCTAAAATGACAAAACGGAAGAATTATCCTCAAAAGAAACTCCAGGAAGTAGCGACAGCTAACAAACTGATCGAAAACGATTTAAGCAATATAACGGAACAAGAATTTAGAAAAATAGTCATAAAATTAATCGCTGGGCTTGTAAAAAGTATACAGGACAGCAGAGAATCTATTGCTACAGAGATCAAGGGACTAAGAAATAGTCATGAGGAGCTAAAAAATGTCATAAATGAGGTGCAAAATAAAATGGAGGCGACCACAGCTCAGATTGAAGAGGCAGAGGAGAGAATAGGTGAATTAGAAGATAAAATTATGGAAATAGAGGAAGCTGAGAGAAAGAGAGATAAAAAAAAATCCAGGAGTATGAGGGGAGAATTAGAGAACTAAGTGATGCAATCAAACGGAACAATATCCGTATAATAGGAATTCCAGAAGAGGAAGAGAGAGAGAAAGGGGCTGAAGGTGTACTTGAACAAATCGTAGCTAAGAACTTCCCTGATCTGGGGAAGGAAAAAGGCATTGAAATCCAAGAGGCACAGAGAACTCCCTTCAGACGTACCTTGAATCGATCTTCTGCAGGACATATCATGGTGAAACTGGCAAAATACAAGGATAAAGAAAATTCTGAAAGCAGCTAGGGACAAACAGGCTCTAACTTACAAAGGGAGACCCATAAGACTAGTGGCAGACCTATCTACTGAAACCTGGCAGGCCAGAAAGGAATGGCAAGAAATCTTCAATGTGATGAACAGAAAAAAATATGCAGCCGAGAATCCTTTATCCAGCAAGTCTGTCATTCAGGATAGAATGAGAGATAAAGGTCTTCCCAAACAAACAAAAACTGAAGGAATTCATCACCACTAAACCAGCCCTACAAGAGATCCTAAGGGGGATTCTGTGAGTGAAATGTTGCAAGGACCACAAATTACCAGACATCACTACAAGCATGAAACCTACAGACATCACAATGACTCTAAACCCATATCTTTCCATAATAACACGGAATGTAAATGGACGAAATGCTTCAAGCAAGAGACATAGGGTATCAGAATGGATAAAAAAAACAAGACCCATCTATTTGCTGTCTACAAGACACTCATTTTAGACCTGAGGACACCTTCAGATTGAAAGTGAGGGGATGGGGAACTATCTATCCTGCTACTGGAAGTCATAAGAAAGCTGGAGTAGCCATACTTAGATCGGACAAACTAGACTTTAAATTAAAGGCTGTAACAAGAGATGAAGAAGGGCATTATATAATAATCACAGGGTCTATCCATCAGGAAGAGCTAACAATTATACATGTCTATGCACCGAATATGGGAGCCCCCAAATATATACAACAATTCATCACAAAGATAAGCAACCTTATTGATAAGAATGTGGTAACTGCAGGGGACTTTAATACTCCACTTACAACAATGGATAGATTGACTAGACGCAGGATCAATAAAGAAACAAGGGCCCTGAATGATACATTGGATCAGATGGACTTGACAGATATATTTAGATCTCTGCATCTCAAAGCAACAGAATATACTTTCTTCTCGAGTAGTGCACATGGAACATTCTCCAAGATAGATCACATACTGGGTCACACAACAGCCCTTCATAAGTATAAAAGAATTGAAATCATACCATGCATACTTTCAGACCACAATGCTATGAAGCTTGAAATCAACCACAGGAAAAAGCCTGGAAAACCTCCAAAAGCATGGAGGTTAAAGAACACCCTACTAAAGAATCAATGGGTCAACCAGGCAATTAGAGAAGAAATTAAAAAATATATGGTAACAAATGAAAATGAAAATACCACAATCCAAGTGCTTTGGGATGCAGCAAAGGCAGTCCTGAGAGGAAAATACATTGCAATCCAGGCCTATCTCCAGAAACAAGAAAAATCCCAAATACAAAATCTAACAGCACACCTAAAGGAAATAGAAGCAGAAGAGCAAAGACACCCTAAACCCAGCAGAAGAAGGGAAATATTACAGATCGGAGCAGAAATAAACAATATAGAATCTAAAAAAACTGTAGAGCTGATCGATGAAACCAAGAGTTGGTTTTTTGAAAAAATAAACAAAATTGATAAACCTCTAGCCAGGCTTCTCAAAAAGAAAAGGGAGATGACCCAAATAGAGAAAATCATGAATGAAAATGGAATTATTACAACCGATCCCTCAGAAATACAAGCAATTATCAGGGAATACTATGAAAAATTATATGCCAACAAACTGGACAACCCTGAAGAAATGGACAAATTCCTAAACACCCACACACTTCCAAAACCCAAACAGGAAGAAATAGAAAGCTTGAACAGACCCATAACCAGCGAAGAAATTGCATCAGTTATCAAAAATCTCCCAACAAATAAGAGTCCAGGACCAGATGGCTTCCCAGGGGAGTTCTACCAGACGTTTAAGGCAGAGATAATACCTATCCTTCTCAAGCTCTTCCAAAAAATAGAAAGGGAAGGAAAACTTCTCGACTCATCCTATGAAGCTAGCATTACTTTGATTCCTAAACTAGACAGAGACCCAGCAAAAAAAGAGAACTACAGGCCAATATCCCTGATGAATATGGATGCAAAAATTCTCAATAAGATACTAGCAAATCGAATTAAACAGCATATAGAAAGAATTATTCACCATGATCAAGCTGGATTCATTCCTGGGCTGCAGGGCTGGTTCAACATTTGCAAATCAATCAATGTGATACATCACATTAATAAAAGAAAAGGTAAGAACCATATGATCCTGTCAATCGATGCAGAAAAAGCATTTCACAAAATTCAGCATCCTTTCTTAATAAAAACCGTTGGAAAAGTCAGGATAGAAGGAACATACTTAAACATCCTCAAAGCCATTTATGAAAAGCCCACAGCTAATATCATCCTCAATGGGGAAAAACTGAGAGCTTTCTCCCTGAGAACAGGAACACGACAGGGATGTCCACTCTCACCGCTGTTGTTTAACATAGTGTTGGAAGTTATAGCATCAGCAATCTGACAACAAAAGGAAATCAAAGGCATCAAAATTGGCAACGATGAAGTCAAGCTTTTACTTTTTGCAGATGACATGAGATTATACATGGAAAATCCGATAGACTCTACCAAAAGTCTGCTAGAATTGATACATGAATTCTGCAAATTCGCAGGAGACAATCAATGTACAGAAATCAGTTGCATTCTTATACACTAAAAATGAAGCAACAGAAAGACAAATAAAGAAACTGATCTCATTCACAATTTCACCAAGAAGCATAAAATACCAAGGAATAAACCTAACCAAAGATGTAAAAGATCTGTATGCTGAAAACTATAGAAAGCTTATGAAGGGAATTGAAGAAGATATAAGGAAATGGAAAAAATTCCATGCTCATGGATTGGAAGAATAAATATTGTCAAAATGTCAATACTACCCAAAGCTATCTACACATTCAATGCAATTTCAATCAAAATTGCACCAGCATTCTTCTTGAAGCTAGAACAAGCAATCCTAAAATCTGTATGGAACCACAAAAGGCCCCAAATAGTCAAAGTAATTTTGAAGAAGACCAAAGCCGGAGGCATCACAATCCCAGACTTTAGCCTCTACTACAAAGCTGTCATCATCAAGACAGCATGGTATTGGCACAAAAACAGACACATAGACCAATGGAACAGAATAGAAACCCCAGAACTAGACCCACAAAAGTATGGCCAACTAATCTTTGACAAAGCAGGAAAGAATATCCAATGGAAAAACTAGTCTCTTTAACAAATGGTGCTGGGAGAACTGGACATCAACATGCAAAAGGATTAAACTAGACCACTTTCTCACACCATTCACAAAAATAAACTCAAAATGGATAAAGGACCTGAATGTGAGACAGGAAGCCATCAAAACCCTCGAGGAGAAAGCAGGAAAAAACCTGTCTGACCTCAGCTGCAGCAATTTCTTACTTGACACATCCCCAAAGGCAAGGGAATTAAAAGCAAAAATGAACTATTGGGACCTCATAAAGATAAAAAGCTTCTGCACTGCAAAGGAAACAGTCAACAAAACTAAAAGGCAACCTACGGAATGGGAAAAGATATTTGCAAATGACGTATCGGATAAAGGGCTAGTATCCAAAATCTATAAAGAACTCACCAAACTCCACACCCAAAAGACAAATAACCCAGTGAAGAAATGGGCAGAAAACATGAATAGACACTTCTCTAAAGAAGACATCCGGGGGGGCGCCTGGGTGGCGCAGTCAGTTAAGCGTCCGACTTCAGCCAGGTCACGATCTCGCGGTCCGTGAGTTCGAGCCCCGCGTCGGGCTCTGGGCTGATGGCTCAGAGCCTGGAGCCTGTTTCCGATTCTGTGTCTCCCTCTCTCTCTGCCCCTCCCCTGTTCATGCTCTGTCTCTCTCTGTCCCCCCCCCAAAAAAAAAGTTGAAAAAAAAAAGAAGACATACGGATGGCCAACAGGCTCATGAAAAGATGCTCAACATCACCCCTCATAAGGGAAATACAAATTAAAAGCACACTGAGATACCACACTGACCACACATGCCAGTCAGAGTGGCTAAAATGAACAAATCAGGAGACTAGATGTTGGCGAGGATGTGGAGAAACGGGAACCCTCTTGCACTGTTGGTGGGAATGCAAACTGGTGCAGCCACTCTGGAAAACAGTGTGGAGGTTCCTCAAATAATTAAAAATAGACCTACCCTATGACCCAGCAATAGCACTGCTAGGAATTTACCCAAGGGATACAGGAGTACTGACGCATAGGGGCACTTGTACCCCAATGTTTATAGCAGCACTTTCAACAATAGCCAAATTAGGGAAAGAGCCTAAATGTCCATCAACTGATGAATGGATAAAGAAATTGTGGTTTATATACACAATGGAGTACTACGTGGCAATGAGAAAGAATGAAATATGGCCCTTTGTAGCAACGTGGATGGAACTGGAGAGTGTTATGCTAAGTGAAATAAGCCATACAGAGAAAGACAGATACCATATGCTTTTACTCTTATGTGGATCCTGAGAAACTTAACAGAAACCCATGGGGGAGGGGAAGGAAAAAAAAAGAGGTTAGAGTGGGAGAGAGCCAAAGCATAAGAGACTCTTAAAAACTGAGAACAGGGGCGCCTGGGTGGCGCAGTCGGTTAAGCGTCCGACTTCAGCCAGGTCACGATCTCGCGGTCCGTGAGTTCGAGCCCCGCGTCAGGCTCTGGGCTGATGGCTCAGAGCCTGGAGCCTGTTTCTGATTCTGTGTCTCCCTTTCTCTCTGCCCCTCCCCCATTCATGCTCTGTGTCTCTCTGTCCCAAAAATAAATAAACGTTGAAAAAAAAATTAAAAAAAAAAACAACTGAGAACAAACTGAGGGTTGATGGGGGGTGGGACGGAGGGGAAGGTGGGTGATGGGTATTGAGGAGGGCACCTTTTGGGATGAGCACTGGGTGTTGTATGGAAACCAATTTGACAATAAATTTCATATATTGAAAAAAATGTGTTTATAAAGATTTTTTTAATAGTGTGCAGAAATTTTTATAATGTAAAAAATCAAGATGCAAATTTATATATACACACATGGAGTATATTTTCAAACAGCTTAAAATTATGTAGATAATTGGGCAAAAGAAGATGCCTACAGTGACAACTCTGTGTAGCACACTGATGGAGTCTTTTGTTGCAATCTTTACTTTCTTGTTTTGTCCAAAATGCATATATATTTCTCTTATTATCAGAAACAATATTTTAAGATAAATTTATTTTTAAGGGAAGGTTTAAAAAAGCTGTCAAAAGGAAAAAGATAAGAATCACAATGTATCAACGTTTTTTCACACTTTCTGACAGGTTCATTTTGAACATGTTGCATTTGAGATGCCAGTAGAAACCTGGTAAGGACAGTCAGTTGGCAGATGGAAATAATGTTTAGAGCTTGGAGGAGCAATAAAGGTTGTAAGTTAGTGCAGAGACATCAGCATATACATGTTAGGTAAAATCACTGGTGATGTAACCTTAAACAATTTAGCCCCTATGATTCTATTTCCTCTTTGATAAAATATGGATAATAATAGTAGTTAATAGGGCTGTTGTAAGGATTAAATGAGCTAATACAGGTACACCACCTAATCTGGTACATAAATGTTAGCAAATGTTGACAAATGTTAACAAAAATTATCACCGTTAATTTTATTATCACTAATGAGAGTAACCCTGAGATAATGGTTAAGATGAGGAACGAAGGCGGCAGATGTTGTCACTGTCCTTCCCATATCCCTCAGCCCTTAACATCCTGCACATACCAGCCTGTCTTCCAACAACTGGCACCTGCAACTCTTTGCCAGCAAGCAGGCAAGAAGTTCCAGGGAATTAATATAGTCCTCAACAAATAACTGATGGGACTGGTGGATACAACTTTAGCTCTCTCACCCTATAAGCAGGGTAATTCTGAGGCATGTGTTCTACAGTGGGATTGTGCTCCAGTTGCCCACAGTGGTAATTGCCTTGCTAGGACACTTTTTGTTGGCAGCCTCTCTTTACCTATCTATCTCACCTCCCCACTCCCTTACTGGGATCATTAGCCCAATAAGTGATTTACCTGTAAATCCTTGTCTCGGGGTCTGCTTCTGGGAGAACCAAAATCAAGACAGCCAAGGATGAAACCTGGTCTACGGTTAACATTCAAGGGATGATCAGGGGAAGAGAAGCTCATGATGAAACTAGAGAAGGAATAGATTGAGAGAGGCACTGGAAAACTATGGAAAGTGGTCTAAAAGCCCAAAGGAAAGGAGAGTTTCCCAAGTGAGGTAGGAGGAAACAGCATCAAATGCTATGGAGATGAGATTTAAAAAGAACTGGAAACTGTCCATCTGAGTTGGCATCTATGAGGTGCTAGGTGACCTCTGCCAGGAGATTTTTGGTATAGTGATGGAAGAAACCAGATGGCAGTGGGTTGAGGAAGTGAATGGGAGGTGAAAAGCAGAGGCAGCAAGTGTAGGCTATTCATTTAGGCTGTGAAGGGGGGTGGGGGAGGAAGAGATGGAGGTAGATACTAAAGGCACACAAGGAAATCTTTAATCTCCATCTTTAAGATGGAGAACTTGGGTATACTCTAGTTTAATGATGAGATAAAAAGAATCAGCTGAAATATGGTTGAAAAACCACATCATTCTTGGTATAATGCTTTAGCTATCACCATATTCCAGGAGTTTCCCAATTTTCTCATCTTCATCAATACACTTTTATTGAGCACCTACTGTCTGAACAGCTCTGCTAAATATTGAAAACAAGGAAGTATAAGACACAATTCTTGACCTCAAAGAGATTAGACTCTAGTGGGGGAAGTGACGTATCAACGTATGGAAAGGTTACTAAAAATGTAAGATAGGACATGATGATGATAATATGAGAGGTGCGGTTAATTAATGATTCAGAGGTAGATAGGACAGGCAGAGAAATCTTCTTGGGTTTGGGATACAAATGTTTTGGCAGAACAACTCCTGGTGAGAAGGGTTCAAAGGGAAGAAACTTAAGAGAGAGGTATAAGTTGGTAATGAACAGATCCAGAAAGGGTTTGAAACCTAAACTAAATTAAAAAAAAACTTGGATTTCATTTAGTATACCAAAAGGAGCCACTTAGGGCTTGTGAACAGAGTGAAAAGCAGTATTTTAGATACAGTAATTTCAAAAGGTACACAGCATGGTTTGGAAAAGAAAACAAAAGGAAGAGGGATAGCTGATCAGGGATGAGAATCAAGCTTGAAGTAGGTTAGGGGAGAACAGAGGGAAGGAACAGACCAGAGACATTTTATATTTTGGATATTAGGTTTGTCTTATTCCATCGTTTAGATTATAACCTTCTTGTACTGTTCCCTGGTCAAAACTGGGGCCCAAATCATGCCTTAAGAAAAGATCTATCACCTACATCTACCTGATTAACTGACTAAATCAAGTAATAGATGAATAAATAAATGCACATCAAATGAATGAGAATTACAAGAGATGAACTACCAAGTGGATTTTAGAGGAAGAAGAAATCAAAGAAGCATTGAGGGTTTCCAAAAGTGCTTAAATGGGGAAAACAACAGCACCATTAATTACACTGACTGATACCTAGTAAGTGGTCAGTGTGTGTAACCTTATATAATTATACACTGTAATCCTATCTATTTATGATATATATCCTATTTATGTTATATATTTATATACATTATATATTTATGATAATTATATTATATATTTATATTAAAAAGATAAATCTGGAAGGCACTGCATCCTTTGGGTTAGGGGAAAGCTTTTGGTTAGCAGAGAGCTAGCCTAACAGGTCTGAGTTGACTCAACAAATGTTAGTTACTAAGTTCCAGAGGCTCTGCCTTTCCAACCAGGCCACTTCCTCCAATGCAACCTTCTGTTGTTACATAGTTCATGATAATTCCCTACTCCTCATTCTTTACAAATATATAGAGTATAATGGGAGATGGAATCTCCCTTTTGGAATCCTGTCTGTCCAACCCTGCAATGGCCAACCTCTGTGTTCCTCTCTGGGGTAACGAGAGCTTCAGGGATTGTGGGCACTCTTTGCTTCTCCAATGTAAGTTTTCCTTCAAAACCTTTATGATATATTTACATCATATGGTCCTAGTGTGTGTGGGACTGAACAATCTAACATATCATAACACACACATATAGTTGAAATTTTAGAGGAAAAATATTTGAGGGAGATTTTAGTTTTATATGATCCAGAGAGCTATCATTTGTAAAAATAAACATCAACCCAATAGAAATAATAAAATACTATTTAAATTCAGTTGTAAATACTTAAAATTTTAATAGAGAAATTCCATAAAACTTTCTGATGAAAAATAGTCATTAAACGTGAACCCCAGATCAAATCAGGTACTTCTTTATTGAGTGTGGGCTTATGCTTGACAGTTTCATAGCTAGTAAATGCAGAAAGAATAGAATTAGAAAATTAACAATTTTCAAATTCAAATGAAATAATAGGTCTAGAAAAAATGACAATCAATGGATGCTGACATCGTTAGGCCCAAGGTTCTCAACTTTGGTTGCTCATTGGAGTCATTAGAATACTTAAAAAAATGTGAATGTCCATGTCACACTCCCAGTGATTCTGATTTAAATGTGATGGGTGTGGCTGTGCCACTGTGATTTTGTAAATCTCTACAGGTGATTTTTTAGAAGTTATCCCTATACCCAGTGTGGGACTCTAACTCATGACCCTGACATCAAGAATTGTAGATCTGTAGACTGAGCCAGCCAGGAGCCCCACTCACATGTGGTTCTAATGTGTGGTCAAGCTTAGGCAAAAGGGTGATGGAAACTAGACATTATATGTCTCATGAAGTGATGCAGTGGGATGTTTCCAGCACCAGCTAGGAAGTCTTCTTGCCAAAAAATTATTGAACCTAAATCTAAACAAGTCTCTAAAGAGAATCCCCATTTTATCAGGAATTTCTGATAAAAATCACAAATAGCATCTAAAAGCATCTGTAGAGGGGGGAGAAGCCAAGATGGCAGAACAGCATGGAAGCTTTTTGTGTGTCTCGCGTCCATGAAATACAGCCAGACCAACACTAAACCATCCTACACACCTTGAAAACTGGAAGATTAACACAACAACCTGCACAACCTGAACCACAGAATTAAGCAGGTATGTGACATGAAAAGCTGAACTTGGGGAGCAAGAAGCCCCAAAAGAAAGAGAAAAAACTCATTTTTATTTTCAATTTTTATTAAAAATATCTGTCTTTAATTTTTATTACTATATTTTTTACTTTTGTGTAAATTTTTTTCAAATTCTACTTTACTTCAATCATTTTATTTTAGTCTACTTCAGTGTACTCACCTTTTCAAATTTTCAATTTCCTTTTTTTCTTTCTTTTTCTTTTTTCTCTTTTTCATTTCTTTTCTTTTTCTTGAATTCAGAAAGAGAAAAACTTCATTTTTACTTTAAATTTCTTTTAAAAATACTTTTATTTAATTTTTATTAATAGATTTTTTGCTTTTATGTAAAATTTTCAAATTCTATCTTACTCCCATCATTTTATTTCAGTCTACTACAGTGTATTCACTTTTTCAAGTTTCAAATGATTTCTTTTTTTGTCTTTCCTTTTTATTATCTTTTTTCTCTTTTTCATTTCTTTTCTTTTTTCTTAAATACAGAAAACAAAAAAAATTCATATTTCTCTTTAATTTTTATTAAAAATATTTTTCTATAATTTTTTCTACTATATTCTTTACTTTTGTGTATTTTAGTCTACTTTAGTGTATTCATTTTTTTCAAATTCTCAAACAATTTCCTTGTTTTTTTCTCCCCCCCCCCTTTTTGTTTCTTTCTCTAATCTGTCAAACCACTTTCTACACCCATACCAAAACACACCTAGGATCTAGCATCATCTATTCGACTTTTGTGTGGGTGTGTTTTTCATTTTTAATTTTAATATTTTTTTAATATTTTTTTAATTTCAATTTTTCTACCTCATTAATTCCTTTTCTCCCTTCAAAATGACAAACGAAGGAATTCACCCCAAAAGAAAGAGCATGAAGAAACGACAGCCAGGGATTTAACCAACACAGACACAAACAGGACATCTGAACCAGAATTTAGAATCAAGAATACCAGCTGGAGTCGAAAAGAGATTAAAATCCCTTTCTGCAGAGATAAAAGAAGTAAAAAATAACCAGAATGAAATTAAAAATGCTATAACTGAGCTGCAATCGCGGATGGATGCAGTGGTGGCAAGGATGGATGAGGCAGAACAGAGAATCAACGATATAGGGGACAAACTTATGGAAAATAATGAAGCAGAAAAAAAGAGGGAGATTAAGGCAAAAGAGCATGATTTAAGAATTAGAGAAATCAGTGACTCATTAAAAAGGAACAACATCAGGGGTGCCTGGGTGGCTCAGTTGGTTAAGCATCTGACTTCGGCTCAGGTCATGATCTCACAGTCCATGAGTTCGAGCCCCGCGTCGGGCTCTGTGCTGACAGCTCAGAGCCTGGAGCCCATTTAGGATTCTGTGTCTCCCTCTCTCTCTGCCTCTTCCCTGTTCATGCTCTGTCTCTCTCTGTCTCAAAAATAAATAAACGTTAAAAAATTTTTTTAAAAAAAGGAAGAACATCAGAATCATAGAGGTCCCAGAAGAGGAAGAGAGAAATAGGGGTAGAAGGGTTGTGTGAGCAAATCATAGCAGAAAACTTTCCTAACCTGGGGAAAGACACAGACATCAAAATCCAGGAAGCACAGAGGACCTCCATTAGATTCAACAAAAACTGACCATCAACAAGGCATATCATAGTCAAATTCACAAAATACTCAGGCAAGGAGAGAATCATGAAAGCACCAGGGGAAAAAAAGTCCCTAACCTACATGGGAAGACAGATCAGGTTTGCAGCAGACCTATCCACAGAAACTTGGCAGGCCAAAAGGAGTGGCGGGATATATTCAGTGTGCTGAATCAGAAAAATATGCAGCCAAGAATTCTTTATCCAGCAAGGCTGTCATTCAAAATAGAAGGAGAGATAAAAAGTTTCCTAGACAAACACAAATTAAAGGAGTTTGTGACCACTAAACCAGCCCTACAAGAAATTTTAAGGGGGACTATCTGAGGGGAGAAAAGATGAAAAAAAAAATATATATAAAAAGATGAATAATATATATATATATATACACACGCATATATATATACATATATATATATATATATATATATATATATATATATATATATACCAAAAGCAACAAAAGATTAGAAAGGACCAGAGAACACCACCAGAAACTCCAACCCTACAAGCAACATAATGGCAATAAATTCATATCTTTCAGTACTCACTCTAAACGTCAATGGACTCAATGCTCCAATTAAAAGACATAGGGTAACAGAATGGATAAGAAAACAAGACTCATCTATATGAGGTTTACAAGAGACCCACTTTAGACCTAAAGACACCTACAGATTGAAAATAAGGGGATGGAGAATGATCTATCATGCTAATGGTCAACAAAAGAAAGCTGAAGTAGCCATACTTATATCAGACAATCTAGACTATAAAATAAAGACTGTATCAAGAGATGCAGAAAGGCATTATATCATAATCAAGGGGTCTATAGACCAAGAAGACATAACAATTGTAAACATTTATGCGCCAAATGTGTGAGCACCCAAATATATAAATAAATTAATCACAAACATAAAGAAACTCATCGATAGTAATACCTTAATAGTAGGAGACTTCAACACCCCACTCACAACAATGGACAGATCATCTAATCAAAAAATCAACAAGGAAACAATGGCTTTGAATGACACATTGGACCAGATGGACTTAACAGATATATTCAGAACATTTCATCCTAAAGCAGCAAAATATACATTCCTCTCCAGTGCACATGGAATGTTCGCCAGAATAGACCATATACTGGGACACAAGTCAGCCCTAAGTAAGTACAAAAAGATCGAGATCATACCGTGCCTATTTTCAGATCACAATGCTATGAAACTCGAAATCAACCACAAGAAAAAATTTGGAAAGGTAACAAATATTTGGAGACTGAAGAACGTCCTACTAAAGAATGAATGGGATAACCAAGCAGTTAAAGAAGAAATGAAAAAGTATATGGAAGTCATATGAAAATGATAGCACCACAACCCAAAACCTCTGGGACGCAGCAAAGGTGGTCATAAGAGGAAAGTATATAGCAATCCAGGCCTTGCTAAAGAAGGAAGAAATATCTCAGATATACAACCTAACCTTACGCCTTAAGGAGCTGGAAAAAAAAACGGCAAATAAAACCCCAAGCCAGCAGAAGTCAGGAAATAATAAAGATTAGAGCAGAAATTAATGCTATCAAAACCAAAAAACCAGTAGAACACATCAATGAAACCAGAAGCTGGTTCTTTGAAAGAATTAACAAAATTGTTAAACCACTAGCTATTTTGATCAAGAAGAAAAAGGAAAGGACCCAAATAAGTAAAATCAAGAATGAAAGAGGAGAAATCACAACCAACACGACAGAAATAAAAACAATAATAAGAGAATATTATGAGCAATTATATGCCAATAAAATGGGCAATCTGGAAGAAATGGACAAATTCTTAGAAACATATACACTACCGAAACTGAAACAGGAAGAAATAGAAAATTTGAACAGACCCATAACCAGTAAGGAAATCTAATTTGTAATAAAAAATCTCCCAAAAATCAAGCGTCCAGGGCCAGATGGCTTTCCAGGGGAATTCTACCAAACATTTAAGGAAGAGTTAACAACTATTCTCTTGAAGGTGTTCCAAAAAATAGAAATGGATGGCAAACTTCCAAACTCTTTCTATGAAGCCAGAATTACCCTGATTCCAAAACCAGACAGAGATCCCACTAAAAAGGAGAACTATAGACCAATTTCCCTGACGAACATGGATGCAAAAATCCTCAACAAGATATTAGCCAACCGGATCCAACAACACATTAAAAAAATTATTCACCACGACCAAGTGGGATTTATACCTGGGATGCAGGGCTGGTTCAATATCCACAAAATAATTAGTGTGATTCATCACATCAATAAAAGAAAGGACAAGAACGATATGATCCTCTCAATAGATGCAGAGAAAGCATTTGACAAAATACAGCATCCTTTCTTGATAAAAACCCTCAAGAAAGTAGGGATGGAAGGAGCATACCTCAAGATGATAAAAGCCTTATATGAGTGACCCACGCTAATATCATTCTCATTGGGGAAAAACTGAGAGGTTTCCCCCTAAGGTCAGGAACAAGACATGGATGTTCATTCTCGCCACTGTTATTCAACATAGTATTTGGAAGTCTTAGCCTCTGCAAGCAGACAACACAAAGAAATAAAAGGCATCCAAATCGGCCAGGAGGAGGTCAAACTTTCACTCTTTGCAGATGACATGATACTCTATATGGAAAACCCAAAAGATTCCACCAAAAAACTGCTAGAACTGATTCATGAATTCAGCAAAGTTTCAGGATATAAAATCAATGCACAGAAATCGGTTGCATTCCTATACACCAACAATGAAGTGACAGAAAGAGAAATCAAGGAATCGATCCCATTTATAGTTGCACTAAAACCCATAAAATACCTAGGAATAAATCTAACCAAAGAGGTGAAAAATATATACACTGAAAACTATAGAAAACTTATGAAAGATATTGAAGAAGACACAAAAAAAAAAAGGAAAAAAGATTCCATGCTCCTGGATAGGAAGAACAAATATTGTTAAAATGTTGATACTACCCAAAGCAATCTACATACTCAATGCAATCCCTATCAAAGTAACACCAGCATTCTTCACAGAGCTAGAACAAATAATCCTAAAATTTGTATGGAACCAGAAAAGACCCCGCATAGCCAAAGCAATCTTGAAAAAGAAAACCAAAGCAGGAGGCATCACAATCCCAGACTTCAAGCTATACTACAAAACTGTAATCATCAAGACAGTATGGTACTGGCACAAGAACAGACACTCAGATCAATGGAACAGAATAGAGAACCCAGAAATAGACCCACAAACGTATGGTCAACTAATCTTTAACAAAGAAGGAAAGAATATCCAATGGAATAAAGACAGTCTCTTCATCAAGTGGTGCTGGGAAAACTGGACAGCGACATGCAGAAGAATGAACCTGGACCACTTTCTTACACCATACACAAAAATAAACTCGAAATGGATGAAAGACCTCAAAGTAAGACAGGAAGCCATCAAAATCCTCGAGGAGAAAGCAGGCAAATACCTCTTTGATCTTGACCACAGCAACTTCTTACTCAACACGTCTCCAGAGGCAAGGGAAACAAAAGCAAAAATGAACTACTGGGACCTCATCAAAATAAAAAGTTTCTGCACAGTGAAGGAAACCATCAGCAAAACTAAAAGGCAACTGACAGAATGGGAGAAGATATTTGCAAATGACATATCAGATAAAGGGTTAGTATCCAAAATGTATAAAGAACTTCTCAAACTCAACACCCAAAAAACAAATAATCAGGTGAAGAAATGGGTGAAAGACATGAATAGAGAATTCTCCAAGGAAGACATCCAGATGGCCAAATGACACATGAAAAAATGCTCAACATCACTCATAATCAGGGAAATACAGATCAAAACCCCAATGAGGTATTACCTTACACGTGTCAGAATGGCTAACATGAACAACTCAGGCAACAACAGATGTTGGTGAGGATGCAGAGAAAGAGGAACTCTTTTACGTTGTTGGTGGGAATAAAAGCTGGTGCAGCCACTCTGGAAAACAGCATGGAGGTTTCTCAAAAAACTAAAAATTGAACTACCCTATGACCCAGCAATGGCACTACCAGGCATTTATCCATGGGATACAGGTGTGCTGTTTTGAAGGGACACATGCACCCCCATGTTTACAGCAGCACTATCCACAATAGTCAAAGTATGGAAAGAGCCCAATGTCCATCGATGGATGAATGGATAAAGATGTGGTATATATATATAATGGAGTATTACTCGGCAATCAAAAAGAATGAAATCTTGCCATTTGCAAGTACGTGGATGGAACTGGAGGGTATTATGCTAAGTGAAATGAGTCAGAGAAAGACAAAAATCATATGACTTCACTAATTTGAGGATTTTAAGAGACAAAACAGATGAACATAAGGGAAGGGAAACAAAAATAATATAAAAACAGGGAGGTGGACAAAACAGAAGAGGCTCATAAATATGGGGAACAAACTGAGGGTTGCTGGAGTGGTTGTGGGAGGGGGGATGGGCTAAATGGGTAAGGGGCATTAAGTAATCTCCTGAAATCATTGCTTCACTATATATTAATTTGGATGTAAATTTTAACAAATAAAAAATAAAAAATACACAGATTATAAACAACAAACAAAAACCAGATGCTGTTTTTGTAATATTCATTTCAATGATGAACGGTTTCAATTTTATTTTGAATATGTTATATAAAGCAGGCAGATCATTACATTAATAAAGGCGCACTTGAAATTTGTATAAAAAAAGCATCTGTAGATATGTGAATCACTGTTATACAGAAATTATATACAGGATAAAGGTACGACTCAAATGGTATCAAAACAAAGCAATCAACCAAATCCCAAATGCAGGACATTCTACAAGACTGAAAACTCAGTTTCTCCATTAATGTCATGTTAAAATATATAAATAAAAGAAAGGTGGGAACTGTTAAAGACCCTCAAGCAACATAACAACCAAATCCAATGTGTAGGCCTTGTTGAATTCTAGGCCAGAGATCTTTTCTTTTCTCCTCCAGATCTTTCTACCCTTCTTTCTGGCCTGGGACATTGACTTGTATGGACTGTGCTTTTAGGCTCCCTCACTCTCTGGCTTTTGATTGGGTTTGGCCAGTGGGACACCCCAGTAGGAGATCAGAATAGGGGAAGAAAGGGCGCCTGGGGCTTTATTCCACTGACTTCCTCTCTGTGAGGTCACCTGGGCTGGCTGGATCCCTCCACAGAAGGACCCTGTTGCTCTCAAGGAGTCCTTCTCTACAGACTTTTTCCTTCCAGGTTCAGTAACCTTGACTTTTCCCCCCTTATTCCTTCAAACCTAGCAATGGTAACAGCTTTGCCATTGCTAGGAAAAGACTACTGCATCATCTTCTTTGATTCCCCCACAGCCCATAGGGCTCATGTAAATAGACCCTCCTGAATTATCCTAAGCTGAGAGTTCTGCTTTCTGGTGGGATTCATATAGATCCTCACCAGGCCAAATCAATTATCCTCTGAGACAATGGAGACATTTTGAATATGAAGTAAACATTAAAAGCTATTAATGAATTATTGTTAATTTTATGAGGTATGATAATGGCATAGTGGTTATGTAAAAAAAAAACCCTTAGTTAGAGATACATAGTGAAGTATTTATTGACGAAATTACATGCTTCGGAATTGTTTTAAACATATATTACAGGAGAGCTAGACAGTGGGGAGTGGGACAGGGAAGAAAAAAGTATGTGTGGGGGTAGATGAAACAAGGTTATCAAAATGTTGATAAATGAATCAGGGTGATGGGTATATGAGGGTTTATGATACTATTCTCTTGATTGTGTGAACAACCGGAAATTTCTGTAATAGGGTGTTAAAACAGAGCAACTAATCTCTCTTATTTTTTTCCTAGATGAGATCTAGTTTGTGATTTTTCATTAGACAGGGGGACAAAATATGAATTTACAGCAAATGAAGGTTTGAAGGGTGAAGCAAAGGAAGGTTTGAAGGTTTAAAGCATGGTAACATCAACATGTTTCTACATTTATCTCTTCCTGCAGAGAAGAATTGATGAGAAAGCTGCATACACTTATTGGATGTAATTTTTCTCTCTCTTTAGATATTCAGATAGTTACCAAATTCTGTCAATCTGCCTGGGAGCATTTGCAAAGGGAGGGAGAATGAAGAGGGTCTGGGAGGAGTAGAGGGGTATGAGGGGCCAAATGTGCAAGGCCTGAGTTCCTCCTGTCTACATCTTGGGTGCTAGTGAGAGCCAATGTGCAATCTCAGTGACAAAATCTGTTACTGCTTGGAGCGTCAGCTTTGTTTTGGCTTTCTCTGGTAATAGATATTAGTAATGGAGCAAATTTATGTATAAAAACTGTCATTATTTATAATCCTCTCAGGGGATTTAGTCGCTCCAGGGGCAGCTCAGGAAGCAAACAGAATTTCTTCTGCAACAGATTTTGCCCTAACGAAAGGAAGCAAAGTGCTGGATTGGTTCTACTTCAGTAGCCTTTCTGCTTCTCAAACACCACAGATAAGAGAATTTTGCAGATATTTGAGGAGAATGAATATAAATTGAAAAACATACATATCTTGCCACTAAAATAAACTTCCTTTTACATGAAGCAAGTAGCACACAATAAGGAAAAACCAAGTGTAAAGAATGCTGTTGCACACTCAGAAATAAAACAAAATAAAAATAGAAGCCAAAGTATAATGTCTCCTGGGGTAATGAAGTTGCTTTGTTTTCTTATAATCATAAAAGTTGGCAGGACTCTACCTACATTAAAGTTTTTCCTGGCATGATTTTCTTCATTCTGCTTCTCCCACCCCCATTTTGCTAAGCTTATTTTATTGACATTACTGTTAATTGATGGTTACTATATATAACCACAGGGCAGACAGACAAGGAAGGAAAAGTTGAAGCTTGTTTATAAAACAGGAAAATACTGCTTTTTAAATTGTAGCATTAATATAGGAACCTCAATTCTCCAAAATAAATATAGTATTAACACAAGAACCTCAATTCACCAAGATGAAATCTGTACTTACCATAACTGCAGTGTAAGTTGTAGTAAATATTGACAATAAGGATCAATATTGGGAAAACCAAGTTGATTCAAAGGTGTTTTAAAATGTCTACCCTTCCAGAATGTATCTGAAAGAAAGCCTCTATCTCCATATGATTTGTCTAGTAGGTATCATTTCCAAGTGTTGGCTAGGATATGGGACTGGATATTTGGATTCAGGTATCTAGTGAAGTTAGTAGTGCAAGGGTTCTAAGAGCAAGGACTTTGGAGTCAGTCTGCCTGGGTTCAAATCCCAGCTGCACAACTTTATAACTATATCATTGTTGTAGAGTTACTGGATCTCTCTGAAATGCTGACTTAAACTCCTCATATGAGAAATAGGGAAGGCAATAGGGGGATGTTGCAAGAATTAAATAAAAGAAATAACTTATATGATATGACTTTAGATATTTATGAAGGAGCATAATCCAGGAAGGAAAAAGCTAAAACATACTACTTTGAAGAGTTGGCCACTTAGTTGTTCACAGGACAAAGCTATTATTTTGTCATCTGAAATAATTTATGGAACAAGTTGAGGAGTAGGTTAAGTAGCTGACAAACCAGCAGGACAAGAGAGATCAGTCAGAACGATCAATACATCAAAACTAGCAGCAATTCTAGAGGCTGATCCTAGGAGAAGATTTGCTCCTCTCTCCAAAAGAAAATGGTCAATAGCACTGATTCTGAAGTTGTTTTGGCATCAAGAATTATGGAATCTCATCAATCCAGTTAGTCATTATTTGGGATCAGCAGCTAATTTGAAATTAATGCTGAATATAAAAAATGATGGAGATTCAGACTGATTCTGAGTCAGGAATGAAGTCATCAGAGCAACTCTGAATGTTATGCCATCATTATTTCATTAAACTCAAAGGAGGGTTATCATTGAGTCAAATTACACCATATTTAAGTACAAATCCCAAGCGAATCCTAATTCACATTAATTTTCAAGTGCTGCATTCACGCTGTCTTTCCACATCAAGACCAAGCCATGATTCAGAGAGTCCACTGATGAGTCATTCTCTTCTGATATTTGGATGGGCCAGAACACTCTGCATGGGTTGATAAAGAGGAGGCAGAGAGGCCAAGGGCTTCCTTTGATGTGACAGGGAAGTGCTAGGGGCCAGGATCTGCAACCCAGGACCCAGGAGCAGGACCCAACAAGCAACATCCCTGTCTCAGAGAACTCCACTTCTATGTGTCCCCTGAATGAAGTTTCCATGTGTCCAGAGGATGTATGAGTCCTTTGACAAACATGAAGGCTCATGGGTAGAAAAAGACATCCCTTTCAACTTAGAGGAACAGTCTTCTCCCCAAATGTCTCTGGCTCTTGATGTCAGAGAAAGGGAACTACAGAATCAGAGAGCACCCAAGACACCATAGCTGAAAGTCCCCACAAGATGACATATCCCACTTGGGTGCTAAAAAAAAACATCAAAAACAAACAAACAAATATAAAGGTACTCTGAGAAAGAGTCCAGTTGTTGTGTTAGATTTCAGCTTGGCATTCCACCTTTCCTCTTCCTTTTCCCTTGATCTCCTCTTTGTCACACTGCCCAGTGGCCTTGTTCTCTGGGATTATACCTCTGTTGATTCTAATGGTGAGTGCTTGCTTCTAAGTTCTACTCCCAGTCCCCCATATGACTACACAATAGGCCAGCCTCTCTCTCACATCTGTCTATACTGAGAGGCTTGTAGCCTGTGAGAGTTTCTCAATTCCTTCATGGGTCACATATGTGGGTTAAACCAAACTCCATAAAAATCAGGACAAGAGGTACTTCCCAGACCTCTAGTGAATCAGGCAAGAGAGAGCACTTGTGACACTGGGCTCAGTGTTCAAACAAAGGCGAAGATGTTATAATACCAGGCTATAGGAAAGTGAACGCTGAAAAGAGAAAGATTTATAGCCTCCAGTTCGAATGGCCATTGTAGTTGTGGTTTCGGTTTCTCAGTTACTAGAAGGCATATACCACTGTCTGGGATTTGGAGGCCTACCTCTGTGTATTCTATCCTGTGTACCAGCACCCAGTAGAGCATTGAGCCCACAACAGATGATAGTTGGTAAATTATTTTTTTGATGTATCATAGAGACATAATCTATCATTGCGGTAATAATTGGGTAACTTCTTTATTACAGGAACTGGCTCTACATTCTGTGTATTCACAGGTGACAGCCTAGAGCGACTCAAGTCAGTAACTTGATACCAGTCATAATATCAGTCATGGTATTATGTGACTTAACTACTGCTGCATCACAAGCCACCACAAATGTTGGTGGTTTAAACAACAATTATTTATTATTGCTCACAAATCTGCAGCTGCCTGGGGGTTGGCTGATTTAGGCTGGGCTCTGCTTGGGAGGCCCAAGTCCATGAGTCTCTCATTCTCAGGCACGTTCTTATGGAATGGCAGACCCACAACAGGGCAAGCAGAAACATGCAAGTCTCTTAAGGCTGAGGTTTTCCTGCCACCCTGACACTTCTGCCCACGTTCCTTTGACCAAAGGATGTTACATGGCCTAGCTCAGAGATAAGGGGTGGCAATATACACTCTGCCTTTATGAAGGAACTCCAAAATCACATGACAAAAGGTAGGCTACAGGGAGGGGTGAAAAATTAAAGCTAATGATGCACTTTATGAGAATTACAATTTCTGAGAACATGGAAAATTTTACCGTGGAGAAAAAACTTTGTTGATTTTAAAATAAGAATGAGTTGGGGATGACATCAGTTGCAACATGCTCATTTTCTCCAAATGCTCATTCATTAAGTTCTTACAACTTCCAGGAGGATCACAATGGTTGAAACCAAAATTTGCTAGGTTCAAGTAAATGTGCCCTATGAGAGAGCCATGAGGGACCTGGTTTTGTATTGCATTCCTCCCCTCCACACCCCACACACTGGATAATGCAAAAGAAATTAACTTACTTGCTCAGAGAAATGGGTGTAGTTTGAAATTCCAAACCTTGTAAAAGTTCCAGCTGGTAAATTAGCTGTATTAGCTTTTCTACAGACGTCAGAATTTGTTTAATCAGAAACCCATGATAACCAAAACCTTTGAAACGTTTTTATTGATCTTTCCTTTGTTTAAGTCAATTTCCCTCATGGTCATTCAAATTAACAAGTTTATGTTTCTCAAATCAACAATTCTATTCAATCTATAATTCTGATTTACAAGTCTTTACCGAAGTATATAATAAAACACAAAGAAAGCTTATCCATAGAGTGTTTTCGGGGTTGGTATTTTCAATTGCATGATAAGCTATAATGTGAAACAAATGCTAACATACTTCAGAAACCTCTTTCTTGTTTTGGCATTGGCAATTATATAGCTACCTTGCTTTTCGTGGCAATTAGAATTTTTATATCTACCAAGGAAAAAATTTTCTCCCAGTGCTCAAATTTGAAAGCTCTGTGTTCTCCATGAAACAAGTGAAAAACAGCCTATAGTTATTAATTAGGGGTTAGGATGTTTAGAAATACTGCAGAACAAACTGCCAGGGCAACTTTTCTGTAAGGAGAAAGTTTCTAAACCTCTTGCCTCATTTGTACACATAACAAAAACAGCACTTTAGCTCCAGCAGCAGCCATGTTCTTCCCTTGAGAAGAACGCTTTCTGCAATAGCACACAAATTTCAGGTAATAGTAAAAGAACATCAAAGTCGTCCTTTAACAGAAAAACAAGCCAAATACCCACCCACTCAGCTCTTCCCAGAGCTCTTCACTTCAGGAAGATACACATGACTGCAGTAAGAAATTGATGCACTAAAGATCCTACTTATGTTACATTTACAACCAAACCCAGGGAGACAGCTAATGGTGCTCTAAAAATGGTCATTTTGTCAGAGCTTTGGTGTCGATTACTGATTACACACAGGAAACAGTGACATCAAAAACCTAGTGACAGCCCAGAAGCACCTGGCCAGGGCCTATGCGTGAGCACGGATGTTTGGCACACAGTTATATTTGGTTCCTGTGATTAAAACTCCTGGCATCATCAGGCAGCAGGGAGAATTAGAACTAGGCAGCTCTTTAATTTTTTTTTCAGTTCAATATCTAAAAATCTATTTCCACAAGGGATGAGGAAAACAATGATTAAAATTCACGAGAGGTTTATACAACCTGGCAGAGATACATACAGGATCTGGCCAGCAGGATACTGGTCTGGGAGTCGGAGCATACCTAATAACAACAGCTGGAATATGATCAATGCTGTTGAACATTTACTGTATGCCAAGTGCTTTATATGCAGCATCTCATTTGATTCCCTCCACAGTGGTCTGAGATATCATTAAGGAAATGGGGAATACCCAATTTCATGGAGAAAAATTGCAGTTCGAGAAGTTTGGTAACTTGCCTAGATTATAAGGGTTGTGGGTGGCAGATGGATCTGGGTTCAGGCATTTCTGACAACCAATCCTGCACTTGGAGTCCTGGGATGAATTACTCATCCTTCATTGGTTTGGGACTGCTCTCCCTGTTTCTAGGCTCATCTCCTTCCAATCTATCCTCTTCTTTGTTTCCTAAATGATCTACTCCTACCTTGAAATCTGACATGATGACTTCAGAGATTTCTGGATATTTTGATCATCTTACTGCAGTGCACCAGGCACTTCAGGATCTGGTTAGTTCTATGGTCTCATTTCCTGCCAGTGACCCGCCCCCCCCCCCCCCCCCCCGCTTTTCAGGCAAAGTGTGTCATACGGTTCCTCACATCTGCGTCTTCACATATGTTACTATTTCTTCCCAGAATGTCCTTTTCCTCTTTTATTTTTCCCCTCCTGGCTTAATTTGTTCTCCTCCCAAGCTCAGTTCAAGCATCTCCTCTTTCTTGAATTCTCTTCTGGCCTCAGTGGGGACTGTATTAGGCCACCCTTGTTTGTTTCCATGGTACCCAGGGCTCTCTTTAAGATAGTTAATTTGAAAGGTCACTTCCTTCTGAAGCATTTTCTAACCCTCCCATGTATAATTGACCCGTGTGTCTGATAGAAGCAGAAGAGACAGAGCTGGAGAGGGAGCAGGACCAGGCGATTTGCTTAGGGCTCACCATCTCTATCTCCTGCAGGCTGGCCCCAACCCCATCATCTCATCCCTTGAGCACGGCAATTGCTTCCTGACTGCTCCCTCTACCTCCATTCTACTGGCTCTTCTCAACACACAGGCCACAGTGATACCTTTGAACATAAGGTAGACCATGTGACTCCTGTGCTCAAAACCCTGCACTCACTCTATCCCTCACAGTCAAAATCCAGGTGCTCATAAGAGCCTTGAAAGCTTGACGTGAACACTTCTCAAATTTTCATGTGCATCTGAATTACCTGGGGGATTTTGTTAAAATGTAGACCATGATCCAATAGGTTGGAGATGATGGGGCCTGAGATTCTTCATTTCTAACCAACCTGCAAGTGAAGCTGATGCTGCTGGTTCTTGGGCCCCTCTGTGTAGTGAAGCTCTCCTTGACCTGGCTTCCCATCATCTCTGTGCCCATCTGTCTTGCCCTGTTCTTCTTGCTTTTCCACTCCAGCCCCTCTGGCCTCCCTTCTGTTCAAGGAACATACCAGAAATGTTCCCTTGCCTTGGGGCCTGTGCATTAGCTATTCCCTTTGTCTGGAATGCTCTTGCCCTAGCTATCTACTTGCCTAACTCTTTCTTCCTTCACATCTTTGCTCCAATCTCACCTTTTCAGGGAGCTCTACACCAAACACCACCTGATTTAATACGGTAGCCTGTCCTCTGCTGCTCCCAACCCTGGGTCCTGCACTCCTAAAGCCTTTATCTTGCTCTTCTGTTCTTTGCTTTGTCTTTTGCTTAGATTTTATGACCTTTTATGGCATACTTTAAAAATTTACTTATGTATTGATTATTTTCCTAATCCCATAAAGCCAGTTCTTAAGGAGCTCCCTCTCTGTGTGTTGTGTTCACTGATGTCCCCCAAGAGTCTACAACAGCTGCCAACGAATACTATTTGAATTTTGAATTTGAATGTGGTGGGCGAGTGAGAAGGCGAAATGAAGAAAATGTGGTGTGACTGCGCATCCTCCACTTTTCCTCAAGTGTGTTTTGCTTAGTGCGTGGCATACGAATGTGAGAGATTGCTTGGCACATTCCAAAGGCTTTTGTTGGTCAAGATGCAGCAAAGCATGTTGGCCTGGAGACATTTCATGTTTCCCTTTATTTCTAGAGGAGTTGAAATAAAATGTTAGCTTTTTCTAATAAACTTGCTGTTATCTTCAGGGACAAGTTTCAGGAAGGAAATAAAAAATAGTATTTGCAATTACTGTATTCCATCTCACCCATGACTCAAATAGTTAAGTGCTTCTTCTGTACTTCATGGGTCTTCAAATTTAGTAAAGCAGACAGGTGTGTCTTTTATGATGGCAGTTGATTCCCTTTTAATTCTACCAGTCACTTTATCCTCCTTCTCCCTTCATTTTTCTCAATCCTCCTACATTACCAACCTTTAACCAGGCATTGTTTGACTGACATTGCAGTCAGCACTTTTATATAACTAGGATTAGATCATGGAGTAATGACACAAACTAACTTCTCCACTGATTTAGCTCTGTCATTGAATTTGGGCACTGTGCACAAAGATCAATAGATTGCCTTATTTTTTTCCCCTGGATTTTCTACTTCTCTATCCTCATAAGGAAATATAATCTATTTCTTAAATATTAAGCCAAATATTCAACCATTTTCACTTACAAAAGTATCAATTTCATATTCAAATTAAATATAATTAGGGGAATTTCTTTTTCCTTCAGAGAACAATCAACTCTTTAAAAAAGAAGCAAGGCTTGTGGGTTCCAAAACAAACATATTTCTGGAAAATATTTCTGGAATATTTCTGGAAAATATTCCATATTCCTGACCATTATGGGCCCTCTGATCAAGCTCTGGAGTGGGAATAAAGTATAGTGAACAACAATGTATGAATAATGCTGTCAGGAGCCTGTCAGTGACCATTCACACCAGATAGAAATATTCTCAGTCTCTTAGCTCACTCAGAGAAATTAGTCTGTTTATCCTTTTCCCAAACCTTGTCACCAAACTTCTGATTTTATTTCCTTTAGGTCATGTTTACCCACTCAGATCTTTAGCCACTGCCAAGGAACGTGGATAGATGCCAACCTCAGGCCATCTCCCTTTCCACACATAGTAGACACAGAGATAAAGTGTTTGACATTCTATTGTGAAAAGATTTCTCTTTTTCACTGCCTTTTGGGCTATACGTGAGTGAGGCGACATTCGGGTTGTCTACTAATGTGTAACAAACTGTCCCAAACACAGTGGTGTCAAGTGACTGTTTTATTATGCTTGTGGATTTTGTGGGTCAGGAATTGAGATGGGCACAGCATTGTCTGGGGGCTCAGCTGGAATGCTCAAAGGCTGGAGTGGATTCCACACTTGGAATCTGTAACCGTTTGAGGGCATCTTCACCTGGGGGTCCAGTAGTTACTGCTGGCTATTGGTGCGATCCCTTCAGGCTATCAGCTAGAACACCTACACATGGCCTCTCCATGTGGTCTGAGTAAGTGATCTATGTTTCCTGTCAGCATGAGCAACTCAAGGGAATGAAGTAGAAACTATCACTTTTTATGACCTAGCCCCAAAGGTCACACAGCATCACTGCAGCTTTAGTAACAAGCCTTTCCAGATACACAGGAAGAACCACAGATTCCCCACTTCTCAAGAGTGTCAAAGGCACATCATAAAAGGACTATCTGGGACGGGCAAAATTGTTGCTACTCCCAAACACTAGCTATTGTTTTTTTTAAAAAAATTTTTAACGTTTATTTTTGAGACAGAGACAGAGCATGAATGGGGGAGGGTCAGAGAGAGAGAGAGGGAGACACAGAATCTGAAACAGGCTCCAGGTTCTGAGCTGTCAGCACAGAGCCCGACGCGGGGCTTGAACTCATTAACTGAGAGATCATGACCTGAGCCGAAGTCGGACGCTTAAAACCGACTGAGCCACCCAGGCACCCCAACACTAGCTATTCTTAATAGGAAGTCCTAGACCATTTTGTTGAATGCAAATTGTTGAAATAATTATTTCTAAAGATTGATTTTCGCACTTACTGAACATTTATAAGCATTATGTGATGAATTTTTCCATTTTTATGTGCCTTTAATCATTTTTGTTCATTTTTCAGAATTAGAAATGTAAAAAAATAGAGTAAAAATAACTAATTATTTAAGGGCCTGTGTGTACAGGTATCAGCTGTCTGCTAAAAAGGTGGCCTTCCATCAAAGGAAATTGAGGTTTATTTTTCATTGAACTCAAAATACAACTAGCTACATTGATTACTTGTGGCCCAAAGCCCATGAAAATTATATGAGGATCAATGTTTAGATACAGTTTTTTGGTAATCTTTCTTCAAATCCGGGAAGAGATTTCTGGCTTCTGCCCAACAGCAAGGCAAATGTCAGATCCATCTGCCTTCAGGTCAGCAGTGTAAGCAACCTTAATGCTTGTCCTTGCATTCACATTGTAGTTGCACTTTCTTTGTATTACAGCTTCAATCCTGACAGCAAACTGTACAAATGCTGCCCAAATAATGTCAAATACAGTGAAGGAAACTTTAAATATAAAATAAATGTTTATGAAAAGACAGTTAATACACATTAAGCCCTTAAAGTGTTTTAAAGTGTATTTATCCATTTTGAATCTTTGTTTTTTATTTATAATTTATTTATAATTTACCTTTTTACAATTTGTTTATTTATAATTCATTCTCATCCACTTACTCTTGCAGTTTAAGTGAACAGTGATGGTTGAAAATTAAGAGGATAAAAAGGCAAAGGAGAAGGTAGACGAAATTCTTTAGTGTGTTTAAGATTTGCACAATTATCCCAGGTTGCACAGAAATTATAAAAACATGAACTGGATACTGTAAATATGCACTCTCACACTAATTTGTTTTCAGACAATTCTTTTAGAGCTAGAGGCAAGGACAGCAATGTATTAACATGTTTGCAAACCAGCATTGCAAGAGTAAGTGGATGAGAATGAATTATAAATAAACAAATTGTAAAAAGGTAAATTATAAATAAATTATAAATAAAAAAATAAGATTCAAAATGGATAAATATACTTTAAAAACACTTCAAGGGCTATAAACCCATCCCATGCTGTAATCTCTTTAAGGGAAGACACTGTATCTGTCTTGTTCAACATTCTATCTCCATACTCTAAGTATTTCTCTAATTACTAATGGGTGTATTAAATTATCAATATTTACAAAAACAAGCTTTCAATATTCAGTTTAATTTTTAATCAATTTTCTTTGGCTAATTGTTTTCAAACCAAACATTTTCAACCAATTTACTTTCTACCAATTAACCTGGAGTCATGGCAAAATAACATCATAAATAAAAAGGACTGTGAGATATAATTCTTAGCTTCTTTTTTTTGTAATTTATCTGAAGAGAAAATGTATGAAAACATTTCTTAAGATTGAAATAGTAGGTAAAGACACCAATAGGGGATCTGTGACAAGGCTCTCTATGATTAATTATTGAATCAATTGTAAACTTCCATTTTTTATGTGATGTATTAGCTAATATTAACATTCTGATACAAACCACCGAGAAATAATGGGTAAAACATTATAAATATCCTTTATTGTAACAGCTGAGGTAACAAGAAACAACGACAGATCTCCTCAAGAACCAAAACCGAAGAGAAAAACCAAGAAAGGAAAGTTGCAGGGGTCTTGAAGTTCTTGTTCAGGGTTGGTGGGGGGAGGTTTGCTGGTTTCTGTAACTAAGGGGGTCAGGTTTTAACTGCCAAATGGGAATAAGACCTACACTTCAGGCTAGAGCAAAGCAGAAGGCAATGACTTCATAAAGCTAGAACCCTTAAAGGGTTATGCCACAATCAAAGGATAGAAAAGAAGCAAAATCTACCCACTGCCAGCAAGACAACCATCCTGTTCTCCATGTCCCCTCCACCAAAAAGGTGGGTCCCAAAAAGTTGGCCTTAGATTTGCTCTCAGTTGAATTGCTGGTTCAAATACATATTTCCTTTATGAATCAGTAAGCCAAAATCCATAAAATGAACATCAAAGGTGGTCCCCATCCAGTCATTCCCTGGTAGAAGTAAATGCCAATCATGTCTGGAAAGTCACACCCTCAACCCAGACCACAAAGGATTCCTCAAGATAAAGATAATATAAAGGCATGGGGATACACTGGTAGCCAACACAACCAACACTTCAATTAGACCTTCAAGTCTTTCAAATGAGGAGATTATTAAATATGTGCTATGAAGTATGACTAAACATATTTAAAAAAGAAGAAAGGTAAAATATCAAGGTATACCAAAATGACCAGAGGCTTAAAAACACACCCAAAGATCTGCTTTGAAATGAAGATGTCATCATTAAAATACAAACACAGTGAATAGATTAAATCATAGATTAGACAGAACTGAAGAGTAAATTAGTGAAATGAAAGCTAGAGATGAACCATTTATTCAGTATGCAACACATTCTGGGAGTGTGGGAGCAATCACTTTAGACTGGCACAATCAGAGGAAACATTGTGAAGGAGGCGGAATTTTAGCTGAATCTTAAAGGCTGTGGAAGAATAGGCAAATGAAAGTAACTCAGGGGGAGTGGCATGACATGAACCACATTTCAGAGACTACATTTGAAACTTATTTAGGTCCCAGTTAGTTGGCCACTTTGGCTGAAATGGAGAGTTTCTAGAGGGAGGTAGAAAGAGGTAAAGGCTGACTAGCAAAGTAAGGGCCTATGCCTAAAGCCACATATAAAATATGGCAATAGTTGCATAAAATTACTTTGTTTAAAACTAAAGCAGACATACCTGCTATGATGACATTATGATCCATTTGACATGCAACACTCCAGCTTGGCTAGTCTCCCTCCACTGAGCATGTACTGTGCATACCTACTTAAAATGGAGTGGTCTTGAACTCACCTTTCTCTTTGCCTTCCCTCACTCCACACAGAAGTACATTTCAAAAGCTTTCAGGTTGAAATCTGAATGAAAAGAGAAACAAAGTCCATGAAACTTGTAGTTGTGCCAGGCTGAGAATGATGCTAAGCATTTTATAACATATTTTCTTTTTTTAAAAAAAGACTTTATGTTATCTCCTTAAATTAATCCCCCAAAGTATAGAAGGCTTTGTTATCTTTAAATCCCTTTCAAATGTGATGGTAAAATGGATCCCAGAACTGGAAATTTAATAAGGCCTCAGAGGAAAAAGCAGATTTCAGATTCCCTAGCAAAGGATTAACTCCATTCCAGGTGAATTATCCCCATTTCCTTATTCACATGGCTTTTGCCTTTACAAAACAATGCAACACCTAGCCCTGCAACAGGGAGAGAGATTCACCTTGGACAAAGTAGAAAATAGGGCAGTTAAAACTTATCCACACAACTTCTGAGCAGACAGATTTGCAAAAAGCTGCTCATATTCAGCATTAACAAGATGAAATTAAATGGCAGTGAAATAATGAAATCACATTGTAGGTAAATAAATGGGTAGATAAATAAAGAGAAGGAAGGTAGCTAGAAACAAGGCAACACAGTAATAAATGAATGGATAAATAAAAGGCAGAAGACTCCCTAAATCTCAAAGAACAAGGAGGATATTTCTTAAGTGTACTCAACGTTATATAAAAGATGGAACAATATAAATTCAACAAAACAAGTAGTGGATGAAATGATAAAACAACAGAGTGAGACTGCAGCATTTGAGAAATTTGTTTACCCTTCTACTTTAAAAAATCAATTTGAGATGGCAAAAAGAATACTTAGGGCTGAAAATAAGCACAGAAAAATATTTCAGATAGTCTCAATATATGCAGAGGTGAAAAGATGAATAAGAGAGAAGAGGATAGATATGGAAGATAGACAAGGTAATTCAACATACTAGACAATTGTGTTCCTGAAATGTAGAAAGACAGAGTTAGAATACAGGAAAACGCTTTGAATTTAAGGTAAAAGGAAATGTTAAGATCAAAAGGGTTTCCTTTGTACTGGGGGGAAAAGAAAGAACATTGAACATTACATTTCAAGTAAAAAAAATTTCAGGTATGCAGATAAATTAAAAAAAAAACAAGTCTTCTATGTCGTGAGGAGAGGGGAGAGTAATCAGATTTTCCTTCAACCTTTCTATAGCTTTATTAGGATTGCCCAATGCAGTAAATAAAAATACAGAATGCCCAGTTAAATTTTAAAACTTAGATGTAGCATTTGGAACTTACTTCTACCAAAAAAAATTTATTGCTCATCTGAAATTCAAATTTAACTGGGCATCTTGTGATTTATCTGATAGTCATAAGCCACATTTAATGTCAGAAAGCAATGGAATAACGTCTGCAAAGTTCCGTAGGAAAGAAAATGGGACTCTTGACTATTATACCCAGTTAACTGATCATTCAATTAAATAGGCAACAGGCAGACATGAGAATCAAGGAATATAAGCACTCAATGAGGAAATTCTGTCAACCATGTGGATGATTAAATTAAAGAGCTCAGGAATAGAGAAGCCACAGTAAAAAGGATGGTGATTCTGCAAAGTTCTAAGGCAGTTTTATTTAGAAGATCACACATTGCCATGAGCTTTCCAAGCCTCATTCCTCTCTCAGTCTACCTTCCACTGGTAGCATCATTCTCAGGATGCTCTCTTCACATGGTGGCCTCCAGAAGCTCTAGACTGTCCTTCTACCAACCTGGCAACCTCTGTGGAAAGACGGTGCTTTTTCTTCAAAGCATTTCAGAAAAACTCCTGGCATGAACCTCATTTGTTTTTATTGGCTGGGCCAAGCAATGAGCCCATTCATCCCTGGACCAATTATCGTCACCATATAAATTGGCTATTGTCCTTATTGGCTAGACTGTATCACATGGAGCCAGAGATGGAGTAAGCCCACATAAATCACTGGGAGTGAAGGAGAAATGGCCCCCAAAAGAAATTCCGAGTGCTGTAACCAAAAGAAGGAGACTGGATCCTGAGCACACCAGAAGAGCAACTATTTTGTACACTATATTGTTATTTCCCCAAATAAAATGTAAACATCTTGAGAATAAAAGCTCTGTGTTCTATTTCTTTTTATCTCACACAATTACCATCTTAGTTCCTTATTATAGTGAAGGTGCTCAAAAATATTAACTTATCTTGATATAACTTCCTTTATTTGTCACATGAGGAGGTTGGAATACTTGAACTCCAAGGTCCCTCCAAGTTTAATAATGTTCTAAGAAAAATTCCATGAAAACGTATCATAAAGGGTCCCACATTAAGCATTTTTCATATACCCTATAGTAAAACATTTGAATACTTAAGGGTAGGCATAGCACAATACAGGTTTTCAATTTCAGAAATGTCAAAAGTTTTACAAAGTCTTATTCAATGACTGTATTCTTGTATGTTTTCTTCAGGTTTGGGATTCACAATAGGAAGGAACAGTTTTCCTAAGCATGCACCGATCTTTTGTGGTATTTACATTTTTTGTTGAAATATGTTTACTTCTTCTCACTTCTAAGGTTCTAAATAAGAAATGAGAGTCTATCCCTTCTCCTCACACTTATGCCTACATCAAAATTGAGACTTGGTTAATTACTTGGTTGTCTCCCATTCTGCTTAGTCACAAACTCTAACTTTCCTTCCTCCTCTCCTATCCAATTGTCTGCCACATCCTATTAGTTCTACCTAAATACATTTGAGATTTCTTCCCTGCTCTAAATTCTTATTTCCATCCTCACTGCCGTGGCTCAATTCCTGTAGTTACTTACTACAAATCTCTTCTATTGTACTTGTCATCTGAATAAATATATGGTGGTAAGGGAACAGGCTCCTGCCAATTGGTCTGGTTCAAAACCTGGCTCTCACACTTCCTCTGTGTGACTCTGCAGAAGTTATATAACCTCTCTGAGCCTCAGCTCCCTCTTTGGTAAGATGAGGTTAAAAATACTACCTCATAGGGTTATTGAGTACATCAGGTGAGCTAAAACATGTAAAACACTTCTATCAGTATCTGGCATGCACTGGACATTACAGAAATACTAACTGGTGGTACTGTTACTGGTTCTGTTTACAGCAATTTAAGTGGCTGGCTGATTCCTCCAGTATGCTGGGCACTCATCAACAGCAGAGTCCTATCATTATTAGCAGTGTTTTAAAGACGGTAGCATTAGTATTTTAATCACCGGCTCCCTGCACAGTGTAAGGGCACTTCAAAATCTCGTTCAGTTAATTTCGCTTGTCAGAATAAGACAGTTGTACACAATAACCACTAGATGGAAGCAAAACCTTTTATAAAATCAATCCTTCACCAGCAATTGCTTCAGCGTACAAAGATCTACCTCTTTTGTCTCCTTATTTGTACAACCTCATCGTTGCTGACAACAAAATATCATCATGACCATCATCATCAATAACAATAGCTACAACAAAGGCAGCTCATAAAGAGGTCCAAAACTTTGTATATTGAACTCAATTCAGATTTAAGGTTTTGGAAAATCTTTGCTGCAGAATTTAGAAATTATTCGTCAAAAAATGCTGAAAACAGCATCACTGAACCAAAAGCCAGCTACCACCCAGCCATATTTACATAATAAGAATCTCTAAAGGCTCATCACGGGAAAGATGTAGATTCCCAGCTCTATGCACAGTGACTGCCACAAAGTGATCAACCGTCCCTGTGAACGACATGGCTCTCTCTTCATTAACAAAGAGTTGTTTTACTATATTATTTGGGATGGAGGTATTGCAGGTATTCAGTGACAATTACTGGGTTTAGTTTCCTCTTGGAGAGTATCTATTTCATCTCCAAATACAGATCTGCTGTCTTTCATTTGCAGTGAAGAGATTTCATTTCCTTTTCCCTTGCTCATTTGCAGGGGTCCTCAGCCTTTTCTTTGTCCACACGAATCTCACGTATGACATTTTCACATCAGTGACACCTCCCATTACATTACTGTCATTATTGTCATGACACTATTGTCAGACAAAATTCTCAACGGGGAGCGGGCTGTGCATAGTCGGAACACCCCTAATCTCAGATTCTGTTGAGCTCCCATGAGCCCTTGGGTTCTCTAATTATCCCTCTCTCACTGATCAGTAACAGCAATGAATTGATATTCTCTTAGAGAAGAACTTGCTTACCTCATACTCGTAAATATTCCTGGACTCTTTACTACTTTTCTTTGTCCCCTCCTTTTTCTTCTCTCCCCCACCATCACCCGTTCTCTCCCCCATTTCCTCTTCCTCTTAAAATTCGAATTCTCTTTCCTACAATGCAATACTACCTTAAATATCTAACAAGAGAACATCCATAGAATATAAATTTTATCTCAAAAGTGAGAGAAGGCGGTTTTTTTGCATACTAAATATGTGTCCTATCTCGGTAGGAAAATCTCCCACTTGAAAGCAATGCTCAATCACTGCTCTCATTCTCCCTAAACTGAAAGAGCAGCAGCTGAATGCACAGCAGAGACAAAGAGCAAAGACCTACTTAGGATCAACTCAAATCACGTGGATGAAAAATGACTTCGGTTTTGGTCTCTCTCTCTTCTTATCACAATCTCTTTCCAGGTGGAGAGAGGTTTCACTGGCCTGCTCATTTCTCAAACCAAATCTCCATCTGAGATTTGGACTTCTTTAAATGTAGCTTAGAACCTTGGCAGCTATGATTCAGGTTATCTTAGAGGAATTCAATTTCTCGCGATGCCCTCTTTTCTTCCCACTGAGCAGCGAACTGAGAAAACTCAGGCAAAGAGCAGAAAAAACGAATTTGGGTTACCTTCCTGTGATCACAGCTGCTCTGTTCACCCCAGTCACTAAACAAACACGCACGGACCAGATAGTCAAACAAATGAGTTAGAGCCATCCCTAGCACACGGTTATCCTTAATAGAGTTTAAGGAATCTCAAAGGAGGAAAGCATGTTTCTGTATTCCCCCGAGGCAACACGAATTCTGCGAAATATCTCAATTTCGGAATACACAGATGTAGAAAGAGTTGCTATTCTACACCCATGTTCTCACTGCCTGCCACAAAATGTACGCACAGCCACAGAGGTCTGGGTTTGCTTCTTACAAGGGGCTGGTAGATTCTCCCGGGACGTGGGTGAAGCTGTGGCGGTGTGATCTCCCTTACTGATCTCATTGCTGGCCCCGCAGCAGCCTTATGTAATGTGGTCTGTTTGCTGATGGGCTCCTGCTTGATTGGCTCAGAGTGGGAACTGCAAAACCTGGGTGCAGCCCCCGTTGAGTGCCAGACGCAGGCAGCTGATTTGATTTAGTACTTCTCCTGCACCAAGAGGTTAAACTGAGCGTCGCTAAGGATATAAATGTGGGTGCTTGTGCACAGCGTGGTGAGGAATGATTTGCATGAATAACGGAGGCAGTTTAGGTGGTCTGAATTAGGAGTGGATGAGTGGGTGGGAAGCGTGCAAAAGAAAAAGCAAGAAAGGGAATTGTGAGGGAAAATTCTCTTGCTACTAGCAGCTAACCATAGATCATTGGAATTCGTTCCTTATCAAATGCAAGCAGGAAGCATGGACGGAATATTGCTGAGTAGAATGCCTAATAAAGGAGTTGGCTTTCTCTCACTGCCCTTTCAATCTGAATACTGAAGGAAGGGTATGCAGCGGATTGCAGGGCTTAAACACGGAGGCAAAAAGGTAGAAAGACAAGACTCTTCAATGGAGGCTTTGCCACTGAAAGCATAGCTTATTGTACCGTATTAAAATTTTTTTTCTTCATTCATAATTAGAACACTTTTTTAAAGTATCTCTATTTGCTCTGGAATTCTTGTCCATTTTCCCAAATTAAAGGGACCTACTTCTGACTATTTTGGCAAGAGTTTAACATACCTAGCCAAAATATTTACACTGCTGCCCTTTGGAGTTGCTTTATTTTCACTTCTCTATAAATATGCCCAGCAACAAGGTATTTGGAGAGCTACCCAAGTAACAGAAGTATTTTGAATTTCTCTTGTGCCAATCTCCATCAGAACTAACATCTCAGTGGGTCCTGCATAACCGCTAACTTATGACTATAAAGTTGAACATTAAGGAGTTATCTATAGATCTTATTCCCCTCCAATAAGAAATTCTTTAGGGTATGATAATTTTGTTTACTTCTCCCGGAGAGCAAATCTTTACCGAAATTTATCACCAGAGGGCGCACGTTCACAGAAAATACACCGGTTCCCTGCTGTCACTTCTCCCTTCCCCTCCCGTTTGCAGGACGGAAGAAACAGGTTTTATTCCGAGGTATTTTCAGTTCAAATTCAAGTTCTAGAACTTTGGTTTATTATTAGCCTGTTCTCTTACTTGGGTGGAAGGGAAGAGAGAAAAAGAGGTCTGTCTGCAACCATTGTGTTCCACCTCAGTTCAGGGATAGCCTCAGAAACTGCAAGTTTTCAAAGATAATGGAAATGAGCCTGATTGGATATGGATCTGAGAGCAAAGGCTCTGGCCTCACTAAAATGACAAATCGCCTCATGTTACTCAAGAAACCACAAAAGATTCACACCCACCCTCGCCTCCCCCAGGCCTTGTCCTTTTGCAAGTGATTTGCAATCCCAGACAAGTATTATATAACGATGAAGCAGAGCCTGGAACTTTGGCGTGTTATTTCTTTCAGAGAAAAGACATTAAAAAAAAACTGTTATTATAGCACTATCCTAAATGCCTGTGAGAAAAACATTTCTGAGAATTGTTAGAAATGCGGGGCAGTGGAACTGATCAAAATGTGCATCAGTGCTAAAAACTGTGACCATCTGCAATTGCCCAAGGTGGGGTGGGGGGAAGCTGTTCGAATGAAAAGACACAATCTGGTGGGGTGAGTGAAAAAGCTACAGATCTGAAGTCAGAGAAACCAGAATCTAATCATAGCTGACTGCTAACTAGCCAGCTGAGTGTCCTTAAGTTAGTTACTTAACTTTTCTGGGCCTCAGTTCTGCAAGCTGGTGATTAGATGATCTCAGAATTTCTTCCATTCTAACAAGTTGTCCTTCTAAGAAAAAATATAGATGACATTAATAATTTGGCTTCTTGTGGAGAATACAGCAGCTCTCATTAATAAATCAACCATTTTGCATGATATTTTCATATTTCAAACCTTCTGAAGTGCTATTTCATGTATATGACAGTAGCCAATTATTTAGCAATACTTTCTTTCGTGTTTATATGGCAATGGGTCCCGGACATTTCACTCCAGGGAATGCTAGAAAGGCACTGTGATATGGTAGGAAACAACCAGGGTTAGGTTTGGACCCTGGGTTGACTTTTTATTTGTTATGTGACCTTGGAGAAGTTATTTAACCATGTGGGCTTTTGGGGTTTTTTTCTTGTTTTTTGGGGCAAAGAGATGAAAGGAGGCCAAGGGACAGAAGGAGGGAAAATATTGGAAGGCAAGTTTGAGGAAAATGATGAAAGTTGATGTGCCAATAACTTGGGAATCACAGGAAAGAGAAGAGAACTAATTTTAATCTCCCCTACCTGCCTGGGCCAGCCTAGAGCCCTTTTTTCCCTACTGGCTATTATCAGTGTAACTCGGAGCCACTGGCCATTCCATCTGTGTGACTGGTGTCTCAAGCTTATAAAACATAAGAGTGTGTGCTCTGAGATGCTGATGGACATACCCATGGCTTTTACAAAACTCTCTTAGGGTTAGAGTGAGAAATAATGAGACAGCCAGATGGCCAGGAACATAGAGAGCCATCAATATATTGGAACTCTTTAGTATTATCAATATTTATCACTATTTAGGGTGCCTGGGTGTGTCAGTTAAGCATCTGACTCTCGGTTTCAGCTCAGGTCATGATCTCATGGTTCATGGGTTGGACCCTGCATGGGATTCTCTTTCTCCCTCTCTCTCTGCCTCTCCCCTGCTCACTCTCTGTCGCTCTCTCTCAAAATAAGTAAATAAACTTAAAAAAATTAAAAAATTTTTATCACTACTAATAAAATATCCAACCTATACCATTATTAGAGAATTATTTAACCCCAAAGAACTATGTGATTTTTAGCTCACTTGGTTATGTTTTTTAGTTTAGAAACTTTAGAATTGCAAAATCTTGAATGAGGAAGTTTAAGGATGGTATTTCAGACATAGGACCCTGTCTTTGAAAATGACCTCATGTTGGTCTCCAAAAGTTGGAATTTGGGGACTGTTTGAGTAGCTAGTTTTTGCTTCATGGGAGGACAGCATGAAAGATATTTTATTGGGGGGAGGGTACAGATTTCCACAGTGCAGGGTAGTGCTGGCAGGTAGAAAGTTCTGGTGTACAATGGTGGGTCCCATCATTTCTGGTTGATGCCCCATGGTGATTCCTGTATCTCTGTGAAAGTCCATATTGCCCAGCTAGAGATAGAAAAGAGAGAATTACTGAAAAAAAATGGTGAAAATTAGGGCTGAGAAATCCCAGTAGGTTAAGCTGAGTGCAGAGGATGGTGGGTAAAGCAGCAAAATTGATTGTGTCCAGGGAATGGGTTTTTCTCGCTTTCCTTTTTCTTTGTTCCCAGGGCCATATGCATGTATTGCAGATGGTCTTGGTGCCCTGCCCACATCCCTCAGTACTTACCTCTACTTGCTGTAGGCTGCTTTCTGTTGAACATCTGTGACTCTGTCTGAAGGCTTTTTCTGACAGGGAGCATGCTTAGTCTGTGCTCAGAGCAAGCTGTGAGTGCTGCCAACAGCATCTCTTAACCAATAACTAACATAGGAGTTCACAGAGAAATGTCTCAGTTGCCTTACCTACTTGTTAGATTAACTCTGAGGTGTGCTCTAGGCTGCCTCCTAGAGTTCTTCAGAGGATGCACGGCTTTTATTGGCTTCCTTCCATTCCCTGTATATAGAGCACTGACATTCTAATCCTTGTTGCTGGGTCTGCTTCTGAGAGAACCCAGCCTAATATACCACATATTGGCTTCCATTTCAAAATTTACATGTGATTTTCTGCACACAGAACATGAGTTATCATTCCTGCAGATCTAGGTCCAAAAGTGAGTCCTTTCATTTACTTTTGTGATGTCAGATCAAACTCTTTAACCCCTCCAAGTTTCGATTTGCTTGTGTGAAAAATGAGAAGTGTAGGAGAGTAGAGGAAGATGGTGGTGTAGGAGGACACTGGGCTCACCTCATCCTGCTGATCGCTTAGATTCCTCATCCTGCTGATTGCTTAGATTCCACCCACATCTGCCTAAATAATCCAGACAACCACCAGAGAACTAGCAGAACGGATTCTCTGGAGCCAAGTGTAGACAAGAGGCCCACGGAAGAGGGTAGGAAGGGCAGAGAGGCTATGAGCACTCCACAGGCTGGTGGGAGGCAGTTGGGGCGGTGAGGGGCAGCCCACCTGTCAAGGCAGAGCCACTGAGTCTGGCTTGCAAAAGCAGGGGGGCCAGACTGCTTGAGTTCTGACCGCCAGCAAGATTTAACATCTGGAATGTTATAAGTCAACAGCTTTGCTTGGAGAGCTGGAGGGTGAGAAGACCCTGGGAGGTAGAGGTGTTGAGCCCCGGAAGACAGAGCTCAGCTCGGGTGGAACAAAGGCACTGGCCATCACCATCGCCATCTCCCTCTCCCATCCCCTAGCCGAAATCCCAAAGGGAACCAGTTCCTGTCAGGGAACTTGCTTGCACTGTACAAACACCCAACGCTGTGCTTCTGTGGAACCATCCCTCTCATGGGTCTGCCTGCCTCCCGGTCGCTGCAGGGCCCCTCCTGCAGGGGACCACTGATGGCAAAGTGAGCTAAGCCTGCCCCTTCCGCCCTGGTGCACCTTGCAAATCCACCCCGGCTAATACACCCTTGGCCAGATCCCATCGAAGCAGCACCACAAGACTGGCAGTGTGCAAGCAGCCAAGACAGAGGCCACAACACTCCACAGTGAGTTCTGCCCTTGGGAGAGGGGAAGATAAGGTACACACCAGTCTGACCGTGGCCCCAGCAGTGGGGTGGGGGCAGACATCCGGTCTGACTGTGGCCCTACCCACCAATGCAAATTACTCCCAACAGCACAGAGGAAGTGCCCTGCAGTTCCATGCCAGCCCAGGGACTATCTAAAATGACAAAACGGAAGAATTATCCTCAAAAGAAACTCCAGGAAGTAGCGACAGCTAACGAACTGATCGAAAACGATTTAAGCAATATAACGGAACAAGAATTTAGAAAAAATAGTCATAAAATTAATCGCTGGGCTTGAAAAAAGTATACAGGACAGCAGAGAATCTATTGCTACAGAGATCAAGGGACTAAGAAATAGTCATGAGGAGCTAAAAAATATTATAAATGAGGTGCAAAATAAAATGGAGGCGACCACAGCTCGGATTGAAGAGGCAGAGGAGAGAATAGGTGAATTAGAAGATAAAATTATGGAAATAGAGGAAGCTGAGAGAAAGAGAGATAAAAAAAATCCAGGAGTATGAGGGGAGAATTAGAGAACTAAGTGATGCAATCAAACGGAACAATATCCATATAATAGGAATTCCAGAAGAGGAAGAGAGAGAGAAAGGGGCTGAAGGTGTACTTGAACAAATCGTAGCTGAGAACTTCCCTGGTCTGGGGAAGGAAAAAGGCATTGAAATCCAAGAGGCACAGAGAACTCCCTTCAGACGTACCTTGAATCGATCTTCTGCAGGACATATCATAGTGAAACTGGCAAAATACAAGGGTAAAGAAAATTCTGAAAGCAGCTAGGGACAAACAGGCTCTAACTTACAAAGGGAGACCCATAAGACTAGTGGCAGACCTATCTACTGAAACCTGGCAGGCCAGAAAGGAATGGCAAGAAATCTTCAATGTGATGAACAGAAAAAAATATGCAGCCGAGAATCCTTTATCCAGCAAGTCTGTCATTCAGAATAGAATGAGAGATAAAGGTCTTCCCAAACAAACAAAAACTGAAGGAATTCATCACCACTAAACCAGCCCTACAAGAGATCCTAAGGGGGATTCTGTGAGTGAAATGTTGCAAGGATCACAAATTACCAGACATCACTACAAGCATGAAACCTATGGACATCACAATGACTCTAAACCCATATCTTTCCATAATAACACGGAATGTAAATGGACGAAATGCTCCAACCAAGAGACATAGGGTATCAGAATGGATAAAAAAACAAGACCCATCTATTTGCTGTCTACAAGAGACTCATTTTAGACCTGAGGACACCTTCAGATTGAAAGTGAGGGGATGGGGAACTATCTATCCTGCTACTGGAAGTCAAAAGAAAGCTGGAGTAGCCATACTTAGATCGGACAAACTAGACTTTAAATTAAAGGCTGTAACAAGAGATGAAGAAGGGCATTATATAATAATCACAGGGTCTATCCATCAGGAAGAGCTAACAATTATACATGTCTATGCACCGAATATGGGAGCCTCCAAATATATAAAACAATTCATCACAAAGATAAGCAACCTTATTGATAAGAATGTGGTAACTGCAGGGGACTTTAATACTCCACTTACAACAATGGATAGATTGACTAGACGCAGGATCAATAAAGAAACAAGGGCCCTGAATGATACATTGGATCAGATGGATTTGACAGATATATTTAGAACTCTGCATCCCAAAGCAACAGAATATACTTTCTTCTCGAGTAGTGCACATGGAACATTCTCCAAGATAGATCACATACTGGGTCACACAACAGCCCTTCCTAAGTATAAAGGATTGAGATCATACCATGCATACTTTCAGACCACAATGCTATGAAGCTTGAAATCAACCACAGGAAAAAGTCTGGAAAACCTCCAAAAGCATGGAGATTAAAGAACACCCTACTAAAGAATGAATGGGTCAACCAGGCAATTAGAGAAGAAATTAAAAAATATATGGAAACAAGTGAAAATGAAAATACAACAATCCAAGTGCTTTGGGATGCAGCGAAGGCAGTCCTGAGAGGAAAATACATTGCAATCCAGGCCTATCTCCAGAAACAAGAAAAATCCCAAATACAAAATCTAACAGCACACCTAAAGGAAGTAGAAGCAAAAGCAAAGACACCCTAAACCCAGCAGAAGAAGGGAAATAATACAGATCAGAGCAGAAATAAACAATATAGAATCTAAAAAAACTGTAGAGCTGATCGATGAAACCAAGAGTTGTTTTTTTGAAAAAATAAACAAATTTGATAAACCTCTAGCCAGGCTTCTCAAAAAGAAAAGGGAGATGACCCAAATAGAGAAAATCATGAATGAAAATGGAATTATTACAACTGATCCCTCAGAAATACAAGCAATTATCAGGGAATACTATGAAAAATTATATGCCAACAAACTGGACAACCTGGAAGAAATGGCCTAATTCCTAAGCACCCACACACTTCCAAAACCCAAACAGGAAGAAATAGAAAGCTTGAACAGACCCATAACCAGCGAAGAAATTGCATCAGTTATCAAAAATCTCCCAACAAATAAGAGTCCAGGACCAGATGGCTTCCCAGGGGAGTTCTACCAGATGTTTAAAGCAGAGATAATACCTATCCTTCTCAAGCTATTCCAAAAAATAGAAAGGAAAGGAAAACTTCCAGACTCATTCTATGAAGCCAGTATTACTTTGATTCCTGAACCAGACAGAGACCCAGCAAAAAAAAAAAAAAGAGAACTACAGGCCAATATCCCTGAAGAATATGGATGCAAAAATTCTCAATAAGATACTAGCAAATCGAATTCAACAGCATATAGAAAGAATTATACACCATGATCAAGCGGGATTCATTCCTGGGCTGCAGGGCTGGTTCAACATTTGCAAATCAATCAATGTGATACATCACATTAATAAAAAGAAAAGATAAGAACCATATGATCCCGTCAATCGATGCAGAAAAAGCATTTCACAAAATTCAGCATCCTTTCTTAATAAAAACCGTCGGAAAAGTCGGGATAGAAGGAACATACTTAAACATCCTCAAAGCCATTTATGAAAAGCCCACAGCTAATATCATCCTCACTGGGGAAAAACTAAGAGCTTTCTCCCTGAGAACAGGAACACGACAGGGATGTCCACTCTCACCACTGTTGATTAACATAGTGTTGGAAGTGCTAGCATCAGCAATCAGACAACCAAAGGAAATCAAAGGCATCAAAATTGGCAACGATGAAGTCAAGCTTTTACTTTTTGCAGATGACATGAGATTATACATGGAAAACCCGATAGACTCCACCAAGAGTCGGCTAGAACTGATACATGAATTCTGCAAAGTTACAGGATACAAAATCAATGTACAGAAATGAGTTGCATTCTTATACACTAATAATGAAGCAACAGAAAGACAAATAAAGAAACTGATCTCATTCACAATTTCACCAAGAAGCATAAAGTACCAAGGAATAAACCTAACCAAAGATGTAAAAGATCTGTATGCTGAAAACTAAAGAAAGCTTATGAAGGTAATTGAAGAAGATATAAAGAAATGGAAAAACATTTCATGCTCATGGATTGGAAGAATAAATATTGTCAAAATGTCAATACTACCCAAAGCTATCTACACATTCAATGCAATTTCAATCAAAATTGCACCAGCATTCTTCTTGAAGCTAGAACAAGCAATCTTTTTTTTTTTTTTTTAATTTTTTTTTCAACGTTTTTATTTATTTTTGGGACAGAGAGAGACAGAGCATGAACGGGGGAGGGGCAGAGAGAGAGGGAGACACAGAATCGGAAACAGGCTCCAGGCTCCGAGCCATCAGCCCAGAGCCCGACGCGGGGCTCGAACTCACGGACCGTGAGATCGTGACCTGGCTGAAGTCGGACGCTTAACCGACTGCGCCACCCAGGCGCCCCAAGAACAAGCAATCTTAAAATTTGTATGGAACCACAAAAGACCCCAAATAGCCAAAGTAATTTTGAAGAAGACCAAAGCCGGAGGCATCATAATCCCAGAATTTAGTCTCTACTACAAAGTTGTAATTATCAAGACAGCATGGTATTGGCACAAAAACAGACACATAGACCAATGGAATAGAATAGAAACCTCAGAATTAGACCCACAAAAGTATGGCCAACTAATCTTTGACAAAACAGGAATGAATATCCAATGAAAAAAGACAGTCTCTTTAACAAATAGTGCTGGGAGAACTGTACAGCAACATGCAGAAGGTTGAAACTAGACCACTTTCTCACACCATTCACAAAAATAAACTCAAAATGGATAAAGGACCTGAATGTGAGACAGGAAACCATCAAAACCTTAGAGGAGAAAGCAGGAAAAGACCTCTCTGACTTCAGCCGTAGCAATCTCTTACTCGACACATCCCCAAAGGCAAGGGAATTAAAAGGAAAAGTGAATTACTGGGATCTTATGAAGATAAAAAGCTTCTGCACAGCAAAGGAAACAACCAACAAAACTAAAAGGCAACCAACGGAATGGGAAAAGATATTTGCAAATGACATATCGGACAAAGGGCTAGTATCCAAAATCTATAAAGAACTCACCAAACTCCACACCCGGAAAACAAATAACCCAGTGAAGAAATGGGCAGAAAACATGAATAGACACTTCTCCAAAGAAGACATCCAGATGGCCAACAGGTATATGAAAAGATGCTCAACGTCCCCCCTCATCAGGGAAATACAAATCAAAACCACACTGAGATGTCCCCTCATGCCAGTCAGAGTGGCTAAAATGAACAAATCAGGAGACTATAGATACTGGCGAGGATGTGGAGAAACAGGAACCCTCTTGCACTGTTGGTGGGAATGCAAACTGGTGCAGCCGCTCTGGAAAACAGTGTGGAGGTTCCTCCAAAAATTAAAAATAGACCTACCTTATGACCCAGCAATAGCACTGCTAGGAATTTACCCAAGGGATACAGGAGTGCTGATGCATAGGGCCACTTGTACCCCAATGTTTATAGCAGCACTTTCAACAATAGCAAAATGATGGAAAGAGCCTAAATGTCCATCAACTGATGAATGGATCAAGAAATTGTGGTTTATATACACAATGGAGTACTACGTGGCAATGAGAAAGAATGAAATATGGCCTTGTGTAGCAACGTGGATGGAACTGGAGAGTGTATGCTAAGTGAAATAAGTCATACAGAGAAGGACAGATACCATATGTTTTCACTCTGATGTGGATCCTGAGAGATTTAACAGAAGACCATGGGGGAGGGGAAGGAAAAAAAAAGGTTAGAGAGAGAGGGAACCAAAACATAAGAGACTCTTAAAAACGGAGAACAAACTTAGGGTTGATGGGGGGTGGGAGGAAGGGGAGGGTGGGTGATGGGTATTGAGGAGGGCACCTGTTGGGACGAGCACTAGGTGTTGTATGGAAGCCAATCTGACAATAAATTTCATATTAAAAAAAAAAGAAAAATGAGGATGGTAAGAATACCTAGTTATTGGAGTGATGTGACAATTGAATATGAATATGCAGGTGAAGAGCCTGGCACAGTGTCTGTCACATAGTAAGTCTTAGCTTTCAAATAAAGATTGTCAATCACTGACTATTATTGTCCTTACTTCCTCTCCTAATTCACATATGAGAGCTCTTATGTTGGCTGCCGAAGTTGTCTCCTAAGGCTTCTATGGAAATCAGAGGAAAAGAATGACTTGTAGCCTTTTCATTCCCATGGTAGAATATAATTTCCTCAGGAGCATTAAGCTTAATTTTTTAAAAAATGCTATTTGAGCAGGAAGAAATGGAGACACACACACATGCACACACACAGACACACACACAATGCCAATTAAAGTGATATGTCCCAGGTGGTCTCTGAACATGATAGGTGTGTAAATGGGAGCTAGAACAGTGAACAAAGCAGCATCTGAGTTGTTATTTTTAGAAGCTGGAGAAATGCTGCGGAAGAAGAGGGGAAATATGTAGCATTTTAGGTAACACATTTCCAAGTAGCTCTGAAAGGAAGTCTTATATTTAAGGGAGTTGTTAACAATTGGGATTGAATGCCTAAAATAGAAATAAGAACACTTAAGCAACTTGGGAGTATTTTGTTGGGTCTGCTGTAGAATATTAGGTTTGGAGAAGCTGTATGCAGGAATAGGTAATATACATGGAAAGTAACATAGCAATGTTCTTAAATTCATGTTTGATTTTAAGACTCTTACTAATGATTTTTCTCCATCCTATTGATTGAACTGTATCTCTCCCTACATGACACTACCATCCCTCCTTGCTTATCTCTTCTTTATATTCCCTTTAATAAAATAGTACTTTCAACTTCAGTGCTTTTGCTTATGTTGCTTTCCTACCTGAGCATGACTTTCTACTTACTTTCCTCTCACAGACGTTCTATCTTTCTTCATATTTCTTCTACTACTAGAATCCCCAGAAACTCTTTACTTTGACTTATGGGGCTAGAAAGACAAATTGGGTCCATGTAATGAAGGGCTGTGGATGCTGTTGTCTTCACAGCCTACAGAAATTGAAGCCATTGGAAGTCTTTCAGGAGGACAGTCACATTACCTACTGTGTCTTGGGAAGATATTAATAACAGTGGCATCAATGTGAATGACAGCTTCAGAGAGGAAGAAACTGGCACAAGATTAGGAGGCTACTGTGATAGCTTAGGCATGAGGAGATCAGAATATAAACTAGGCAAAGAGTAGAGCCAAAAGGGCAGAAGGGATGACTTTGAGAGACCTCTGGAGTACTAATTTGAGAGAACATGATGAACAATGGGACGTGAGGAATGGGAAGAAGAGAGGGTAAGTGTTATCACGGGGGGCCCTGAGATGTCCACAGATTATGGATGGCAGAAATGGAAAGCAAGAAGTGGGGGTAAAAGAGGTAATAATTTTATTTGGACGTGTGCTGCTTTGCTATTTATCTGCAGCTATCCTAGTGTGCAACCAGTGATGTGAGTCTGGACTCCAAGACAAGGACAGAGGAAGTGATGTACATTTGGTAGCCTTATCCCCAGACATGGCAATGAAATTGTTGGGAAAGAGAGTGAGTGAGAGAGGAAAGGGTGCTGGGAAAAATCAATAGGAAAACCCAACATTTAAAAGGCTGCAAATGAGAGTGAGAAGCACTCTGAGAGGTCAAAGGAGAATTGCAATGTATAGACTGAAATGTAGACAAGAGGTGTTTCAAAAGGAAGGAGCTGCTGAACAGGATGAAAACTGCAAAACCATCATGTGAGATGAGAACCAACTGGGGAAAGCCTACTCGATGTGACATGTCAGTTACCAATAAGAGATGGTGGGTAGCGGTTGGTGTAGAAATTAGACTGCAGGAGGCTAAAGAGGGAATGATATGGGAGAAGGGGAGAGGGTAGAGCTAAACAATCTATCAGAGGGCTTTGACAGTGAAGGGTCATAGCTGAGCCCAAGCTGGAAACAAACCAGGATCGTTTCTATGTGTAGAACCAGCTTCTCTGTTGAATCTGCTAAGTGCTGATTTGGTCCTTTTGTCTAAATCTTTCAACATCAAGAGAGAGGCTGGGGTGTGGCAAAATAGGATTAAGAACTCCCAGGGCATAAGTCCTGCTAGGTACTGTTACAATGAATTATTTAAAAAGTAGAACAAGAGCTTCCAAAGGTGTCTTATGCATACATTGTATGTATAATGTATACATTATACATTCCTTTTGTTCCTTATCACAGACGGGAAGAAAATATAATCATGCCTTAAATGCTCAACTGTGTAAGCAGGGATATAATTTGCATACACAGCCCAGGTAATACTATTGGGAAAATTGTACCTGAAGTCTTAATGAGGAAATTTAAGCAGATGTGATGGAAGAATTAAAACTAATGTTAGCCTTTGCAGCCACTCAGTTGCAGGCATAGCAATTTCTTCTTTTATAAATGTGAGGAGAATTTAATGACTAAATTAAAAAGAACAGGCAGGTCAGGTGTTGGGGTAGTGGTAAAGTCCTTGACTCTATAAAAGCTATTGATGAGAGTAGAAAAGCGTGCATTTCTTCAGATAAATTGCATTCTAGAGGAAATATTGGTTTTCCAATTAATTTGAACAACAGTTTTAGAGTGCCTGTGATGTCACCATGCTCTCAGTACCGGGGGTATAAAGAAAAATGAGGTATAGTCTCTTTCCTAAAATGGATAGATCCCTGTCATAGATGCCTAGCTCCTAATCAAGTCATATATAATTTCTAAAAAGTATTGGGATAAACCATAGTAAAATATTGTTTAAAAAAATTGCACCTGGACAATGATCATCAATGGCTAGCATAGCAAAAAGAGCAGCAACAGGTATATGCCTCCTAATGAAAGTATAAAATACCATCTATGCGGTTTCCTTGTCAAAATATCAAACCTAAATCGTATTAAGCCTCTAGATTTAACTACCAGTTAATAGGGGACAGAGAAACACACTAAACCATACTGGTAATAAGGATGCAAATAGCAAAATCGAGACTATCAAAACTCTGACAAGTAACATGCATTTTTCAACAACAAAAGTGTATTGAAAAATGTGTGTGTTTGTGTGTGTGTGTGTGTGTGTGTGTGTGTGTGTGTATGGGAGGGTAGGGTGTCTGTGTGTGTGGGTCTGTGTGAAAGAGGGAGAGAGAAGGAGAAAGAGGAAAAGAGAAAGAATTAGAAGCTAGAGACTGAGACTTAAAAGACATATCTATTGTTAAAAAGAAATGGAGACCAGCCTTGAAAATTTCCTGGAAAGACAAAACCAGTTTATTCATACAAACAAAGCTTACTTTAGCTTACTTTGCAAGGTGAACTTGACCCAGGTCATTTCTCGCTTATGCCTTTGGAAACCATAACCAAAAGTTAAACTATTTCCCAACTTGATATGAGGTAACCACCGACCAGTTCCCTGTCATTTAAGAAAATTCTAAAATCATAACCAATCACTGCAAATAATAAACAGTCTGCTTTCTCACTATATAAGCTGCTTTAAAACAATATACCCCTGAGCCTCATTCCGTGGTCTGGTTTGAGTGCTCCCAGTTTACAAACTGTCTTTTTGGTGTGCGCACAATAAACTTTTACTAATTACTACTTCAGTGATTTACTTCTTTTACTTTTGTTATTTTGTGACTTTTGACACGACTAATTGCAAAGTATGGACCTTATTTTGACACTAAGAAAAATTGTAAAAAATATGGGATCAGGGGGAATTTGAATACTCATTGGATATTTCATCATATTAAAGAATAATTATTAATTTCTTAGTGGGAATAATGACATTATAGTTATATTTTAGAAAAAGAGTCCTTGCTTAGAGTCACCTGCTGAAATACTTAAGGATGAAATGATATGATGTCTAGGATTTGTTTTAAAATAATCTAAAAGGAGGGGGGAAGTAGAGAAGGGTATATAAAAAACACACGAGTTGATAACTTTTTAAACTGGGTTATGGGTACATGGGGGTACTTTTTAACTTCTGTTTGTTTAAACATTTCCATAATAAAAAGTTTTTAAAAGTTAGCAAAAAAATAGGTCTAGCATCATTCAAGATGATTAAGTATTAAATTTAGACCTTTTCTCCAATCAGTGTACTAGTCATAGAGCTACTATGTGGCAGGTAGAAGGCACTTTTGTTCACATGGGAAGGGAAGGATGACAAATTTAGCTACGTTTCCCATGGCTTGAATTGAGACATCACTGGCATCCTTTTATCTGTTTTTCCTTTCATCTTGAAGATGTTACTTCAGATGGTGATGTGAATTTTGGCATTGAGTGGGCTGAGAGCAGTGTTACTGTATGGCAAAACAAACTCAGAAACTGGGAGTATGGGGAAAAGACGGGATGTTCTGCCTTCCCATTACCCAGACCTTTTCTCTTGCTCCATTTTCCTGGGAGTCCATTAGATGCTTTAAATACAGTGAGAAGGGACACTCCATCCACTTAATCTTGGGCTGAAAATGTTGACTAAGTAGAATGAAATGATGATAATTGTAATGACGATCATTTATTAAGTGATTTCCTACATGCTACAATGCACTAAGTATTCTATGGGTATAGCCTAGTTCATTCTTCACAAAACTCTTTAAATTAGATATTATTACAGTTATTGTTTTCAGCTTACACACCTGGAGAACAAAAGTGTTGTGTGCAGGGCCATACTGCTAGTGGCAGAGCCAGGTTTCTAACTCCAAAACTTTTGCTCTTTACTATAACACTGTATGCCTCTTATACTTTCCTTTCTGTAACTTAGGAGTTCTGATGAGGACAACCCAGCAGACTTAGAAGGTCACAATTGCTCTCATTTTCCTGCTTTATATTATTTGCAAGTTTTTCAAATGCTATTTCAGTAGGGACCCTGACTCTTTGAACAGAAGCCTCCAGAAGCTATGTATGGTGCCTAGCCATTAGGCACACGTACCTTGCCCTTTGGATATGAATTTTCCAAGCTTATCCTTTGCCCAGCTTGGGGCTCGCTGCTCAGGAGAAACCTACAAGTTGGTGGTATGCTCACAGTTGTCTGGGCTTTGGAAATCTGGTTGTATCTAACTGGGTAGAGAATTAACAATGAACACTGGGTACTTCTGTTGTGGAAAACTGTCCCCCATCATCTGCATTTAGTCTGGGATACATTTTTTAAAAAGTTTATCAGAGAGAGAGAGAGAGAGAGAGAGAGAGAGAGAATCTTAAGCAGGTTCCATGCTTTAGCCATGATTTGGCCAGTGAGAGCCAATTCACAGGTAAAGTTCCCTCCCTTCCTTCAGAGCTGTTCCTTAGGAAAGTACGAATTGCCATCTTCTATTTGAGTCTTTATAAAGTCTGAATAGTTCAGTTTGAATGATAAAGTGCTATTTGAAGAGGACCATTAAAACAATCCAAATCAATATTAATTTGGGAAATTTATACAGGTCTCTTTACAGATTGAATAAAATGAAAGTAAAGATATATAACACAGATTTAGCAATTATAACTGTGGTCATGACTCCATTGCAATCATCTGAGACAGTAGTAAATAAATCTTTTAGTCATCACTGTGTAGAACAATATATTCAGATGCTCTATCGATGATAAGACCCATAGGATCAATATAATTTTTAAAAAGTATACAAACGGGTGCTTTAATTTGGGATAAATTTCCAACAACCTTGTAATATATGAAACTAAAAGATGCTGTATGTCAACAGCCCAGAATGAACTGAAGTTGATGGTGTAAAAAATAACCAGAGTGACAATGAGGACACTGAGGCTTAGCTATATAAGCCTGTCCAAGATAAATAATTTCCTGACCCATGAGCTCGGGAAAAAAAAGCACTATTTTAACAATACATTACTTTATTTAATTTGTGATATTATATGTGTGTGTGAAATTATAGAAGTACGGTATTATAAGTAGACATCTGATTACTCAATCTATGGTGCTACAAGTTTATTACTCAGATAGGCTCCAATTTGTGGGGGGCAGAATTTTCTCTTTGGAAAACTAAGGGGTTGCTTTACACTTGGGCATATGAAGTAAGCAAATTCTTGGTATGTTAAGGGGAAAATAAAAAGGAACACATTAGACTAGTTGAGATGAGCAGTTATTCAAGGCCTGAGTTTCCCAGAAAAACAAAAACAGCATGGTATGAAGTTAAGAGCATTGACTATAGAGCCAGGCTTGCTCAGATTGGATTCTCTGCTTTGCCACTTACCAGATCCATGAGGTTGGGTATGTTACTCAACTTCTTTATGCCTCAGTTTCCTCACCTGTAAAATAATAATAATAATAATAATGTTTATTTCATATGCCATTGTAAGAGTTGAATGAATTAATATTTATAAAGGGCTTAGGCCTGGTACATTGTGAGAACTTATGTGTTAGATAGATTGGTAGATATATTGATAGATAAATTCTGTCTTTCCTTGATACAATTCGCCTTACCCAGGAAGAATTTGTGCTTCTGCTACCTGTCTCTGTGTTAAAGGAGATATATGTTTATTTGTTGGCTTATTTGTTTATTTGCTTTAGGAGAACTAAAGTAACTTCTTTTGCAATGGAGAAGATTGCAGATGTGCATGTGGCTGATGACTTCATGCAAGATGGGGCATTGGGGATAAGGAGAGGGAATTGTGGTTCTGGAGTCAGACTCGAGCCCCCACAGTTCTAGGTGCTGTCTTTAAAGGAAGAGATTTCTCAGCCACCTGGAGGCTGTGTCTCAAATCCCTTTTAGCCTCTGTTCAAGCCACGCTTTCCTTTATCAGTGTGTTGTCAAAGGTTGTCCTGTGAAAAATAGTGAAAGCTGGCAAAAATGGGGGGTGGCTAGAACACTCATATGCTGCTGGTGGGAGGGTCAAATGGTACAACCACCTTTTAAACTTGTCTGGTAGTATCTGCTAAAGCTGAGCACATGCCTATTTTATAAGCTAGCAATCCCACCCATGGGTATATTACTAACAGAAATGTATACATGTATTCACCAAAGTCATGAACATGAATGTTCATGACAATACCACTCATTATACCCAGATGCCCATGAATTGGGAAGCGGATAAATGCATTTTGTAATATTCATACAACAGAATACTACATAGTGATATGAGTGAACTATGACGCTGCACAACAGTATCTGTAATGAACATAATGTTAGAGGAGGAGCTAAGATAGCAGAACAGCATGGAGGTTTTCTGTGTGTCTTGCATCCATGAAATACAGCTGGACCAACACTAAACCATCCTGAACACCTAGAAAACTGATCTGGGGATTAACACAACAATATGCACAACCTGAACCACAGAATTAAGCAGGTACACAGCACAGAGAGGTGAACTGGGGGAGAGAGAAGCTGTGGAGGGCAAGGAGCCGCTTTTGTGTGTGGAGAGAGGACTGAGATGGGGGGGAGAATACTGGAAAAGCACCCCCCCCAAAAGCAGCTGGAGAGAAAGTGGAAAAATGGAAACAGCCGCAGGGACTGAACTAAAAAGGGAGAAAGGAGAGAGTTTAAATTCCATTAAGACTATAAATGGAGGGAGCACAGAGGCTGAAACTCTGCAGTTCAATACCTAGCAGTGCTCTGGTGGGAAGGACAAATCCCCAGGAGCAGAGTGGAGTCCAGGGGTCTTCAGGCCACACGGGGAGAGGCGGTTCCCCTGCTGGGAGGACACCTGGTAGAGGCTGTGTGGGTCCCACAAAGGCAAGGCCCAGAGGACCCAGGAGAACAACCACATTCGCTGGTGCTGGAACAAGGTCGTTAAGGGTAAAGCCTGGTGCCAGATGTGTGCTGTGATTTTCTATAATCCCTGAAATGCTGCTGCTACACTGTCTCGTGAATTTTTCCTGGGGCGGGACGGCACCTGGCCACAGTATCTGGGCATCAGCAACAGCATGGTCCCGCAAACATTCCTGGGTGTGGCTGGCACATGGCCATTGCTCAGTGAGACCCTCCTGCAGAGGGGCAGAACCGGTCAAAGCCACAGTCCCTCAGAAGGAAAGAGTCTGGAAAAACAGCTGCATCTGAGACAAGACTCAGGAGGGAGGTGCTGCCTGGGGCTTGGTCACGGACTGTGTAAAAGCAGGGAGCGGATGGAAGCTGAAGACAAAGGACGGTGCATGACTGCTGATCTGGGAGAACAGAGTTCTGATATTAGAGACTGGGTAGCTGGATGACACCATTTTCACTGCTCCCGCGTATGTTCGTAGGCACGTACAAGCGCCACAACAATCCACCCCAGTAAGCTAAGCAGCACCATCTAGTAGAGAATGGAGCTGTTACACTAAGCCCCACCCAACTGGGCCAACCTCACTCTTCAGGAACACAAGTCTCTCTGCCTGCTTAGTTTATGGACTATAAAGAGCTTCATAGTTTGACTTCTAGGGTAAAATGAAGTAATTTCAGCTGTATTTCAGTCTGTTCACTCATCCATTTATTCAATTTATTTTCTTTTTTTCTTTTTTCATTTCTTTTCTTTTTCTTGAATACAAAAAGAGAAAAAAATTCATTTTTATTTTCAATTTTTATTAAAAATATTTTATTTTTTTCTACTATAATTTATACTTTTGTGTAAATTTTTTTCAAATTCTATTTTACTTCCATCATTTCATTTTAGTCTACTTCATTGTATTAATCTTTTCAAATTTTCAAATGATTTCCTTTTTTTCTTCTTTCCCCTTTTTTCTCTTATCTATCAATCTACTTTCAACACCCAGACCAAAACATACCTAGTATCTACCATCATTTATTCGATTTATTTTGTGTGTGTTTGTTTTTAATTTTGTAATTTTTATTTTTTTTACCTCATTAATTCATTTTCTCCTTTCAAAATGATGAAATAAAGGAATTCACCCCAAAAGAAAGAGCACTAAGAAACAACAGCCAGGGACTTAACCAACACAGATTCAAGCAAGATGTCTGAACCGGAATTTAGAATCATGATAATAAGAATAATAGCTGGAGTCGAAAAGAGATTAGAATCCCTTTCTTCAGAAATAAAAGAAGTAAAAGCTAGTCAGGATGAAATAAAAATGCTATAACTGAGCTGCGATCTCCAATGGATGCTACGGTGGCAAGGATGGATGAGGCAGAATGGAGAATCAATGATATAGAGGATAAACTTATGGAGAATAATGAAGCAGAAAAAAAAGGGGGAGATGAAGGTAAAAGAGCATGATTTAAGAATTAGAGAAATCAGTGACTCATTAAAAAGGAACAACATCAGAATAATAGGGGTCCCAGAAGAGGAAGAGAGAGGAATAGGGGTAGAAGGGTTTTGTGAGAAATCATAGCATAAAACTATCCTAACCTGGGGAAACACACAGACATCAAAATCTGGGAGGCACTGAGGACTCCCATAAGATTCAACAAAAACTGACCATTAACAAGGCATATCATAGTCAAATTCGCAAAATACTCAGGTAAGGAGAGAGTCATGAAAGCGGCAAGGGAAAAAAGTCCTTAACCTACAAGGGAAGACAGATCAGGTTTGCAGCAGACCTATCCACAGAAACTTGGCAGGCCAGAAAGGAATGGCAGGATATAGTCAATGTGCTGAATCAGAAAAATATTCAGCCAAGAATTTCTTTATCCAGCAAGTCTGTCATTCAAAATAGAAGGAGAGATAAAAAGTTTCCCAGACAAACAAAAATTAAAGGAGTTTGTGACCACTAAAACAGACCTGCAAGAAATTTTAAGGGGAACTTTCTGAGGGGAGAAAAGGTGAAAAAACAAACAAACAAATAAATAAAGACTAAAGCAACAAAGACTAGAAAGGACCAGAGAACACCACCAGAAACTGCAACTCTACAAGCAACATAATGGCAATAAATTCATAGCTCTCAGTATTCACTCTAAATGTCAATGGACTCAATGCTCCAATCAAAAGATATTGGGTAACAGAATGGATAAGAAAACAAGATCCACCTATATGCTGTTTAGAAGAGACCCACCTTAGACCTAAAGACACCTTCAGATTGAAAGTAAGGGGATGGAGAACCATCTGTCATGCAAATGGTCAACAAAAGAAAGTCGGAGTAGCCATACTTATATCAGACAATCTAGACGTTAAAATGAAGACTGTATCAAGAGATGAAGAAGGGCATTATATCATAAATAAGGGGTCTATCCACCAAGAAGACCTTACAATTGTAAACATTTATGCACCAAATGTAAGAGCACCCAAATATATAAATCAATTAATCAAAAACATAAAGAAACTCATTGATGGTAATACCATAATAGTAGGGGACTTCAACACCCCACTCACAGCAGTGGACAGATCATCTCATCAAAAACCAACAAGGAAAAATGGCTTTGAATGACACACTGGGCCAGATGGACTTAACAGATATATTCAGAACATTTCATCCTAAAGCAGCAGAATATACATTCTTCTCCAGTGCACATGGAACGTTCTCCAGAATAGACCACATACTGGGACACAAATCAGCCCTCAACAAGTACAAAAAGATCAAGATCATACCGTGCATATTTTCAGACCACATTGCTATGAAACTCGAAATCAACCACAAGAAAAAATTTGGAAAGGTAACCTACTTGGAGACTAAAGAACATCCTCCTAAAGAATGAAGGGGCTAACCAAGAAGTTAAAGAGGAAATCAAAACGTTCATGGAAGCAATGAAAATGAGAACACCTCAACCCCAAACCTCTGGGATACAGGAAAGGCGGTCCTAAGAGGAAAGTATATAGCAATCCAGGCCTTCCTAAAGAAGGAAGAAAATGATCTCAGATACTCAACCTAACCTTATGCCTTAACGAGCTGGAAAAAGAACAGCAAAACCCCAAGCCAACAGAAGACAGGAAATAATAAATATTAGAGCATAAATTAATGATATCAAAACCAAAAAAATAGTAGAACAGATCAATGAAACAAGAAGCTGGTTCTTTGAGAGAATTAACAAAATTGATAAACCACTAGCCACTTTGATTGAAAAGAAAAAGGAAAGGACCCAAATAAATAAAATCAAGAATGAAAGAGGAGATATCACAACCAACACAGCAGAAATATAAACAATAATAAGAGAATATTATGAGCAATTATATGCCAATAAAATGGGCAATCTGGAAGAAATGGACAAATTCCTAGAAACTTATATACTACCAAAACTGAAACAGGAAGAAATAGAAAATTTGAACAGACCTGTAACCAGTAAAGAAATCAAATTCATAAAAAAAAATCTTCCAAAAAACAAGCGTCCAGGGCCAGATGGCTTTCCAGGGGAATTCTACCAAACATTTAAGGAAGACTTAACACCTATTCTCTTGAAGGTGTCCCAAAAAAATAGAAATGGATGGAAAACTTCCAAACTCTTTCTATGAAGCCAACATTACCTTGATTCTCAAACCAGACAGAGACTCCACTAAAAAGGAGAACTATAGACCAATTTCCCTGATAAACATGGATACAAAAATCCTCAACAAGATATTAGCCAACCGGATCCAATAACACATTAAAAAAATTATTCACCACGACCAAGTGGGATTTATACCTGGGATGCAGGGCTGGTTCAATATCCGCAAAATAATCAGTGTGATTTATCACATCAATAAAAAAAGGACCAGAACCACATGATCCTCTCAATAGATGCAGAGAAAGCATTTGACAAAATACAGCATCCTTTCTTGATAAAAACCCTCAAGAAAGTAGGGATAGAAGGAGCATACCTCGAGATCATAAAAGCCATATATGAACGAACCAGTGTTAATAACATCCTCAATGGGGAAAAACTGAGAGCTTTCCCCCTAAGGTCAGGAACAAGACAGGGATGTCCACTCTCACTACTGTTATTCAAGACAGTATTGGAAGTCTTAGCCTCTGCAATCAGACAACACAAAGAAATAAAAGGTATCCAAATCGGCCAGGAGGAGGTCAAACTTTCACTCTTCACAGATGACATGATACTCTATATGGAAAACCCACAAGAGTCCACCAAAAAGCTGCTAGAACTGATTCATGAATTCAGCAAAGTTGCAGGATATAAAATCAATGCACAGAAATTGGTTGCATTCTTATACACCACCAATGAAACAACAGAAAAAGAAATCAAGGAATCGATCCCATTTACAATTGCACCAAAACCCATAAAATATCTAGGAATAAATCTAACCAAAGACGTGAAAAACCTATATACTGTAAACTATAGAATGCTTATGAAAGAAATTGAAGAAGACACAAAGAAATGGAAAAAGATTCCATGCTCCTGGATAGGAAGAACAAATATTGTTAAAATGTTGATACTACCCAAAGCAATCTACCCATTAAATGTAATCCCTATCAAAGTAACACCAGCATTCTTCAAAGAGCTAGAACAAAAAATCCTAAAATTTGTATGGAACTGGAAAAGACCCCAAATAGCCAAAGCAATCTTGAAAAAGAAAACCAAAGCAGGAGGCATCATAATCCTGGACTTGAAGGTAAGTCAGTATGGTACTGGTACAAAAACAGACACTCAGATCAATGGAACAGAATAGAAAACTCAGAAATGGACCCACAAACATATGGACAACTAATCTTTGACATAGCAGGAAAGAATATCCAATGGAATAAAGACAGTCTCTTCAGCAAGTGGTGCTGGGAAAACTGGACAGCGACATGCAGAAGAATGAACCTGGGCCACTTTCTTATACCATACACAAAAATAAACTCAAAATGGATGAAAGAACTCAATGTAAGACAGGAAGCCATCAAAATCCTTGAGGAGGAAGCAGGCAAAAACCTCTTTGATCTTGGCCATCGCAACTTCTTACTCAACATGTCTCCAGAGGCAAGGGAAACGAAAAGAAACATGAACTATTGGAACTTCATCAAAATAAAAAGTTTCTGTACAGTGAAGGAAATAATCAGCAAAACTAAAAGGCAACCGACAGAATGGGAGAAGATATTTGCAAATGACATCTCAGATAAAGGGTTAGTATCCAAAATCTATAAAGAACTTTTAAACTCAACACCCAAAAAACAAATAATCCAGTGAAGAAATGGGCAAAAGACATGAATAGACACTTCTCCAAAGAAGACATCCAGATGGCCAACAGACACAGGAAAAAATGCTCAAAAGCACTCATCATCAGGGCAATACAAATCAAAACCACAATGAGATACCACCTTACACATGTCAGAATGGCAAACATTAACAACTCAGGCAACAACAGTTATTGGTGAGGATGCATAGAAAGAGGATCTCTTTTGTACTGCTGCTGGGAATGCAAGCTGGTGCAGCCACTCTGGAAAACAGTATGGAGGTTTCTCAAAAAATTAAAAATAGGACTACTCTACAACCCAGCATTCGCACTAGTAGGTCTGTATCCAAGGGATACAGATATGCTGTTTTGAAGGGACACATGAACCCCCATGTTTATAGCAGCACTATCAACAATAGCCAAAGTATGGAAAGAGCCCAAATGTCCATCAATGGATGAATGGATAAAGAAGATGTGGTATATATACACAATGGAGTATTACTCAGCTATACAAAAGAATGAAATTTTGCCATTTGCAACTACGTAGATAGTACTAGAGGGTATTATGCTAAGCGAAATTAGTCAGTCAGAGAAAGTTAAATATTGTATGACTTCACTCATACGAGGACTTTAAGACACAGAATAGATGGTCATAAGGGAAGAGAGTCAAAAATAATATATAAACAGGGAGGGGGACAAAACATAAGAGACTCTTAAATATGGAGAACAAACAGGGTTCCTGGAGGGGTTGTGGGAGGGGAGATGGGCTAAATGGGTAGGGGGCATTAAGGAATCTACTCCTGAAATTGTTGTTGCACTATATGCTAATTTGGATATAAATTAAAAAAATAAAATTAATTTTAAAAAAGAACATAATGTTGAACAAAAGAAGCCAGACACAACAGAATACATACCTCATGATTCCATTTACATAAAGTATAAAAACAAGTGAATGAATCTATGGTGCTATGAGTCAGGGTAAAGGTTACCCTCCAAGGAGACTAGTGACTGAAAAGGAACAAAAGCAGGAGCTTCCAGAATGCTGGTAATGTTCTTGTCTTTGACCTGTGTATTGGTTTCCTGTGTATGTTCAGTTTATGAAAATTCTTGGAGCAGTATGTGCATTTTTCTGTACATTTATGAGCCTTCAACAAATGTTTTAAACAGGGGACACAGGTAACTTTTCACATTCTGCCAAGTGGGCATTGAGCATATGGAGTAATTAATGCTGCCAAAATCTAAGCCTTATATTCTACTTTTGTAAATGGTTTTGATTTTATGTGTTTATGCCTTGTTTCCCTAATTAAATTTTAAGCTCTTTGATGGGGATGACTGTGTCTTGTTTTTCTTTGTATTCCTGCAGTGGGAGAACAGTGTGCATGCTCATTAAATATTCGTTCATTTATCACGAGGAACAGCAGTCTTGCCTATCTACCTTATGGAAGTGTATGGTTTTCATGTCCAATTGTAGCAGACTCTTTTAATAATTTTGTTAATTTAAGACAGTCTTGGAATAGGGTGGCTATTTTGAGCTCTTAACCTTGTGTTTTAGATGATCTGATGTGCCAAATGCTTTGACTAAATTCTCCTGAGGTAAAGTGCTAACTTTGGAATAGATTTTCTGAGAAGCCAACTTTGAGCGCTGTCAGAATGGAGTGGCCGACTGCCAGCTGGGGGCGAGAGAACCTGCTCTGAACTTTGGTTGACTACCTTGTTAACTTACTGTGCCATGGATGAATTCTGTCCGGTTCTCCAGGGCTTGGAGAGAAGGAAAGACAGAGAGAGAAAAGGGGAAGCCTATTTGGGGATTAAGTCACATTGGGAAATGGTGCTGGCTAAAGACACTGTTGGTGAAATGAGTCAGCATGTCAGCTCAGCCAGAGGACAAAGTCTCCACAAGTTAGCTATAGCTGGAGAGAAAATTTACATTAAACTGAGACCAAGCACTCATCCTCCACCTTCAAGTAAAAACAGCCCTTGGTAGAAAAATTTTATACCCTAAACAATGCACATGAAGTTTTACTTGTTAAACTGTGGGGACCTGTAGGTAGGAATTAAAAAAAAATCATTATTTCCTTTTTTTCCTCCCAGATTTTGCTCTGGAAAGAAAAGGATTGGTTCTTTTTACATGTAGAAAAATCTTTCCAGACCCTGGGTTACTAAATATTTATGCTGAAAAAAAAATGCAGACAAACACAGATTTTTCTGACATCTGTAATTCTTTTGACTGATTCCAATTTGAGATGCTAATGTGATTCTCTAGTATAATATTTCTCCACTTGGAATGCAGAGCTAACTCTGCCTGCTTTTGTACTCAACCTGTAGGAGCAGCAGAAGGAAAAAAGAATGGTGTCTTGAGTGATTCTAGAATTCTGCATTGATTTCTTGGTTTTAACTGACATTACTTTTGGGACCATGGAGCTTCTCTCACAATTTACCATTCTTTTTCTCTTTCTTGAAAACACACACACAAACACACACACACACACACACACACACACACACACACACACTCACTCATTGAAGGCAGAATTAACTTCATCAAAAATTCAGTTAAAGTTAGACTTCCTTTGCTGGGAACTGGTATAAATTTGTAGAGTGCCAAAATCTTGAACGAACTTCTAGGAGTCTGGAAAGTGCTGGAAACCATTAGAGAAGGCAGAGGAACTCTGAAAGCGTAGTTAGAGGTAATCTGCAAGTGCGTGCAGTTAACTGACACTCTGCCCTCTCATTTCCTTCCCATTCTTCCACACCCAGAAGTGCAAACTTGACAGTTGTTAGGCCAAGGCCACAATGTTGACTAAAGGTAACTGTTCCTCCATTCAGAAAAAGGAAACCAGCTGATTTTGAAACACTTGTAAACTCACATTAATTTATTCATTTTAGGTAAAGTAGGAGAGACTTTGATTCTTGACTCTTTGTGAAACTTCCAAAGCTTATCAGACTTGTGCCCTAATGTATACCTTTGGATTTTGTTTTTAGTCACAACCATATATTTAAGGAGGTATAATTTTGAAAGCCATCTTTCAGGATAGCCTGTTGTCACCTCTGCAATCCCAAATGCTAATGAATGGGACAGTTGTGTGTTCCGATGAAGAGTTATTGAATACTTACAAAGCATGGTATGAATAAAGTGAGAACATGACAAATTCACCATTTCAGACAGTTTAGGCCTCTGAATATTCAGCAGTTAGTAATGAACTTCTGGTTTTGTGGGTTTCATAGTAGGTGAAACTGCACTGAGGTGCAGTGTGGGCACACAAGTTTCCTAAAATTATCAGGGTAAGGAATTGGAAGCAACAAGATAGCTAGTGCAGTTTACACAGAGGCCTGTATGGAACAGTCCAGAGTCTACTGGTGTCATGTTTGCCTTCACCTCCCTACCCCATGATGTCAGAAGGAAACCAGCCCCAAGTTCCCTTGCATGCTGTCACTGTTTTCATTTCCTGCCAGGCCTCTTTTCTACAGCCCCCTCTCTTCTTTCTCCTCAGGCCTTGTCTCTTCTCAAACTCACCCACATCCTCCTAATAGAGTATTCAAGCATGTAGCAGCTTCAGAATCATTTAGATAGCTTCGTGATCTAGTTTCTTTGATTATGAAATCAGGTGTCAGAAATGGTTCCCAAAATAGCTACCAGATTAGATGGGGTTTCCAGCTACCTTTAAGATTTAGATGAGATTGACACCCATTCCCTGCCCTGAGGATTTCCAAAGCAAGCTACCCCCACGGTCCTAGGGGTTTCAGGATTGCTCTGGATAGTGAATGCCCTGTATCTCGGATTCTTCCTTTTTCTGAATGAGAATGTTTATTATTGTAATACTGTCTCATTCCACCTATTATGGTATTAATTCCTAAGAACAGGGATCACCAAACTTTTCTGTAAAGGGTCAGATAGTTAATATTTTAGGCTTTGTGGGCCATATGGTCTCTCTAGCAACTACTAAATCTGTCATTGTAGCATAAAAGCAGCCATAGACAACATGTAATGGGTATGGCTATGTGCCAGTGAAACTTGATTTACAAAAACAGGCTGGATTTGGCCTGCAGGCCAAATTGCTGCCTCCACACACATTTTTCTTTTCATTCTGAGACTCCTATTATCAGGATTTTTTCACTTCAAGTCTCCATATCACTTGGCTTTTATTTTACAATTTCACAATCTCTTTTCCCCCGGTCGTTTCCTGTTGTCTTATGGCAAAGTACTTCAATCTGATTTCTAGCTTAGTAATTTGGTCTTTGGCTGGGTCCATCCTACTACATATCTTAGCTGTTAAGATCTTTATTGCTATGATTATGTTTTTGACACTTAGCATTTTCACTTGGTTCTTTTTAAAGTCTTCCTTTTACTGCTTCATAATTCAAATAACCTTCCTTATCTATTTGAGGGTATTTAATATGCCTTCTGTTCCAGTAACTCTGGTTCATGTGGTATACATTGTTTAATTTGCTTTTGTAGATGTTGTGTTACTCAGAGATAAAATTATTTTGTCCAGTGTGGTCATGTTCCTTGGGTACCAACTACTCTGTCTAGTAATGTGTAATAGGAAGAGATGAAGCCCAGACTCTAGTTGTTTATGTCCCTCACGATGATTGTAAGTAGATAAGAGTAGATGAACCCAAGTCTGTAATACCTCAGAAACCACAGAACTAATGCTGATCACTTCCATTTGCTACCACTCCACAAGGCAACTCTTCTAATTCTTCTAAATCCTTTTAAAAATACATAAAGAAGCCATCTTGGAAGGTGGTGGTCTACTTAAATACCAGGTCTGGGAATTTAGGAAGAGGAGAGGAGTGACTGCCTAGGTGACCCTGGCCAATCCATACCTGTTTATCAACTCCTTGTTGCAATGGTGCTTTTGGGCTGCCTTGAGGGAGCCCCATTGACACTGGCATTCTAAGCTGTTTCCACCTTTTCTGTGTGAAGGTGATGAGGTACCATAAGGCAATCTGAGGGCCAAGCACAAGCTAACATTACCACCCTCCCCCCCAGGTGGGATATGTGTGACATTCCTCAGGTACTCCTGGCTGCTGAAGGACAATGGAAATGACAAAAAATGAATGGTTAAACTGATAGAGTCTCTATCAGTTTACAAATGTCTTGGTAAATTATAAGAAAAAGGTAATCTTGGGGCACCTGGGTGGCTCAGTTGGTTGAGCGTCCGACTTCGGCTCAGGTCATGATCTCACAGTTTGTGGGTTTGAGCCCCGCATCAAGCTCCGTGCTGACCGCTTGCTCAGAGCCTGGAGTCTGCTTCAGATTCTGTGTCTCCTTCTCTCTCTGCCCCTCCCCCACTCACACTTTGTCTCACTCTGTTTCTCAAAAATAAATAAATGTAAAATTTTTTTTTTAAAAAAAGAAAAAGGCAATTTTATCTACAGCCTCATCTCCAGAAACCTGTAGAGGCAGTTTCCTGGAGCCCCAACATCACCCCTCCTCCATGGTGATGTGGGGGACAAAGGCAGGAAGGAAATGGCAGGTAAAATTAAATTTCCTTATAACCTACGGCCCATTGACAAATACTTGAGGCAGGCAGACTAAAACATTTCTCCAGGAACCTCCTACTGTCTTAATGTTAATGCTTTGCTAGAGGGAAAAACAACCTTAGCTCGACACTAGCTAGGCCTCCAGTATCATGTGAGTCTTCTTTTGCATATGGAAATCTCTTTGGAAACTTGCCCATGACTTTACCTCCCCCAGCTCCCAAGTATATAACCAGTCACTCCACAGGGTCTGGGGCAGCTCTTCCTGCCCACAGGTCCTGTCCCTGTGCTTTAATAAAATCACCTTTTTGTACCAAAGATGTCTGCAAGAATTCTTTCTTATCCATCAGCTCTGAACCCAACGAACCCGGCCATCACTCCAAGACCTCATCAAAGGGATATGATCATATTACAAAAGTGTGGGAAAAGGTTCAAAGGAGAATGAACTTAAAGGCTCCCCCTCAGTCTACCTAATTCCTGCCATCCATTGCTCCAGGCTGCCACCATTCCCAGAGGCACAGATTCGTTACGCTTATGGCCTCCCAAAGCAGTCCAAAGAGGGCTTTTTTGTTGTTGTTGTTGTTAATTCCTTGGTTCCATCCTTTCCTCTCACTTGTGAGGTGTGTCCGTGGTTGATTGTGGGGGAGGGGAGCCAGCAGCCTATGTTAGTTGTCTACCTTGTCAATAATTAAAACCTCTCTGAAGCTATCTTTTCTAACCACTTTAAGACCTGTTTGGCTAAAAACTAATTAATTAAGAGATGTGTAATAGCTACATTAGTCCCTCTTCCAAAAGAAAACTATCACTGGTAATTAGAGAAAGAGAAAATAGGGAAACAGAAAAGAAAAACCATAAATGGATAACATAAAATATGATAGCAGAGGTAAATCTTAATTCAAAAGTAATTATAATCAATGTAAATGTTCTAAACTCACTATTAAAAGCCAGAGAACATTGTTTTCTTCAAAATAACATTTGCACTGTTTTTTTTTTTCAAAAAGAATGAGATCTTTCCATTTGCAATAACATAGATGGAACTAGAGTGTTTTATGATAAGTGAAATAAGTCAGACAGAAAAAGATAAAATTTCATATAATTTCACTTACATGTGGAGCCTAAAAAAGAAAAGAAAAGAAAAGAAAACAAACAGCCTCATAAATACAGAGAACAAACTGGTGGTTACCAGAAGGGCAAGGGGTGGGAAATGGGCAAAATAGATGAAGGGGATTAAGAGGTACAAACTTCCAGTTACAAAATAAATTACATCACAGAGATGAAAAGTGTAATCAGTAATATTATAATAACATTGTACTGACAGATGGTGACTACATTTATTATGATGAGCACTGAGTAATATATGGAAGTGTTGAATCACTATGTAGTACACCTGAAACTAATTAACGTTGTGTGTCAATGATACTGCAATTAAAAAAACCCAGAGAACATTTAAATTGAATTTAAAAATAATATTAAACAATATATGATCTAAATAAAATCAAACAAAACGGTACAGAAAGATGGAAAGTTTTGAAAATGAAAAGACACACCAAGTAGATATGAGCCAACAGAATCTAGGGCAGCAGTCCCAATTCCGATAAAACAGAATTAAGCAAAAACCTAAGGGATAAAAAGGTCTTTTTATACATGCAAAAGTTAAAACAGAATCAGAAGGAAAAAGGAATCATGAATATACTTGTGTCTAAGAGTATAGCCTCCAAATATATAAAGAAACTACTCATAATATTATGGGGGAAAATTAATTATTCAACAATAATTTATTCAGATATTTAAATACACCTATTTCTAAAATTGATAGATCAAGCCATAAAAACAAGCTGAGATATGGGAGGTCTAAATATACAAACTAATAATCTTCAACAATCATATATTAATTAAATTCAACTCAACACATTCTTTTTGAGTATATTTTCAAAAATTGACATTATAATAGGCCACTCTTTTTTCCAAGATCAGACATGGGCAACACAGGAAAAGAAAAATTGTTTACAAGCCTATCTCACTTATAAATGTAGATGCCAAAATCTTAAGGGAGGAAAATAATACTGTTCTCTCAGTTGATGCAGAAAATGCATTTGATAATTCAGAATCTCTTTATGATGATAATAAGGAAAAAAGAATTTTCCTTATTATGGGAAAGGTTATACACCAAATCCCTAAAGCAAATATTGTGTTTAATGGTGAAATCTTGGACAAACTTTAAAAATCAGGAACAAAGCAAGGATGCCTCCATCACAACTAAAGCTGAACAGAGAACTGGGACCCACAATGTTGTAGGAATGAAAAAATCAGTTTATAAAAATTGTAAGGTAAGCAATAAAGCTTTCATTATCTGTAGATGATATAAACACCTAGAAAAACTAATAGAATCAAGAAACAAGCTTGCCAAGGACAAGATCAACTTATGAAATCAATAGTGTTTCCTTATACTAGCAATAACTGTCTAGAAATAATTTTTGTAAAAAGATACTGCTTATAACATCAAAAACAAAACTCAGAAAAAAAATACCAAAAATGTACAAGAAACCTAAAATAAACCAAAAAATACCTGTAAAGCTGAGGTTGACAAACTATGGCCTATCAGCTAATCCAGCTAACTACCTGTTTTTGTAAATAAAATTTTATTGGAACAGAGACATGCCCATTAAATATTCTCCATGGCTGCTGTCATGCAACAGTAGCAGAGTTGCATGGTTTTAGCAAAGACTATATGGCCCACAAAGCCTAAAATATTTACTATCTGGCCCTTTATAGAAAAAATTCGCTGATCCCTGCTCCAATGTATCCATAAATAAAATAACCAAAAATATATCCAATGTATCCATAAATAAAATAATGAAAAATATACAACACCTGTATGGGAAAAAATTTAAAGCTCTATTAAAGGGCAGAAAAGATCATAATAAACAGGTAGACATTCTGTGCTCTTAGATTGGATGACTAAATTTTATTAAAATGTTCTGTCATCTCTAAATTAATTTAAATCAATTATCTAACTGATGTGAAACAATTCTCTAAAATAATTACAAAATGTAACCCAAATCCAGAATCAATCTGGATTTTCTGAGACACTCAATAACTTTACTCTAAAATTAATATGGCAGAAAATATCAAAATTTTGAAAAGAAAGAATGAGGAGAGTTACCCATTTATATATTAAGTCACACTACAAAGCCACAGCAAGAAGAATATACGTGATACTGGTGTAAGAACAAATACATCAATGGAATGGAACAGAGAACTCAGGGACAGATACTGTATACATGGGAATTTAGTATATGATCAAAGTGGCCCCAGAAATCAATGGGAGAGATGGTACTGGGAAAATAAGCTCACTATATAGAGAAAAAGAAAACTGGGACCCTACTTAGTACCATGTTCAAAATTGGACTACAGGTGCGTAAAATAACCAAATGTGAAAGAAAAACTATAAAATTAAACTAAGATAATGCTAGAAATTTGTGTTCAAAGGGAATGGACTTCTTGAATAAATCTCCAAGGCAAAAACAAAAGCAGAGAGAGAGAGAGAGAGAGAGAGAGAGAGAGAGAAAGATAAAGGAATTTGGTTATGTAAAAATTAAGGATTTCTGTCCAATGAAGAAAATATGGACAAAGCAAACAGATGACAAACTGGGAGAAAATATTTGCAGTGTCAAACTAAAAAGAAACTCCTGTAAATAAATAAGAAAATGAGTAGAAAAATATGCAAAGAGCAAAGAAGTAGCAATTCACAGAAGAAAGCAAATGACTATATCAGGTATATGAATATAAGCTCTAAATCATTAGTAATTAGTAATTAGAGAAATACAAATTAAAACAAGGAATATCATTTTGTATCTATCAGTTTGGCAAACATCAGAAGAGCGGGTAACACAGCCTTTGGGAAAATAAGGACCATTATACATCACTGAAGGGGTGTAGACTGCTGCAACTATGGTAGGGGGGTATATGGCAGCTTCCAGCCAAATTAAAAATCTGTATATATTATAACCCAGAAGTTCCACTTTTGGTCATACGTCCCATAGGATTTTCACAGAGGTCTGTAAAGGTGTTTGCATTCAAACATGTTCACCACAGCGTTACTTGGGGTAGTGGGAAGTAGGGCATCATCCAGATGAGCACCACTGGAGAACGGTTAATCAAATGTCAGGGTGCAATTCATGGAATCCTGCGCAGTAATTAGAAGCATCTGACCAGTTGTATGCAGTCATACGGATAACTTACAAACATAGCACTGGAGAAAAAAATTGAGGGCATATATGAGAATAAGGAATGAGACTGAAGGAATAAATTAATAAAATACAAGAGCAGGATCTTGCATAGACCAACAATGACAACATGTCACAAAGAGGATAGTTAACTGAATCCTCCCCCAACCAGTGTCTTCAGCTGAATGCCCACTGCCATCTTCTCTCAGCCCCGCTGATGTTGAGGTTATGCTTTTTCACTGAGAAAAGTCTCTTTGAAAGGTCCTTGCTTTTGTCTGTATTGTAAAAGGTTGGGATTTCCTTCACTTCCCAGCTCTTTTGGGTGTCACTGTCAGTCTGATCTGTTTGAATTTATAGCTACCAGATATTTCTTTCTTGTATGCTCTATTGTTGACACCGATCACAGACTCCCAACAGACTATGGAAGGATTATTTTTACACTTTTTCTTGGATGGCTTTTGTAGGAAGGAGAGGTAAATGTCTGTGTTCACTCAATTATCTTGAGTCACAAATCTGAAAGATTTATTATTTACTTTTTAATTTTGTGCTTCAACACTCCTAATCTAAATTTCAAACCCAGGGTTGTTGAAATAGCTATCTTAAATATTTTAAGCTTGGCTTCTGAGAAAATTGCTTTAAACTCAGAAGTCCAACAAGTTTAGACAGATCTACTATTTGTGGGTTTTTAATATGCCCTCACGCTCAACATCCTGGGTACAAATTTGAGAACACTAAGCTATCTTTAAATTGCTTTGGTACTTGAAGTGAAATTAAATTCATAAATCAATAAAGAAGAGAAAGCAAAAATGCATAAAAGCAGTGATTTATTTATGCATTAAATGCTAATATTGACACATCTTATACTTTTCTAAATTCCAAGAATTTTCTAAACTTGTTGATTATTTTAATCTTATTGCCACTGTGCTTATAAATGTAGTTTTTTTAGAATTAATTTTTTATGAAAGTATAACATTGTTAAAAGTGCATAAGCCATAAGTACACAGTTTGATGAATTTCTGGAGTAAACAGACCCATGTGTAATCACCAACTAGATCAAGAAACTGACAAATGGATAAAGAAAATGTGGTTTATATATGCAATGGAATACTACTTGACAATGAGAAAGAATGAAATCTGGCCATTTGTAGCAATGTGCATGGAACTGGAAGGTATTATGCTAAGTGAAATAAGTCAGGAAGAGAAAGATACCATATGTTCTCACTCATATGTGGATCCTGAGAAACTTAACAGAAGACCAGGAGGGGAGGGGAAGGGGGAGAAAAAAAATTACAGGGAGGGAAGGAGGCAAACCATAAGAGACTCTTAAATACTGAGAACAAACTGAGGGTTGATGGGGGGTGGGGGAGAGGGGAAAGTGGGTGATGGGCATTGAGGAGGGCAACTGTTGGGATGAGCACTGGGTGTTGTATGGAAACCAATTTGACAAGAAATAGGCTTTACTAACATCATAAAAGGGCCCCTCACATGAACCCCCCCCCATCACTTACTCTCACCCAAGTAGCCAATATCCCAACTTTTTAAACCATGGATTCATTTTGTCTGTTTCAGAACTTTAAATAAATGGGACCAAACAATAAAGATTCTTTTCTGTCTGGTTTCTTTCATTCAACATTATGTTTGTGAGATTCATCTATGTCCCCATGTGTAGATATAGTTCACTAATTTTCAATTGCTGTATAGGATTCCACTGTATGAGTGTGGCACTGTTCAGCCTGCTAACTTTGATGAATATTTGGGTTATTTCCAGGTTTTGGTTATTAAAAACAGTGCTGCTGTAAATATTCTTGAGATGTCTTTTGGGGCACATATACGTTCACTTCTGTTGGTTATGTGAGAGTTTTGGAATACATGTGTTCATACATAAGAATACCTGTGTCTAGCAACTGTGGATACCAAATAGTTGCCCAAAGTAGTTGTACCAATTGATATTCCTGCTAGCAGTGTATGAAAGTTTCAGTTACTCACATCTTTGCCAATACTTGATATTATTAATCTTTTAAATTTTAGCCCCTTTATTAGGTATGCAGTTGTATCCCACTGGGGTTTTAATTTGTATTTTCCTGGTGACCAATAGAGTACATTTTTATGTTTATTGCTTATTTGGATATCTACTTTTTAGAAATACTAATTTTTCATTGGATCATCTCTTTCTATGGATTTGTAGAAGTCCACTTTTCTCTCCTTCTCTCTCTTTCTTTCTTTTTCCCTCCACCCTTCCTTGTTTCTTTTTATAAAAATACACTCTGTGTATCAATCCTTCACCATTTATATGTGTTGAAAAAATTTCTCCTGATGTGTGGGATTTCTTTTCTCTCTTTTAATGATGTACATGCTCTTAATTGTAATGTAGTCCAATTTACGCATAGTGTAGTATAGTTTCTTTTCCCTGGTTTCCAGTTTTCTGTCCAAATTTTCCACTTGTAATTTAATTTCTTGAATGTATTATCTGGGCCATTTCAAAGTCTGTGTCTTTTTTAAAAAATATGGTTTTCAGTTATATCTTATTTCCTCAAATGTATGATGATTTTTGACTGAGAGCCACATATTTGCACTAAAAAAGTTACAGATGTTTTGATGTTACACATCATACAAACTCACTCCAGAGAGGATTTATTTTTGCATTTGTTAGGTAACTGGGTTTAAGGATGACCACCTTTTTCCAGTCAGGAAATGAAATGACTTAAAGCCATGCTTTAATCCTTCCAAGGGCTGTTTAATTTTCAGTTTACCCTTAGTCCTGGAGTGTAGCCCTCTGGGTCCTGACTGATAGTTGAGATGTTTGCCAGGATCTCTTTTCCTGGGCTGTTTGAACTCCAACCTTTGCCCCATTATGCTCTGGTATGCTCAGCTCTTCAGCCTCTCAGCTGCTGTTTTCACATTTGTAATTGGCAATTGCCTCAGTGCTAACAGTATTCCCAAATGCCCTTCTTAAGTCTTTTGGCTTCCACCATCTTCTGGATCCTGACTCTGCAAATTCTTACTACCTTGGCAGTCCTTTGATTGATTCAAGTTCAGGTTTGTTTCTTTTTCAAATCATTCCTTCCCCCCTACCCCAGTTTTTCTGTTCTTAGTAGGATTGCTGGTGTGAAACAATTAGTCAGCTGTTGCTCCAGAGGAAACTTCTAGAAGTAAAAATCTGACTGTGCCAGGCCTCTCCCCAGAATATGTCCTAATCTCTACCCACTGCCCACTCCTACCTTTACTTTTGCTTTTCTCTCCTGAACCACACATACTATTTTATGCTTCCACGAGTTTTCCTATATTTTGTCCTCTGCCTGGAGTTCTCTTCTGTCCCCTTGCTGCCTCAAAAACAGTCTCTTCCATAACCCGTGTTCTATTTTATCTCCTCCTCAGACTCTCATTTGTGTTTGGCCTCTTATTTCAAACATACTATTCTAGTTGTAACTCTCATGCAACTTAATATTTATTTTTTCAAATGTCTGTCTTCCTTGTCAGCATGTGAGATCTTTCTTGGCCCAGACCATATATTATTCATCTTTTTATTTACAGGTGCCTTTTGAAGTATGTAGCACCAAAGGGGTATCAGAGAAATGTTTCTTGGATTGAAATGAGTTGGGGCTACAAGAACACATAGGACTGAAAGTCCAGTTTGGTTCTGAAGTTCCTACCTGGTCTGTCTCATCTCAGGAGTTGGTGAAAGCCTTATGTAGAAATGACCAATTGAAACATCTCAGGCTTTCTGTGTATTTGGTTGTCTCCTCTTACACAACTGGCTAATTAACATCCCACACTGTCTATTGTGTAAAGACATCACCAGATGCCTTCTACCAGACCTAATATCAACTCTAGAGATCTCTCAGCCCCTGTATGAATTGTTCAAAGTCCAAATTTTCAGGTATAGAGTTCTTGATTTTGTTTCAAACCACTTGTTCTTATTAGATCTCCATGGTTCTTCACAAATTTTTTTTAGCCCATCCTGGTTTTCAGGACAAAATGGACATCTTTTGGGTTGAGTGTTACCTGAAAAAGTTTTTCCTACTCTATAGAAGTCATCTTCTCTGTGCTTATCCCCAGGATCTTGAATAACAAATGTGTCCTCTTTGCACCCCCCAGGCTGCAAGTGTGTGGGGATTTGTCAGTTCTTTTTCATGGTATATGACAAACATAGCTCTTGAAAAACTTGGATGTTCATCAAGACAGTAATAAATACTAAAGTTAGAATGTGGTTCAGTACAAGGGTGCCTGGGGGGCTCAGTTGGTTAAGCATCCAACTCTTTTTTTTTTTTTTTTAATTTTTTTTTTTTCAACGTTTATTTATTTTTGGGACAGAGAGAGACAGAGCATGAACGGGCAAGGGGCAGAGAGAGAGGGAGACACAGAATCGGAAACAGGCTCCAGGCTCTGAGCCATCAGCCCAGAGCCTGACGCGGGGCTCGAACTCACGGACCACGAGATCGTGACCTGGCTGAAGTCGGACGCTTAACCGACTGCGCCACCCAGGTGCCCCAAGCATCCAACTCTTGATTTTGGTTCAGGTCACAATCTCATGATGGTGAGATCGAGCCTTGCATGGGGCTCTGCAATGAGCATGAAACCTGCTTGGGATTCTCTCTCTCTCTCTCTCTCTCTCTGCCCCTCCCTTGCTCACGCTTTCTCTCTCTCAAGATAAATAAACATTTTTTTTAAAAAAAGAATGTAGTTCAGTATATTATTTATTGATTCATTTACATTCTTCCAACTTTCAAAACTGCTTTGAGGCAGGTCAGGTAATATTATAAAACAATGACCACAAAATAAAAATAGTTTTCAAAAGGAGGAAAACTCTAGCCAGAGCTCCTTGCTATAAGAGGCTGTACATTTCACATACCTGGTGGCTAGGGGAGAAAAAAACATTGAGAGAAACTCAATAGACTTTGTAACTTGCATTTTCTCTAGTTAGAACCATCTCAGTTTCCCTAGAGAAACTAACAATATCTTTATGAGGTCACCTGAGAGAAATTTATCGCTGAGTTCTTTGTGTTAAGGGGTTTTTAGTAACATTAAAAACATTTAAGCATTTTACCAGGAAAAAAATACTAGGATTTCTTTCTCTCTTATTTGGCCTTCAGTGAAAGCCAATGTGTAGTGTTAAAATACTGTTCTGTAAAGACAGCTCTAGAACAAAGGGACAGTAGGCTAAGCATGCAGGTTTCTGATGATTTAGCTTAACTCAAGGATGGAACTGGAAGAGCTTTGAGAAAGGCCTGCTAACATCTCAGAATCTATCAGTCTCTAATCCCAGCTAAATCATTGGACTTTTTTTTTCTTTTATTTATTTATTTTTTTTATATATGAAATTTATTGACAAGTTGGTTTCCATACAACACCCAGTGCTCATCCCAAAAGGTGCCCTCCTCAATACCCATCACCCACCCTCTCCTCCCTCCCACCCCCCATCAACCCTCAGTTTGTTCTCAGTTTTTAATAGTCTCTTATGCTTTGGCTGTCTCCCACTCTAACCTCTTTTTTTTTTTTTTCCTTCCCCTCCCCCATGGGTTCCTGTTAAGTTTCTCAGGATCCACATAAGAGTGAAACCATATGGTATCTGTCTTTCTCTGTATGGCTTATTTCACTTAGCATCACACTCTCCAGTTCCATCCACGTTGCTACAAAAGGCCATATTTCATTTTTTCTCATTGCCACGTAATATTCCATTGTGTATATAAACCACAATTTCTTTATCCATTCATCAGTTGATGGACATTTAGGCTCTTTCCATCATTTGGCTATTGTTGAGAGTGCTGCTATGAACATTGGGGTACAAGTGGCCCTATGCATCAGTACTCCTGTATCCCTTGGATAAATTTCTAGCAGTGCTATTGCTGGGTCATAGGGTTGGTCTATTTTTAATTTTCTGAGGAACCTCCACACTGCTTTCCAGAGCGGCTGCACCAATTTGCATTCCCACCAACAGTGCAAGAGGGTTCCCGTTTCTCCACATCCTCTCCAGCATCTATAGTCTCCTGATTTGTTCATTTTGGCCACTCTGACTGGCGTGAGGTGATAACTGAGTGTGGTTTTGAAAATCATTGGACTTTTGAAAAATTAAAGATGTTACGAATCTCCAGTTTTGTTAAAAGTGGTAGGAATATTTACATAGGTGATTAAAGAAAACAACTAATTTGATTTAAGTCATGATAGTTAATTTCCTTATTTTGTTGTGAAAATGAATGATATAAGATATGGTTTGAACTACTGTTATGTTTTCTGCAGATTTAAATTATCATTAATCACCACTGCAAACAACAGGCACTGTGATGGGTGCTAAAGATGTGGAAGCAAACGTGACACATGGAACCTAGTACCATATTTATTTCACAAACATTTATTGTACCCTTACTATATGGACAAAGATGAATAAGAAAAGGTCATAGCTTGCAAAGGGCTTGTAATCTAGTAGATGTCTAGTAAGAGCTATCAAAGGGTTCTGTACAGTGAAGTGTACTATATAAAGTTAAGACATAGTGGTGTCATTGAAAGGAAGCCTTAGGAAGGTGATGTCGTTATGTTCAACCAGACAAACTGAATTTAATCCAAGTCAGTAGAATAGAGTGGCTTACCTTTTTTTCTTTTTTAATATAATTTATTGTCAAGTCAGCTAACAGTGTATACAGTGTGCTCTTGGCTTCGGGAGTAGATTCCCATGATTCATCACTTAGATAAAACACCCTGTGCTCATCTCAACAAGTGCCCTCCTCAATGCCCATTACCCATTTTCCCCTTTCGCCTACCCTTCCCATCAACCCTCAGTTTGTTCTCTGTATTTAAGAGTCTCGTAAGGGTTTGCCTCCCTCTCTGTTTGAAACTATTTTTTCCCCTTCCCTTCCTCCATGGTCTTCTATTAAGTTTCTCAAATTCCACATATGAGTGAAATATATGATATCTATCATTCTCTGCCTGACTTATTTCACTTAGCATAATACCCTCCAGTTCCATCCATGTTGTTGCAAATGGCAAGATTTCATTCTTTTTCATTGCCTAGTAGTATTCCACTGTATATATAAACCACATCTTCTTTACCCATTCATCAGTTAATGGACATTTGGGCTCTTTCCAAGATTTGGCTATTGTTGAAAGAGCTGCTATAAACATTGGGGTACAATTGCCCCTGTGAATCAGCACTCCTGCATCCTTTGGACAACTTCCTAGTAGTGCTATTGCTGGGTCATAGGGTAGTTCTATTTTTAATTTTTTAAGAAACCTCCACACTGTTTACAGAGTGGCTGTACCAGTTTACATTCCCACCAACAATGCAAAAGGGTTCCCATTTATGCATATCCTTGCCAACATGTGTTGTTTCCTGAACTCTTAATTCTGGCCACTCTGACTTGTGTGAGGTGGTATCTCAATGTGGTTTGGATTTGTATTTCCCTGATGATGAGTGATGTTGAGCATCTTTTCATGTGTCCGTTGGCCATCTGGATGTCTTCTTTGGAAAGGTGTCTATTTATGTCTTCTACCCATTTCTTCACTGGATTATTTGTTTTTCAGGTGTTGAGCTTGGTTAAGTTCTTTATAGATTTTGGATACTAAACCTTTATCTGATATGTCATTTGCAAATATCTTCTCCCATTCATCGGTTGCCTTTTAGTTTTGTTGATTGTTTCCTTTGCAGTTCAGAAGCTTTTTATCTTCATGAGGTCCCAATAGTTCATTTTTTCTTTTAATTATCTTGCCTTTAGAGATGTGTCAAGTAAGAAATTGCTGTGGCTGAGGTCAGAGATGTTTTTCCCTGCTTTCGCCTCTAGGGTTTTGATGGTTTCCTGTCTCACATTCAGGTCCTTTATCCATTTTGAGTTTATTTTTGTGAGTGGTATAAGAAAGTGGTCTAGTTTCATTCTTCTGCATGTTGCTGTCCAGTTCTCCCAGCACCATTTGCTAAAGAGACTGTCTTTTTCCCATTGGATACTCTTTCCTGCTTTGTCAAAGATTAGTTGGCCATACATTTATGGGTCCAATTCTGGGTTCTCTATTCTATTCCATTGGTCTATGTGTCTGTTTTTGTGCCAATACCATGCTGTCTTGATGATTACAGCTCTGTAGCAGAGGCTAAAGTCTGGGATTGATGCCCCCTGCTTTGGTTTTCTTTTTCAACATTACTTTTTCTATTTGGGGTCTTTTGTGGTTCCATACACATTTTAGCATTGTTTGTTCTAGTTTTGAGAAGAATGCTGGTGCAATTTTGATTGGGATTGTATTGAATGTATAAACTGCTTTGGGTAGTATTGACATTTTAACAATATTTGTCCTTCCAATCCATGAAATGGAATGTTTTTCCATTTCAATTTCTTTCATAAGATTTCTATAGTTTTCAGCATACAGATCTTTCACATCTTTGGTTAGGTTTATTCCTAGGTACTTTATGGTTCTTGGTGCAATTGTAAATGGGATCGATTTCTTGATTTCTCTTTCTGTTGCTTCATTATTGGTGTATAGAAATGCAACCGATTTCTGTATATTGATTTTATATCCTGCGACTGTGCTGAATTAATCTATCAGTTCTAGCAGCTTTTTGGTGGAGTCTTTCGGGTTTTCCATGTAGAGTATCATGTCATTTGCGAAAAGTCAAAGTTTGACTTCCGTGCCAATTTGGATGCTTTTTATTTCATTTTGTTGTCTGCTGAGGCTAAGACTTCCAATACTATGTGAAACAACAGTGGTGAGAGTGGACATCCCTGTTGTGATCCTCATCAAGGGGAAATGTTCTCAGTTTTTCCCCATTGAGGATATTAGCTATGGGCTTTTCATATATGGCATTTATAATGTTAAGTTATGTTCCTTCTATCCCAACTCTCTTGAGGGTTTTTATTAAGAAAGGATGCTGCATTTTGTCAAATGCTTTTTCTACATATATTGACAAGATCATATGGTTCTTATCCTTTTTTCTATTATTGTAATGTATCACATTGCTTGATTTGCAAATATTGAACCAGCCCTGCAAGCCCGGGAATGAATCCCACTTGATTATGGTGACTAATTCTTTTAATTTACTGTTGAATTTGATTTGCTATTATCTTTTTGAGACTTTTTGCATTCATGTTCATCAGGGATACTGGCCTGTAATTCTCCTTTTTAGTGGGGTCTCTGTCTGATTTGGCAATCAAGGTAATGTTAGCTTCATAGAATGAGTCCTGAAGCTTTCCTTCCATTTCTACTTTTTGGAACAGTTTGAGAAGAAAAGGTATTATCTCTGCATTAAATGTCTGATAAAATTCCCCTGGGAAGCCATCTGGCCCAGGACTCTTATTTGTTGGGGCATTTGTGATAACTGATTCAATTTCTTTGCTGGTTATGGGTCTGTTCAAATTTTCTATTTCTTCCTGTTTGAGTTTTGGTAGTGTATGGGTATGTACGAATTTGTCCATTTCTTCTGGGTTGTCCAGTTTGTTGGCATATAATTTTTCATAGTATTCTCTAATAATTGTATTTCTGTGTTGTTGATTGTCATCTTTCCTCTTTCATTCATGGTTTTATATATTTGAGTTCTCTGTCTTTTCTTTTTGAGAAGTCTGGCTAGGGGTTTATCTATTTTGTCTATTCTCTGAAAAAACCAGCTCTTAGATTCATTGATATGTTTTACTGTTTTTTTTAATTCTATATTGTTTATTTCTGTTCTAATCTTTAGTATTTTATTCTGCTGCTGACTTTGGGGTTTCTTTGCTGCTCTGCTTCTAGTTCCTTTAGGTGGTTAGGTTTTGTATTTGGGATTTTTCTTGTTTCTTGAGATAGGCCTGGATTGCAATGTATTTTCCTCTTAGGACTGCCTTTGCTGAGTTGCAAAGGGTTTGGACTGTCATGTTCTCATTTCATTTGCCTCCATATATTTTTAATTTCTTTTTAATTTCCTGGTTGACCCACTCGTTCTTTAGTAGGATGTTCCTTAACCTCCATGCATTTGGAGACTTTCCAAATTTTCACTTGTGGCTGATGTCAAGTTTCACAGCGTTGTGACCTGAAAATATGCATGGTATGATCTCAATTCTTTTGTATTTATTGAGGGTTGTTTTGTGACCCAGTATGTGATCTATCTTGGATAATGTTCTATGTGTACTGAAGAAGCATGTGTATTCTGCTTTTGGATGAAAAGTTCTGAATATATCTGTCAAGCCCATTTGGTCCAGTGTATCATACAAGGCCATTGTTTCTTTATTGATTTTCTGCCTAGATGATCTGTCCATTGTTGTAAGTGGACTACTAGAGTCCCCTGCAATTATCATATTCTTTTCAGTAAGATTGCTTATGTTTGTGATTGATTGATGTGTATATTTGGTTGTTCCAAGTTGGGGTCATAAACATTTACAATTGTTAGTACTTCTTGATGGATAGACCCCATAATTGGGATATAGTGCCCTTCTTCATCTCTTGTTACAAACTCTTGTTTAAAATCTAGCTTGTCTGATATAAGTATGGCTGCTCCAGCTTTCTTTTGACTTCTATTAACATGGTAGATGGTTCCCCATCCCTTCACTTTCAATTGAAGGTTTCCTCAGGTTTAAAATGAGCCTCTTGTAGACAGCATATAGATGGATCTTGTTTTTTCATCCATTCTGATAACCTATGTTTTTTGATTGGGGCATTTAGTGAATTCACATGCAGAGTGATTATTGGAAGATATGGATTTAGTGTTATTGTGTTATCTGTATGTTTCATGCTTGTGGTGATGTCTCTGGTCTTTTGTAGTCTTTGCAGCATTCCACTCAAGAGTCCCCCTTAGGATCTCTTGCAGGGCTGGTTTAGTGGTCCTTAACTCCTTCACTTTTTGTTTGCCTGGGAAAATCTTTATCTCTCCTTGTATTCTGAATGACAGCCTTGCTGGATAAAGGATTCTTGGCTGAATATTTTTCCTATTTAGCACATTGAATATGTCCTGCCACTCCCTTATGGCCTGTGAAGTTTCAGTGGACAGGTCTTCTACTACCCTTATGTGTCTACCCTTGTAGGTTAAGGCCTGTTTGTCCCTAGCTGCTTTGAGAGTTCTCTCGTTATCTTTGTATTTTGCCAGTTTCACTATGATATGTCTTGGTGAAGACCTATTTTTGTTGAGTATGAAAGGAGTTCTCTGTGCCTCCTGGATTTGGATGTCTGCTTCCTTCCACAGATTAGGGAAGTTCTCAGCTATAATTTGTTCAAGTAAACTCTCTGCCCCTTTCTCTCTCTCTTCTTTTTCTGGAACTCCTATGATATGGAGATTATTACATTTCATTGTATCACTTAGTTCTCTAATTCTCCCCTGGTGGTCTAGTATTTCTTATCTTTTTCTCGGCTTCATAATTTTCCATAATCTTACCCTCTATTTCACTTATTCTCCCCTCTACTTCCTCAATCCTTGCTGTCACTGCCTGTAGTTTATTTTGTACCTCATTTACATTTCTTAATTTGTCGTGACTATTTCATAGTTCCTTGATCTCTGCAGCAATAGGTTCTCTGCTGTCTTCTATGCTTTTTTTTCAAGCCCTGCTATTAATCTTATGACTATTATTATAAATTCTTGATCAGATAATGTTTATATCTGTTTTGAGCAATTCTTTAGCTGTCATTTCTTCCTGGAATTTCTTTTCAGGAGAATTTTTCCATTTCATCATTTTGGCTAGTTTTCTGTCTTTTGTGTGTTTTAATACCTTGTTATGTGTCCTACACCTGTGAGCGCTACTATATTAAAAAGGGATCATAGGGATCATAGGGATCAAAGAGCCAGGGCCTGGCTCTTCAGCATGTATTTTTGGAGTGTGTTGCATGCTCTGTTGTGACTCTGGTTGCTTTATCTCCCTACTCATAGTTGTGTTTGGGAGATTCCACTAGGTATGCTTTGATTTGTTCTTTGGAGTAACCCTGGAAAAAATTTAAAAAGGGAGTGGGAATTTACAAAGAGAGAAACGACAGTGGCAGGGAAAAAGAAAAGAAAACAAAATTGACCAGGCAGAGAATCAGAGAAACCATATGGCTTATTCCAGAGAGAGAGAAAGAAAATAAAGAAGAAGGAGATATAGAAGAGGTGGAAAAAGTATACAGTAAAAATGTCTGCTTAAAGAAACCAACAATCAGAATAGAGAAGGGAAGAAATACAAGGAAGAAAAGAAAGAAGAAAAAATATATAATTATATATATAATGAATTATATATAATTCAGAAAATGCAAAACCACTGGACAGATATCTGATGGTGCCTTGGAACTGGTGGCTGTGCTGGTCTGAAAGAGGGGCCGTCTGGTTTGGTCAGTGTCAACCTTGTTCAGGTACAGCAGCAGTTACCAGGCATGGAGGGTCGTGGTTTGGTGTCGGTGGGTCTTGCCTCCACTGTCAGCCAACTGTCCTGTTCCCTGAAGCCCCACCTTGTTGGTGATGGGGAGAAAAATGGCGACACCCTGGTCTCTCCTCCCTGGACCGGGTGTCCCAGACCACTCTGTTCAGACCATCCTCACAGTGCTGCATGGGTGCGAGAGAGCCAGTTTGTCTCCACAGTCTCCTGCACCTCCCAGGTGCTCGGCTGGGATTCAAACCCCAATGTCTTAAAAGATCCTGCTCCATGTGCCCCAGTTCCTGGGTAGTGCCACTCCACCCAGCCAACCACGGGCCTTTGGCTGGCTGGTGCCTGCAGGGTTTTATGTCCTTGGTGTGGCTCTCTACCTTCTTCCCACAGCACTCAAGGGAGGGAACTGCTCTCTCCGACTGTGCCTCTGAGCTTGATACCAAGCCCGGGTTTGTCTCCCCCTCCCTGCCAGGCACATGTACAGGGTTGCAGGCCCCAGTCTGGAGAAAGTCCTGCAACTCTGGATTGTCACTCTTAAGGCTGTTTGCAATTGAGAAATTGGTTATTTGTCTGTTTTTTTTTTTTCTGTTCCTTGGTCTGTGGTCTGGGGAGGTTTTTCTCTTGTCCAAATGTAATCCTACACTTCCACAGCCTCTCTTTCTCCTCCTTCGGTCTCTCCACAGAAGGGGATCCCTCCCTTTCATGCCTACGCTGCCTGTTTTATCTCTCCCAATTCACAATCACGCACTTATGGCCTGCCAAGTTGTCCCTGTGGGACACTGGAGATGTTTCTGTCACTCTGTAGCCTGGATTCCTGAAATTCCAAGTCTTCTGGCCTCAATACTGCTGTGTTTGAGAGATGAAGGAACTTCGGGTCCTTCTACTTCTTTGCCATGTTTCTAGTACCACATATTTTTTAAGTTTATTTATTTTGAGAGAGAGAATGCAGGAAAGCAGGGGAGGGGCAGAGGCAGAGTGAGAAAGAGAATCCAAAACGGGCTTCACAATGGCAGCTTGGAGCCTGACGCAGGGCTCAAACTCATGAAACATGAGATCATGACCTGAGCCAAAATCAAGAACTGGATGTTTAACTGAATGAGCCACACAGGTGCCTTGTTAGTGCCACACTTAAACATAGGAACATAATGTAGAGGTTTAAAGGATGTACAGTGACCAGTTTTTTATTGCTGCTGTAAAAATTTACTATAAACTTGATGGCTTCAAACACACAGTTCTGGATGTCAGAAGTCTAAAATGTGTCTCCTGGGATAAAATCAAGGTGTTGGCAGAGTTACATTACTTCTGGAAGGTCTAGAGGAGAATCTGTTTCCTTGCCTTTTCTAGGTCCTAGAGGTTTCCTGTTTTCCTTGGCTGTGACCGCCTTCCAACAATTGTATCACTGCAATCTCTGCTTCCATCGTCATATCTCTTACCCCGATGGGCTCCCCTGCCTCCCTCTTATATAAGGACACTTAGGATTACATTGGGCTCACTTGGATATTCTAGGATATTCTTGGATATTCTTTAATTAGTCACATCTGCAAAGTTCCTTTTATCATTCAGGCAACACATTCAGAGGTCCTGGAGATTAAGGTGTGGAAATTTTAGGGGTTCATTATTCTGCCTGTCACCTATGATAGGCACACAACAATTGCCATGGTCTTTATTTTTATTTATTTGTCTGTCTATGTATCATTGGTCATGGCTTTTACAAACATGGTCAAGTTAAAGTCTAATTTTCAAATTTTCCATCTCTAAAATGTGACAATATCTTACTCAGAGGATGGCTATCAAGATTAAAAAAAGGGAGTGTGAGAGCACTGATTGCCACACCTGGCACATAGTAGGTACTTAGTATGTGTTAGGCGAGTGAAAATTTAAATCTAATAGCTAAAAACCATATAATGCAGAGAGATTGAATCCAGCTTGTCAGACTCTTTGGACAGAGAAAAAGTTTTTATTCTCTTGTAGGTTGGTGCAGATTTTCAAGAGAAAATAGGAAATGTGACTCCAGATAATACTAGCTTTGTGTCCCTTATTTGAGAACTAATCATATGGTGAAATATCACATGCTTTGGCATTATCTTCTGTAAAACATAAGGGTGAAGACTTAAAAATAGAAAAATAGAAAATCTCAACAATAATTCTGGTAGAAATGACTTGTAACTATTTAGCACCTTATTTTTATTTCTGGAACACTTTCTTTTTGAAAAGCTCAAATTATTTGGGACATGTTCACTAATTCTTATGGAACCAGATGTATCTGGCACAGTGAGGCAATAGGTAGTAGCAAGGAAGGGAAAAGGGGGAAATGGGGCAGGTGTGACAAGCTAAGGTTTGTGTTTGGAAGCAGTTCTTGGCAAAGGTGAAAATATTTTTAGGTAATCTTTTTTTTTCCTGTGAAAGTCTGAAATACTCTAAAATTCGCTCTATTCTTACAGCTTAGAAATAGAAACCTGGAAATAGAATGACTGCACTTTGGTGGTTATTATGGGCTGGGAAGTGAAATCCAAGAGTGGTGGTTCTAAAACTTTTACTTTGTGAGTTCTATGCCTCACCCTCTTCTGGCTTCTCTGAGCCCCAGTGGCACATAGCAACATTTTTTTGCTTCCTTTCTTTTTTACCTGATGCCCCTTCTCCAAACCAAAACAGCTTTACTTAAACTATTATTTGGATCACCACTGCCTGACAGCAATTTAGAGTTCTAGTGTGCTGTTCTCTCTGATAAAATCTCAGCAGATTTCAAACCTTGATCAGAATACAGTACTGGTGGAAGTTTCAGGTGGCAAAGGAGACACATTTCTTCCTCTAAATTGCTCATGTAACAATTTTTTTTTTATTAAGGACCATGTCAATAAGCTATTGGTACTAGATACTAAAGATACAGGAGTGAACAACCTAGATATATCTTCTACTCTCATGAATCTTATGGTCTCATGAAAGAGACAAATAATTAATAAGGAAACTAATATGTAAATTAAATAAGGTTACCATAAATAGTAAGAATGAGATAAATGGGGCACCAAGACAATGCAATAGGAGCTAGTTTAGAAGAGGTGAGGATTTGGTGTGGTTGAGGAATACAAGAAGGCTAGTGTGGCTGGTACATGGTAAGGTAGGGAAGGTTTCATTAAATGAGTTTAGGAAGGTAGATACTTTTCAGTGATACTTAAGAGTTTAGATTTTAAGAACAATGGGAAATCATGAGAAGATTTTTAATCAGGGCAATTACACTATCTGCTTTATGGCTTAAAGATCACACTGACTTCTGAGTTTAGAAAGGGCCAAGAATGGAAGAAGGGAGATCTTTTAGGAAATATTTGTGGTGAAAGGTGATGATGGCATGGATCAGGGGGAACAGCATTGATGGACAGATTTGGGATGTTTTGCAAGTAGAGTTGGAAGGCATAGCTGTGAGATTGGCTGCGGGGTTGAAGGATAGAAAGGAAACTTAGGTGATCCTAAGGTTTGGCTTGACCAGCTGGGTGACTGATGGTATCATCTACCAAAATGCAAAAGACAGATGGAGAAATGTATTTTGTGGAGGGAGGAGATTATGGATTTTTGGTCTAAGTCAGTAATTTAAAGAACCTTTTAGAGCAGCCTGATTTCCAAGAGGATATGTCATGTTAGCAGAAGATACAGTTTAGGGGTATTAGAATATTACTGGTATTTAAAGCTATAGGACTGCATGAGCCCATTGAAGTAAGACAAAGAACAGGACTCTGGAGCTTATAAACATTTAGAAGGTGAAGAATGAACCAGCTAGGGAATGTGTGATGTCACTGAAACCACAAAAAAAATATTCAAGAAGGAGGGAGTGATCAACTGTGTTGAGTGCAGCTGAGAGGACATTAAGTTTGAGGACAGGGAGGTGACCACTGGATCTGGCAAGATGGAGCTAGTTGGTGAACTTGACTGGAATGGTTTCAGTGATGTGGTGAGGAGAGAAACCACTTTATGAAAGAGCGAATGGGAGGGGTAGGAACAAGGTTAACATATATAGACACCAGTTTTGGCATTTCCAGCCTTATTGTCATTATCTTTTTGAAATTTGTTGGGATGCCTTGGAGCAATCCTGGGGTCTGATGAATGGTATGGGGGAAAGTAAGAATTTATATTCCCCATTTGAGCAGTATGTCAGAAAACACTAATTCAAATGTCTTTGTCAATATATTTGTATTAGAAGTTCTCTTTACCTTGTTTTTATGGTGACAGGTGAATCTTGTCTTTAACCCTCTGTCTCTCTTCTTTCCTAACTTTTCTCACATATCCCTTGAATAAAATATTTTTTTCATGTTCACTCTGCATGTGCTCTATACACATTTGGTATGTGCTCTATACCTATTATACTCTTAATTATCCTTTAGTTCTTCCATTTTCCTCTCCTTTCATAAACCTAAATGACATTCTCTTTGTGGTTAGATTCCATGTGCCCATTACCTTTCCTTTTTCTGCCTTTTCCTCTTGTGTTTTGTACAGGGTTCCTTTGGCTAAGTAATTTTTTAAAAAAATATTTACTTATTTATTTTTAAGGGGGTAGGGGCAAAGAGAGGGAGAGAGAGAATCCCAAACAGGCTCTGTGCTGTCAGCGTGCATCTCACAAACCATGAGATCATGACCTGAGCTAAAATCAAGAGTCGGATGCTTAACTGACTGAGCAACCCAGGTGCCCCTGGCTAGGTAATTTTTATATGTCCCTTATATTGCTGAAAAAGTCTCATTTTCCCCAAATGAGAACACAATTCCAGAAGAAGGTAGATATTCATGGAAGAGACTGTAGGTGGTTGCTAATTCTAGGCTGAGTATTATGTTTGATTACTTCCTTTTCAGTCAACTCTTGTTATTCAGTGATAAATGACACCAAAGACTAGACCAGACTGTAAGAAGTGAATAAGAGCATTCTATGGGACAAGGAAAAACATATAGTTTGCATACTGTAGATGAGATTGCTGTGCCTTCTCTTCTTTCCAGCAACACTGCATGATTATACATCTAAGCCTCCATAATAGTTGTATGTGGCCACGGTATTGAATTTAGACCAGTGGAATAAAAGTAGAAGTGATGAATGTATAAAGAAGATATGGTACGTGTGTGTGTGTGTGTGTGTGTGTGTGTGTACACATATATATGTACGTATATATATACATATATATGTATATATACATATATACATATATATGTATATATATGTATATATATATACACACACACAATATTACTCAGCCATAAAAAAGAATGGAATCTTGCCATCTGCAGTGACGTGGATGGAGCTAAAGAGTATTATGCTGAGGAAAATAAGTCAGAGAAAGACAAATACCATAGGGTTTCACTCATATGTGGAATTTAATAAACCAAATAACTGAGCAGAGGGAAAAAAAGAGAGAGAGGCAAACCAAGAAATAGACTCTTAACCATAGAGAACAAACTGATGATTGCCAGCGGGGAGGTGGGTGGGGGAATGGGTGAAATAGGTGATGGGGATTATGGATTATACTTGTGATGCACACCAGGTGTTGTATCAAAGTGTTGAATTACTAAATTGTACACTGTCTGTTAACTAACTGGAATTTAAATTAAAAAAAAAAAGAATAGAAGTGAAATGAGCCATTTCCAGGCTTGACCTCTAAAAACTTCTAGAATGCTTCTCCATGCTCTCTCTTCCCTTGCTTTCCAGAAAGGTGCACAGGATCCAACAGTACATGCCAAGATTTTGCAGCTGGTATATCCATGAGATTAAAGGAGTCTGGGTATCTGAAGACCATGTGGAAGGCAATCTTATACCTAGAAATATACTCTTTGGACTTCAAATGAGCAAGAAATCAACTTAACAAGTCATTGAAATTTTGGGGTCTGTTTGTTACAGTTGCTGATGTTACTCTAATACACATTCATTGTGTGATTTTTCTTTCTGTGAATATGGTCATTCTGCCTCACTCTCCTGGAGTGTCCTCTTCTCACTTTATCAAATTTCACAGGCACTTTGGTGACCTGTTTTCTATTTTTTTTCTGGCATTAAACATTTTCTGATCATCCCAGCCTGAGGCTGAGATATCTCACTCTAAATTTCTAAAGTAACTATTAGCTTTATGGTCTACTGGATGTATAATGAAAAGATCATAAGCTCTTAATATCTGTGTTACTTTGGAAAAGTTACTTAGTCTCCCTGAAGTCACTTTACTTTTTCTGGAAAAAAAAGGCATAATAACAACATCCCATGCCTCATAAAATTGTCAGATGAGGCAAGAAATACAGAGGGGCTTAGCACATTATCTGGCATATAGTAAACACTATTATTAGGGTCAGTCTTCTACCAGTTTAGTTTAATTCTACATACTGAAATCCTGTGTCAAGCACTGGGCGAGTACAATGGTTATCACACAGAGGTATATACTGTTCTCACAGTTTCCTTAAGAGTAACATTTATTAATACATTAATGCAACTTGTTTTCCATGGAATTTATTGAGTATCTACTATATACCACAGATTTGGTAATATATTTTGGGGGATATGAATATGCCCCCCAAGAGGTCAATTACTTTGCACATCCCTATAAGTCAGCAGATTAAATCAATTAACACCATTTGAAGAATTGTTTAAGAATGTGTTGGTTTCTTTGTCCGAGCTGAATTCCCATAGTTTTCACGGGTTAAAAAAAACCTTACCTCACAGGGATACTGTGCAACTCAGACGGTAGAATATGTAGAAGTGTGGAGCAAATGTTTATCATGTATGGATGATGTCAACTTTCAAATCTTTAAAGCTCTTAGATGAAGTTATTAACTTTGTATGATTTTATCTTCCCTCCAAATTGAATACAAGGTTGTTGTAGGTGAGGTATACATTATTTCATCTTTGTAAATCCCTAGTATCTATCTCAGAGCTAAGTAAAGAGCAGGAGCTTGATAAACTTTTTGGTTTAAATTTTTGCACAATGTTTACCATGAAAACCTTTGACTTTTTCCCTGTCTGGTGATTTTCTGCAAAGTAGTACCCATATGCTGGGTAGGGTTACACTGGTTTCAAGACGATAAACCTGTTTAAGGCATGTTGCTAATTGGAACATTTGCGTTAAAAACATACACTTAATTATCTGAGCAAAACTATCTTAAATTTTTTAAAATTTTAAAATCATGTTTATTTATTTTTTGAGAGACAGACCAAGCCAGAGACGGGCAGAGATAGAAGGAGAGAGAAATCCCAAGAAGGCTCCGTGCTGTTAGGATACAGCCTGGTGCAGGGCTTGAACTCACCAACTGTGAGATCATGACCTGAGCCGAAAACAAGAGTTGGACACCCAGTCTACTGAGCCACCCAGGCAGCCCTAAAACTATCTTAAATTTTAAGCACCAGTTTTCAATGAAGAATGTGACAGGCAAGGAATGACTACTGAGCTCTTGTTCGGCTCTGTACATCTATACACACAGTGTTGAATAAGCTGTTAATCCTTCCATCTTTACATGATATTTTCGAGATGCTCATGGTGAGGTCATACATATCCATTTCTGTAGTGTTCTCCCACTCTACCCACTCACCATGTGTTCTGGTGCTGTGGTATTTTTGTCCACTCTCATAGTACTCTCTCCTTCTTACCTTATTTCCCTCCCCCAAACCCAGGATAAAGAAAGTTGATCCTTCATTTTTTTTTTTTTCACAAATTGAAAATGTGACTGAGATTAGGAAGGAGGGCATTGCTATTTTTGATTCTCCACTTTAGGTTAGGGTCAAAATGACTCAGAGTAAACAGCTTGGTACTCTGTAAAAACAATTCCTCAATTGAAGAAAAAATTATATCAATGATAAGAAACACTTTGTTTTTCTGGAAGAGACTTTTTTTATATTCCTAACTTTCACTTTCTGCTGTTATTGGCTTTTATGCAATTTCAGGTCTGCAGGATTTTCTAAAGGAAAAAAATTATCAAGTCCTGCTTTTCACAACAATTTAAGGTGTGATTTAAACTAAGATATAATTGTATTGGATTAAAATAAAATTTCTTTATTATCAGTTTAGCACCAAGGACAGAGAAATGATTTCTGTCTCTTCCTACCTTCTCAGTTAGCTAGCAGTAACACATTCACCTGTAAAGAACAGTTTCTTAGGTCCTCAGTTCACCTTGCCCTCATCTTAAATCGTTTCATGTCAGGTCTTAACCCTGGGACTACTGCTTCTTTGCATTTACTATTTAAAAAAATATTGTAGGTATCCGTTTTTTCTTCAGCTATGGGTAGTTTGAGAAGATTTAGATTTTCATTTCACGAATCAACTATTTTTCAAACTTTATTCTCTAAATTTAAAAAAATTGAAGTTATTACAGATTCACAGGAGTCGCAAAAGTGGTACAGAGAAATCCTGTGTATCTTTTACCAGTTTCCCCCAATGTAGGGTTGCCAGATAAATAAATAGAATGCCCAGTTACACTGGAAATTCAGAAAAAACAATGAATATTTATGTCAGTATAAGTATTTTTAGTACAAGGGTGTCCCATCCAATATTTGGGACAGACTTATACTAAAAAATAATTTGTTGTTTATCTGAAATTCAAATTTAACTGGGCTTTTTTTGTCATTAGGCTATATCTAGTTAAGGATGTAGAGTCACATAATTTTGTCTTAAAGTCACTTGGGATAGTTCTTTGTCCAGTTTTGACACCAACTGGATACATAGTTATGTTAATTCATGTCATTTTACTTTTGAATATTTTAAGAATTACTTTTAAATGTAATTTTGTTTTATAGAATATTTACATGCTTCTAAAGTCAAATTTACATGAATATAATTTCAGCACATTTGTTCTCCAAACTAACTGAAATTAGTTTGCTGATTTTCATATTTAAAAAAAACAGATGCAATATTGTTTCCCTAGATACCACCCTTTTATGATTATTTTATAAAACACCTTTTAGAAATAAGATGGCAAAAATATAGGACATAATGTCCTACAAAGACAGCCTATATAACACTAGATGACCTTCTTTTGAATTGCTTTAGAACAAGTCACCTTGTTTTCCACCTAGAGAGAAACTGGAATTTCATGCTAATTAGCCTCCTAGTTCCTTTCATTTTGTACATGACTAAAAATATTTTCACAAAGTCCTTAACTGGAAAACTAACAAGGGAGTTTTGCAAATGTAATCCTAATTAAGGTGCTTAGATTTTATTTTATTTTTTTTCCATACAGGTGTTTTAAAATTAAAATCTTGAGGCGCTGGCTGCTGCTGAGAGGACATGAGAGTCTCCCTAGTGACTTCAGCATAAGCCAGAAAAGCAACGTGGGCAGAACTGAGAAGCAGCTTCTTAAATATGCCCTACTGTGCTGGTGCTATTTTTTAACAACTTTATGTAGTTTTTACATTTTGGAACTGTGAATACAATCCATAAATTGATAATTCTTAAAAACAACCATTTGGGGTGGTGGGGATGAACTGTTATTCACTATTAATTCAATTAAAATTTAAACATGAGTTGTTAGTACAAGTCCTTTGGATCTTTACGAATATTTGAATTTTAATAAGAGAAAGAAGACAGCTTAGGTCTAGCCAATACTTGCTATTATCATTTCAGGGGTACCTTTTTGTCTGTCTATCTTCTTGCCTTCCATGTTTGCCTCTCAATTCTTTCTGAAAAGATAAACCTTAACTTTTAAAATGCAAGTATATTTTTCCTTTCTGGTTATTAAAATAATATATGTTCATTATAGATTGTTTCTCACAGAATTTATTGAACTGTGACAGGGCCTGTTCTTTATACAATTTATTTAGAGAGGAAGTGAGGGAAACAGGCTAAGTAAAAGGAAAAAAACAACTAAACAAGGATGGAGTGTGTACGTGTATTCTATATCTTCATAGACATTTTCATGGGAATCCAGAGACTGTTGTCTCCAGACAGGATTATTAGCCAGATGTCATTTAAAAATACATACCTTAAATATCTTTTAAAATAATTTTTATTTATTATTATGTCACATGAAAGAATGAATTCTGGAAGATAGGCGTAAATGGCTATAAAATTATATTCTTTTAACAGGCCACAGACAAATCTTCAGGGAACTTAATTCACCAGAAAATAATTGTGGTTAAATTCCTTGGGCCTGGATTTATGTGAAGCTTTTGTGGGACTGTAACAAAATGTCTTAGAAGTATGGTCTAAAAGTCTATGATTATGTAATAACACCAAAAGATGGGGAATATATGAGCGTTATTTTGCTGTACATTTACTTAGACTTCTAACTGACAGCAGCTTGTGCCTTGAGTCATTCTCAGATGGCCCCAGTCCTGGCTTGGTGGTTTTTAGTTTTTTACAATTGCTGTGGGCATAGCCAAATATGGGTTGCCAGTAAGGATTTATTGAAAATGTACAGGGGAGTCAATACTGTATGTAGATGCTGACCAAACCAGGAAGTGTAAGCTTTTAGAAGGTGATGATTTGCTAGAAATACAACCCCATAATTCCTGTGTGGACATGTAACAAAATGTTTCCAGTTTGCGTGGCTCTCATGATTCTATTCTTGTCCTTTACTTAGTTATACCACTTAGTTAACATGACATGGCTGTCAGGAGCGAGGCTGCTGAAAATAATTATAAATATGTGTTCATTTACTACAGCTGCTATAACAAAGTTCCACAAACTAGGTGGCTAAAAGGACAGATATTTATTGTCTCACAGTTCTGGAGGCTAGAAGTCTAAGATCAAGTTGTTGGCAGAACCACACGCCCTGTGAAGCCACTAGGGATGGGTGTGTTCTAGGGCTTCTCTCTTGGCTTCTGGTAGTTCCTTAGCTTGTGGCAGCATAATTCTTTTTTTTTTGAGGTATAATTGCCATATAACAGGGAAGATGGCAGAGTAGGAGGACCCTAAACTCGCCTTGCTCCACAGATACAACTAGATAACACCCATATCACCATAAATAACCCAGCAAATGACCTGAAGACTGGTAGAACAAACTTCACAACTAAATGCAGGGGAGAAGCCAGGTTGAAGAAGGTAAAGATGCAGCCTGGGAGTAAAACAGAACATGGTTGTCCATGGTGGGAAGGGAGCCTATGGTGTGAAGAAGGGTGGAAAACAGACTTTTATACCAGGAGCCCATGAAAAGGAGGATGAATCTCAGTATTATTTGCTTTTGAAAATGAGAGGGGCTGAATTTCATGAGTTCTTAAAACCAGTAGGACTTAAAAATAAGAGAGAAAGAAAGAGAGAAAACCAGTAGGACTTAAAGCCTGGAATTTTAAAAATCAGGGGATTCAGCTCTGGGAGAGCCTGGAAGGTATAAGGAAGCACAGTCTCTGCCCTTAAGGAGATAGCAGGATAAGCATCCCCTGACAGACACAGCAAACACCAGGGACATATGGGAGAGAGAGTGATTTGCTCATCTCAGAACAAGGCCTGGAGAGACAGGGATCAATGGGAGGCCCCTCCAGGAACAAAGGAGCTGGCAGGCACCATTTCCCTCCCCACCCCAGTATAAACAAGGGCCACCTGTGGGAACCAGTGGGGTGGCCACACTCTTTCCCTAACTTGCTTACCCCAAACCCCACCTCTGTGCTTGGCTGAATCTGCCCTTCCTGATCATGCTGCTCTGAGTCCCAGCTCTGTGGTCCCTTCCCCCAGAAGACTGGTGCAAACCCTGCCAACAACACATATCCTGACTCATGCATTTTGCAGGACCTCTATTCTGAAATCTATGGGGTCAGGTCTTGATTCACAAGCAGACCACCCCACACCTTGCTGCCCACAATAGGCAAAAAGAACCTCTGCAAACAACTTAACTACAGGAAAAACAGGCCAAGACTCAACAGCAGAGCACATACAACACACATAGGAGACACTCCCTGAAGCAACAGATCCTAGTGAACATGAGACACTGTACTACAGGGCACTTCAGGACCTCTTCTTTATAAGGCTATTATTGTTAAGAGCAAGAGAAGTAGTTGACTTTCCTAAAACACAGAACAGACACAGAAAATCAGACAAAATGAGGAGAGAAACATCTATCAAATGAAAGAGCAAGACCAAACCACAGCAAGAAATCAAAGCAAAATGGATATAAGTAATATGCCTGATGGAGAATTTAAAGTAATGTTCATAAAGATACTCACTTTATCTGGAGAAAAGAGTGGAGCACATCAGTGATACCTTTAACACAGAGATAAAAAAAAGATCAACCAGAGATAAAGAACACAATAAATTAAATTTAAAAAATATACTTGATGGAATAAATAGCAGGCTAGATGAAGCAGAGGAACAAATTAATGACCTAGAAGACAGAGTAATGGAAAGTAACCAAGCTGAGCAAAATAAGATAATAAAATTATGGAGATTTGGAATTGCCTTAGGAAACTCAGTGACTTCATCAAGTGTATTAACATCCATATTATAGGGATCTCAGACCAAGAGAGAGATAAGGAGGTATAAAATTTATTTGAAGAAATAATTGCTGAAAATTTCCCTAATCTGGGAAAGGAAACAGATATTCAGGAGGCACAGAGATACTCCCCCCCGCCGTCAATTCAACCCAAGGAGGCCCACACCAAGTCACATAGTAATTAAAATGGCAAAAAGTAGTGATAAAGAAAAAAAAATTGAAATCAGCATGAGAAAAGAAAGCAGTTACATACAAGGGAAAACCCGTAAGGCTATCAGTTGATTTTTCAACAGAAAATTGGCAGGTCAGAAGGGAGTGGCATGACATATTCAAAGTGTTGAAAGGGAAAAATCTGCAGCCAAAATTACTCTATCTACTAAGGCTATCATTTAGAATAGAAGGAGAAATAAAGAATTTTCTCAAACAAAAACTAAAGGAATTCATGACCATTAAACCAGTCTTACAAGAAATATTAAAAGGGACACTCTGAGAGGAAACAAAGACCATAAGGGAGAGGATGACAAATAAAAAAAAACAAAAGCAAAAAGAAAGTATCAGAGACAATCTATAAAACAACCAAAACCAAGTCACAAAATGGCAATAAATACATACCTATCAATAATTATTTTGAATTTAAATGGACTAAATGCTCCCATAAAAAGACACAGGGTGACAGAATAGATAAAAAATAAGACGAATCTATATGCTGCCTACAAGAGACTCATTTCAGACCAAAAGACACCTGCAGATTGAAAGTGAGGGGATGGAGAAACATTTATTATGCAAATGGTTGCCAAAAGAAAGTCAGAGTAGCAATACTTATATTGGACAAAATAGACTTTAAAACAAAGACTGTAAGAAGGGAAAAGAAGGACACTATATAATAATAAAGGGGACAATCCAGAAAAGAGGATGTAACAATTGTAAACATGCACCCAACATGAAAGCACCCATATACATATAACAGTTAATAACAAACATACAAGAAATAATCAATAGCAATACAATAATAGTAGGCAACTTTAACACCCCATTTACATTGATGGGCAGATCATACAAACAGTAATTCAACAAGGAAACAGTGGCTTTGAGTGACACACCGGACCAGATGGATTTAACAGACATATTCAGAACATTCCATCCTAAAACAGCAGAACACACATTCCTTTCAACTTCATATGGAACAATTTCCAGAATAGATCATATGTTAGGCCACAAAACAAATCTCAACAAATTTTTAAAGATTGAAGTAATACCATGTATCTTTTCTGACCACAATGCTGTGAAACTAGAAATCAGCCACAAGAAAAAATATGGAAAGACCACAAATACATGGAGGTTAAATAACATGGTATTAAACAATTAATGGGTCAACTAAGAAATCAAAGAATAAATAAAAAAAATTATATGGAAACAAACGAAAATGAAAACACAATAGTCCAAAATAGTCCAAAAGCAGTTCTAAGTTGGAAGTTTATAGTAACACAGGCCTACTTCAAGAAACAAGAAAAATCTCAAATAAAGAACCTGACCTTACACCTAAAGGATCTAGAAAAAGAAGAACAAACAAAACCCAAACCTAGCAAAAGAAATGAAATCATAAGAATAGAAAAGAAATAGAGGCACCTGGGTGGCTCAGTTGTTTACGCGTCCAACTTTTAGTTTTGGCTCAGGTCATGATCTCACGGTTTGTGAGGTCAAGTCCCATGTGGGCTCCATGATGACAGTGTGGAGCCTGCTTGAGATTCTCTCTTTCTGCCCCTCCCCCACTCACTTGCATACTCTCTCCCTCTCTCAAAATAAATAAATAAACTTAAAAAAAGGTTAGAGAAGAAATAAATGATACAGAAACTAAAAAACAAACCCACAACTAAAAAAACCCACAATAGAACAGATCAATGAAACCAGGAGCTGGTTCTTTAAAAAGATCAACAAAAATGATAAACCTCTATCAAGACTCATTAAAAAAAAAAGACAGAGGGGGCGCCTGGGTGGCTCAGTTGGTTGAGTGACGAACTTCGGCTCAGGTCATGATCTCACAGTTCATGAGTTTGAGCCCTGCGTCGGGCTCTGTGCTGACGGCTCAGAGCCTGGAGCCTGCTTCGGGTTCTGTGTCTCCCTCCGCCTCTCTGCCCCTCCCATGCTCATGCTCTGTCTCTCTCTGTCTCTCACTAATAAATAAATGTTAAAAAATTAAACAAAAATAAAAATAAAAAAAGAAAGGGGACTCAAATAAACAAAATTACTAATAAAAGAGGAGAAATAACAACCACTACCAAAGAAGTACAAACAATTATAACAAAATATCATGAAAACCATGTACCAACAAACCAGAAAATGTAGAAAAAATGGATGAATCCTAGAAACATATAACCTACCAAAATTAAAGCAGGAAGGGATAGGAAATTTGAACAGACCCATCACCAGCAATAAAATTGAATAAGTAAAAAATTCCCCCCAAACAAAAGTCCAGGACCAGATGTCTTCACAGGTGAATTCTACCAAACATTTGAAAGAGAGTTAATATCAGTTCTTCTCAAAGTATTCCAAAAAATAGAAGAAGAAGAAGAAAAACTTCCAAATTTATTCTATGAGGCCAGTGTCACCCTGAGACCAAAAGCAGATAAAGATACAACAAAAAAAGAGAACTACAGGCCAGTATCTTTCATGAATATAGATGCAAAGATCCTCAACAAAATATTAGCAAACTGAATCCAACAATATATTAAAATCATACACCATGATCATTGGGATTTATGCTGGGGATGCAAGCATGGTTCAATATTTGCAAAACAATCAACGTGATCTGTTACAACAATAAGAGAAAGGATAAAAACCATAGAAACATTTCAATAGATGCATAAAAAGCATTTGACAAAGTACAACATCCATTCATGATAAAAACCTGCAAAGTAGGTCTAGAGGAAACGTATCTCAATATAATAAAGGCATCATATGAAAAAACCACAGCCAACAACATCATACTCAATGCAGAAAAATTGAGAGCGAATTTTCCCTTAAGGTTGGGAACAAGACAAAGATGTCTACTCACACCACTTTTCTTCAACATAGTACTTGGAAGTCCTAGCCACAGCACTCAGACAACGTAAAGAAATAAAAGGCATAAAATAGGTAAGTAAGAACTAAAACTTTCACTATTTGCAGATGACATGATACTATATATAGAAAACTTGAAAGACTCCACTGAAAAACTGCTAGAACCAATAAACAAATTCAATAAATTCACAGGATACAAAATCAATATACAGAAATTGTTACATTCCTATGCATTAATAATGAAATAGCATAAAGAGATATTAAGAAAACAATCCCATTTACAATTTCACCAAAACAATAAAATAGGAATAAACTTAACCAAAGAGGTGAAAGACCTATATACTCCGAAAACTATAAAACACTGAAAACCGTAAAAAAAAGAAATTCAAGATGACACAAATAAATGAAAGACATTCTATGCTTATAGGTTGGAAGAACAAATATTAAAATTTCCATACTACCCAAAGCAATCAACACATTTTATTCAATCCCTATCAAAATGCCAATAGCATTTTTCACAGAACTAGAACAAACAATTGTAAAATTTGCATGGAACCACAAAAGACCTTGAAAAAGCAATCTTGAAAAAGAAAAACACAACTGGAGGTATCATAATTGCAGACTTAAAACAGTATGGTACTGGCATAAAAATAGACACATAGACAATGGACTAGAACAGGAAACCCAGAAATAAACCCACAATTATATGGTAAATTAATCTGTGACAAAGGAGGAATGAATATATACAATGGGAAAAAGTCTCATCAACAAATGGTGTTGGGAAAACTGGACAGCCACATGAAAAAGAATGAGACTGAACTATTTTATTTTACCATATACAACAATAAACTCAGAATAGATGAAAGACCTAAATGTGAGACCTGAAAATATAAAAATCCTAGAGAGAGCACAGGTAGTAATCTCTCTGACATTGGTTATAGCAACATTTTTCTAGTATGTCTCCTGAGTCAAGGGAAATAAAAGCAAAAATGAACTATTGGGACTACATTAAAATTAAAAGTTTCTGCACAGTGAAGGAAACAGTCAACAAAACAAAAAGGCAACCTACTGAATGGGAGAAGATATTTACAGATGATATATCTGACAAAGGGTTACTATCTAAAATATATCAAGAACTTATACAACCCAACACCCAAACACCAAATAATCCAATTAAAAATAGGTAGAAAACTTGAACAGACATTTCTCCAAAGAAGACACACAGATGGCCAACAGGCACTTGAAAAATGCTCACCACTCATTACCGTGGAAATGCAAAGCAAAACCACAATGAGATACCACCTCACATCTGTCAGAATGGCTAAAATCAACAACACAAGAAACAACAGGTGTTGGCAAAGATGCTGAGTAAGGAGAAAACTTTTGCACTGTTGGTGGGAATGCAAACTGGTGCAGCCACTCTGAAAACTGTGGAGGTTCTTCAAAAGGTTAAAAATAGAACTACCCTATGATCTAGCAATTGCACTACTGAGTAATTACCCAAAGAATACAAAAGCACTAATTCAAAGGGACACATGCACCCTTACATTTATTGAAGCATCATTTACAATAGCCAAACTATGGAAGCCACCCGAGTGTTCATCAACAGATGAATGGATAAGTAAGAAGTGGTAGTTATACAATGGAATATTATTCAGCCACAAAAAAGAATGAAATATTGCCATTTGCAACATGGATAAAGTTAGAGAGTATAATGCTGAGTATATAAGTCAGAAAAAGATAAATACCATATGATCTCACTCCTATGTGGAATTTAAGAAACAAAACAAATGAGCAAAAAGAAAAAAGACAAACCAAGAAACGGACTCTTAACTATAGAGAACAAACTGATGGTTACCAGAGGGGAGGTGGGCAGAGGGATGGGGGAAATAGGGGGTGGGAATTAAAGAGTGTACTTATCATGATGGAAAAAAAATAAAATTAAAATTAAAAAATTGCCACATAACATTGATTAGTTTCAGGTGTACAATGTAATGATTTGATATTTGTATACATTGTGAAATGATCACTATGATAAATCTAGTTACCATCCCTTACCATACAAATTTTTTTCTTGTAATGAGATTTACTCTCTTGGCAAGTTCAAATATGCACTACAATATTATTGACTATAGTCACCATGCTGTATATTACATCCCCATTATTTAGGCATTTTATAACTGGAAGTTTACACCTCTTAACCCCCTTCACCCATTTAGCTCATCCCTCAATCCCCCCTCCCCTCTGGCAACCAATATTCCATTCTCTGTATGGATGAGTTTTGTTTTGTTTGTTCATTCATTTTGTTTTTTAGATTCCACATATAAGGAAAATCATATGGTATTTGTGTTCCTCTGTCTGACTTATTTCTCTTAACGTAATACCCTCTAGCTCCATCCATGTTGTCACAAATGGAAAGATTTCTTTCTTTTTATGGCTGAATAATAGTAATATTCCATCGTGTGTGTGTGTGTGTGTGTGTGTGTGTGTATGTATATATATATATATATATATATATACATATATATATATATATATATATATAACATCCCTTTTGTATCTGTCTTTTTGTGTTCTGAATCTCTCTTTCATTGCCTTATATAAAGAAGCAATTAATCAATTTAGGGTCTAATTTTTGGCTAAGAAATTCCTTCAAACAGTGGCATGAACAATAGGCCTACAAAGTGCTTAAAACTGGGCCTGGGCCTAGTAAGAGCTCAACTAATAACCAGTGGCAGGTTTTGGAGGCTGCTTCTTTGTGAGAACCTGAGGCAGAAACTTCTTTATGGTGTTCCTACCCCAAACAACTCTTCTTTCTCCTGAGTCTCCTGGTATATTTTTGTCTCATGGACAGTGGGCAATAAACTTAACTGATTGTGTTTCTTCTCTGTGTCTATTTCTAGATATTTGAGAGTTTAATTTATTGCCCATCTCTTGCCATTGTATTTTGTGTACTAATCGAATTCTTGGATTCAACTCACCTTCATTTTCCCTGTGTATATACTATGTATATATTTCCTTGAAAATCATTACTTTCTGACATGGGGGCCAGTATAAATAAATGAGGCACATTAATGCATTAATAAAGAGTGACTGTGAGCTTTCGCCTTAGCATGAGGGTATATTTGAAAGGAAGCCACAGAATTTACTCTAGGTTCTATCACAGATCTTACTGTATTGGGAAAGGACAGCTGGGTAAAAGGTATTATGAGGGATTAAAAAAAATTTTTTTAATGTTTTTATTTATTTTTGCGACAGAGAGAGACAGAACATGAGCAGGGGAGGGCCAGAGAGAGAGGGAGACACAGAATCGGAAGCAGGCTCCAGGCTCTGAGCTGTCAGCACAGAGCCCGATGCGGGGCTCGAACCCACAGACTGTGAGATCATGACCTGAGCCGAAGTCAGATGCTTAACCGACGAGCCACCCAGGCGCCCCTATGAGGGATTTTTAAACAAAAGTTTAAAACATTACATATATATATACATATATATATATATGATGAATATATGAGTTAATGACTTTAACTCATGAATGAAGTGAGAGAAGCTTATAATAAAGAAGCCAAGGGAGAAGTCACAGAAGTATAAATATATATGGAGTAAAGGCATGTTGAAATGAATTATAAAAGTTTGCAAAGCTGGCTTTAGCATTGGTGGCAGAGCTTGTCCCTCTACCTGACAGAAATAAGTGACTACAGACAACAATGAGTTTGCATTTGTGTTAGTTATCTACAACTTGGGGAATTGTCAGTCGCTCCGGAGAATCAGAATCAGATAACCTGGAAGAGTGTGCTGTAGACCAAGGCTTGGCAGTTTGGTCTCAAAATCCAGTCCAGCTGCAGCCTGTTTTTGTATGGTGTAAGCTAAAAATGTTTTTCACATTTTTAAACGACTGAAAAAGAATCAAAAGGAGAATAATGTTTTGTGATATATGAAAATTATATGAAATTCCAACTTTAGTGTCCATAAGCAAAGTTTTATTAGAACACAGCCCATTCATGCATGTATTATCTGTGGCTGCTTTCACATTATATAATGGCAGAGTTGAGGAGTTGCCACAGAGACCTTATGGCCCACAAAGCCAAAATTATTTACTATTTGGCCATTACAGAAAACATAGGCCCATCCCTGCTATAGACTATGCAGTTTACCATTAAAATACATGTTCCCTTATAAAAGAGAAAAATATTAATAACTCTAACTTTCTCCCTCTGTCCCTCCTTCTCTCATTTCTGCTCTCCCTTCCTTCCCTCCCTCAACATATAAATGGAGTACCTACTGTGTGCCAATATGCTAATACAAATATGAGCTACAAAAGGGAGAGAAAATACCACCTCTGTGCTAATATGGCCTGTAGTCCACGGGAAAAGAAACACTGATCAAATATTTACATACAAATGTATAATTATGGACTGTGAAGTTTCCAGAAGGGAAGGAACAGGGTGTTATAATAATACGTATGAGCGATCCACCCTTGGTGGGTTTGCATGGGGGCAGGGAAAGCTTCCCAAACAACTGAAGATGGAGCTGACCAATTACCGTGTCTAATTGGCCATGGTGACTATGTGGGAGAGTGAAGTAAGGAACAAGGATGGAAAAGAAGAGTAGGGAAGGCTCTGTGGGCCTTGTTAAGAGTTTTGATCTTTGCTTTGCAGGCCATGGGTAGTCACTGAAGACTTTGGAGCAAGAGAGTGGTGTTGTGTCTGTCACCTGAACCTACAGATCAGACAATAAATACAAGGGTGGCAGGAGTGGCCGCAGGAGAAAAATTGGGAGGCTACTGTAAGAGTCCAAGCAAGGCCAAGATTTTTGCTTTATAAATCAAGGCCTGGTTTGTTTACAGGGATACAATGAAAACTCTGCTTCTAGCAGCGCCATTAAGTCACGAGAGTTTTTTGTAGAGCTTACTTGAAAAGATTTCCTCCACAGATCTTAGTGGAAATCAATAGGGTGGTTCTTTGTAATAATGATTCATTTAAAGGCACCTCTTTTTTTTTTTTTTTTTTTTTTTTTTTTTGGAGTTGCAAGGATCTACTGCTTCCTGTGTACACACACACCACCATCAACACCCTTGAGAGCTCAGGGAGCTTTGTGGATCATGATCTTATTCCACCTTGGGGACATGCTTGAAACAAATGTAAAGCTTTTGACTTCTTTTTTTGCAAGACTGGAAAATTTCCCTATTTTTGTTTTTTAAAGCTTCACAGTTTTCTCCTAATGGTGCTTCAGGCTGCAGGGGATTTTTCACATCATTAGCATTATTATCTTCCAGGATCTTATATCCTTTAAAATCTGGCCTTTGCCTTCTAGGCTGGATCTGAGTCTGTAACAACTGATACGGCTAATCAGATTTCAAAAGACTCTGAAACACAGTTTCTTCTTTCTGAGGGTTCAGGAGCAATTGGTAGGTTCTCCATTTACACATTTTGCATGTCAGATTAGTCTGGCACTTTTAAGCTTTCTTTAGCAAGGCCTGCCTTGGGAACCAGGTATAATCTTACACAAGGAAAGCCCTCTAGGCATGTCTTAGTGATTCACATCAGTTCTTCCTAGTGTGACCAATGACCTCGTTTTGTCTATGACTGAGAGGTGTTCTGGGACATGGAACTTTGCTAAAAACCAGGACAGTTGTTCACGCTACTCCTTTTTATCATATAATCACCTTGAGAGGCCAAAAGGGTATATAAAATTATATTTCTTTGAGAGAAAACCAAATGAAGGCTCAGAGAGGGTGACTTATTTGAGGTTATACAGAGAATTCTTGGTAGAGCCAATAAGACAGTTTTTTTGGCTCTCTATTGAGGCATGAAGAGATAATGTGCAGGGACACAGGTTCATGCCATACCCATGTGGCTGCTTAAGGAAAAGCACTTTAATTTTTAATTGTGAATTTTTTTTAATTTAATTTTTTATTTTTAAAAATTTACATCCAAATTAGTTAGCACATAGTGAAACAATGATTTCAGGAGTAGATTCCTTAATGCCCCTTACCCGTTTAGCCCATCCCCCCTCCCACAACCCCTCCAGTAACCCTCAGTTTGTTCTCCATATTAATTGTGAATTTGATTAACATACTTATGAGGCCAATATTTCATGAGAAAAGAGAAGAGAGGGAGGCAGAGAATGATACCCTGAAAAACATCCCTGCTCCTTAACCTCCATACTCTGTCAGCAGCCTTCAAAACTGGCTGCCCATCAGAAACACCTGGTGAGCTTTTAAAACAAGGGTGTGCCTAAGACCCATAACCAAAGACCACTGCTTTAATTAGTTTAGGATGGGGCCTGGATAGCTACAATGTTGAGAACCTCCCTAGGTAATTCAAATGCATGGCCAGGATTGATAATCACTGTTCTAGATCTGTTTCTTAAACATCCATGAGCATATGAATCACCTGGGGATTTTGGTAAAATGCAGGTAGGGGGTGGGGCCTACAGTGTGCATTGCTGACAAGCTCCCTAGAGATGCCCATATTAATATAAAATGATGGCATTATTGTGTTGCTGTAAAAATAGTCTGAATCCATAGTACTTGCTGAGTACTTAGGAAATGGGTCTAGTAAAAAGTATTGCTTTCTCAGATATATTTAAATTGACAGGTTCAAACTCCCTCTTTTGTGGCCCCTAAACAATTTTATTTATTTATTTATTTATTTATTTATTTATTTATTTATTTATTTAAGTTGGGTTTTTAAAGCATCCTGCCTTCAAGTTATCACTGGTAGCTCCAATGTGGTGTCCATTATTCCTTGGATTCTTGCATATATGGAGTTGATACTGCTTTTGCTCCTTGTGAAATTCATTGCACACGCTGCTAGGATTCAGTATAACAGCCTCCTGTTTGACTAATCTGAGTCGGCCTTTTCCTCTTCACTACTACTGAGATACTTAAGAACCTGGAATGAATTGTGCCAACTATTCTGTGTTTGGAACTTGAGTACAAGAATTTGTATACTTGGCCCAGAAGGAGGCCTCTCCTGAAGACCAAACTGGGTGGTATATTCAGTTCTTTAGACATCCCTTTCCCTGTTCCTGGTTCCATAGAAAACTTAGCCAGCCCTTGGTCCTTTGTGGGGTCTTATTCTAAAAGCCACTGCAGGGTGATTCAAAGCAGTCCTTTTCATTTTCACCCCTCACCAGTCCATATGGATAATGGGGTATAATTCTGAACAAGTCTGAACACGGAAGGGGTGAATGGGACTACATTATACTGAAGGTACAGCTCAGATGTTTGGGAACCCTTCAAGTCTGCTCAGTATAAAACAAAGGAATTAAACTAAATAATGTTTAATCATTATTAAACTAAGTAAAGATCATTAACATTTTCTGCTTTGGCTCTTGTTTTAGTATCTTTTGAATTTGGGTTAATTTCAATGTCTATAATGCTATTCTTTTGTCACTCACCTACCCCACCCCTACACTCATACTCTACTTTCCATGTGGGACAGTGCTCATTTTCCTCAAATCTTTCTTCTTTTTTTTAAATAACAGTGCTCCTGGATAACTTTCATATCGGTTCCAGTTCCTGAACTCTGCCAGCCATTTCCAGGAAGCACGCACACCAGCGACAACCCTCCACAGTGTCTGTTTTCCCCTTGGCTGATTCAGAGCCAGATGTATTTCTGCAGCTGACATTTAATAACACCAGAATGTTCTTATGAGTAGGAGGAGTAGGTGACTGCTTCTGGGGACATGACTCAGAGGACTGGGGGAACCCTCCTTTCACCAAAATGCTTTTGTACCTTTTGTCTGATGGCTAAAATTCATGCAAGAGAATTCTTTTGGTTAAGATTCTTGTTTCTTGTTAAATGCTTTGGGGGAGGGTAAAACTCTAAACCAGAGCTTCTGAAACTAACATACATGTCAATTACCTGGGTGATAATGTTAAACTGTAGATTAGGTTTCAGGAGGCCTAGGGTGGGGCCCAGGAGTCTACATTCTAACTAGCTTCCAGGTGGGGCCCTAAGTTGCTAATGCAGAGTCCACACTTTGAGTGGCAAGGCCAGATCAGGGTTCTCAAACTTGGCTGCATATTAGAATCTCCTGGGGAGTTTTTACCAATCCAGAAGTACAGACTGTGCCCAAGACCAATTAAATGAGCCTCTCTGGGGGTGGGACCTAGATTTAACTAGTTATTGAAACTTCCCAGGTGATTCCAATGTACAACCACATTTGAGAATACATGTCTCAAACCAGTAGTACTTGAATCTAGCTGCTGATCAGAGTCATCAAGGGAACTTTTAAAAAATACCAATGCCTGAATCTGCCTAAGATCAATTAAGTCTGTATTTTAGCTGGTAGTGTCCAGGCATTAGTGCTTTCAAAAAACACCCTAAATGTGTTTTTTTTTTTGTTATTGTAGTTTTATGAAAACCTTTAAAATTTTTTTAAATGTTTGAGAGGGAGAAACGGGGGGGGGGGGGAGAGAGAGAGAGAGAGAGAGAGAGAGAGAGAGAGAGTCCCAAGCAGGCTCTATGTTAGCAGTGGGGCTCAAACTCATGAAATGTGAGATCGTGACCTGAGTTAAAATTAAGAGTTGGATGCTTAACTGACTGAGCCACCCAGGTGCACCCACCCTAAATGCTTTTAACATGTGGTGAGGGGGCGCCTGGGTGGCTCAGTCCATTAAGCGTTGGACTTCAGGTAAGGTCATGACCTCGCAGTGTGTCATTTCGAGCCCCGTGTTGGGCTCTGTGCTGACAGCTGAGAGCCTGGAGCCTGCTTCGGATTCTGTGTCTTCTTCTCTCTCTGCCCCTCCCCTGCTCACTCTCTCTCTCTCTCTCTCAAAAATAAATAAACGTGAAAAAAAAATTAAGAAAAGAGTAACATGTGGTGAGGTTTGAGAACTACCGCTCTATTAATCAGTGTTTGTAACTTCATGTGGACGAAATCTCTTGTGTGCAAGGTTTGGTATTGGTGGGGGCAAGGAGGCAAGAGGTGGAAGGCCAGAGACTGGGGGCCACTTGAAGGGCAGGGATATGAAAAAGCTGTAAAATGGGGATGGTGGGGGATCTGAATATGTTACACACTCTACAGTTTTTCACAGGGTACCCTGGAGGCATTAGAGAATTGAGAAGGTCTCATCATGTTGCATGGTGATGTGGGAAACAAAGGCAAGAAGGAAATGGCAGATAGAACTAAATTTCCTTATAACCTGCGGCCCATTGACAAATACTTGAGACAGGCAGAGTACAACTCCACGAACTCACCACTGTTCTTAGTGTTAATGCTTTGCTAGAGGGAAAAACAACCTTAGCTGGACAATAGCTAGGCCTCCAGTATCTTGTGAGTCTTCTTTAGCATATGGAAACCTCTTTGGAAACTTCCCCAAGACTTTACCTCCCCCAACTCCCAAGTATATAACCAGTCTCTCCACAGTGTCTGGTGCAGCTCTTCCTGACCACGAGTCCTGTCCCCACGCTTTAATAAAAATCACCATTTTTGCACCAAAGATGTCTAAAGAATTCTTTCTTGGCTGTTGGTTCCGGACCCCCCACCACTCCAAAACCTCATCAATGGTATTGTCTCTTTGGATTTTTGGCCTGAGTAGTGAGCAGGGTATGATGTGAAAGCTGAGCCTACTAACTCTTTGTAATTGTTTTCTGACTTAGATGCCTCAGCCAAGGTGACCAACTATTCCAGTTTACCCAGGACAGTCCAGTTTTAGCACTGCAAGTCTCACAGCCCAGGAAAGTGCACATCTCTGGGAAAACTGGGATGGTTTGGTCACCCTAGCCTCACCAATGCAGTAGTGCTCCAGATCTTGGTGTGTGGCCACCACACAGGAGCTGGCTTTTTCTTTTGGCAAGTCAGTTGGAAGAAAATTTGCCTCATTGAGTTCTTAAGTGTATTTCATTCACTGCTGATGATGAAGGTTGGGCATTGTGAAGACAGTGGGGAATCTGCAGAAATTTGATCCTGAATGCATGGCTTAAGGACAATTTGAATAGTTCATCTTCAACCTTTAACACTTTATAGTGTCAACACACAAACACATACACACACACACACACACACACACATCATTGGCACACCACTGACCTACATAGACATGGAGACAATAAATTCCAAGGAGATGAGATAAAATCATGGTCTGTGCCCATTAGCTCTGGTCTGACAGATGGATGTAACCTACTCAGAGAGTATTTTCAAAGCATGTGGCTTGAAAGCAGATTAATGCCATGCAAAACAAATATGTAAATCTTAAAAGGAGACCGAGTCACAGAATAAAATGTCATATCAAAAGGGGATGGGGTTAATCAGGAAAGCCCTTTTTCAAGATGTGAATATCACTTTATGAAATGAGGATGATGTCACTTTTCTAAAACACAAAAAAAGCCAAAACACCAAAACTAAAATTAAAACAAAGTGCTCGTTAAAGGGAGGAGGTAAAAACTGGATGATTCAACGTCCATGTTCTAGTTCACTGACTTTAATATATATGATCTCTGAGATAATCCACCCTCTGCACAATCGAAGGCTGGTTTTTTATGATCAAGCTGCCTGTTTTCCTTGACTAAGAAGCCATGAAATTCCTTACTGGAATTGGGACTCTGGAGGCAGACTCTAAAGCAGTGGTTCTCACACTTGAGTGTGTGTTAGAATCATGTGGAAGACTTGTTAAAGAGAGGCTAAGCCTCACCCCCAGAGTTTCCAATTTTTTAGGTCTGTGTGGGGCCTGAGAATCTCCCTCCAGGTGATGAAGCTGCTGGTCCAGAGACCACACTTCGAGAGAGAATGGACTAGAAAATAACTGTCCTCTAGCAGTTTTATGAAGCTTTTCCCAGAATAGACCTTGTCATTTAGAACATCTTGACTAAACCTGAAGGATGTAAAAGGGATGCAAACTGGAAGTTGAGAAAGCTAGATGTCATCTTGGGGAACTGAAAACACCTTTATTTTGGTTTGTGACCATAGCTATAGCTATCCCCGAAAAACATGGTGTTTCTGGATTTTATCTATGTGCAATTAAAGTGAATCCTACCATCGTGGCTCAAAAATAAAGAAAATCCTACTGTTTACAATGAGTAAATAAATCTTGTTTTCTCTTGAGTGATGGCAGGATCACTGAACTCTATTCTGAACATATATAACAGAATATGTCATGAAGTCCATTTTCTTCCTTGATAGGGTCATCTTATTGGGTAATGATTGGGACCAGTGAATTTCTTAGCAGTTTATGCCAATGAGGTAATTTAATCAGTTGCTCAGGCAACCCTGCAAGATGCATTTCAATTATATTTTGAATTAATGCAAGAGAGTTCTGTTTACTTTCTTAGGCTAGCTCAACTAGAATGCCTAAAGTAAATGCTTCTAACTCCTGCAGAAGAAATTTAAGTAAGGTTTAGTGGACTTTGTTGGTGACTGATCCATCATCCATTTTATGTTTTCTTCCTTCCCAATAGCATTCCAATTTTGTTCAGGTATCTGCAAGTCATTTATTTAGATGATCTCATGAAACACTGTTTGAGAGTGGAGAAATTAGAGGAGGTAAGGAAGACAATCAAGGGAACATTATCAAGTGAGTTACAATTATGAAGCTCAGTCCTGCTGGGTAAGTGTAATGATGATATAGGGCATACTGTTGGGAGACAATTCTCCATGATATTCTATATACATCTTGTGATAGTTTGTCCTGTTCTATGTCTTCAAGGATGTTTGCATAGCAAACAACCTTGGAATATAGAGATAATGTCTCCATCCAGGGGCAAAGGGAAAATTTGTTTCCTGAATGGATAACAAAGGGAATGTCTTTCTCTGGGACAAAGGTTGGGCAGTGTTGCTAGTAGCCCCTTATAAGATTGGGCGTTTCTAAGCTTGGGGTCCTTCAGCTATGACGCAGATCCATTATGTGCATAGTATTCACCAAGACCACTCCACATCACCCCCATGAGATTTGGGTATCGAGGGAAACCAATGAGAGCATGATGCTCATGCTGCCTGCTGTGCTGTCATAAAGTCATTTGTCTTTGATCCAGGAGACTCATGTCTTCTGCCAGCATCCATGAAACTGTGGCAGGCTAACCTGCTAGTTTGCAGGCAGGGTAAAATCTCAGACCCTTCATGGTCCTTGACAGATGTCTCAGACTTATCCCTCCTGAGAAATGATGAAGCTGGGATATTTAACAACCCTCAGTCATTGGTTGAAGACTGCTCCAAGGAGGCATCAAATCTTCATTTCCATATTTCTGAATGAACAGGCTTAGTGACCTTCTGCAACTTTGGGCAAGGTACCCAGACAAAGAGATGTAGACATTGCCTTTTAGAATTGGGGGGTGCACCCTAAAGTGGTAAAGTCTGATGGATATAGGTAGGGCACAAAAAGGGTGTGTTATACCTCCCCTGATGTACCTGTACCTCACTTTGGAGACCACCAGTGAAGAGCATAACAGGGACATGTTACAAGATAAAGCCATCAGATATAAGGGGCACCAGATCATGAAAGATCTTTGGGGCCATATTAATTAATTTGAGTGCAATGGAGAGCCATTGGTTTTTTTCAAGCAGGATAGCTACTATTTATTGAGCATCTATTATGTATTAGGCATCATGCCAGTGACTTTAAAAATATTAACATAAATATTCATCTTCAAAGATTTTACATATAAAAAATTTTAAAGACAATTTAAAGAAATTTGCTCACAATTAAATACACAATTAACTTGTCCATTTATTTAAAAAGAGCCCTCAAGTCCAGCTATGTTTGCTCTGAAGCCAATGGTCTTTTCACTATGCCATAGCTACCTCTTTTATTCAAACATTCTCTACATAAGAAAAAATAAGATGCAATTTGACCAATGAAATGATTCATCTTAGGTATTGGATTGGTTTGTAACTTTTAATTTTATTTTTGAATAAAAGAAAACTTATGTCTTCATTAAGCTGGTATATATAATGTGATGATGAAATAGTAATTTGTTCTTTATTTAATATAAACATAATGAAGGTAAGGCAAAAACAAGTTTGTAGTTGATAAATAAGTTCCTTTAATTCAAGTTCAAATATTCAACCACTATATTTTTGAGAATCATTTCAATCCAAGTTACCTTCTTGTATTAAAAGTCTAGAAATTAATATAATGTATATTTAAATAGAAAAACTCTAAATATGCTGAAGTTTTCATGTTTATCTAAGTGAATCCTGTGTTTTTATTGTCATGTAGCCATATCCTACTTATACAAAGCAGATGATTATGTCCCAAGGGCAATCTCCATTTATGTTGATAATGGTTCATGAGTAAATCTCCTCTCCATTTCTAAACACCAAAGGAACCCTTTGAGAGTAAATGTACCATGATTTATCTTAGCTCCCATGCAAGAGTATTGAGAAATGTTGGCAAAAATTAATCTAGTTATTTTAGAGCTAAGTATGGAGATAAAAGTAAACAGGGTCTACATTTTGAAAGCTAGCTAGGTGTTGAATTTTTAAAAATATTTTTGCTGGATGTTTAAAAACAATGTAGAAGTTCAAGTGGAAAAATTCTTTATATAAATACGCTTAGTGTAGGGATTTTGGATTTTTTTTTCTTTCAACGTTTATCTATTTTTGGGACAGAGAGAGACAGAGCATGAACAGGGGAGGGGCAGAGAGAGAAGGAGACACAGAATCGGAAATAGGCTCCAGGCTCTGAGCCATCAGCCCAGAGCCCGACGCAGGGCTCAAACTCACGGACCGCGAGATCGTGACCTGGCTGAAGTCAGACGCTTAACCGACTGCGCCACCCAGGCGCCCCAGGATTTTGGTTTCTTAAATGAAACCCTTCTAGATTACAAAGCATTTCTTAGAGTATTTTTCCCTCTGTGCTTTTCTTAGGTTGATTAAATGTCAGTGCTACATTGAAAAGGAGCATTAAAGGTAACACTCAAGCTTTACAATGAAGCCATTACTCAAGTTATCTGGTCATCTACATACTTTTGCAAACTCACTTTTTTTTTATTGTATCTAACAAATGATAACATGCCTGGACGTTTTTAGTTTAAAACTTGATCTATTTCATACCTAAATACAATGGCATCAATTCTATGGCAGGTTTGAGGGTTCCTTTGATGAATATATTTATAGTAGGCAGGCATTAAAGTTTGCCTTAAAAATTCATTCTCGGGGCGCCTGGGTGGCGCAGTCGGTTAAGCGTCCGACTTCAGCCAGGTCACGATCTCGCGGTCCGTGAGTTCGAGCCCCGCGTCAGGCTCTGGGCTGATGGCTCGGAGCCTGGAGCCTGTTTCCGATTCTGTGTCTCCCTCTCTCTCTGCCCCTCCCCCGTTCATGCTCTGTCTCTCTCTGTCCCCAAAATAAATAAACGTTGAAAAAAAAAATTCATTCTCAAAATGTGTTTGGTTTGTCATTTCCAATTCTGTTGAGGTAGGGGCCTGGAGGTGATAGACCTGCCAGGAATTAAGCACATTATTATGCCACTTTATTTAAAAATTGCTTGAAATGCCTATGGAATTTGGTTGAAATCTACACCCATGAGCAAAGGTTAATAATTTGTTGTGAACTGAAGGAATCTGGCAAAGGTCAAAACTTCCTCAGGAAACTGAAAGGTCATGGTCAGCCTCCAGGAATACTACTTTCCTTAGATTCCCTAGGTCCTAGAAAGGAGATAAGTTAGGTACTTGGGAGCCTGGGGTTAATTCTCCAGAGAGAGGAATTATCATATCCCTCACTCAAGGTTGTCTTCCATCTGTTGGGCCAGGTGTTGTGGAAAGTCACCTGAGGGAAGGAGGGAGAATTGAAAATAAATGTCTGACTCTGTGACCCAAGTTCATATTTGGGAAAGCAGGATCGTCAACTAAGGATACAAGTTGGGCCACAAGAAGAGCATTTTAGGTAACATCTTAAGACTCTTGTTTTCAATGCCTGAGATGGGGAGCTATAAATCCAGAAGAGGTGGAATCACCTAGGAGGGGCTGGCCAGAACAGCCCTGCCTTCAGAGGAAGGGCCTTTCTACTTGAGGCCTAAGTAGTTATGTGTGCAGGTAAAAACTGACAGAATAGGTGGTTAGCAACAGAGACTGCCACAGCCAGGAGGAGAGAATAGATTTGGCTAGCAGCACCTGCACAAGATTCACTTAAGTGACTAGAGCTGTGGAGACTCCCAGATGACTGTGCTCCATATCCAGGTATATATGACTGCCCGATCCCTCAGAATTCTGAAAATCAATGTTTTCAGAAATGAACTTGTTGCCCAAATTAACTTTTCTTTCTATATTCTCTAGCTCTGTTGGAGGCTAGCCCAGCCATCTGCCTAGTCAGCCTATCAATTCTCACATCCAATCAGACAAACTCCTTCATCTTTCCATTCCCCATACTCCAAGTCTGCCACTAGTGCCTTGGGTTGGGCCCTTTTGTTTCTCTAAATTCCACATAGCTATACAAATCTAACTAGATCACTCCACTGCTAAAAAGTCAGTGGCTTCCCCATTCCTGCCTATGGAATAAAAAGTAAGCTCATTCACACAGCAAAGTAGTGTGCTGGTAAACTACTTCTATTCTTAATAATGCCCTAATTTGTAGTGTTTGCAATTTCCATAGTGTAAGTACTCCCATCATGGACAATTTCAAGCTATCAGAGTTTAACAGCCAGATAAGAAAATTTCTGAATATTTAATAAGTGGCTGCTAGTTGGCTCTAGTACACCAAGGGCATCAAGCCCTTGAGTATGTGATGCCTTCCCACTCTTCACTGGCCAATCCTTTGCTAAAACTTTATGCTTCAGGTTGTGGTTGTAGCTGTTTTCCTGTGCATTCTAGGCTGTTTTCCACCTGCATGCTTTCATCTTTGTAGTCTGAAATTATTTCCATAGCACTTCCTTTTCACCTTCCCTCAGGGTAAAACCCTTATCTTGCTAAATTCTTCCATTCCTTCAGGACCTGGCTTAGATAGACCCTCAAGGAAGACTTCTTTCCTTTACTCTCCCAGTCTTAATTTGGGTATCCCAGAAGCAGGCCCTGAGATGAGGTTTCACATGCATTTATTAGTAGAGGGAAAACTAAGAGAGGGCTGGGGAGTGGGTCTGGGAAGGGAAGGAGGACAAACCAGACTGCAAACTCACCATGGAGAGTAACCTTGGCTCCTTCCCATGGGTGACTTTTAGAGACAGTGTAGTATAAACATCAGAGTTATCTTCATCAGGGGCAAAGGGGCTTGTGTGCCTGAATCCCCACTCCTGCCAGTCACAGTGCTGCCTCTGGCGAACTAAGTTCCCAGACACTTCAGCTCTCTGTGCATGTGCACAGGCAATATGGGCTCCTGCAGCCTGAGAGCTATCCTTCAACAAAGAGACAGAGTGCTGGCTGCTGGGAGTAAAAGCAGCCTGAACCTGATGTGCACAAAAATGGCAAAGGGGTCCCAGGAGATATGTGTGGTGCACTGATAGTGTCTGTCACATCCCCCACTCTCCAAAACATACATGTATATATGAGGGGACACACACACACACACACACACACACACACTTCATGCTAGTTTGTTTTCCCTTCTTCAGATTCTATATCAGCTATATTACTGCAGGTTTTAGAATAATTTCTTCGTGTATTAGTGTCATTCATTTTATTGTGATCACCTTGAGGATAGGAATCATTTGTCTTTGCAGAACAGTGTGAAGCACACAATAGGTGCTTAATAAATGTGTATAAGAGCACTAGAGAGGACACCATGATGGCAACACAAATAGAAGTAGGTGGGGTTGGGAAGGGCCATGGGTAGAAAAGAGTCTCAAAGGTTAGATGTAAAGCTAAGAAACACTGATCTTGGAGGATACTCTAGGTCTTAAGTATTGTCCAACAGCACAACCCACCGTGTGCCTGCAAAGACAGCAGTAACATGAAATAAAGTTGGTAATACTGGAAAATGGTTCTCCAGAACACCTGTGGATTAGATTTCTGCTATTTTTCCTTTCAAGAAGCATTCTAAATTATCAGGAACAATTAGAAATTATAGGTAAAATACTGGCATTATAGAAGAAACTATGCCTGGCATCCACACCAGAGGCTAGAAGAGGTTGAATGCATTGTTCGTAGGGATTCCCTGAAGTCTGATTAGTGTCTAAGTACACTTCAAACTACAGCTCAGCTGCTTGCAACATGTAATTATGGATGTTACTAGCATGTCTAATTTGACAAGTAAGGTAGAGGGCACACATGAAGCAGGAGTTGTACCATTTGGCCAATATGTCCCCTGCTGCAAAGTTCAGTTTTGCACTGCCACCAGGACCATCTGTGTATTACAAACAAAACCTTATAAAGATGACAGATTTTCAGAAAATAATGAGAGAGTAGTATTTCTTGTCCCCCTTCATCAAATTAATAGTTCATTGTAATTGGGTAAACTACACTGTACACAAGGAGAAGCAAATTCTAATTACCATTGTTAAAAAAAAAACACTCACTCTCTGCTCTAAATATTGAGGATGCTTGTTTCTTGCCAATTCTGTTCTCTTGGAATTCAAGGCATGTGAACCAACTAGGGGTAATTGGTGGGCATTTGAGTGGCATGAAATTCAAGGAGAACAAAAGGAGGTATGATAATTATCTGGGAAAAATTATAAATATCTTGATAAGACTAAAAAGTACAAAAGAGAAATCTGAGATTAGACCTAAAATAAATTACAATATTGCTAAAGGATTTTGATAAAACAACACTACTTTAGTAGAAATCTATTATCTCCTTTGCCCCCCGTCTATTAGTGACCTTGTCAATTTCTCAAGCACTCAGGCGATCCATCTCTTTTAGCCCCTCTATCTAGCTACGGAGGTCCTCTTTCTTAATCCTTCAGAATGTCACGTACACAAATCTGGCCTTGGGACAGATGTCTAAAACATGCTTTGAGTGGATTCAGGGGCCATAACTGTTGTGGATTTGTGAAGTGGTTTGGTCTTTAAAGAGTACACAAATTCAACGTTCTTGCAAGAGGATGCCAAATCTATTGGTTGACACCTACAGGCTTAAAGGAATTGGTTGGACAGACATTAAACCAGTTTCAATGTAGGTTGGCAGAGGGAGCAGGAAGAAGAAAGGCAGGAGCAGAGATAGGATGTTGGCAGCAAAATATCTATTTCACTCTTTTGGTGAGGTCTAGTTCCTTGTGTAACATTCTATCCTGGCTTATTCTTTTCAAGATCACATTCTGCTATCCTTTCAAATAAATCCATCAACCTGTCCAGAGATGTTGGACTAACTGATCTCCTTACTTCCCTCAGCCCCTTTCATCAGTTAATCCCCATGTTAAATCTGATATACCTCTGGTTCTTTAGCTGGGCCCATCTATAAGACACTGGCTAATAAAACCAAAAATAGTGGTTTTAATCTAGAGCTGTCACCCACCCCACCCTGAGACAATTCCATACTCCCACCCTCAGTTTCTTGTCAAGTCCCCACTACTTCTTGCCTTTCTGGTCCTAGGTACCTGACAATGCATCACTCTTCTCCATCTTGTACTTTTGTGCTCCTGTGTTTCTTCTGGCATTCATATCTTGACACCCCTTTTCCAGTTTCAGTTTTGCTTACTATTGGCCTCAGAAGTGCTCCCTGTTGCCTGCTCTAGCCCCCATCCCTGCATCTTGAAGGAAAGAAAGGAGAAGATGTTCTTGTCTAATTCCCACTGCAAATCTGGGAGCTAATTCTGCCAAAAAATCCATGTGACATTTTAGTGAAAGATTGAAAAGCATGAGAGGAAGAGGGCAGTGTGCAGTGACTGGCCATGTTGAAACACCCATCTTTATAATTAGAGCCATTCTCCTTGTATCACTTGCCTTTTGACCTCTCAGTACAGGGTATATTAGCTTTTATAAAGTGTTGTTGCTGGCTTGCTTTCAATATTCAGAAAAAGTTCACATTTTCCTGGTTAGTATTTGTAGCTATGTTGAGTATCTTACTTCTCAACCTGTTTCCCATTAAGAATAGAACTTGATGGGGCGCCTGGGTGGCGTAGTCGGTTAAGCGTCCGACTTCAGCCAGGTCACGATCTCGCGGTCCGTGAGTTCGAGCCCCGCGTCGGGCTCTGGGCTGTTGGCTCAGAGCCTGGAGCCTGCTTCCGATTCTGTGTTTCCCTCTCTCTCTGCCCCTCCCCCATTCATGCTCTGTCTCTCTCTGTCTCAAAAATAAATAAACATTAAAAAAAAAAAGAATAGAACTTGATGAAAATTACTTCCTCAAGAGAGAGAATCTTGAGTAGTGCTTCTCACACCTAGGAACCCACATAGAGCACCTTGAGGGTTTTGTTAAAATGCAGATTCTGATTTTGCAGGTCTAGGGTGGGGCCTGAGATTCTGCATTTCCAACAAGTCCCCTCCCCTCTCCCCCAACTCTCCTGCTGGTTCAGGAACCACACTTTGAGTAGCCAGGATCTAAATGTCTCTTGATGTTGGCCTTTGCAGCAATGATTAATGAACAATAATTCAGTTTACAGAGGTTGTGCTTAACACCCAACATTCCCCACAAGCATGTATACTCTATGTACCTCATTTTGGAAGAGATCTAGTAGAACCATGGATCTGCAGGCAGATAATGGCCAAGTGGTGAATATCCTTGTGTATCTTCTCAGAGATCTCTACTGATGGATCTGAGAAAGAGGAAGGAAGATCACAATCTTGAACCAGAACCATTTCTGTCTGTAGGGATATTTTAGGTTGACATTGCCTGGAGAGTTAGAGCTGAACTAGCGGCTTCCTCAGGGTAGGTGTTCAGGTGTTTTGGATCTGAGACCCTGATAGATACAGAAATAATCAATACTGGCGAAACCTTCCTAAATACAGCTTTCTTTCTAACTGTAAAAGCACTCATGTGTAATTAACATTGGTGGCAAACAAGTCAGTGACTATTTCTCATCTTCTATTTTTGATCACTCATTTCCCCCGGCCTGGCGATGTCTTTCGATTTCAGCTGTTGATGCTGTATCACAGATATTTTCAAAGTCACTGCAGAGAACCTAGGAAATCCTACCTATGTTTTTCTAGCAGAAAAATTAGCTTCAGGCATGATAACTGCCTTTGTAACTCTGTCTGCTGAATATACAGGAGAAAGCAATGGAAATATCAGGAGAAGGCAGGAAATAACCCAGAGCTGGCCACAGGGCTCACCTGTCATGACACTATTATAATCAGCTGTCTCCACATGGATCTTCCTATTCCCTCTTTCCTTATCCCATTCCCATCTCCTAGAAACATTTCTCTTTTATCTTCTTGAGCTTTAGCAGATGGTGCAGTGGCTGGAAACTAGCTCAATGAAAGTGTGATGAGAACGTCAGGCTTTTCCTCCCAAGTCACTGATGAAGGTGCCTGAGTTGTTTGAAGTGAAGTGCATCAGTCAGCCCCAAAGTGGAGAGTCCTCCCTTTTTTCAGCATTATCAACCACTGTTAAGAAGGTGCCTCATAATGGTTTAACATTTTTGTTCTCATATGCAGGCTCATACTTACCATTTAATGAACTAGTTCTCCCTGCTGAAGCTTGAACTAGTAGAAAGCAATAGGTATAGGAAATAAAAAAAAAAAAAAGAAAAATCTCTTTAGATTGGGGATGGCCAAAGCTTAAGTTCAGAAACTTGGAGTTTCAGGGAGTTTTCCTGACCCAGCTTTCAAAATTCTAGGTGTGATTTAATATTTTACCTTATCCTCTCCCTCAAGGCTGCTTTCTCTGTTTTCCTTTTTCTCCCCATGCTTTAAGCAGGAGACTGGGGTAATGTGGGCTCACAAACATTTAGTTGATTATTTTCCATGACCACAAAGTCAGTGGGAGATGCCACAGGGTGGCAGTACCCAAGAAATTCCCAAGTAAGCAGACCCTGTTTAACCCTGATTCTTCCCTCATGAGCTTATATTTTGTCTGATGCACAAAACTTCTGCTGAGATCGTTGTTCCCTGCCTAGTTGCCATCTAATTCATTATGATCTGGCAATTCTATTATAATATCAGTACCGTGAGGAGTAAGTCCCAGGGCAACCAGGAGTGGTTCCATCTTTGGTAAGATCTCAGGTTTACTTGCTTAATCTCTAGCAGAAGCTTTTGGCTCATCTCATTGTTAGAGCCACAAGAATGCTATCTTTCTGTAGCATTACAGTTGATTTTTCTAGATCCTTCTGACCCATACATTTCCTCCCAGGGCTACTTATACTAATTAACCTTTATACATTTCTCTCCTTTAATACACTAAAACTCCTATTCATGTCTGCATTCAGTAATATACATTTGGAATCCACCTTGGACTTTCAGGAGAAATACCACTCCTTACAGCATTGTCCAGCCCTGACATCTATTGTGGGGCCACCTAGCCTCATAGATCTGCAACTCAGAAAGAATTCACGCATCTGACTACTGAGTTTGTGAGCTTCCCGAAGGAAAAGCCTGTATTCTCTTCAGTCTGTCTCCTATACTATGCTAGCACTGTGAACCCTTGTTTTTGTTCCCCCAGATGAAAATGGCTCTATTATTTATCTCATTATAAAAATAATTCATAGCTAGCATAAAACATTCAAACAGTACAGATTAGTATGTTGAAGTAAGGATAATAGTACCTTAAATTTCACCACTTGGAGATGAATACAGTTCACAGTCTTCCAGACCTTTTTCTACGCATAGACACAATTTTATGCAATTGGAAGGCACTCTTTTGGCCAGATAATACATTGTTATATCAGCAAGTACAGATATTGAAATAGGTATTTATTTACATTGGATTGAATTGCAATATGAACAGAAGCTAAAGGCTGTTTGTAATTTCTTTACTTTTACCTTTTGTTCCAGGGCCCCCTCCCCTATTTCTTTCCTCTTCATTTCTTTCCTTCCTCTCTAACCAGGCTCCCCAGCAGCCCCTGAGGGGCAGCTTTGGCTGGGGCAGTTGCCAGGGAGAAGAAGAGAAGGAAGGAGGTGCAGGTGGTCAGGCAGCAGGAGGCACATTCCATGCTGTCACTTCCAGGAGAATTGGCCCTCTCTACTCCTGCCAGGTGGGAGTTGAAATGACATCAATTTCCCTTTTTATACCATCTCCTTATTTTCTCTACTCCCTCCACCCTTTGCCTCCTTCCTAGGCAGCAGAAGGGAGGTACTTGCAGAGAGGTATCTGCACAATTGTTAAGCTCCTCAGGCGATTCTGATTTAGGGGGTGCACAGCAACTCTTTGAGACATGCTGCTCTACTCATTGCAGACCAGGTGCAGCTTATGGCTGAATAGGAATCACCTGGGGAGATGGTTAATAATACAAACTCCTGCCTGTCATTCCCGGAGATTCTGATTTTGTAGAGGCGGATGTGCCCCAAGACTTTGGGTTTGTTTGTTTGTTTATTTATTTATTTATTTATATTTATATTTAAAAATTTTTTAGCAAGATCTCTAAATGATCCTGAGGAGCAGCCAGGTTAGCCCATGCTCTACTTCCTGGATACTCACAGTGTGGTTCATGGACCAGCATCAGTATCATCATCATTGCCTGTTAGGAATGCAAAATCTCAGGCCTCGCACTAGGTAAACTGAATCAGAGCCTGTATTTTAACAAGAGCCCTGGATAAGTCGTATTTCACATGATAGTTTGAGAAGCACTGCTCAACCCCAGTTGTGGAATTAAACTGAAAACACCATGACTTACTTGATTCCCACCTATTGATTGCTTGCTGGATTTTCACAAAAAGTACCTACAACTTGTAGCAACATTTTCCTAAAAGATAAGTAGTACAAAGAACAGATAATTTAATGTTAAAGGAAATTCTCCACCATTTTAAACCTTGGCTTGTCTTTGATTTTATGCATGAAATCTTCATGAAAGAAATCAAGGTTGGCATGAGTATTTTATATCAAAGATTAAAATTGGACCATATTCTTCTCTTTAGAGTGATTTGACATCTTAGCTTTTAAATAACAAAGCTCTTAGCAAAAAATTTAAGTGGTCCTAGGTAATGTTTCTGCCAACTTATGCACTGCCAATGTCCAGCCAATAACAACTGCATTTCAGGAGAACAAAAAGAGCAATTCAACATCATTTTTATTAGTGAGCTCACTAGTTCCTGAGGAGACATGATTTAGGGAAAACTTTGGCCTTCTATGGTGTTTATGAAAGCTTCTTGACTAGAAGTGTGATTCACCTAAATTTGTCCCAGAAAAATCACCCATAAGCATAAGCATGTTGAGCATTAAAGTTACTGTTTCATAAAGATACCATAAAGAAATACTTTATTTTCTCTCACTAATAGAAGATCATTTTTTTTGATGTAAGCTGATCTTCAGGGCCCCTTACATTCCACTTCCAGGTTTTGTCCTTCAGGAACACCTTTTATTCATATAGTTCTTAAAGCCCATAACTTCTCTGTGCCTCTTGCTTGTCTTAAAACTCATTCCCCATATGATTTCCCAAACCTTTGTAACATTGCATCCGTTAGAGAAAGAAACCTATCTCTAGAACCATAACTCAAAAGGGTGCCCCTCATCTGGGATGTGGTAGGCTGACTATGGCACCATTAAAATGGCTCTGTAATGCCATCAACAAATTAGGCTTCTTTTATCTTCCTGCTCTACCATTTGTAATATGTAGCTCTTGTCCTTGGTTTTGCAGTATGGCTGCTGTGCCTCCACTAATTGTGTTTATCTTTCATGAAGGAAGAAGGGAAAAGGGAAAGAGCCATTGTTTTCATAAGTCTTCCCTTTTTAACAAGCCATCTGGACAGCCCCTCCCAATGATTTCCACTTATATCTCAGAAACCAGAGCTGGGTCACATGACCAACCCTAGCTGAAATGGAATCTCACATTGCTACCCCTGACCTCCAAATTGGAATTCTGTAACCAGAAAAGATGGGGAAAATGGATATTAGGTAGACAATTAGCAAGACCTGCCACTATCGCTAAGCCTTAATTAACTCATAAAATATTTGTATTTTATGAGACTGACGTGCTACCTACTGCGCTAACGAGGCACCTAAAATATTTGTATTTTAAAGGGGAACAAAGCCTTAAGTCAAAGAAATAAATCTTGGATAGCAGAATTTCAGGCCTTAGCTACTGTGCACTTGGTCTCTGTATCTAAGGATGAAAAATTCTATTGCATCTCAGCTCTCACTATGTAGAATATATGCCTACTTTGTCTGGGTGTAAGTTGGAGCCTGTTTAGATAAGAAACCACACACTCCCAATATGAAGCTTAAATCCCCCTGGCTCAGCCCCAGCTGTGCTTTGGGAAGTGATATTCCTAATCGGAGTCTCGAAAACAGAAAGATCCTCTCAAATCCCTGCTTTTATTTTGGAAAAGTGTTAGAATACTTATCTTGAATTGTGTTTTCTGTGGTTTCTGTGGTTCTGTGATTGTTTTAATCTGATTGAGATTCTAATACAATCCATACACGCTTCATTTAAAAAAATGGCAACATGGGGGTGCCTGGGTGGCACAGTCAGTTAAGCTTCTCACTCTTGATCTCAGCTCAGGTCATGACCTCACTGTTCATGAGTTCGTGTCATGGGGCTGTGCTCTAATGGTACAGAGCCTACTTGGGATTCTGTCTCTCCTTCTCTATGCCCCTCCCAGCTTCTGTGCGCACTCTCTCTCTCTCTCAATAAATACACATAAAAAATTAAAAAAAAATGACAACATGTGTTTAATGTAAGGGCTTAATAAAATCAAATTATTACTAAATCTCAGTGATTACTGAGGTCTGTTTTTTTTTTCTGTCTTTTCCTGTCTGAATAGACCCTTGATCTGGCGCTTACATTCTCTAGGGAAGAAGACCCTAAAGGAGAGAAGGATAGATGCCTTCTTGGCCTCCTGCTTAGTGTTCAGAGAATGGGAAGCAGACCTCTAGGGTGAGTGGGCTTGGATATATGTGGAAAATAGTGATTTCAACTGAAATATGGTTGCTGATTAGGTCCTAAGACTGAGAACAAGAGAAACTAGGTTCCCCCCGACCCCGCCTCGCCTGCTTTTAGGGACATAAAAGGAGAACTGTGAAGAAAGAACACAGAAGTCTCAGTGCTAGCAAAAGTCAGAGGGGAAAAGGATGCTTTGTGTGACCAAGACAGGCACCAGGTAGAAAAAGATACTGGAAAGGTCTCATAAGAAGGAGTGAGAAATTGCTAGGTCAGACTTTAGAAACAAAGCCCAGATCAGAGTTTGGGCCACAATCCCTGCTTTCTGCTTCACTATAGCTTAGAGGGATCTGGGTGGCACTCATGGCCTTTCCATAAGCTTGTGGGACTTTATGGAATTGTGTGTCATTATAAGTGCACTGAATATTTAAAGTTTGGGGAAAGGTTTCTGTTACAGTTAGTATTGCTGCTTAACAAACCTTTCCAAATTAGTGGCATAAATAACAACCACATTTTATTATGGTCACAGCTTCTGGGGTTCAGGAATTCAGACAAGGCACAATGGGGATGGTTTGTCACTGATCCTCAGCTAGTTTGGGGTAACTTAAGTGGTTGGGGGCTGGAATCATCTGGAATCATATGTCTAGAGTTTGGGCTGGGCTAACTCAATGGCTGGGTTCAGCAGGATTATTGACCAGAGGATCAACACATGGCTCTCCACGTGTCTTGGGCTTCTCACAGTATGATGGCTGGGTTCTGAGAGGGGAAGTCACAAGAGGAAGCCTTGGAATGATGTCAGTGCTCCCAGAAAGCCAGGTCAAGCTTCATTTATGATCTAGTCTCAGAAATAATCACAAAGCATCATTTTCATATTTCTCTTATGATCAAAGCACTTACAAGCCTGTCTAGATTCAAGGAGTTTTAGAGCAGCCCCTCCTGATGGAAGGAGTGTAAAAGAATTTCAGGACTTTAAACAAACAAACAAACAAACAAACACCCACTCCCTGAACTTGCAGTTGGAATCTTGACTATATATTTTCTAGCTATGTGACCTTGAGCAAAAGATGAAACTTCTCTGACCTCTAATTTCCTCATCTACCAAATAGTAGGTTTAGGTGAGGGCTAAATGAGATAAACTTAGATTGAAGCAATCTAGCACATTGCCTAGAACATGATGTATTGTTCAATATTGCTTGAGCCTAAATATGAAGAATGCTTGGGGAAGTCAAGCCTAAAGTAAGGGTTATTTTCTCAGGTGTAGAATCAGGAATTAAATTGAAAGATGTTTTGTGCTTTTAACAAATACACACCTATTAAATACCTACTGCATGCCATGCATTTCCTCCTAGTCAGGAACATTCCTTATTCAAGAGTTAGATTTGCATACAAAAATACCAAAGATGATATTTTAGGTGGTTATGGACATAAATATTTTCTAAGCATTTTCTTCCTCCAAACATAAATACTGCCCAGAAGTGAACTTTTGAAGATTTTTTTTTTGTGCATTCTTGCGCTCTTCCTCTCTCTGCACCTTTTGCAGGTATTTTATGTTTTCCATTTTTGTATCTATTAAGCTTCTTGCATCCTTAAAATATGGGAATGACTTAGTTGTAATTTTCCGGAAAAATGAAGAACACTATGTCCTCAGATGAAGTCCTTGTTTGGAGATGTTTTCCTCTGAGCAAAGAGCAATGGTTTCTGGATACCATAGCATTTTGGTGAGTTGGTGCAACAATTTTAATTAAAGAGAATGATGAGTCTTCTGAGGAGGCTCTCAGAAGAGTCTGATATGACAGAAAACAGTTTGTGCTGAAATATCACACATACCTTGCCCTTTAAGGAGCAGTGATCATGAGTAATACCTTCACCTATATACTGAAGATTACCAGGAGGAAGAGCTAGTGTGGATGAGGGAGAATTCTCACAATTCAGCAAGTGACCTTCCTGGTGAAAAGGTGAATTGAGAACTGCAAGCTAACTTTCTGTCCAAGGAGTGACAGTGTTCTTTTCAGTTACTGGTTCAGTGTGGCATATTGTGGATCACGTCCTTCTAGCAAAGTTCATTTTACATAATAAAAAATGAAAACTTAGTAATAGAATGTATAGAAATAGTTTGACCTAGGGGCGCCTGGGTGGCTCATTCGGTTGAGCATCCGACTTCGGCTCAGGTCATGATCTCACGGTTCATGAGTTCGAGCCCCACGTCAGGCTCTGTGCTGTCAGCTCAGAGCCTGGAGCCTGCTTCAGATTCTGTGTCTCCCTCTCTCTCTGCCCCTCCCCCACTAGCACTCTGTGTCTCCCTCTCTCTCAAAAATAAAATAAAACCTTAAAAAATATAAAAAAAGAAATAGTTTGACCTTGAGATACTAAAGCTTTTCTTAAAATGTAATTTATTGTAACCAAATGTAGCTGATGCTTTTGTGCCCCCAACTCCATTCCTCTGTCTTCCTGTGATTTCAGCAGTAGCTGTGGTGACCATTTCCTGTGCATTCTGAAGGATTTTATCAAGTTACTGCTACATCTTGCTCAGCCTGCACATATGGCAGCCTGAGAGTATGGCACAGAGTGGGCATGGAAGTTAACACCTCTGGATGTTACTCTGAAACAAAGAGTGACAGGAGTGGACACATAAATGCTTCCTCTCTGGTGGAGGAATAATTCCAAGGCACATTCAACACTGTTTCCCAGTGGGGCTCTAGCAGAAGTCAATTCCAGTTGCTTACAGCAGTAATCAGTTTGATAACAATACCCTTCATTATCTTCCTTCCTTCTCTACCTTCATCTCCCTGCTCCTTCATTCCTGATCCCTGGGATCACCTCCCAAGTGAGTTACCTGCATCCACATACTTTTCAGGTTCTGCTCTGAGGGAACCCCAAATTAAAACACCAAACATCCTGGCTGAGTTTAACCTGAAATTCAGATCTGCCCCAGGGAAGGAGTCCCCTCATTCCATCTCTAGTATCTATTGCCTTGCACTGATTGTCATGGGAGTTGAGGACCCACCTGAACAGAGAACTCAAATTGTGTCCTCAAGGTAGGATGGTCTTACAAAAATGCCACCTGATAGACTGAAGTAGGGAATAGGGAAATTCTCTGAGAGAGAATTTACCTTAAAAGAAGAAGTCTGCTGTGAATCATTTATTTATTCAACAGATATTTATTGGGAGCCTGCTAGTTACAGATACAGTTCTATATGCTAGGGATACATCAATGAATAAAAGAAACAGAAATCTGTGCACCCATGAGTTTATAATCTAGTGGAAGAAGATAGACATCAAACAATTAAAATAATAAAAAGTAAATGTTAGATTATTTTAGAAAATATTAAGGGCAAGGGTAGAATAAATAAGGGAGATTAGCAGTACAAGCAAACATGGAGATGGTGTTAACATATGGGTGGGGTGGTGTCCTGGCCTACTTGGGCTGCCATAACAAAATACCACAGACTGGGTGACTTAAACAACAGACATTTATTTTCTCACAATTATGGAAACCAAAAGTCTATGATCAAGGTGCTAGAAAATTTGGATTCTAGTGACAAGTCTCTTCCTGTCTTTTAAATGGATTTTTGCTATGTCCTCATTTGGTCTTTCCTCTTTGCACATGGGTGGCAAGAGTGAGAGTGAGTGAGAGAGTCTGTGAGTGACCTCTGCTGTCGCTACCTCTTCTTATAAGGAACACAAGCTCTATTGCATTAAAGCTCCACCCTTATGGCCTCATTTAACCTTTATTATTTTTATTACTTTCTTATAGGCCCTATCTCCAAATATAGTCACATTGGGGGTTAAGGCTTCAACATATGAATTTAGGGGATCATAATACAGTCCATAGCAGGTAGTTGGGTAGGCATCTTTTACAAGGTGACATGTAAGCAAAAATGTGAAGGAAGTCAGCAAGTTATCCAGGTGACTCTCTGAGGGAAGACAATTCCAGGAAGAGGGAACACCAGTACAAATGTCCTGACGGGACCTGCCTGCCCTGACAGAAGTGTTCAAGAAATAGTGAGGACATCAGTGTGAATGAAGTGGAGGTTGTCAAGGGAGTTGTAGGAAATGAGATTAAAGAGAAAAAGGTGGGCTAGGTTGTGGAGGGCCTTCTAGGCCTTTCAGGGTATTGTGAGAACATTGCCTTCTACAGCGGGAGACATGGAAAACCAGGCTCAAAAGCATCTAAATGTTGGGTGTGGAGCAGTGATTTTAGGTATAGATGGCATGGGAGCCCTTACTTGACAATGTCCTGATCCAAATACCCTTGTTGTCCTCTGTTGAATGAATGAATAAAGTATATGCTAGAAAGAACAAAGGACTGTGATTATTGGCCACAACTAAAACAAAAACAGTCATTAAACTATGTAATCTGTTGTGGCCCAAGTAACCTGTCTGTGAGGGCCATGTAACAGAGCACAAATCATAGGGAGAGAAGTCTTTGTTTTGCCTCACTTCAGAAAAGACTGTAAATGTCAGGGGGGACTGCAGCCAGTGCTGAAGCTGCTCAGCGGAGGCGAGGCCCCGTGTTGGTAGAGGACAATCCCAGTAAATGCAAGGATCTTGTTGCAGAAAGAATCAGATGGCTCAGGGTAGAAATAAGAGTAGAGAAACAGACTGCTGTGTTTATAGGAATTGGAATATATGAGAAAAATGGCATCTCAAATTTGTGGTGAAAGAAGAAATAATTTAACAAATGATGTAAAGACACTTGGTTAATGATGTGGAAAAATTCATTTGGAACTCTATTTAAATCTTGGAACTCTAGATTAAATATTTTAGTACTTAAGTAAAAAATATTGTTGGAGGAACTATAGGTACTTGTCTTAGGCTAGGAAGGACTTTCTAAGCATTACCTCAGGAGAAATCAGAAGGAAAAAGACTGAAAAATTTGACCATAAAGAGGTTTAGAAGTTCTCTATGGCAAAAGCACTGTAAAGATATTTGTAAAAATGGAAAAATGTATTTGTAACAGCCACAATGGAGAGAGATTAATATTCTTAGCATTTAAAGAGTTATAAATAAATGAGAAAAATAAAAACTAATAAAAATGGATTATTTATGAATAGTAAACTTACTAATGAAGAGACACATGAAACACCAAAACATGAAACAAATAAATGTAAATTAAAATAATAATGAGAGAGCGGGAAGAGGGAGAGCAGGAAGATGGCGCCCGCCAGCTAGATCGCGTCAGAACGAGAGCGCTTCATACCACCCGGTTGTTAAAGGGAGCACGTTTACTTCACCTTTCTACTGGGCCAGCTACTCATTCAGACACCTACCAGATTAAGGCTTTCAAATAAAAGTTATGAGGATGAGGGAAGATGGTGGCGTAGGAGGACGCTGGGCTCACCGCGCGTCCTGCTGATCACTTACATTCCACCCACACCTGCCTAAATAACCCAGAAAACCGCCAGAGGATTAGCAGAACGGAGTCTCCGGAGCCAAGCGCAGACGAGAGGCCCACGGCAGAGGGTAGGAAGGGCGGCGAGGCGGTGTGCGCTCCACGGACTGGCGGGAGGGAGCCGGGGTGGAGGGGCGGCCCGCCGGCCAAGCAGAGCCCCGAGTCTGGCTGGCAAAAGCGGAGGGGCCGGACAGAGTGTGTTCCGACAGCAAGCGGGACTTGACATCTGGAAGGTCATAAGTTAACAGCTCTGCTCGGAAAGCGGGAAGGCTGGAGGACAGAGGGAGGGAGAGCTGCTGAGTCCCCGGATGACAGAGCTCAGTTTCTCGGGAACAAAGGCGCTCGACAGCACCATCTCCCCCGCCCATCCCCCAGCCAAAATCCCAGAGGGAACCAGTTCCTGGCAGGGAACTTGCTCCCTCCGCGCAAACACCCAACTCTGTGCTTCTGCGGAGCCAAACCTCCGGCAGCGGATCTGACTCCCTCCCGCTGCCACAGGGCCCCTCCTGAAGTGGATCACCTAAGGAGAAGCGATCTAAGCCTGCCCCTCCTGCCCCTGTGCACCTTGCCTACCCACCCCAGCTAATACGCCAGATCCCCAGCATCACAAGCCTGGCAGTGTGCAAGTAGCCCAGATGGGCCATGCCACCCCACAGTGAATCCCACCCCTAGGAGAGGGGAAGAGAAGGCACACACCAGTCTGACTGTGGACCCAGCTGTGGGCTGGGAGCAGACATCAGGTCGGACTGCGGCCCCGCCCACCAACTCCAGTTATACACCACAGCACAGGGGAAGTGCCCTGCAGGTCCTCACCATGCCAGGGTCTATCCAAAATGACCAAGCGGAAGAATTCCCCTCAGAAGAATCTCCAGGAAATAACAACAGCTAATGAGCTGATCAAAAAGGATTTAAATAATATAACAGAAAGTGAATTTAGAATAATAGTCATCAAATTAATCGCTGGGCTTGAAAACAGTATAGAGGACAGCAGAGAATCTCTTGCTACAGAGATCAAGGGACTAAGGAACAGTCACGAGGAGCTGAAAAATTCTTTAAATGAAATGCAAAACAAAATGGAAACCACCACTGCTCGGCTTGAAGAGGCAGAGGAGAGAATAGGTGAACTAGAAGATAAAGTTATGGAAAAAGAGGAAGCTGAGAAAAAGACAGATAAAAAAATCCAGGAGTATGAGGGGAAAATTAGAGAACTAAGTGATACACTAAAAAGAAATAATATACGCATAATTGGTATCCCAGAGGAGGAAGAGAGAGGGAAAGATGCTGAAGGGGTACTTGAAGAAATAATAGTTGAGAACGTCCCTGAACCGGGGAAGGAAAAAGGCATTGAAATCCAAGAGGCACAGAGAACTCCCTTCAGACGTAACTTGAATCGATCTTCTGCATGACATATCATAGTGAAACTGGCAAAATACAAGGATAAAGAGAAAATTCTGAAAGCAGCAAGGGGTAAATGTGCCCTCACATATAAAGGGAGACCTATAAGACTCGTGACTGATCTCTCTTTTGAAACTTGGCAGGCCAGAAAGAATTGGCATGAGATTTTCAGTGTGCTAGACAGAAAAAATATGCAGCCGAGAATCCTTTATCCAGCAAGTCTGTCATTTAGAATAGAAGGAGAGATAAAGGTCTTCCCAAACAAACAAAAACTGAAGGAATTTGTCACCACTAAACCAGCCCTACAAGAGATCCTAAGGGGGACCCTGTGAGACAAAGTCCTAGAGACATCACTACAAGCATAAAACATACAGACATCACAATGACTCGAAACCCGTATCTTTCTATAATAACACTGAATGTAAATGGATTAAATGCACCAACCAAAAGACATAGGGTATCAGAATGGATAAAAAAACAAGACCCATCTATTTGCTGTCTACAAGACACTCATTTTAGACCTGAGGACACCTTTAGATTGAGAGTCAGGGGATGGAGAACTATTTATCATGCGACTGGAAGCCAAAAGAAAGCTGGAGTAGCCATACTTATATCAGACAAACTAGACTTTAAATTAAAGGCTGTAACAAGAGATGAAGAAAGACATTATATAATAGTTACAGGGTCTATCCATCAGGAAGAGCTAACAATTATAAATGTCTATGCGCCGAATACGGGAGCCCCCAAATATATAAAACAATTACTCACAAAGATAAGCAACCTTATTGATAAGAATGTGGTAATTGCAGGGGACTTTAACACCCCACTTACAGAAATGGATAGATCATCTAGACACACGGTCAATAAAGAAACAAGGGCCCTGAATGAGACATTGGATCAGATGGACTTGACAGATATATTTAGAACTCTGCATCCCAAAGCAACAGAATACACTTTCTTCTCGAGTGCACATGGAACATTCTCCAAGATAGATCACATACTGGGTCACACAACAGCCCTTCCTAAGTATAAAAGAATTGAGATCATACCATGCATACTTTCAGACCACAATGTTATGAAGCTCTAAATCAACCACAGGAAAAAGTCTGGAAAACCTCCAAAAGCATGGAGGTTAAAGAACACCCTACTAACGAATGAGTGGGTCAACCAGGCAGTTAGAGAAGAAATTAAAAAATATATGGAAACAAACGAAAATGAAAATACAACAATCCAAACGCTTTGGGACGCAGCAAAGGCAGTCCTGAGAGGAAAATACATTGCAATCCAGGCCTATCTCAAGAAACAAGAAAAATCCCAAATACAAAATCTAACAGCACACCTAAAGGAAATAGAAACAGAACAGCAAAGGCAGCCTAAACCCAGCAGAAGAGGAGAAATAATAAAGATCAGAGCAGAAATAAACAATATAGAATCTAAGAAAACTGTAGAGCAGATCAACGAAACCAAGAGTTGGTTTTTTGAAAAAATAAACAAAATTGACAAACCTCTAGCCAGGCTTCTCAAAAAGAAAAGGGAGATGACCCAAATAGATAAAATCATGAATGAAAATGGAATTATTACAACCAATCCCTCAGAGATACAAACAATTATCAGGGAATACTATGAAAAATTATATGCCAACAAATTGGACAACCTGGAAGAAATGGACAAATTCCTGAACACCCACACTCTTCCAAAACTCAATCAGGAGGAAATAGAAAGCTTGAACAGACCCATAACCAGCGAAGAAATTGAATCGGTTATCAAAAATCTCCCAACAAATTAGAGTCCAGGACCAGATGGCTTCCCAGGGGAGTTCTACCAGACGTTTAAAGCAGAGATAATACCTATCCTTCTCAAGCTATTCCAAAAGATAGAAAGGGAAGGAAAACTTCCAGACTCATTTATGAAGCCAGTATTACTTTGATTCCTAAACCAGACAGAGACCCAGTAAAAAAAGAGAACTACCGGCCAATATCCCTGATGAATATGGATGCAAAAATTCTCAATCAGATACTAGCAAATCGAATTCAACGGCATATAAAAAGAATTATTCACCATGATCAAGTGGGATTCATTCCTGGGATGCAGGGCTGGTTCAACATTCGCAAATCAATCAACGTGATACATCACATTAACATAAAAAAAGAGAAGAACCATATGATCCTGTCAATCGATGCAGAAAAGGCCTTTGACAAAATCCAGCACCCTTTCTTAATAAAAACCATCGAGAAAGTCGGGATAGAAGGAACATACTTAAAGATCATAAAAGCCATTTATGAAAAGCCCACAGCTAACATCATCCTCAACAGGGAAAAACTGAAAGCTTTTTCCCTGAGATCAGGAACACGACAGGGATGCCCACTCTCACCGCTGCTGTTTCACATAGTGCTGGAAGTTCTAGCATCAGCAATCAGACAACAAAAGGAAATCAAAGGCATCAAAATTGGCAAAGATGAAGTGAAGCTTTCGCTTTTTGCAGATGACATGATATTATACATGGAAAATCCGATAGACTCCACCAAAAGTCTGCTAGAACTGATACAGGAATTTAGCAAAGTTGCAGGATGCAAAATCAATGTATAGAAATCAGTTGCATTCTTATACACTAACAATGAAGCAACAGAAAGACAAATAAAGAAACTGATCCCATTCCCAATTGCACCAAGAAGCATAAAATACCTAGGAATAAATCTAACCAAAGATGTAAAGGATCTGTATGCTGAAAATTATAGAAAGCTTATGAAGGTAATTGAAGAAGATTTAAAGAAATGGAAAGACATTCCCTGCTCATGGATTGGAAAAATAAATATTGTCAAAATGTCAATACTACCCAAAGCTATCTACACATTCAATGCAATCCCAATCAAAATTGCACCAGCATTCTTCTCGAAACTAGAACAAGCAATCCTAAAATTCATATGGAACCACAAAAGGCCCCGAATAGCCAAAGAAATTTTGAAGAAGAAGACCAAAGCCGGAGGTATCACAATCCCAGACTTTAGCCTCTACTACAAAGCTGTCATCATCAAGACAGCATGGTATTGGCACAAAAACAGACACATAGACCAATGGAATAGAATAGAAACCCCAGAACTAGACCCACAAACGTATGGCCAACTCATCTTTGACAAAGCAGGAAAGAACATCCAATGGAAAAAAGACAGCCTCTTTAACAAATGGTGCTGGGAGAACTGGACAGCAACATGCAGAAGGTTGAAACTAGACCACTTTCTCACACCATTCACAAAAATAAACTCAAAATGGATAAAGGACCTGAATGTGAGACAGTAAACCATCAAAACCCTAGAGGAGAAAGCAGGAAAAGACCTCTGTGACCTCAGCCGTAGCAATCTCTTACTCGACACATCCCCAAAGGCAAGGGAATTAAAAGCAAAAGTGAATTACTGGGACCTTATGAAGATAAAAAGCTTCTGCACAGCAAAGGAAACAACCAACAAAACTAAAAGGCAACCAATGGAATGGGAAAAGATATTCGCAAATGACCTATCGGACAAAGGGCTAGTATCCAAAATCTATAAAGAGCTCACCAAACTCCACACCCGAAAAACAAATAACCCAGTGAAGAAATGGGCAGAAAACATGAATAGACACTTCTCTAAAGAAGACATCCAGATGGCCAACAGGCACATGAAAAGATGTTCAGCGTCGCTCCTTATCAGGGAAGTACAAATCAAAACCACACTGAGCTATCACCTCACGCCAGTCAGAGTGGCCAAAATGAACAAATCAGGAGACTATAGATGCTGGAGAGGATGTGGAGAAACGGGAACCCTCTTGCACTGTTGGTGGGAACGCAAATTGGTGCAGCCGCTCTGGAAAGCAGTGTGGAGGTTCCTCAGAAAATTAAAAATAGACCTACCCTATGACCCAGCAATAGCACTGCTAGGAATTTATCCAAGTGTTACAGGAGTACTGATGCATAGGGCCACTTGTACCCCAATGTTCATAGCAGCACTCTCAACAATAGCCAAATTATGGAAAGAGCCTAAATGTCCATCAACTGATGAATGGATAAAGAAATTGTGGTTTATATACACAATGGAATACTACGTGGCAATGAGAAAAAATGAAATATGGCCTTTTGTAGCAACGTGGATGGAACTGGAGAGTGTGATGCTAAGTGAAATAAGCCACACAGAGAAAGACAGATACCATATGGTTTCACTCTTATGTGGATCCTGATAAACTTAACCGGAACCCATGGGGGAAGGGAAGGAAAAAAAAAAAGAGGTTAGAGTGGGAGAGAGCCAAAGCATAAGAGACTGTTAAAAACTGAGAACAGGGGCGCCTGGGTGGCGCAGTCAGTTAATCGTCCAACTTCAGCCAGGTCACGATCTCGCGGTCTGGGAGTTCGAGCCCCGTGTCGGGCTCTGGGCTTATGGCTCAGAGCCTGGAGCCTGCTTCCGATTCTGTGTCTCCCTCTCTGTCTGCCCCTCCCCCGTTCATGCTCTGTCTCTCTCTGTCTCAAAAATAAATAAACGTTAAAAAAAATTATTAAAAAAAACTGAGAACAAACTGAGGGTTGATGGGGGGTGGGAGGGAGGGGAGGGTGGGTGATGGGTATTGAGGAGGGCACCTTTTGGGATGAGCACTGGGTGTTGTATGGAAACCAATTTGACAATAAATTTCATATATTAAAAAAAATAATATGAGCTATTCTTTCGCAGAAGAGCAAGAATAAAAACATTGCAGACACATGGTCTTGGCTGAGATGAGGCCAAGTGGGCAACTTTTTTTTTTTAACATACTGCAGGTTGTTACTGATAGGATTATCCTGCTGAGAAATTTAGCAATATATATCATATCCATGTGTATATTATTTAGCTCCAAAATTCCACTTCCAGTCATTACCTCAAAACAATGATTTGATATGCATGTAAAGATGGGTAGACAAGAATGTTAACTTTTATACTGTTAATGCAAAATAAAAACAGAATAATCTAAAGGTCTAGCAAAAAAAGATGACACATAAATTAAGGTATCTCCAAAATGGAATTCTATGCAGCAATTATGAATATGATAAAGTGGAGCACCTGGGTGGTTCAGTCGGTTAAGCATCCGGCTTTTGGTTTCAGCTCAGGTCATGATCTCATAGTTTCTGAGATGGAGCCCCATGTCAGGCTCTACACTGGCAGCACAGAGCCTGCTTGAGATTCTCTTTCCCTCTCTCTGCCCCTTCCCTGCTTGCTCTGTCTCTCTCTCAAAATAAATAAATAAACATTTAAAAATAGAAAATATAATGATAAAGCTACATATTAATATGAAAATTTTCCTTAAATAATTGTGAGTAGAAGATACAACTCACAAACTTCCAAGTACTCTGCAGTATAATCCCAGGTGTTTGCATGTGTATACTTGCCTAGAAAAAGTGATAAAATGTTAACAGTATTCTTTCTGAGTGATATTATGTCTGGTTTTTTAAAAAAATGTTTTATTTTTACTTATCTGTATTACCTATTTAGTTTACAATGAAGTTGTATAATGTGAATAATAAAGAAATATTTTTAAAAATTAAAATTTAAGTTATATGTTTAAGCCACTCAGTTATTATACATCTAATATTGAAACATTTCTGATATTTCTCAAATTGAGGTTTTCTCAAGTCCAGCTGATTTGATTTTTTTAAATGCTTATTTCTTTATTCTGAGAGAGAGAGAGAGAGTGTGTGTGTATGAGCAGGTGAGGGGCAGAGAGAAAGAGAGGGAGAGAGAGAATCCTAAGCAGGCTCCAAGGTGTCAAAGCATGTTGCATGGTTCATGAGATCGTGACCCGAGCTGAAGTCAAGAGTCAGATGCTTAACTGACTGAGCCACCCGGCACTCCTGATTTGATTTTTAAAACAGGATTTATGCCAAGAAATTCTTGTGTTTTACATACACTTAGTATTTCCTCTGGCTGTCAGTTTTGCCTCTATCTCATTCTTAAAATTTTCTTAATGTTTATTTATATTTGCGAGAGAGAGAGAGAGAGACAGAGCACAAGTTGGGGAGAGGCAGAGAGGGAGGGAGACACAGAATCTGAAGCAGGCTCCAGGCTCTGTGCTGACAGCTCAGCACAGAGCCCAATGTGGAGCTTGAACCCACTAACCTTGAGATCAAGACCTGAGCTGAAGTCCGGGGCTTAACCTATACTGAGCCACCCAGGCACCCCAGCTTCTATCTCGTTCTTATGACCAAAGTATTTATCTCTCTGACATTGAACATTTTAATAATATTGGAAGGAGCGAGAGGAGCAGTTAGAACAGAAGGTAGGATTATACTTCTTCAGAGACTGACTGAAGCAGAAAAAGTCATTTGTGGGAAGGAACATGGGCTCTTTGTTTGTAACAACTTTATAAAGATGCAATTCACCTACCACGTAATTTGCCCATTTAAAGCAAAAAAATTCAATGTGTTTTAGAATAGAATTGTGTAACCATAACCATAATCAATTTTAGAACATTTTAATCACTTTAAATAAAACCCCCATACTCTTAGCAGTCAACCTTCATTTCCCTCAAGTCTTCCACCTCTATGCAAACACTATAGGTTTGCCTGTTCTGGAAATACCATATAAATGGAACCATACAATATCTGGTCCTTTATCTGGCTTCTTTGATATAGCATAATGTTTTCAAGGTTCATCATGTATCAGTGCTACATTCCCTTTTATTGCTAAATATTATTAATTTTATTCATTATTATATTATTATTTTTGAATAATATTACATTGAATAGTATACCACATTTTATTTATCCATTCACCAGTTCATGGACATTTGTATTGTTTGCACTTCTGGCTATCATGAATAATGCTGCTATGAAAATTTGTGTATAAGTTTTTGTGTGGAATGTAGCTAGTATTTTGATTACTAATTCAATTTCTTTTCTTGTTATACATGTGTTCCAATTTTCTTTCCTTTTGAGTCATTTTTGGTAGTTTGTATCTTTCTAGGAGTTTGTATATTTTATTTATCTAATTTATTGGGTACATGGGCTTTTGAAAAATGTTTGGAGTATAAAGGAGAAGACAGAAGAAGAGTGGAAGATTGTGTAGCAGCCCTGAGATCCCTCTTATAATTCCTGAAGTATTTAATAAAGTGACTGAACTCATAAAATCTTGAGTGTGACCTGATTTTGGAGGGAATAGGAATAACAACAATAACCAAAAGCAGAAACAAAAGCAACAACAAAGCAGAGATCAAAGTAATTTTAGATTGAGCTGAATTAATTAACAAGAATGCTCTTGCCATATATTCTGGGTTCAATCAACTGGTTCTGTTTGCTCAGTTGTTTGACTAAAATTTGTACTTAACAGTGGCTTCTATGAAATGAAGCTAAGATGCCAGAAATACCTTGGTATGATGTGAAGTAAGGAATTCAAAGTCTTAGAGAAATGAGAATGTTAGAGTGGATTTATCATGTACAACTGGCTTACCCAACAAACAACTATTTCCCCTGAGGAAGCTTAGAAAATATTCCCTTCACTATGGCAATAAAAAATAAATTGGTAGAGTCGAAGCAGAATCCTTAAAAAGCACTGTATTGATGGTACTCTGTAGGCAAGGGGCAAAAAGACAGGAAATGCAACCATTGAAATGGAGGGGTTGAGGCAGAGGCTGAGTAATAATAGTACTTAGTCCCTAGATGCCCATTGGGTGTGGTTACCATAATGGGCAACAAACCCAGTGCTTGTCAAAATGGTTTAACCCACAGAGATATTTGGTGGAGACTAATTGATTATGGTGTCTTTAGGACTGAAATAAATGACATTTCACTAAAATTGTTCCTGATCTGTATAATCTAGAATCCTTTTTGTCTGGTGAACAGAGACTGAGTCATAATGTTAGAGAGTATGGGATCCTCTTTCAATTTCTAGCATTTATTTTTCTTTTTCCCCCAAATTTTTATTTAAATTCTAGTTAGTTAACATACAATGAAATATTGGTTTCAGGGGTATAATTCAGTGATTCATCAATAATATACAATAGCCAGTGTTCATCATAACAAGTGTCCTCCTTAGTACCCATCACCCATCTAGCCCATCTCCCACACACCTCCCTCCATCAATCCTCAGTTTGTTCTCTATCTTTAACAGTCCCTCACAGTTTGTTTCTCTCCCCCCCCCATTTGTTCATCTGTTTTGTTTCTTAAATTTCACATATGAGTGAAATCATGTGGTATTTGTCTTTTTCTGACTGACTTATTTCACTTAGCATAATACATTCTAAGCTCATCCACGTTGTTGCAAATGGCAAGATTTAATTCTTTTTGATGGCTGAGTAATATTCCATTGTATATGTATACCCACATCTTCTTTATGCATTCACCAGTCGATGGACATTTGGGCTTTCTCCATAGCTTGGCTATTGTTGATAATGCTGCTATAAACATTGGGGTGCATTTACCCCTTTGTATCTGTATTTTGTATCCTTTGGGTAAAGACCTAGTAGTGCCATTGCTGGATTGTGGGGTAGTTCTATTGTAAATTAAAAAAAAATTTTTTTATTTAGTTTTGAGACAGACACACACAGTGTGAGTGGGGGAGGGGTAGAGAGAGAGAGGAAGACACAGACTCTGAAGCAGGCTCTAGCCTCTCAGCTGTCAGCACAGAGCCTGATGTGGGGCTCGAACTCATGAACTGTGAGCTCATGACCTGAACTGAAGTCGGAGTCTCAACCGACTGAGCCACACAGGTGCCCCTATTTTAATTTTTTTGAGGAACCTCCCTATTGTTCTCCAGGGTGGCTGCACCCTCTTGCATTCCCACCAACAGTGCAAGAGGGTTCTCCTTTATCTGCATCCTCGCCAAGACCTTTTGTTCCTTGTGTTGTTAATTTTAGACATTCTGACAGATGTGAGGTGGTATTTCATTGTGGTTTTGATTTGTATTTTCCTGATGATAAATGATGTTGAGCATCTTTTCATGTGTCTATTAGCCATCTGAATGTCCTCTTTGGAAAAGTGTTGATTCATATCTTCTGCCCATTTCTTTTTTTTTTTTTAAAGGAAAAATGATTTTATTTTTTATTTTAAAATCAAGTGATATATCCAAAATATATAAAGAACTTATACAGCTCAACACGAAAAAACCAAATAATCCAATTAACATCAAGTGATGTATAATTTATATATATTGAATGCACATTTTATTTATTTATTATGTATTTATGCACATTAAAAAATATAATTTATTGTCAAGTTGGCTAGCATACAATGTGTACAGTGTGCTCTTGGTTTTGGGGATAGATTCCTGTGATTCATCATTTACATACAATACCCAGTGCTCATCCCAGCAAGTGCCCTCCTCAATGCCCGTCACCCATTTTTCCCTCTCCTCTGTCCCTCCCATCAACCCTGTTTGTTCTCTGTGTTTAAGAGCCTCTTATGGTTTGCCTCCATCTCTGTTTTTTCCCTTTCCCTTCCCCCATAGTTTTCTGTTAAGTTTCTCAAGTTCCACATATGAGTGAAAATATATGATATCTGTCTTTCTCTGAGTTATTTCATTTAGCATTAATACCCTCCAGTTCCATCCACGTTGTTGCAAATGTCAGGATTTCATTCTTTCTCATTGCCAAGTAGTATCCCTTTGTATATGTAAACTACATCTTCTTTATCCATTCATACGTTGATGGACACTTAGACTCTTTCCATAAATTAAAAATAGAACTACAGGAGTGCTGATTCATAGGGGTACATGCACCCCAATGTTTATAACAGTGTTTTCAATAATTGCCAAATTATTTATCCACATTTTAAGTGAACCATTCAATGAGGTTTGACTAATATAAGCCTCAATCAGGAGAACATATAATATATCCATTACCTCAGAATGTTTCCTTCGGCTACTCCCCTTACCAGCAGTCCCATTCCCTCCCTCAGGCAAACATTGATCTGGTTTCTTTTCTTTCTTTCTTTCTTTCTTTCTTTCTTTCTTTCTTTCTTTTTTCTTTCTTTTTCTTTTTCTTCTTTTTTAATTTAAATTCAAGTTAGTTAACATACAGTGTAGTCTTGGTTTCAGGAGTAGAACACAGTGACTTCTTCTGCCCATTTCTTAACTGGATTATTTGGGGTTTTTTTGGAGGGGGTGTGGAGTTTAATAAGTTCTTCATAGATTTTGGATACTAACCCTTTGTCAGATATGTCATTTGCAAATATATTCTCCCATTCTGTAGGTTGCCTTTTAGTTTTGTTGATTGTTTTCTTCCCTGTGCAGGAGCTTTTTATCTTGATGAAGTCCCAATAGCTCATGTTTACTTTTGTTTCCCTTGCTTCTGGTGACCTGTCTAGTAAGAAGTTCCTATGACCAAGGTCAGAGAGGTTGTTGCCTGTGTTCTCCTCTAGGATTTTGATGGTTTTATCTCACATGTATGTCTTTCATCCATTTTGAATTTATTTTTGTGTATGGTGTAAGAAAGTGGTTCAGTTTCATTCTTCTGCTTGTTGCTGTCCAGTTTTCCCAGAACCATTTGTTGAAGAGACTGTCTTTTTTCCATTAGATATTATTTCCTGCTTTGTTGGAAAATTAGTTGGCCATACATTTGTAGGTCCATTTCTGGGTTTTTCTATTCTGTTCCACTGAGCTATGTGTCTGTTTTTGTGTCAGTACCATCCTGTTTTGATGACTACAGATTTATAATATAGCTTAAAATCTGGAATCATGATGCCTCCAGTTTTGTTTTTTTTTTTTTCAGGATTGATTTGGCTACTTGGGGTCTTTGTGGTTCCATACAAATTTTACACTGCTTGTTCTAACTCTATAAAAAATGCTGGTGGTATTTTGATGGGGACTGTATTAAATGTATATATTGCTTTGGGTAGTATAGACATTTTAACAATGTTTGTTCTTCCAATCTATGAGCATGAAATGTTTTTGCATTTATTTGTGTCCTCTTCAACTTTTTGTGTTCTATACTTTTCAGAGTACATATCTTTTACCTCTTTGGTTAGGTATTCCTAGGTATCTAATTGTTTTTGGTGTAGTTGCAAATGGGATTTCTTTTTCTGCTGCTTTGTTATTGGTGTATAGAAATGCAACTGATTTCTGTACATTGATTTTGTACCCTGTGACTTTGCTGAGTTCATGTATTAGTTGAACCAATTTTTTGGTGGAGTCTTTTGGGTTTTCTACATAGAGTATCATGTCATCTGCAAATAGTGAAAGTTTGACTTTGCTGATTTGTATACATTTTTTTTCTTTTTGTTGTCTGCTGAGACTAAGACTTCCAGTACTATGTTAAATAACAATGGTAAGAGTGAATATCTTTGTCTTGTTCCTGACTGTAAGAGGAAGGCTCTCTGTTTTTCCCCATTGAGGATGATATTAACTGTGAGTCTTCTGTATTTGGCCTTTATGATGTTGAGGTATGTTTCATTTTCCTTACTTTGTTGAGGGTTTTTATCAAGAATGGATGTTATATTTTGTCAAATGCTTTTTCTGCATCTATTGAGAGGATCACATGGTTCTTATCCTTTATTTTATTCATGTGGTGTATCACAATGATTGATTTGTCTTAACTCCTAGCCTTTAAACAATACATACATCTCAAACCTCTTTAATACTGCAGTTCATTTAAAATTGAGCCTGAGCTCTGGTTGGTAGATGAAGATATTTAAGGGAAAACATTCTCTTAATCCAGTGCTGAAAACTCCAGCATAGGAATAGACAGTAAAAAGGAAATTGTGGACCAAGGCTACCTCAGGGTCATTAAGACAAACCAATCTGACTGGACTATAGGCAGCTTATAAGAGCCTACTAATGGGGGTGTTGAATCTGCTCAGATGGGTTAAATTTGTCTCTAAGATAGCTCCAGATTATAATGACCACTGCTTGGTATATCTGCAGTTTTCCCTGGTGGTTCTGATTGACCTAACACAATCTATAAACTAATGGTAGAGATAGTTTTAAGTTGGTCGGTCTTTGGGAGACTTATCTGTTATAAGCTTATGATTTCAAGACCCTTTCAATAAGCTCACCTCAACATTTGACACAGTGATTTGTAAATGGTAGGTGATCAGTAACTGCTTGTTAGTTCACTATCTCTTTTTTGTTTTTATAAATGTTTTATTTTTTAACTTTTATTTATTTGTTTTAGAGAGAGAGTGCGCACGAGTGGGTGAGGGGCAGAGAGAGAGGGAGAGAGAATCCCAAGCAGGCTCCGTGCTCTCAGTGCAGAGCCTGATGCAGAGCTCAAACTCATGACCCATGAGACCATGACCTGAGCCAAAATGAAGAATCAGACGCTTAAATGACTGAGCCACCCAGGTGCCTCAGTTCATTATCTGTTTAAGACAGGACCATGTTGAAATCTTAGATAACCAAGAACTTGTCCCAGTTTCAAAGTAACATATATACTTTTTGTTATTACAAAAAGAACACATTCTTACTGTTGAAAATTTGAGAAATGAAAGGAAAACTAAAGAATAAAATAACAATAATTCCTATAACACACTCAGAGATAATTACTCTTAAGTTTTTGGTATATACTTCATTTTAGTCTTTGTTACTTCCCTCTCCCCAAACACAAAACTAGATAGATCACACTGTTTATTGCTATATCCATGATTTCTGACAACAGGGATCAAGTTCCATGAAATAACAGCTCAGCACATGGATATAGTTTATTTTTTAAAATGTATTATTCTATAATTTAATAGACATTTGTCCTGATATTTTAAAAATTATAGATAACAAACATCTTTAGGCATAAATCTTGTCCATATTTTTAATCTTTTCTGTAGGATGAAACTCCAGAAGGAGAATTATCTGGTCAAATGATATAAATATATTTAAGAACTTGATGAATTTTGCAACATCATTTTCCAGAAAGTTTGTACCAATTTACGGTCCTAACATTATATTTTGTTAACTTCATTAGTGCTTAGTGTCTTATTTTCTCTTTTAATTCTTTGGTAATTTGGTAGATAAAAATGGAAACTTGTTGTGTCAGTAAACTACTCCAAAGCATAGTAAGTTAAAACAATGATTTATTATTTCTTATGATTCTATGAGCTGACAATCCTGGGGTATGTGATTCTTCTCCTGGTGTTAGATCATTTATGCATCTACAGTTCTGTGACAGCTCAACTGGGGCTGAAGAAGCTAAGATAGCTTCACTCAGATGTCTAGAAGTTATTTCTAGCTGTTGGCTGAATCACCTTTTTTCTTCCCATCATTGTTTCTAATTCTTCAATACATGTTAGACTGAGCTTCTTCACAGACTCAAGCCTCCAAATCAATGGCAAGATAGAAAAGCAAGGTCCCATAAGGCCTAAGCTCCAGAACTAGCACAAAGTAATTTCTGCCACATTCTTTTGGTCTAAGCAAATAAGGCGATCCCAGCTTCAAGGGATAGGGAAATAGATTTAGTTTCTTCATGAAAAGAGTATCAAAGTCACATTGCAAAGCGGCATGGACCCAGAGAAGTATGATTCATTGGGGGCCGTTATTACTCTCTATCATACTTGTTATTCAATTTGATTATTTTCAATTGTGAATGAGGTTATTTTTCTAGCCATTTGCCTTTCTTCTGTTTTAGATTGTCCTTTGGACATTATTATATCACATCTTATGGTTATCTTACGAATTTTAAGAACTTATATATTATGGGTATTAATTTTAGTCTATCATATTTGTTGAAAATATTTTTATCAATTTATTGATTTACTTTTCATGTTGTGTATCTTTTTTTTTAATTTTAAAAATTACTTTGAAACTTAAGATACCTTTCTTTACTCAAAAATCAAATGCCTATTCTTCTGGTTTTTATGTGGTTTGATTATTTATGCTTAACTTTTTAATCTACTAAAGTTTATTTTGGCACATGATATGATAATAGTTTAATGTGATTTTCTTAAATAACTGTCAATTTCAACTCCTCATTATGATCAGGACTGCATTACCCTTCATTTGGGAAGAATGGACATCTTTATAAAATTAAGTCTGCCCAACCAGGAACATGATATTCAAATCATCTTTTATTTCTTTTAATAAAAGAAGCTTTTATACATACAGGATCCAAACATTTATTATAAGTTACTACTAGGGTATTTTTTAAAGACTGTGTTATTGTGTTTCCATTATATTTTTAGCTGCTTATTAACAAAACGATTGATTTCTTGATAATTACCCTGCATCCAGTCACGTCTTAAAACGTGTTTATTAATTCTAATAGTTTTCCTATTGATTCTCTTGCCTTAACAAGGTGTGAAATCTTAATGTTTAGAAATCATAAAAATTCTTTCTTCTGCTTGCCAATAATCATACCTTTTTTTTTTTGGTTTAATGTCTTATTGTATTGGCTAGAAATTCCAGGACAATATAAGATAGAACTTGTCTGGTTTTGTAAGTAATAGTAAAGAGGTTTTGTAACCAGAAGCTCATTCCAATGTTTCAAATTTTATGCTATAATATGTAATATGTATGTAGTACGTAATATGCTGTTTTGCCTTTCCCAAGTCTAATCCTGTTGTTTATGTTATTTGGCTAACTTTATTTTATTATTCCTCTGAGTATATGGTGAGGAATATTCATAATTTTGTGTGTGCGAAAAAGCCCTAGAGTCACATGAAAAGAATTATTTAAATATTTCCTCATTTTTCTCTTCTTCCTTTTTCCTTTTACTTCTCTATGTTTTTCATATCAAAACTTCTCACATTTGTGATTTTCCGTGGGTCATTTCTAAATTTTCTATGTGTTTGTTTATGGAATGTGGAAATGTACTCCATCTTTTGGGAAGGGGTTCAATCTCGTGACTAATTGCAAGGATTTATTCACATTTCTTACTGGTTTTAATTTCAGTTTTTGCTTGCTTTCTGGTGTTCAGTGTTCAGCCTTTTATTTGTTATGGAAATTAGGTCTTTATCTGACGTATAACCCACATCTCGTTCAACTGACATTTACTTCCCAGTAGCAAACAGACTCATTACCAAAAAGCCCTTTCTAGACCTACCATCCCTCTTAAAATATTTTTTTAAGTTTATTCATTTTTTTTTTTTGAGAGAGAGACAAAGCGTGAGCAGGGGAGGGGCAGAGAGAGAGGGAGACAGAATCCGAAGCAGGCTCCAGGCTCCGAGCTGTCAGCACAGAGGCTGACATGGGGCTCGAACCGCGAGATCATGACCTGAGCTGAAGTTGGATACTTAACCCACTGAGCCACCCAGGCGCCCCTCTACCATTCCTTTTTTATTCCACTTCTCTATTACTCTTAACAGCAGAACTTCCTGAAAGGCTAGTTTATACTTCGTTTCCACTTTTTCAGCTCATGTGTTCTCTTTAACCCATTTCAGTTTGGGTTAAATCTTTAATCCTCATCATGAAGTTGAAACTGTTCTTATTAAGGACTCCATCACCTCCACACTGTTGAACCCAGTGGTCAATTTTCAGCCCTAATCTTATACTAATCACTGTTTCAATGGCATTGGAAACTGTGGCCATTCTCTCCTTTTCAATTGTTTCAAGGGTGCCACACACTCTTCTAGATTTTGTCCTACCTTCTGAATGTAAAAAAAAAAAAAATCACGATAGATTGCACCTGAGTGGTTCAGTCGGTTAAGCATCTGACTCTTGATTTTGACTCAGGTCATGATCTCATGGTTTGTGAGTTCGAGCCCTGTGTCCTCTTTTTCCATTTCTGTCCCTCACCTGCTTGTGCTCTCTCTCTCAAAATAAACCTTAAAAAAATGGTAAAATATACACACATAAAATTCACCATTTTCACCATTTTAAAGTGTACAATTCAGTGACATTATGTAAAATTACAGTGTTGTACAACGATCACCTCTATCCATTTCCAGAACATTTTTATCATCCCAAACAAATTTTGTACTCATTAAGTACTAACTCCTCATTCCTGCCTCCCCCAACCCCCAGGCACCCTCTATTCTACTTTCTGTCTGTATAAATTTGCCTATTCCAGGTACCTCATGTAAGTGGAATCGTGGTATTTGTCCTTTTGTGTTTGGCTTCTTTCACTGTCTTCAAGGTTCATCCATATTGTAGCATGTATCAGAATTTCATTCCTTTTTATGATTAAATAATATTTTACCACTATATATTTTGTTTATCCATTTATCACATTTTATTTATTCATCTGTTGATAAATATTTGCATTTGAGTTGTTCCCACCTTTTGGCTATTATGAATAACAATGCTATGGATATTGGTGTACAAATATCTATTTGAGCCTCTGCTTTCAATTTGTTTGGGCATATGCCTAGGAGTTGAATTGCTGGATCATATAGCAACACTCTGTGTAACTTTTTGAGGAATTGCCCAATGGCTTTCCACAGGGGCTGCACCATTTTACATTTAATTCCCACCAGCAATGCATGAGGGTTTCAATTTCTCCACATCCTTGCCAATACTTGTTATTTTCCTTTTTTTAAAAAAATATAGCCATCTTAATAGGTGTTAAGTGGTATCTCATTGTAGTTTTGATTTGCATTTCCATAATGACTAATGTTGAGCATTTTTCATGTACAAACTGGTTCTTTTTATATTTTCTTTGGAGAAATGTCTATTTAAGTCCTTTGCCCACTTTTGAATTGTTTGTTTTTTGGTTATTGTGTTGGAGGAGTTCTTTATTTTTTCTGGATATTAATCTCTTATCAGATGTATCATTTGTAAATATTTTTTCCATTCTGTGGTTTGTCTTTTCACACTCTTGATAGTGTCCTTCAATGCACAGTTTTTTTTTTATTTTAGAGAGAGAGTGTGCAAGTGGAGAAGAGGGGCAGAGGGAGAGAGAGAGAGAATCTCAAGCAGGCTCCATGCTTCACATGGAGACTTACATGGGGCTCGGTTTCACAATCCTGGGATCATGGCCTGAGCTAAAATCAAGAGTTGGATACTCAACCATCTGACACACCCAGGTGCCCCAATGCACAGAATTTTTTAATTTGATGAAGTCTAATTTGCTGATTTTCTCTTTTGTTACTTGTGCTTTTGGTATCATATCCAAGAAATCATTGCCCAATCCAATGCCATAAAGATTTTTCCCTTATGTGTTATTCTAAGTGTTTTATATTTCTACCTCTTAAGGTTAGGTTTTTGACCTATTTTGAGCTAATTTTTGTATATGATATAATGTAAGCATCCAACTTCATTCTTTTACATGTGGATATCCAGTTTTACCAGCACCTTTTTGATTTTTCAAATATTGCAACATGCTTCAGCACATTCTTTGATCCACTGCTCCTCTATAATCTTGATATCTAGATGACTTCCTTTGGTGATCGCGTTCAGAGTCTTATGGCTTTAAGAGTATGTATATATTGGTGTTTCTTGGATTATATCCCCAACCTAGATCTCTTCTCTTGAACTCCAGATTCATACATGTAAGTTGTTACATATATTATCCCCTACAACTTCAGACTCATATACAAATTCTACACTTCCAATTTGAACATTATAACTCTTTATAAAAAATTTTTAATGTTTATTTATTTTTAAGAGACAGAGAGAGACAAAGGATGAGTGGGGGAAAAGCAGAGAGAGAGGGAGACACAGAATCTGAAGCAGGTTCCAGACTCCGAGCTGTCAGCAAAGAGCCGGATGCGGGGCTTTAACTCACAAACCGTGAGATCATGACCTGAGCCAAAGTCGGATGTTTAACTGATTGAGCTGCCAAGGCACCCCTCTGTGTTATAACTCTTAATGTGTTCATTTTCTTACATCACACACAAAAATAAATTTAAGGTGGATTAAAGACTGAAACGTAAGACCTGAAACCATAATGCTCCTAAAAGAAAAAATTGGCACTAAACTCTTGGACATTGCCTTAGCAATATTTTTTTGGATATGTGTCTCCCCAGGCAAGGGAGACAAGAGCAAAAATAAACAGCCAGCACCGCATCAAACTAAAAAGCTTTTGCACAGCAAAGGAAATCATCAAGAACACAAAAGGCAGCCTTCTGAATGGGGGAAGATATTTGCAAATGATATATCCAATAAGGGGTTAATAGCTAAAATATATAAAGAATTCATACAACTCAACACAAAACCCCCCCCGAATAATCTGATTTAAAAATTGGCAGAGGACCTAAATAGGAATTTTTCCAAAGAAGACATACAGATGGCCAACAGACACATGAAAAGATGCTCAACATCCACTAATCACCAGGGAAATGCAAATCAGAACCCCAACGAGATGTCACATCACACCAGTTAGAATGGCTAGTATCAAAAAGACAAGAATTAACAAGTTTTGTTGAGGATATGGAGAAAAAGGAACCATTGTGCACTGTTGTTAGAAATATAAATTGGTGCAGCCATGAAGGAAAACAGTATGGAGGTTCCTCAAGAAATTAAAAATGGAAATACCATATGCCCCAGCAATTCCACTTCTGGGTATTTATCCAAAGAAAACAAAAACACTAATTCAAAAAGACATATGCAGCCCTATGTTTGTTGCAGCATTATTTATAATAGCCAAGATATGGAAGCAACCTGAGTGTCCCTCAAAAGATGAATGGATAAATATGTGATATACATACACAATGGAATATTATTCAACCATAAAAGAATGAAATCTTGCCATTTTTAAAATTATTTTTTTAATGTTTATTTATTTTTGAGAGAGAGACACACACAGAACGTGAACGACGAAGGGGCAGAGAGAGAGGGAGACAAAGAATCCGAAGCAGGCTCCAGGCTCCAAGGGGTCAGCACAGAGCCTGATGCTAGGGTGGAACCTATGTACAGTGAAATCATGACCTGAGCCAAAGGCGGCGGCGCTTAATGGACTGAGCCACCCAGGTGCCCCTAAATCTTGCCTTTTTTGACAACAAGGATGGACCTAGAGGATAATACACAAAGTGAAGTAACACAGAGAAAGACAAATACCATATGATTTCACTTACATTGGAATCAACACAAAACAAAATAAATGAACAAACAACAAAAACCAGAAACGGACTCACAAATACAGAGAATAAACTGGTGGCTGCCAGAGGGGATGTGGGTGGAGTGATAGGTGAAATAGGTAAAGGGGATTAAGAGGTATGAACTTCCAGTTATAAAATAAATAAGTCATGAAGATGAAAAGTAAAGTATAGGGGATATAGTCATTAAGACTATAATAGCTTTGTATGGTGACAGTTGGTAACTACACTATTGTAATGAGCATTGTGTAATGTATAGAACTGTGAAATCACTATGATGTAAACCTGAAACTAATATGTCAACTACACTTCAATTTTAAAAAGCCTGTTAACATTTTCAAAAATTAACTTATGGCCCTCCTTCTGTGCTGAAATATGCCTCTCCTTCAGTCTTTCTTATTATAGAAAGACTACCAGGATTCCCCCAGTGGCTTGGGCCAAAAACTAAGATGCAATCCTTACTTCCCTCTTTCTCTCACATCCCACATATACCCCATTGGCAAATCCTGTGTGCTCTACTTTTCAAACATAATCTGAATCCAACTATCTCTGACTCTTCTGCTGTGACCTCCCTAGTTCAAGCCCTCCTCTTCTCTTGCCAGGATTCTGAAGGAACCTCAGAATGGTATTCCTACATCCACTCTTACAGTCTTATAGTTCATTCTTTACTAATCAGCCAAAATGAGATTTTAAAACTGTAGATATGACCACATTATTTCCTTGCTCAAAACTCTTCAGTAGCTTGCTATGATAATCAGAATAGAAAACAAATCCTTACCGTGGCTCAAGGGCCCTGGTTCCAGTTACTACTGATGTATAGTAAATCACTTCAAAACTTAGGAACTTAAAACAACTCAGCTGGTGGATAGGCTGATCTTGAGGGTCTAAGTTTCATTCACATGTCTGGCTCCTTGGTGGGCTTAGCTGGGACTCTTGCCTGCAGTGCTTACATGTGGCCTCTCCAGCATGACAGTCTCAGGATAGTTGAAGCAAGTACCCAAGAAACCAAGTGAAAGCTGCATGGTCATTTTATGACCTTGCCTTGGAAGGTATCTAGTGTCACTTCCACAGCGACACTGTGGAAGCAGTCCAAAGCCCACCAGATCCAAGAGTAAGGAACTTAGAGCCCATTTCTCAATTAGAAGACCATCAAAGAATTTGTGGCTATTAAAAAAAAACTGTCATAGCCCTGAATAGCCCAGCTCCTATGATATTTCTCACCTCATCTTCAGCTTCTCTCTGCCTTGTTCACTCTTTTTGAGTCACACTGGAACACTCCAAATTTTCTTGTGTCTTAGAGCCTTTGCTCTTGCACTTTTCTCTGCTTTGAATACTTTTCCTTCAGATCCTTGCATACTATATTCCTTCATTTATTCAGGTCTTTGCCTAAATGTTCCCTTCTTTTAGAGCCTTCCCTGACCACTTGGTCTAAAATAGTACCCTCCTCTCAATGACTCCATCTCCTTAACCTCTGTTAGTTTCTTTGCAGACACATCTGACCCTGTATCATATTTATTTTTATTTTTAGCTGTGTTATCAATGACTTAGTGTCTCATTCACCAGCAAATATGTTTATGAGGACAAGGACTTGGACTGATGTGTTCAGTTGTGTCTCTAGCACCTTGAACAGAAACCAACACATAAAGTTGCTCCATCATACCTGTTAATGAGTGATGGAATTCACTTGCACATTTTCCATTCCCACTTATAATCCTTCTTTTACATTTCATTCAGAAAAGAAGATGCATTTCCAGTACCTTGTCTTTGGGGGAAGTTTTCTACCACTGGTGGCTCTTTATCAATTGGCAGTCATTTGATTTTGAAAGACTTTTGATGCAGTCATGAAATTATTGGACAAATACTAAATTTGAGTAGCGGAGTTTATTTCTCTGGTCTTTGATTTGATTCTTTTGTTTTCTGTGTGTGTGTGTGTGTGTGTGTGTGTGTGGGTGCGCTTATTTATTAAGCCCAGGCTAGATAATAGCTTCTTGTTTTCTATGTGTCAAAGTAAAAACTTGAAAATTATTCCTAACTTCTTCACTAGAGATATATTTATAAAAATGAAACATTACAGAAATTGTTTACATAAAATGGTGATAGTCTTAGTTAAGTTGCCTCAGGCCCCATTATAGCATATGCTTTCTCTTACTTGAAGAATCCTGGAAAGAATGTGTACATTTACATCTTACTTCATTTCAGAAAAGGATTTGAGGCAGACTATATTCACTATTGGAGAAAGTCAGTTAATTGGGGTAAGGAAAAAGTAAGGTTCTAAAAAGTGAAGTAAATATTTTCTCCCATAGAAATTCCAGTCATTACATTAGAATGTGAACAAAGAGAAGTTTATAATAGGAATCTTTTTGTGTGTGTGTGTGGAATTGCAAAAGTTCCATTTGGGTGTTTTAATCATGGAGAAAGACAATTATAGAAATGTATCTATGCTCTTATAGATTAAGCCATGATTGGAGGAGACTGATACTTTTTAAAAAATGCTTGAGAAATATTTGGCCTTTTAATAGAGTTTTAGGTATTTTTATTCACTTATTTTATGTAGATCAATTGATAATATTTTTATTAGCCTTCTGAGAATTAGCACTCTGAATATTCTGAGTATTATCTCTGGATTCAATATTATTTTAAGGTTCTGTACTAACACTTGAAATTCTGTTGTATGAGTTTATTCAGTGCTTCTTTGTGCCTACTTTTTTGCTATTGCTCTATTTGTGGATTGAGGCAACACAGAAATCAAAAGAAATTTCAATGAACAAACCATAACATCAGGAGTGTTTGCAGTGCATTTAGTTAAACCATGATTTGGTGGGTACATTCTGTATGAGTCATGAACTTAAGTGCATCTACAGACCAAGCAGATAAATTAGTGAAGTATGGCAGGTGTATGGAAAATTAATTGCCAGAAATATAATCAAGATTTCTTTGCTTTTACTGGAATACAGTGTGAAGAGATAACATAATAAACATAGATACAGTAATGGAGATCATATTTTACCATATACATTGGGAAATGCAAATTGAAAGTAGACATAGTAAATTATTAATCATTTTCTTTCATGTTGCATACTTGTTTGATTTCAGAACTGGAAAACAGATACTTCTGTGAAAACATGAAGTGTCAGGCCTTATATTTCACTTTGTGGAGTGCAGGATAGAAGTAAGCCTTGAGTCTTCTATTTGATTTTGATATTTAATTGAATTCAGTTTCAAAACAGAAAGAAGCTCTTCATAAATTTATAGTTCATTTTGAACATGGATAGGATCATTGCACAGTGTTTTTATATTTAGGATAATTAAATTGTTTCACTTTTATATTGCACTGTACTTCCAGTAACTTCTATTTGGAACTCCCAATTCACATTACCAGTGATAGATGAGGAAGATAAACTGAACAATGCTAGCTTATTCTCCATAAAGTTGCAGATCAAGAAAACATACTTGGAATTTGGGATTCAATTTTGCACTTTTGGAAATATAAAACTGGCTGTGACTTTCACATCTTTTAATAAAGCAAAGTAGATAAGATTACTCTCTGACAAATTAAACTCCTAAAGATCCATTTTTTTGGTGATTAATGAACAAAAAAGTGCTATTTGCTAATGTCCTTGATGAGAAATATTCAAAAATATTTATAAGGGTCATAATGTCAAGTCTTTGATCCAGTTTTTGCCTCTAAGTTGAGATGGGCATTTTTCCTTGGGTAACATGAATCAGAGGATATCATCATTTAAAAAATTCATTCAACACCCATTAATGATTAAAAAAAAACTCCCAGCAAACTAGGAAACTACTGAAGCAATACAATTTTTTTTTGCCCCTGCAGCTCCCTAATAACATTTACATAATGCTAGTGACATCGTTACATATTAATGATGCATCATTCATTCTGCTGCCCAAGACTCTTTCAGATGTTGTAACTGTTTTGTTGATGATGATCACAAATGCAAGTCTTAGAATATGCAGGAAAATGTGAACAAGCCATTTTATTGTCATGTTAAATTTACTACTCAGAATTTTATAGCACAACGGTAGAACAATACTTGTATCAAGCATATCTTCTCTTGAACTCTTTAGGCCTTCATCATTGCATTCCTAGAATTCAATGTCTCTCAGTGTTGACTACACTGCTGTGTACTCACAGCCACCAGTGGGGAGAAGAGTGGAAGATAAGTGAAGGGCCCAGGGCTGAGTGAGTCCCATTTGCACAAGGAATGTCTGTCCCTGTCCCACAAGGCTTGAGGCTGATTTGGGAGAGCACAGAATCACCACATCAATCAGAGGCAAGAAGAGACATGTATATAGTGTTGGCATTATCAAGTGATGGCCTCAAAGGCTCTTGAAGACACAGGCATGGCCTCCCTTTGAGTGCCACCAATGCCTGTGGAGGCTGTGGGGGATAGGGGATCAGCTTGTGTGCCAACAAGGGGACACACATGGTAATGGGTGCCTGCTGCCAACGTTGCCATCTTTGGGTGCTGTAGGCTGGAAGCAGCATTGCCCAAGGTTCAGTGGTGGGCCATGGATAGCTTAGAGAGATACTTGTCCTCTGTGTGATATGAATGAGAGCCACCCCAAATCAGCAAGTCAGTACCAGTCTTATGCAATTTCATGAAAGTAATACCATGCCAGCTGGTGGGAACATTGTGCTCCCAGGATGCCCTCCTGGAAGTAGGACCTCAAGACCAGCCCACAGATATGATTGCTGGAGCTCTTTGGGGCATGTGGCTAACCTCATGCAAGGGGTAGAGTAGCAGTTCAAAACGCAATTGGAAGAGAGAAATGACAACCAGTGACTGGGTCACACACTAGTTTCAGTCTGGGCGAACTATGTACTGCCTGGGAAGCACTACTTGTTGGGCCAGCACTGGTGCTAGAGGGGAACTTAAAAAATTTCCAGGAAGGCATCCCTAAGGCCCAGGACCTCTTATATTTAATACATATTCTTTTATAAAATCTCCAAATGTAAATAATTTGGTGTCAGGCAATTAAATTAATATGTAACTGTATTTCACAGCAGCATTGCTGATTTTTTTCACATTCAAAATAAATCCTAATGAAATTGCACTCCCTTTCCAGCTTACTCAATGTTTTGTCACATGGTACATTGCTTAAGAGCACAGATTCTAAACCTAGAATGCTTAGAAATCCGAGCTCTTCTACCTGCTGGGTCTGTGACTTTGAGCAAGTTACTTTACCATTCTGCATTCCAGCTTCCTCATCTATAAAATAAGAAAAAATAATAGTACCTATCTCATAGGATTGTATTGAGCATCAAAAGCCTGAATACTTGTAAATACCTAGAACTTTGTCAGGTGCATGACACATACTCTGCAAGTGTGCACTACTATTATTATATGCCAGTGATTTTCAATGGGAGTTATTTTGCCCTTCCAGAACATTTAGCAACATTTGGAGACAGTTTTGGTTGTGTGTGTTTAGGGGCACACTACTGGCATCTAAGGGATAGAGGCAAGGGATGCTGCTAAACATCCTACAATGCACAGGACAGTCCCCACAACAAAGAATTATTCAGTCCCAAATGCCAATAATGCCAAGGTTGAGAGAACTACTGACAGTTCTTACTATGGTCTGTTTCATAATTGTGTCTTCAACTATATACTTTCTTTAACTGAAATGTAATTAATATAATTAATTAAATAATCAGTATACTTTTGACAAAGGTGGATTTTTTTTTACAAAATAAACAAGTTTCAGTCTTCAGTTCCACAGAAAAATATGCTCTTTTGTTTCTCTTGCAATACGTTACCCTCTTAATCTATTCCTGAAATAGTGAGTATAAGAAATACTTACTACCCACAACTATATGGTTAACTAATCTTTGACAAAGCAGGAAAGAATATCCAATGGAAAAAAGACAGTTTCTTCAACAAATGGTGCTGGGAAAACTGGATGGCGACATGCAGAAGAATGAAACTGGACCCCTTTCTTACACCACACACAAACATAAATTCAAAATGGATGAAAGACCTACATGTGAGATGAAACCATCAAAATCCTACAGAAAAACACAGGAAACAACCTCTCTGACTTCGGTCATAGGATTTTCTCAGTAGACAGGTCACCAGAAACAAGGGAAACAGAAGTAAACATGAACTATTGACCTCATCAAGATAAAAACTCCTGCACAGCAAAGGAAACAACCCACAAAACTAAAAGGCAACTTACAGAATGGGAGAAGATATGTGCAAATGACATATCTGATAAAGGGTTAGTATCCAAAATCTATGAAGAACTTATTAAACTCAACACCCGAAAACAAATAATCCAGTTAAGAAATGGGCAGAAGACATGAATAGAAACTTTTCCAAAGAAGACATCCCGATGGCTAATAGACACATGAAAAGATGCTCAACATCACTCATGATCAGAGAAATACAAATCAAAATCATGATGAGATACCACCTCACACCTGTCAGAAAGGCTAAAATTAACAACACAAGAAACAATAGGTGTTGGTGAGGAGGCAGAGAAAGGGGAACCCTCTTGCACTGTTGGTGGGAATGCCAACTGGTGCAGTCACTCTGGTGAACAGTATGGAGGTTCCTCAAAAAATTAAAAATAGAACAATCCTACAATCCAGCAATGGCACTACTAAGTATTTACCCAAAGGATATAAAAATACAGATTCAAAGGGGTAAATGCACTCTGATGTTTATAGCAGCATTATCAACATAGCCAAGCTATGGAGAGAGCCCAAATGTCCACTGACTGATGAATGGATAAAGAAGATGTGGTATACATATACAATGGAATATTACTCAGCCATCAAAAAGAATGAAATCTTACCATTTGCAATGACATGGATGGACCTAGAATGTTTTATGCTAAATGAAATAAGTCATAGAAAGACAAATACCACATGATTTCACTCATATGTGGGATTTAAGAAACAAAACAGATGAACATATGGGAAGGGGGAAAGGGGAGAGAGGGAAACAAACCATGAGAGACAATGATAGAGAACAAACTGAGGGTTAATGGAGGGAGGTGGGTGGGGGATGGGCTAGATGGATATTAAGGAGGGCACTTGTTGTGATGAGCCCTGGGTGTTGTATGTAAGTGATGAATCACTAAATTCAACTCCTGAAACCAATATTGCACTGTAGGTTAGGCTAACCAAAATAAAAAAAGAAATATTTACTGATACTCTTTCCTCTATTACAAATGCAAAAGAACAAGTACAGTAACAATTTCAAGTCAACAGCTGGCTTCAGTGACAGGCAGAAAATTGTAATGGGGTGATATAGTAGCAGAGAACTGGCCTTAAGTCCATGAAGCAAATCTAGAAAGAAACCACTCACTTTCTTTCCTGCCCCCTCCCTCTAATGTACCAGAGGGCACAGTGTCAGTTATTGTTTGAATAGGGATGAAGGTGGGAGAAGGAAAAGGCAAACTAATGGAGAAAAACTCTATCAGTGGATATTTCAAATATATTTACTCTGTTTCATGCAATTGCAAAAAAAAAAAAAAGAGAGAGAGTTAATCACAACAACCAAAAAATAGTTATGTGTGTCAAAATTTCTGGGAGCACTTTTGTCCTTAATGAAGCCTCTTTTCAAGGTAGAGGGTTTTCTGTCTTCAGTGCTTAAAGTGTACTCCACAGGCCAGCAGCATCACCCAGAGCTTGTTAAAAAGGCAGACTCTCAGGCCGCACTCTGGACCTGATGAATCAGAATCTGTATTTTAACAGTATCTCTAGGTGATTTGTATGCACGTTAAAATTTGGGAAGTGCTGGAATGCTCTTTGTGTCCCTGGCACATTAAAAACTCAACTTTTAATTCAGAAAAATCAGAATCTTTATTTTAACAATGTCTCTAGGTGATCTGTATGCACATTAAAATTTGAGAAGTGCTGGAATGTTCTCTCTGTCCCTGGCATATTAAAAACTCAACTTTTAATTCAGAAATGGACCTATTAATAGGCTAAAAGGTGACTGAGAGAAGCATTTTTAATCAGTGAGAAAGCTATTTTCCCTTCCTTTAAGTAATTTACATCACATTTAGTTTATTTATAGTTTCTCAAATGATATGATTTTATAAGATATGATCTTTTCATTAATCTGATGTTATGGTTAATGATTTGTGTCATATTTGAAATTTAAAAGTTAATGAAGAGTATCATTGCTTTGAAAAGGTAACAAAGTTGTTCTGCTACCTTTGTAACTTGCATACAGGGGAGGAACCACATGTGCAATCTAGCATTCTGTATTTCTGATATCTATAACATATACCTATTTGCATAAATCTAGATATGATAACTCTCATGTTTTACACACTTAGCTGACATTCACAGGCTGGGCTCGAAAGGGAAGTTACAATAAAACTGAATGGTGTTAGAAGAGGACACATTATTTCAATTAAGTGCACATCCTTTTTAAATACATTGGAGTTGTACACCAGGAGACCAAAAGCTGTGTTTCCCTCTGAAACCCAAGCATGAGCAGCAAAAGGGGAAGCTTCTCCTATAGTGTCTCAGGGGCATTTGATCCATTACCAGATGCCTGCCTCTGATTTTCATTGCCCTCACATTTTATCCTGTCCCCATCCCAGGGAAGGAGAAAAGGATGGGTATCTCATTTTCTGACAAGAAGACCAAAGGGTGAGGTGTGCAAATGATGCAAACTCCATACTCATGACTGCATGCCCAAATCTACCATCACTGTCACTTTTTTCTCTATAGCTCCTGCTAATTCTCCCTAGTCTCTTATTCACTTTGCCTATTGAAACTAAGTAGATCCCAGAGAACTTGATACAACAAACTTGAGATAGATACAGAACTCTGGCTTTCTAACCAGAAAACTAAACCATTCCCATGCCCTTCCATATTGGGTGATTTTCAAATTACTGTAATCTGTGTGTCTTGGAAATGGTCGGGTGTTTGGGGCTGCAAGCCACTAGTAGAAATAAATTTCAACTTTATCTGCTGCTTGTGAAGGATAATGAGCATTTTCTTATGAAATCTGGGGCCTCTCTCTCCCCAGTAGATTAACGTACTTCTATTGTGCCAGCTTCTATATACTGTCATTATCATTATTAGTCACAACAACATCTAAAATACCACCACAATAAATCTCCTCTCAAACTGCCTTCCTGAAGTGAACTGAGGATATTCTGGCATCCACAAATGCAGAAATGTACACTGCAATGGGCTGTGTGTTTTACCAGACCAAAAATGAAATGAAGAACATATCAAGCTTGAAGGTTTATCAAGAGCTTCTGGATAATTCTGCCACTGTTTCAATTTAAGTAGTCTCTCATGAAACATTGGATCTCATTAGGCTTTCAGCTCTTGAGCCCCAGGATGCATTGTATTTAATTATCCTGGCATAAAACTTCTCAGAAGCTCTAAATCAAATAAAATTCTCTCAAAGGTGATCTCAGAAATCTCTTGACACACACACACACACACACACACACACACACACACGTATATAATTATATAACTATATAACTATATAACTGTATTTCTTTCAATATGCAAACTCAGACCTTGGGGGAGTTGTTGGATATAGAGACATCTGTCTTAAGGCCAGTATGAAATCTGGTTTATAGAGAAATTATCTTTATTGCTGTTGAGTGGTTATGAGCAAGATGCATGCTCATGTTGACATAGGATAGGTGGTGTGGCTAAAGCTAAAGCTTATCGAAATGTTTCTGAAATAAAAGAAATCTGGGGTGAATATGCCCAAGTTTTGGAATGTCAATTATTCATGTGATTTCAATAAACTCTTTCTATGGGTTCTGTTCCTGTTTTGCCCATTTGACATTGTCACTGACTAAACTATCATTTGCATATGGGTTTTTTGATAAGCAATAATAATGATAGTAATAATAAGCAACAGTGGTCATTTCTATCTTTTGAACCTATTTCACAAGATTTAAGAGATGAGAAAATCCCCTTTTCAATCAGGATCTCTAAAGTAGAAGCTTCAGAGAAGAATTTAAAAATCCTCCAAAACAAAATCTTTTCCTTTAACATATTAATTTATGAAAGATTAAAGGTAAGGGGGGCAGAAAGGCAGTGGGGTGACAGCAGTGATGGAAAAGAGCACAACTGCAGCTTTTATGAAGCTGGTAATGTTCTCTTTCTGATCTGGGTGCTGGTAACATAGGTATGTTCAGTTTGTGAAAATTTGTCAAGCTATGCACTTATTATCACTGCATTTTTCTTGATGTATGTTTCAATAAAAAGTAACATACAAGGAAAAAACCCAAACATGTAGTTTATGAAGGTGGTCCAGGGTATCATGAAGGTAAAACATGGTGAGGGCCAGGGTAGGATAATGTCACCTGAAATGGCAAGAGGATATGTTAAAAGGGCTTGGCAAGGCCAGTAGCCAGAGTTTCTGGAGAAAAGTCTAAGAAGGCCGAAGGGGAGATAGAGATGACAGATGATGGTGGGGAAGAGGATAGTGAATCAGGATGCTAGAACCCAGAGGGAATTGAAACAGAAAGCCAACCCAAGAGCCAAGTTTGCCTGGATCACAGACTATTGGTAAAAGTTCTCAGCAGTAATTAGCATAGATCTAGGCAGCAGAGGAAGGAGGGTGGGTCTCTTCTTCCCAATTCAAAAAGTGGCAGAGATCCTAGCCACACTGTTGAATGGGACCTATTACTCATAGAGAAGGTGGAATTGTCAATTACACAGAAAATATTGCTTCCCTAGACAGTATATCCTCTGAGACTCAATCTTGTTTATCTTGGCATCTCCTTGAGCACTTTTAAGTGATAAAGAGTCCCTTTGGGTACTGTTTGATCCACCATCCCAGTTAAGGAGATTTGTGGCCATCCCTACCAAACCAAATGGTTGGATGGATCTGCCAATTTTTCACTCCACAAACACTTGTTGAGTACCTACTGTGTGCTAGGAGCTGTGCTAGGTGCTGGGGAGGCAACGAATAAAGCAGAGAAAATCCCTGCCCCTTGAAACTGACATCTAATATACCACAGCTGAGGGCTTTTTTTATTTACAGTTTTACAAATGAAGAAAAAATCTGTTGAGAATTATCAAAACACTACAATGGCTAAAATATGCACAAATATGTCCACTGGTTAACCTAGGTATGTATATACATAAAAAGGATATCATATACACACACAGGTTCTTTGTTTACTGTCAGTCTAAGAGTACATTTCATGGGGTCCAAAAGACCCAGGTTTAAGGTTTAGGGTTTAAGACCTTTCCCTCTTTCTTGCTGGGAGAGGGCAAGCAGTTTGCTTACCTTCTCTAGGCCCCAATTGTCTCACTTAGGAAGTGAGAATAATTTGAGTACCTATAATTCTAATGTAGTGATGAGACTTAATACGTTTATCTTAGTTACTAACTCATAATAATTATATTTATGATTATGTAATAAAAAGTAATGCATTCTGAATGGCCCAGTACTTTCAAGTCTTCTAGCTATCCTGAGCTCCTCTTTTTATATGAGCCCCATGAAAATTTTCTCAAATTTCTCAAGCTCTGGTCTTTATGCTGTGGAATGTCTAGGGTCTGTCATGCATTTATAAAGATTGTTGAGGTGGGAGACTTACAGTTTCCTGGGCAACTGAATTCCTCCTCCATCCAAATTCTTGATTCACTCTCATCAGGCTGCCATCGTGCCTCCTCCAACTTGTCCCAAGGATAGGTGCCTCTGTTTTACTTTCATTCCTTTCACACATCAATGACATGAGATTGTTGGGTGCAACAGACTGACTGAAGATTTGGAGACAACCAAGGGATCCCAGGGCATTGCCCAGAACAGGAGTACCCTTTTCATGGAGAATTCCTCACTGACTACCTTTCCTTCCCTAAAACTTGTCTTCTTCCCTAACTTCTTTCTATATCACTCTTGATATTCAACCCATCAGGAAATTCTGTTGGCTTTACTTTCAAAATGTACAAAGAATGAACCTTTTTAAAATTTTTATTTTATTTTTAAAAATTTTAATTCCAGTACAGTTAACATACACCGTTATATTAGTTTCAGGCGTACAATATAGTAATTCAACAATTATATACATTAATCAATGCTCATCACCATAGTGTACTCTTAATCTCCCTTCACCTAGTTCATCCATCTCCCCCATTCACCTCTCCTCTGGTAACCACAATTTGTTCTGTCTAGTTAAGAGTCTGTTTTTGGTTTGTCTCTTTTTTTCTTTGTTCTTTTTTTGTTTATTAAATTCCACATATGAGTGAAATGATATGGTATTTGTCTTTCTCTGGCTGACATTTCACTTACCACTATACCTTCTAGATCCATCCATGTTGTTGCAAATAGCAAGGATTTATTCATTTTTATGGCTGAGTAATATTCCATTGTATATGTACACCACATATTTACATTCAAAGTAATTATTGATAGCTGTGTACTTATCGCTGTTTTGTTACTTGTTTTATGGTTGTTTTTGTAGTTCTTTGTTCCTTTCTTCTCTTGCTCTGTTCTCTCATGGTTTGCTGACTTTTTTTAGTGATATGCTTAGATTATTTTCTCTTTATTTTTTGCATATCAATTACTGGTTTTTGGTTTGTGGTTACCACTTAGTTTGTATATAATGTCTTATCCATATAGCAGTCTATGTTAAGTTGAAGGTCACTTAAATTTGCACCCATTCTGTACTTCTTTCACTCCCATGGTTTAAGTATATGTTGTCATACTTTACATCCTTTTATTTTGTGAATCCCTTGACTGATACTTAAAGATGTAATTAATTTCACTGCTTTTTTGCTTCCTACTTTTTTTACTCCTCGTCTTCCCTTTCCACTTAAAGAGTCCCCTTTAACATTTTTTTGTCAGACTTGTTTAGTGGTGATGAATTCCTTTAACTTTTGTTTGCGAAACTCTTTATCTCTCCTATTCTGAATGATACGCTTGCTGGATAGACTATTCTTGGCTTCAGATTTTTCCCATTCAGCACTTTGAATATATCATGCCAATCCCTTCTAGCCTGAAAAGTGTCTGTTGAAAGATCAGCTGATAGCCTTATGGGGTTTACCTTGTATGTTACTGTTTTCTTTTTTCTTGCTGCGTTTAAAATTCTCTCTTTATAACTACTTTTTGCCATTTTAATGACTATGTATCTTAGTGTGGGCCTCCTTGGGTTGATTTTGTTGGGAACTTTCTATGCCCCTGGATCTAGATTTCTGTTTTGTTTCCCAGATTTGGGAAGTTTTCAGCTATTATTTCTTCAAATACATTTTCTCGCTCCTTTTGTCTCTCTTCTCCTTCTAGGATCCCAATAATGTTAATGTTATTACACTTGATGGTGTTACTGAGCTTTCTAAGTCTATTTTCACTTGTATTACTTTTTTTGCTCACCTGTTCAGCTTGATTTCTTTCCTTTACTCTTTCCTCCAGGTTGCTGATGTGTTCTTCTGCTTCCTCTAGTCTACTATTCATTCCCTCTAGTCTATTTTCTTTTAATTTTTTAAAGTTTATTTATTTATCTTGAGAGACAGAGACAGTGCAAGTGGGGGAGGAGCAGAGAGACAGGGAGAGAGAGAGAGAGAATCCCAAGCAGTCTCTGCACTGCCAGCACAGAGCCCAATGTGGGGCTCAAACCCATGAAGCCGTGAGATCATGACCTGAGCCAAAACCAAGAGTCAGTTGCTTAACCAACTGAGCCACCCAGGAGCTCTCCCTCTAGTCTATTTTTAAACGTTTGTTTGTTTGTTTGTTTATTTAGTGCATGAGCTGGGGAGGGACAGAGAGAGAGAGCAAGAGAGAGAATCCCAAGCAGGCTCCATGCTCCATGTGGAGCCCAACACAGGGCTTGATCCCATGACTGTGAGATTATGACCTGAGCCAAAATCAAGAGCCAGACACTTAACTGACTGAGCCACCTAAGTGTGCCCCCAAGTCTATTTTTAATTTCTGTTACTGGATTCTTCCTTTTGGATTGGTTCTTTTTCTATGTTTTCTATCTTTTTGTTGAGGGTCTGAGATCCTCCACTCTTTTCTCAAGTCCAGTGAGTATCTTTATGACCATTACTTTAAATTCTCTGTCAGGAACACTGCTTATCTCCATTTCATTTAGCTTAATTGCTATGATTTTTGTCCTGTTGTTTCATTTGGGACACATTCCTTTGTCTCCTCATTTTGTCTACCTCTCTGTTTATATGCTAGGAAAGTCAGCTACATTTCCTGCTCTTGAAAGTAGTGTCCTTATGAAGAAGAGGTCCCATGGTACCCTGCAATGCAATGTTTCCTGTCCACCAGAGCCTAGCCCTTCAGGAAGGGCTCCTATGTGTGCTGTGTGTGCCCTACTCTTGTGGCAGAGCCACATTGCCTTCAGTCCAGTCATCTGCGATGGCTTTCTTTGCCTCTTGTGGGCAGGTTTTGCCTCTGTGTTATTAGTGGGCCAGTCTGGGGCTGCAATGGACTTGAGATGAGTCAGACCAGGTGTTTTCCAGAGATGCAGTAGTGCCAAACTGCAGGGTACTTTCCCTGTGTTGTCCCCTGAGAAGCCTTTTTGGTGGGTGGGGCCTGCACTCAGACCAGATATCTTCCCCCAGCCCACGGCTGGGCCCACAGTTGGATGGTGTGTCTGGTTATCTTCCACTCTCCCTGGAGCAGGAGTCACTTTGGAGTGGTGCTGGCTCCTGCTGGGGCTGGTTTCACACTGCCAGGCTTGTGGCATTGCTTTGGATGGGCTCTGCCCAAGGGCATACTGGAGGGAGCATGTCCACAGGCGAATGCTGGGGCAGGTCACCTGGTGTCAGCAAGGTCCGAGCTGGTCAGCTGTAGGAGGGGATATCCAGCTCCCAAGAAAACACGTGCCCAGGCTTTGCTGGAGGGGGTATTTCTGCAGAAGAATGTAGGGGTGGGGTGCACTGTTAGCAAGCCAGGTGGAGAGTGTGGCACTGCACTGGTTCTGGCAGGTAGCCCTGTGTCTAGTTTAGGGGGTGTGGGTGGCAAATGGCTCCTGTCAGCTTTTTTGTTTTTGGAGAGGTCTCCCAACAATCACTGCCACTCCAGCACATGCTCTGAGATTAGCAAATAAATCTTCCTCCTGTATACCCCAGGCATTTTCCAAATTGCTGCTTCTATGTTGTATGTCAGCAGGGCTGTTGTGCTCTTTAAGGGCAGGGACTCAATTTCCAATCATCAACTGATTTTTAAAGTTCCAGGTGTTAAGCCCTACTGATTATTGGGCCTCTCTGGTTTTCAAAGCCAATGTTATGGGGATTTGCCTTCCCCACGCAGGTCCACTGTGCCTGGAGTGCCTGGTATGGGGATCTGCTCCTCTCTACACCCACTGACAGTCCTCTGGGTCCATTTCACTCCTGACCACATGTCAACCCTTTCTACCATCTTCAATGTGGCCTCTTCTCTACATTTGGTTATGGAGACTCTGTTATGCCAGTCTTTCTGTCATTTTCCAAGTTATTCACATGGATGTGGTATTACCTAGTTGTATCTGTGGGAAAAGGTGAGCTTAGGATCTTCCTAGTCCACCGTCTTCCCAGGGAGGCTCATGAACTTTTTTTAAACTGATATTTTCCTTGTGTTTCTGAGGGATTGGTTATCATAATTCCATTTTCATTCATGATTTTATCTATTTGGGTCATCTCCCTTTTCTTTTTGAGAAGCCTGGCTAGAGGTTTATCAATTTTGTTTATTTTTTCAAAAAAACAACTCCTGGTTTCAATGATCTGCTCTACAGGTTTTTTAGATTCTATATTGTTTATTTCTGCTCTGATCTGTATTATTTCCCTTCTTCTGCTGGGTTTGGGGTATCTTTGCTGTTCTGCTTCTATTTCCTTTAGGTGTGCTGTTAGATTTTGTATTTGGGATTTTTCTTGTTTCTTGAGATAGGCCTGGATTGCAATGTATTTTCCTGTCAGGACTGCCTTCGCTGCGTCCCAAAGCGTTTGGATTGTTGTAGTTTTGTTTTCATTGGTTTCCGTATATTTTTCAATTTCTTCTCTAAGTGCCTGGTTGACCCATTCATTCTTTAGTAGGGTGTTCTTTAACCTCCATGCTTTTGGAGGTTTTCCAGACTTTTTCCTGTGGTTGATTTCAAGCTTCATAGCGTTGTGGTCTGAAAGTATGCACGGTATGATCTCAATTCTTGTATACTTAGGAAGGGCTGTTGTGTGACCCAGTATGTGATCTATCTTGGAGAATGTTCCATGTGCACTACTCGAGAAGAAAGTATATTCTGTTGCTTTGGGATGCAGAGTTCTAAATACATATGTCAAGTCCATCTGATCCAATGTATCATTCAGGGCCCTTTTTCTTTATTGATTCGGTGTCTAGCTGATCTATCCATTGTTGTAAGTGGGGTATTAAAGTCCACTGAAGTTACCACATTCTTATCAATAAGGTTGCTTATGTTTGTGATGAATCGTTTTATATATTTGGGGGCTCCCATATTTGGTGCATAGACATGTATAATTGTTAGCTCTTCCTGATGGATAGACCCTGTAATTATTGTATAATGCCCTTCTTCATCTCTTGTTACAGCCTTTAATTTAACGTCTAGTTTGTCCGATATAAGTATGGCTACTCCAGCTTTCTTTTGACTTCCAGTAGCATGATAGATAGTTCTCCATCCCTTCACTTTCAATCTGAAGGTGTCCTCAGGTCTTACACCATTCACAAAAATAAACTCAAAATGGATAAAGGACCGGAATGTGAGACAGGAAACCATCAAAACCCTAGAGGAGAAAGCAGGAAAAAACCTCTCTGACCTCAGCTGCAGCAATTTCTTACTTGACATATCTCCAAAGGCAAGGGAATTAAAAGCAAAAATGAACTATTGGGACCTCATGAAGATAAAAAACTTCTGCGCTGCAAAGGAAACAATCAACAAAACTAAAAGGCAACCGACAGAATTGGAAAAGATATTTGCAAATGATGTATCGGACAAAGGGATAGTATCCAAAATCTATAAAGACTCACCAAACTCCACACCCAAAAACCAAATAATCCAGTGAATAAATGAGCAGAGAACATGACTAGACACTTCTCTAAAGAAGACATCCAGATGGCCAACAGGCACATGAAAAGATTCTCAACATCACTCCTCATCAGGGAAATACAAATCAAAACCACACTGAGCTATCACCTCACGCCAGTCAGAGTGGCCAAAATGAACAAATCAGGAGACTATAGATGCTGGAGAGGATGTGGAGAAATGGGAACCCTCTTGTATTATTGGTGGGAATGCAAACTGGTGCAGCTGCTCTGGAAAACACTGTGGAGGTTCCTCAAAAAATTAAAAATACATCTACCCTATGACCCAGCAATAGCACTGCTAGGAATTTATCCAAGGGATACAGGAGTGCTGATACATAGGGAAACTTGTACCCCAATGTTTATAGCAGCACTTTCAACAATAGCCAAATTATGGAAAGAGCCTAAATGTCCATCAACTGATGAATGGATAAAGAAGTTGTGGTTTATATACACAATGGAATACTGTATGGCAATGAAAAAGAATGAAATCTCGCCTTTTGTAGCAACGTGGATGGGACTGGAGAGTGTTATGCTAAGTGAAATAAGTCATGCAGAGAAAGCCAGATACCATATGGTTTCACTCTTATGTGGATCGTGAGAAACTTAACAGAAGACCATGGGGGAGGGGAAGGAAAAAAAAGTTAGAGAGGGAGGGAGCCAAAGAATAAGAGACTTTTAAAAACTGAGAATAAACTGAGGGTTGATGGGGGGTGGGAGGGAGGGGAAAGTGGGTGATGGGCATTGAGGAGGGCACCTGTTGGGATGAGCACTGGGTGTTGTATGGAAACCAATTTGACAATAAATTTCATATTAAAAAAATAAAGTGATATTTTCTAAGTACCTAGGATGATATCTGGCATAAAGTAGGAGATCAATAATTATTTGTTGAGTAAACTAACAAAAAATATGCTTAGAACAGTGCCTGGTGTGAATAGATAAATTTAAATTTTTATTAAATGATTTTCTACAATCTGTATTATAGCATTTCAAGTGTTTATTGTGAGGAGTAATTTTTCTCTGTAGAAAACTTGGCTGTCCTAAACCTCACACTCAAGTCAATTTATTAGCACTTGGGTGTACTATCCCTGTCTTACCTCCCAAGGACTGAACATCTTTAGTGTTTGGTAAAGTCAATTTCCTAGGTTTTCAGACCTGCAGAGGAAAAATAAAACCTGTAGTGTCCCTACCCCCATAAGGGGCAGGTCCTTAGTGAAGATCAGCTTGAGACTAGTTGAAAACCCTCTTTCTTTACCACAAGCATCACATCTGTACCTTTAAATAGTATCCGTTTGATTGAAGAAAGGGACCATCTGAACTGTCAGGTATTTGCAATTAAAAATAAAATTGCTCAGCCAAGAAGCTATTATCACAAGTCCTTCATGTGATAGACATTTCAGGTTCTACCAAATACATTGCAAGAGGTATCAAGAATATGAGAAATGTGCATATTCGAATTTTAGTTCAGTGAAACAACTTTTCTTAATGCTGCCTCAATGAAACTTTTAGACATGTGTTAACATATCTCTGTTCTGCTTAAAATCTTTTTTTATAATTCTCTATAAAATACGTGAAACATGCTCCATTAGTCTAACATTATAGGAACCCCATATCCACTCCAGAGGTGGAAAATATTGTACCCAAGATTCTGGATGTGTTTTTGTTCCCCTCATGAACATGGTGAATTCACTCTTAGCCTTCTTCTCCATGCAGTATTCCAAGTTACGGATGGATCCTTTGCTTCCCTACAATCTACTTCCACCTAGGCAGACAGAGAGCCTTTAGCATGCACTGTCTTCCTCTTATCAATGTCCTCACACCAATCATTCACCCCAAATGATCTGTCTTTCTCTCTCTGACTTAATCTCTTGGCATTCTCCCTGACTCACTATGTGTCAGCTGTGCTGGCCTCCTTTTTCCTTCACATACTAGTGAATTCAAACCTTGAGACCTTTGCACTGACTGTTACCTCTTTCCATAACATTCTCCATATGTGTAACTTAAGTTTTTGCTCAAACCTTACCTTTTTAATGAGGCCTATCATGACCACCTATTTAAAGCTGCAACCCACTTGTGGTAGGCAGAATAATGCCCCCCCCCCAATATTCATGTCCTAATCCCCAGAACCTGTGAATATGTTACCTTACATGGCAAAAGGGACTTTAGACATGTGATTAAGTTAAGGATCTTGAAATGGGGACATTATACTGGATTATCTGGGTGAGCCTGAGGTACTCCCAAGGGTCCTTGTAAGAGGAAGACAGAGAATCAGAGAAGATGTAACATGGAAACAGAAGTAAGAGAGAAGAGAGATTGGGAGATACTACTCTGTTAGCTTTGAAGATGAAGAGACCTTGAGCCAAGAAATTGCAGGTGTCCTTTAGAAGCTGGAAAAGGCAAGGGAATTAATTTCCCTTACACCGCCCAGAAAGAATGTAGTCCTGCTAATGACTTGATTTTAGAACATCTGACCTCTAAACCATAAGATAATAAATTTATGTTGTTTTAGGTCATTATTTGTAGTAATGTGTTACAGCATCAGGAGAAGACTAATATATCTTCCCATTCTACTTATTTTCCATATCATTTATCAACCTTTATTGTACCAGACAATGTGTTCATCATGTCTATTGTTTACTCTATCTCTCCTGCCTTGCCCTCTGTCCCCCTCTAGAATGTAAGTCCCACAAAGGCAGAAATCTTCATGTGTTTTGTTCACTGTTGTAAACCTGCACTTAGAACTTGATACATTGTAGGTACTCAATAAACATTTGTTGAATTAATTAATTGGTTAGTTAATCCTTAACCTACTTTTACCCTGCGAAATTACTTTCTACCACTTAAAATGAATCATCTAATCTGACCCATGGTCCTATTTTTTTCTCCTCTATCCCTCTCTGTCTCTCTCTTTCATATACATATACACCTAACACACAACCCTTCTGAATTTAGAATTCTTTCTCTGGCAGAGTGCATCCAATTCAGGTTCTAGCATTCCATGAAGCCCTCTCTCAACTCAACAGTCCACATTGAACTCTACATTTTCTGAATGCCTATAGCTTGTCTTATTGTCACCCCCCCAATTTTGCGCTTATATTCTCTTATCTTTTGCATCAGCTCATCTTCAGTTAGGAGGCAGAAACCACACAGTAATTAGAACAGGGGGAGTTTAATATAAAGAATTATTAATGAATAAAGGGAATGAATTACTAAAGGGTAAAGGATAATTCTAAAGAACACAGAGTAGCAGACATAGGGGGCAGCCACTATCTCTACGGATAAGGCAGAGTACCTAAGGCAGGAACAAACTTGGAAGAGATTCAGACCTCAGTGGAGAGGGTGTTGGCGTGGCCCACTGGTTGTTGGAGATATTCACTGAGGTGCTATGGACAGGGACTGGCAAACAGGAAACCACTGCATGGATGCCAACTGAACTTACTAGAAAGCCACTTGCTGGGGTGCTGATGGGACTCACAGGAAGTTGCCCAGGAGGTGCTTTGAAAACACTCTGAGAAGCTGTCCTCTGGGTTGCTAGTAGCATTTGTTGGGAAGTTGCCTGTGGGGGCGCTCTGAAACTCAATGAAGAGTGAGAACCTCTGGGTGTTCTGCATACCACTGACCACTGTGTGCTGCAGAAGCAAGCAAGGAATTAGAAAGAGGAATCCCTGTGCCCTGCCATGTACTTCTAGCACCTTCTATTGACAAATCCTAACACTATACTATCTAGCAAAGAAGAAATATTCACAGGATCCAGCTCCAGTAACACAAAGCAGGGCAAAAAAGAGTGTATTTGGAGCTGAGAGGCAATACATTGAAAATTGGCACACCTTTGTAATTTCTCTTGAATGTTAGCAATATTGTAAGTTCCTTGAGGGCAAAGGCAATGTAACACTTCTCCCTCATCACCCCACAATGGTTTATATGGCATTTAACATAGTGCTGACCACATGTTAAGTAAGTACTTGGTTGACTGTAAATAAAATTTTCCTCAACTTTTATTTGCTCAATAGCCCAGGAAGGTGATAGCATCATCCACTCCTTTTATGTTACCCTATTCTGAAATATAATGACAGAGAAGTTCAACCATGAGTGAACAACAGCTACCACCAAGTTAGCAATTTCCAACTACAAACCAGGCTGTGATTTTCTCCTCAGCTATTATGCCATCTTGGATGTCATTTTCAAAAGCACTGAAGCCAAGCTGGGGCAAATTGTGATTTTGTTTATTAAACTCTCACTTAGTGGGAAACAGCTCTTTACTCAGGCTTCCAAGGCCAACCCATCAAGGAAGTATAGTCCAATGTGTCCCACCTTCTTCTTTTCTCATAAGACTTAGATTGTGCACAGAGCAATCCTTTCAGAATAAAAATGACTCAAACTGAACAAACCTGCTTTGTGTCCAAAAGGAAAAGAGTGCAGTCTAATAGTTATATTCACTTTAGTGTATTTCTTGGCTTCTAAAGGCCTTCAAAAATCTTATTTTGTGTGAATCCAAGAATCTCTTACTCCAGGGGCTCTAGTAAGTAGCTCAATTCAAAAATAAGATTGCCTATCCCTAATTTCATCACCAACCCTAGTCCTTTCTAGTATTCTCGTACCCATGATTAATATATGATAGTATTCTTTCCTTACTCTGCATATAATGAGTTTGCCTCAAATATTAGCCCAACTTTAGTAACTGTGGCCTATATCATTTCTTTGGAGGTAAAATGGTTTTAGGTCTTGAGTTAGACAAGTGTGTATGAGCTCAGAGTCTCCTTTTTATTTATTATTTCTGTGACCTTGGACATGTTTTCACTTCTTTGATTTTCAGATTCCGCTTTTTTTTTTTAATTTTTTTTTTCAGCGTTTTTATTTATTTTTGGGACAGAGAGAGACAGAGCATGAACGGGGGAGGGGCAGAGAGAGAGGGAGACACAGAATCGGAAACAGGCTCCAGGCTCCGAGCCATCAGCCCAGAGCCTGACGCGGGGCTCGAACTCACGGACCGCGAGATCGTGACCTGGCTGAAGTCGGACGCTTAACCGACTGCGCCGCCCAGGCGCCCCATCAGATTCCTCTTTATAAATCAGGGCTAGTTGAGGGAAATGGGGCAAGTCTTTCCTCTTTAAATGCCAGTTTCCTCCTTGGTAAATAGGGCTAATGATGATACTCCACAGGGTGGTTATAAGGATAACGTTTATAAAGCCCTTTGCCAGTGAATGTTCAATAAACGTCTAATGTGATTGTAATGCAAACCAGACAATATCAACTTTTGTAGTCCAAGCCACCATCACTTCTTTCCTGAACTCCTGCAGTGGCACCTAACTGGTGTTCCTGCTTGTACTCTTGCCTTGAGCCTATTACCATAGAGCAGCCTGAAGAGTCTTTTCTGAACATAAATGAGGTCTTTTTACACCCTTACCCAAAGCCCTATGTTGGCTTCTCATCACACTTTGAACAAAGTCCGAAGTCTTTATCGTGGCTTACAAAGGTCTATATGTTTTGGCCTTGGCCTATTTCTCTGTATTCTCTCTTATTGATTTCCTTTATCCCTCATTTCTATCTAGTCAGGATTTTCTTGTGGCTCCTCAACCATGCAGGCATGTTCCTGGTCAGGAAATATTTATATGCTTATCTTTCTCATTGGAATGCTCATCATCCCAGATATTCACATTGCTCATGACTTACTCTTGCATTTTATTAAGGTTTCCATGCAAATGTCTTCTCTTCTAAAAGGCTTTCCTTGGTCACTAAATGTCAAATGGCTCCCACCTCCCTTCCATTGGTCTTTAGCCCCTTACTTTACCTTATTTCACTCATCATACTTCTTGGTACCTAACGTTTTGGTATATATTTATTTGTTTATGATGTTTTGTTCCATTAAAATGCAAGTTTACTGAAGGCAGGGACTTTGTTCACCATGGTCCAGTACTTGGCATATATTAGGTTCACCATAAATATTTGTTGACATCAGGCACATTATCATTTTTATTATCTATGATTTTGAGTCTTGTGGGACTTTGGACCTTTTGTGAGACTCTCATTAAAGTGCTAATGCCTCTGACAGTGGCCCACTCATCCCTTGGTAATCTCAGCTAAGATTTATACCAATTACCAAGGGTAAATCTTAGCTGAGATTCCCAGAAATAAGATACATGGCTTTGCTCTAAGGCTTTGGGGGAAAAGAGAAGTGAAAAAAGAGTAAGGAGGGGAAAGAGAAGGTAATAGGAGATACGGGAATATCTCAAAGAAAAATCTTCACTAAATTTGTTATTTTTCCTAGAGTAATATTTGGTTACTTGCTCAAACCAGGATTTTATATGAGAGAAAAACTCTATTTCTCTGCCTCTATTTCCTAAATCTACTTATATTCTGCCTACACAGCACAAATGTAATGTCACTTGCTGAAGAGAAGCCAATTCTAACATTTTTCAAGTTGTCTAAAAACAAAATGGAAGAATTGTTTTTGTTTTTTCTTTAACAATGAAAATAATACCTTAGTTTATAACCAAACAAAATAAACTTAAATACTAAGTCATAATGTAAATATATACCTAGGATTCTGCAAGTTCATTCATAGGACTATTATAGTTGAACTATATGAAATTGCTGATGTTCAGCTCTTTTTGACCTAGTAAAATGGCAATTTCATGTGGTTGAATCTAATATGTGTGGCAATATGTACAGATTATAAAACTCAGAGAGATAAAGCTGTAACTCCTTGTGTTTTTAACTATGAAAATTATCTTGTACTAGTAAGGATAGACTAGGTTATGCTTCAACAAAACACTCTCTCCCCCAAATGTCAGTAGCTTAACATAATAAAAGCATATTTCTTGTCCATACTATATATTCCAATACTGGGAGTTTTGTTTCACTCAGTCACTCAGGGATCCATGGTGATAGAACTACCACCTTTGTGTAGCTGCATCATCTGGAACTCATGGACTCTTTAGAGGATGCCACAAAAGCAAAGATGAAGGAATTGAACATGGTAATTTTCAGTGCCTCTGTCCAGAAGAGTGATCCCCTCCACACTTCTGTTCTTATTTTATTGGCTAGAGATAGTCCTATGGTTCTTGCAGGCTCATTTATCTCCTCCATCCTATCTCTAGTGTAGGATATCTCCTCTACACCTTTTTTTTTTTTTTAGAGTTCTTCTCAACTCACACCACATCCTGGAAGGCTAAATGGCTCTTATTTCTCAGATGTCTCCTGTGACTTATTCTTAAACAGTGTAACATTTATGAATCTCCTTTGACACTCTGTGGCTGGAAAGCAAGGGATACTGAAGTGTTCTGGGAGTGGGAAAAGGGGAAATGGAAAGAGGTGCATGCAACTATGGTTAGCTCTCTTTGCTTAGAACATCGTTTCAATCCCTCTGGGTCTTCCTCATGTTGGTCCAGGGAGCTTTGCAATAAGTACATCTTAAAAAGAGGTGAAGAGAGACATAAACTTATTTTTCATTCATTTCCCCAAACTTATCTTGGGATTTTTGTCATCCTTTCCCTCTAGATTTTTTTTTTTTTTGTATGTGGGAGGCAGAGGGAAGCACTGGAGGGTAGGAAGCAATTGAAAGGACAAAGTTCCACCTTGGCTCCAAACTCTCTTGCCCTTAACCCATAATCTTACTCAAATCTATTCTCCAAAACCTTATTTCTTCTCTATGTGGCTGGAAAATGCTCCAATCACTACATCGTGTTGAGTCTATGATACAGATAAAAACTCTAGCCTTCCGCTCTCAGGCTTTGGACCCTGATATGGAAAGCCAACTTGCTATAATTTCCAAATATAAAGTTTAATAGTGACTATTGGTTTTAAGTTGGTTTTACCATATTTTGAGGGCATGATTGACAATAATTAAATGGGTAAAGGGCAAGCTGTAAGACTACTAAGATCTACTGAAATTCCTGGGAAAAAATACAGTTAACTTCATGAAACCAAGACCTACAATAACTTGAATATGAATTCATTATTGGCACTCATCCTCCTCACAGCCTTCTCACCTAGAGATTGCCTAAATTTCTTATTCACTTTGGAGTGGGTGTGGGTGGATGTTGTTATGGAGAGAGGTAAGGACTGGTAAGAAATGGCAGGATACCATATAAGGTAGAGGGTAGGTGCTTGAGTTTCCAGTATTCTTATGGCCCATTTTTCCATATTGGGCCAACCAAATTTGTACCAATAGACAGGGAAATGCTTGGAAATGTCTTTGTCCTATGTACTCATAAGACCAAGAATGACTCCTATGAGCTATTAGGTGGACAAATTAGGAGATGCCAAAACATGGCATGAATCGAAACAGCTGAAACCCTGAAACTCCTAGCAGACCATATGCATAAGTTTACCCCCAAATTTTCATCAAAACTGTGTTAATATGGCTCTTAATTTTACACAGTGGATGTAATTGCCTTATTCACTTATTTGTTAACTTGTTTAATATCAGTTTTCCCCACTTAGGAATGCAAGCTCTGTGATGCCAGAGACTTTGTGTATTTGGAATGCCTAACACATGCCCAGAACACGGTGAGTGCTCGCTCAACCTATATTGTTGAATGAATGAATGAATGAATGGATACAAATGAATGAATATAAGGCACTACACTGGGGTTTGAAGATGAATGAAGCAGGTTTTCCCGCACTAAGGGAGTACACAGGCCAGAAAAGGAAACCTATTGCCCAATAAGTAATCCTAAATGTTGAAATACTGGGGCTGAAACAAGCAGGTGGTTGAAGCAATAGGGTAGCCTCCCCTTTATAAGGGATATAAATTCTCCAGTTTGCCACAGCCTACTTCATTCATCACATACTTCATGGAGTGTGGGGACATTTGAGTGTGTGACTGCTCCTCTTGTAAGACGAGACCTTAGCCTGAAAAGACACATAAGCAAGCATAATTAATGTGGTGCTCCCAAGCAGTGTCCAAGAGTGGTAGAGAAAGGGGTCTGACAGACTGCAATAAGGTCTTACCTTGACACTTAGCTATGACCCATATGGATTGTAACCAAGGAACAGATGGCATGATGGATATCTCTGAGGATCACATGTGGATAGATGAATTTCAGAACCAGATTGTCAGTCCCTCTGCCCCTGGACCTATTAGCATGCTGGAAAAGCCATCAAAACTTTGACATAACCTAGGAGAAAGGGAAGGGACACCAAATTATCTAAGACTAAGGTCTTGGTGGAAGAGGAGGGCTCAAGATAGAAATTAAGTTGAATTATAGCAGAATAAAGTGCCATTTCTTGCATACTTGAGTTTGTGGTCTAACATTCTCAAACTTGCTCCATTTGCATATCATGTGCACTACAGGATTAAGGAGTAGGAGCTATATTTTAGAGTATATCCTCATTACAATTGGCCATGTTTCAAATAACAATTGAAAATAAAGAGCAATCCCATGAACAAAGAATGAGATAGATGATATTTTTAACATTTTCAAATTAGAGTCCTTTCATTTTTCAGCTACTTCCATTAATATTTCATTTCCTGGAAACTTCCTGTTATGTATCACCTCTTCTTTAACTTAACAGAGTCACTTTTATTTCTGGGGTACTTTGGAAAATATGCGATACCTAAGAGGTAAACAAATCATTTACTCTCTCTGGATCTCATTGACCTCATGTGTAAAATAAAGGAAGTCATCTAGACAAGTGCTTCTCAAACTTTAGTGTATATAATCTGGGAGATCTTGTTAAAATGGAGACTGATTTAGCAGGTCTGGAGTGTGCCTGAGAGTATGCATTTTTATAGAAAGCTCCAAGCAGATGTTAGTGCTGCTGGTGCAGGGACCTCACTTTAAGTAGCAAGGGCCTAGATGACCTCCAAATTTCTTTTTCTTTGCATCTCTAGTTTATTTATGGGATATCATTCAAATGGAAACAAATATTTTTTTTTAAATTGAGTTTCTTCTGTGCCAAAAATGAAGCCAATTGAAGGGTACCACTTTAGATTGTAATCCTTGAACTTAAATATATACTGCTATTTATTTCAATATTCTGTGGAGATAGCCTCTCTCCCCTGGAACAATATAAGGTCATTTATGAATATATTAGAGTCTTATATTTTTATATTATTCACCATCTTATGTGAAAAAAATGGTGTGTTTCCATGGTAGGATTAACTAGGCAGAGGGTGAGTAGTTACAAGCTAACCACTAAGTGAACAATGTGAGGTTGATAAAATATTAATAACTGTATTTTCTTGGTTCTTTCCCAGTGCTACTCAGACTCATCCTAAATGTCTCTGGGAATCTTCAGAAAATCTCTCAAGTTTGTACTGAGAACTAAACCTCTACAGGTGTCTTTTATTTCCCACCTGTGGTGGGTTTTGTCCTTGTTGTTCCAAGTGGCAAGTAGGCACAGATGAATATGGCAAATACCTTATTGTGCACTCCTATCCATCTCCCTTGGTTGACCCCAGAAGTCACCTGAAAATAGTATCTTATGCAAGAGGATTCCTGGCTCTCTCATCTCAGGAATGTGCCTGATGCAAAATTTTGAGGATTTAAGGCTCCAACAATGAATATTAACCAATGAGGGGTAGACTCGATTGCTAAATACCCAGCTTCTTCAGGCCTCAGTGGGACAATTCTCAGACATGTTCCATATAATTTCTCTGAGGGTCTCTGGGGTGGTGGTGGAACCAAAGCTTCCCATGATGGTAACCCCTTATGGATGCACTTCTTATCAGTTTCCCTTCTTTGCTCGTCTCCCTCTACCTACTCTCTTCATACATACTCTCAGTGATAACATACCAAATAAACTACTTGCACCCAAATCCTGGCTTCAGCATCTGATTTTGGATGAACCCAACCAAGGCAATGATTGTCAAAATCTCAGCTGCCCCTAAAAGCAGCTTGCTGTGGGACTTCAGCATGCATCCATGAGAGAAGAGCTGGGATGGTGGCCCAACTGTTTTGTGCTCAAGAGCAACCCCTTGATTCTGGTCACTGACCTATTGCCTTCAGCTGTGTTTCTCCACCTCTACTTCTGAGGCTGCCAAGTCCCCCATTGTATATCCATTTTTTGGGGCCCCTATGAGTTGTTTGACCAGTAATGGTCCTCATGGGACATTCCTATTTGCATTTAGATTTTAGCATGTTCCTCTTAGGTTTATGCTGCAGTTCACATCACACATGATTCTATAAACTGCTTTTCCTTCAGAAGCTGATAACAGTTGACTCATGACATCCACAGAACATATTTTCAGAAAGAATTATCTGGTGGTGGCTCTGAGTAAAAGGGTAGTGATTACAAATGCAAGATCTGGAGTCAGACTTCCTAGGTTCAAATCGCAATTCTACTACTTGCTGGCTGTATGAGTGTGGGCAAAAGACTTAAACCTCTGGGGCACTTTGTTTCTTCCACTGTAATATGGGGGTGATAGTATGACTAATCTCAAAGTATTGTGAAGATAAAATGTATAAAGATATGTAAAGCATTTAGGGTAGTGCCTGATCTGTCATAAGCTCTCCATAACTGTTTGAGAAGCTCCTAAATGGATCCTTAGATAAGAATTTCAAATGTAAGTAATTTATTTTGGAGGTGATTGAGAGAAATCTTGCTGGGGAAGCAAGATGGACAAGGGAAGGACAAGTCAGTTACTATTGTGGGCAACTGAAGCTCAATCATACTGGAGAACTCTGGGACACAATGTAGAGCATGCCTCAGAGTTTTTCCAACTAAAGTGCCTAATTGTTCTGGTTTGCCTTGGGCTGAGGGGTTTCCCACGATGTGGGACTTCCAGTGCTAAAACCAAGACAGTCCTGGAAAAAGTGGGATGAGTTGGTCACTTTACAAATGGGGAATATTTATGAACTAGTTACCTATACTTCATTCATTGAAGATTGATTCCAGGGGTGTTAGCTTCTGGCATTTCCAGGTTACCATCCACGTTGACCAAACAAGCACCTGTGACCAGAGAGTTACAGGTGTTTACCCTAAGTAATCTTTTACCTTTATAGGTGAGAGCAAGAAGATATGGGTGGACACCAACAGCTCTTATTATTACCCAACTCCTCCTACAACACCCCTGTCCCCGCCCTGGCATATTTGGGAGAGGGTGGTGGAGGCCTGGGATAAGGAATACTGTCTTTTAAACTTATTATCTTTTTCTATTGGTTTATAGAATGTGGAAGCACTTACATTTAAAAATAATCAATGGTAAAGTTCCCCTCGGCCTCAGTGTCCTCTCCTATAAACCAAGAGTAGGATTGGATCGTCTCTCAAAGACGCTTTCTATCTCTGTATACATTTCTTACTTAAGCATTAATCAAAATTATTTGATACTTTTGTAAAGATACTTTCAGGTTCACAATGTTCAAAAATATAGAGTATATTCATTGTTTAATCAGAATGTGTGTCCATTGCTAGGAAATTAAAAATATCTGTCACCTTTGAGAAGTAAATCACAGTCCTCAGAAATTTCTGTAATTAAGGTTATTACAGAGAGTACAATATGATTTACATCTTCAAACTCTGAACTAACTCAAGTACTGGGATGTCAATGTTCATAAAATACCCAGTGAAAGCACTTTTGTTGATATAGCAGTAATATAAATAAGGGCCTGTTAATGTCTGCATATCAGACCAAAGGAGTTGTAGAGCTGCTATTAACAGAGGGAACTAGACAACTGAGGATGGAAAGCTAGTCAAGCAAATAAATATTTGTATTTCAATAAATGGCTTAGGAATATCCTTTCTGAAATGGGCCAAGAAACTTTCTGGGTAATAGACCGTTTATTCTCATTCTACCCTATTCTCCTTGGCCCCCAGCCCACTGCCCCCAGCCCACTGCAGTAGATTCAGGTATGCCTACAGGTTTTTTATTGTACTCTGAGATAGTATAAAGTTAAAAACAAGTATGTCTGTACGTTATTTTTATCATAGCAACCAAGAATTCAAATATGCGCACTCCTAGAACAATTACTGGTGAAGAGGTAGGGGAATACCACAACTATCTGAGATCAATAACAATTAATGAATTGCCTGGGGCTACATAATGTTAAAAGGTTAAAAACAGGACTTTACAAACAAAGAATGAACACATGTCAAAGGTAACTCTTTAATGGGGGAGCCATCAAAATGATAAAGCTGGTTCAAAGTTGTTTAAAAGAAAGTGATAGAGTCAAGGGATGAAAGAATGTTGAAATGCAATTGCTAAACTACTTATAACATTTATTAACATCCTACAGGACTATAGAACTATAACCTTAGGGGTTATCAGACAGAAATTCCTTGCAACTTATTAATGTTCTAGAAATTAATATCTGCCTTTACAGAGTCAAGAGTAAATTGTAAGTAAAAAAAAAAATGTACATTTCCCTAGAGAATTAGATACTTTTTGGTTGAGCCCATTAGACATTTTGAAAGACAAGCAGTCATTATTTACCTTATTTCCAAGTTTTGGATACTATTTTTTAACAGCACATAGCTAAAGGAACCCAACTGAGGTTTTTTGTTTTTTTTTTGTTTTTTTTTTTTTTAGCAAAGATAAAGGAGGAAATGATTGTTGGGTAGGCAATCAGTAGTGTCTACCACAAACCTTTTATTTCAAATAACTAAATATCATCAGGTGGTTTAAATGTTTTTTTCTAGAATATTATGTTAAACAAAGACAATAGTATCAAGCCCTATCAAACTGTTAACGCTATATTTTCTATTTTTCGTATTATTAAAATGTTATATTTTGAGTGGTATTTCAGTGTCAGCAGGAATAATTTTTATTGACATTTCATTCTAGGTTCTAATTTTGAATGGACACACAGATTTTTTTACTCAGCTTCCCTAAAGTAAATCATTTCCACTGATGAAATGATTATGACAACAGGAGGCATTTTCTTGATTTTCTCCAGAGAGTGTTTTCCACTTGTGATTTGTTTTCTTTGAAGATAATCCTTGAAGTATGTCTCCAAGAAGAGATTGCTTCTTTCTTTCCACAAGCTTATCTTGGGTAACTAAATCCCAATGACATCGAAGTTTCCCAGTGGCCTGGTCTGTGTAGGCTTATTTGTTTTTCTTTGGTTATTATTTTTTCTGATTGAGCCAGTAAAGCCAAATTTAGAGCTCTATTTCAAGACTACCTGTGAATTCTACAGGGAACATTTTGATCTTAAGGAAAAGCAAAGCTTGCCTCTTATTTCAAATGGTTCAAAGAGAATTGGGATACTAGGTGTAAGAAGCCAATGCACTCAAACATTCCATTTGGGATAAGATTCACTGTTAAGGAATTTGTCGTATGGTGAAGCTTGGAAATAGCAGCTGTTTACAATTAAACAGGTGACTCTCTAGTAATTTCATTTGCAAGTGAGTCATGTCACACGGGTTTTATGGAAGCATGTGAGAAACAAGTCTTGTGCTTAGCATTCCCCCTATTGCACCTCTTGGGTTTGTCATTCTATTTTTGTGGCTTCAGAAAGAAGATTCTAACAAGTGAGAATTCAAATATTGTTGCAAAAGCCAAAAACCAGTTAAAATTTTTAGAAGGGGAACACAGACAATGACTCTATCCTAAAATGACATTTCTATATTCACAAGCTAGGTAGGTTTTTTTTTTTCAGTTATAGGAAGAGCTACATAACTTTCTGCATTTAATTAAATTCTTCTTGAAGATGTTTATTGTGTCATTTATGATTGAGCCTTCCTGATTAGACAAGGTGACTATTGCATTGAGGAGAAATGTAAAGGATTTAGGATTATCTCAGCAGGGCCATGCCACTAAAGAAGGAATTGACTTGGAGAAATAGTGTTTCAACTGGCCAGTATGAAGAGAAATGAATGTTTAATATGTCAAGGTCTGATTTCTTTTTATTAATTATAAATATGAAAAAACATATTAAGTTAAAACTCTGTTATATTTTAGTTTTGTAATGTTTTACCTTAAGAAATGTATTGTTTAAAGTATTAATTTGATGTGATATGTATGGGAAAAGGACAAATTTTAATATATTCCTTTATATATAGCATTGTACAATGACAATGTCTCTCCTACCTTCTTATTCTACCATTTATGAGAATACTCGTTTTATTTTTTTTCCAGGTCTTTTTTTTTTTAAGACAGAGAGAGAGAGAGAGGGAGAGTGAGAGAAAGAGAGAGAGAGAGACCCAAGTAGGCTTCATGCTCAGGATGGAGCCCAATGTGGGGCTCGATCCCATGACTCTGGGATCATGACCTGAGCCAAAAGAAAGAGTTAGACACTCAACAAACTGAGCCACCCAGGTGCCTCAGCAGGTCTTTTTATAGTCCTATGTGTATATGTAGATATTTTGTTTTATGATGCATGTTAAAGAAGATACAGTTTGTAATCTACTTTCTCCATTTAATACTATATCATAAATGTCACAATTATTTTAAGTAGCAGTTTCACTATCTGGTAACTTGCATAATAGTTTATTTGATTGTTAGACATTTATGACTTTATTTTTAGTGCTGTAATAAAAATTCTTACACATGAAAGTTCTTTAATTTTATTTGTTATTTGGCAGATATATTAGTAAGGATAGGCTAGGTTATGTTTCAGTGACAAATTGACCCCCAAAATATTAGTGGCTTAATATAATAATGACTTATTTCTCATTCATGCTATGTACATCATGAGTCAATGGGGGAAGGGGCACACAGTCCTCAGGGCCCTAGTCTAATGGAAATTTCACAGTATTGTAGCTGCCTTCTGGAGCATGTATCTAGTTCAATTATCATGGCAAAGGAAGAGATATTGGAAAATTATGCCCAGGCTTTTCACTGCTTCTACCTGGAAGTGACACATGTCCCTCTATTCACAACAGATTCTAAACAGCAGGGGTGTTGGAGAGGGAAGAAAGATTATTTTCTTAGAATGAATTCCTGATCTGTTGAAATTCCTTGATCAAACAAAGGAGACATATATATACTTTTGGAAACTTCTTTGCAGAGTGCTTTACAAAAGGATGTGTTCTCTTTGTGGGGGTTGGTTGTATAGAGTGCTGGCAAAGAGCATGGGCTGGGATCTGAGACCTATCTGTGTTTGTGTCCTGACACTTAGTGGTTACATGTCTTTGGGAAAATTACTTAGTCTCTCTAACACTCAAATCCCTAATTTGGAATAAGGGTGTAATTGTATCTACTGCACTTGGTTAGGATTAAAGGAAAGACTGTGTAAAATGTTGGCACAATGTGTCAAGCCTATGGCAAGTGCTCAATAAATGGTAAATATTATGGTTTACTATGTTTCATTATATTTTTCATTATGAATACATCTTTTATAATTTTACATGTATCAAATATGAAAAATTTTAAGTTTGGGTTATTTAGCAGGTTCAACAATTGATAGATTTAGATGTGATAATTATTAATGCTTTCAAAGCATTGAGGTGAGGGATCATATCTTTGCCCTAGTCATAGAGGATCTGATAAGGGACTGGTTTCTGACCACCACACTCAGAATCAACTCTATTACCTTTGCTTTAATCCTAATTGATGGTGATGGCATAGAAAGAAGAGTATGTACCATGTTATCAAGATTCTAGTTCTTATTTATAAGGCTAAGCTATTATGTATGTATGTATGCAGGTTTTGAAAATCCTATTGAGAACTGAAGGCAAAATTAGGTGTCATGATGGAGATGGAAGGAGATGGATAATGTTTTACAGACTGTAGTATTAAAAACATAACAAATCATTGGTTTTATATTTTTCACAAAGACAACAAATAATTTCTTTTTTTTTCATTTTAACAGTTTTAATTTAAAGTTGTATATAAGGTTACTTTATTGCTATATTTTCTCAATTGTTTCATCCTTTCCTACTTAACAGGTTTACTTTATTGCTGTATCTTCTCAATTGTTTTGTCCTTTCCTACTTAGCAAGATTTGGCTTTATCTTCAAAGATCCTTTTGTGGTCTTCATCCAGTTTTAGTCTAATGATAACCACCTTGCTAGGGTGAATGTCTACATGGACAGTTGTGCCATTCACTTTATCTTGCTGTACTCTTTCAATGTAGATGACACATTTCTTCCTGTAAACCTGGATTTCGTTGCCAATTTTTCTGACTTTTGCAATGTCCTTGTACAACCTGTTCCTCATCATCCTTCCAGATGAACATGGAATGAACGTTGTACTTCTGTCTTAGCTGTTTGGAAAGAGGGGAAGACATAATCTTCCTGCAAATGTGGGAAGATGCATGGAAATGCTCTGGTAAGAAGTCACAAAGGGATGGAACTTCATTTTGGCAGCTGGCCTTTCAGAGATGGCCACCAACAATTTCTTATTTAAAAATTTTTAAACATTTATTTATTATTGAGAGACAGACACAGATCATGAGCAGGGGAGGGGTAGAGAGAGGGGGAGACACAGAATCTGAAGTAGGCTCCAGGCTCCAAGCTGTCAGCACAGAGCCCGATGCAGGGCTTGAACTCACGAACTGTGAGATCATGACCTGAGCTGAAGTTAGTTGCTTAACCAACTGAGCCACTCAGGCGCCCCAACAATTTCTTATTTAAATGTTTCTTTGTAATTTTATCAAATAGGTTTTACTTATATGATACACCATCTGATACTGAACAAATGTTAATGTTCTTTTTATTTGGTGGTACTAATAAACATGTTTAAAAACATTTTTGAGGGCTTTTTATGTAGTCTCATTGTGCCAGGTGCTATTGTATATAAAAGTTACGATTCTTATTTAAAAGAAACATATCTTAGATCTCTGGAGATAAATATATATGGACATAGATAACTATTATTAACAGTGTGATAGGAGAAAGGCCAAAGTAAAGAAGAAATATATGGCCCTGAAAACTTAAGAATTGGCCAATTTCACCTGGATGTTTTGGAGAATCTTCAGGGAGGAAAGACTTTTGAATTGGGCCTTGAAACCTGAGGAAATCTTCAACTGGTAAAGCAGGAAAAAGTACATTACAGAGAAAGAGAACAAAATGAGCAAAGACACAAAGAGGAAAATAACTATTGCTTGTATGCTTTTCTATAGGCATTTGGAAGTCAAGAGAGGATTTTCAGCAGGAGACTGACATAATTTGATCAATGTTCCAGCCATATAGAGGCTGGATTACATGGGAGAAAATGGGGTAAGAGAACTCAGTTCAGAGGCACTTGTAATGACCAAGGAAAGAAGAGTGACAGAAGGACAGGTTTTTTTAGGTTAAATTTAAAAATTTTAATTCCAATATAGTTAACATACAGTGTTATGGTAAAAGCACTGGCCTTGGCATAGTAAAAGACAGGGCTCTGTCTGTGGTTTGGTGTAACAAGCAGAAGATGGATGAAGATAAAGAGAGATGAATTCATAAGGCAGAGCTCTATTTTACAAGAAGCAAGTATTAATTTTTCAATTTAAAATAATAATTACAACATAAAGTAATTTTAGACAATGAAGTTCTCAAAGAGGTATACAAAACATATGGTTCTTATCTAAAGGAACATATTCTTTTGCAGTTTGGAAAGTCTGGATTTGTAGTAGAACCTATTGGTACAATGACACATTTTTTTCCTCTAGCTATGCTTGGCAGCCTAGAAGCTGGAATGAATAACAACTGGAGGAATTTAGCCAAAGTTCCATAAAGTAGATGCAGCAGAAAGTCAGATGCATTCATTAATCTAGACAGCTGATAAGGGCAAAACTGAGGTTGTTGCCATAACACCCAAGTTGGGTAACCTGTAGTTCCTTTAAGCTGTCATACAATAGGGAATTCTTCCACCACATGCCTTACTTTTGAACTCTGTTCTATCCTGTCCTCTCTCCTTTGGCTACCATCCTGACTCTCCATCTTCTTTTTTAGAATATATTGATGTAACTAACAGAAAATTCTAACTCCACTGGGTAAAGAAAAAGGAAATATATTATCTTATATGAAAGAAAATGTATTCTCCTATAAGAAGAAATGTATTAGCTAACATAACTGGAAGTTTCAAGGTAGGGAGGCTCTAGGGTTGTTTGATTTAGCACCTTTGTCATCACTAATGCAAGTTCTTAACATACCCTTTTCCTGAGCCTTCAGTGTTGACATTATCATCAGGCTAAGAAAAATGAGAGGGAAGAGACTATGTCATCCTGTGGCACTTTCTAAAGTGTGAGAAACCTTTTCAGGGGTGCCAAAGCAGACCTCCCCTCAAGAATCATTGGTCATGATTAGGTCATATGCAATTTTGTGAACCAGTCTCTGTCAAGGTGAATAAGATTATCCTGAGATCACATAGGTCTTACATTGGAGTTGGACAGTAGTGTTCATTTTCCCTGAAGAACATAGCTGCATGGGGGCAGGATGGATTCCTGAGCATCTTAAGTTCTACAATTAAAAAATATGGGAAAAATGTATCTTGTGTAGAACAAAAATATTTATTACTCTTTCATCTTCAGTTTTGAAGCTTTGCCTATTTGTCCTGAGAAAAAACAGTAGCCCCTGTCATCTGGGGGCTGACCTCATACCATCAGCTGAGCCTTGGTGTTGCTACAAGCTGTCTGGACACTCACAGCTGCTATGGTATTTTCTTGTTGAATGTAAAATATTTACCAGAACTCCAACATACGATGAGGCTGCTCTATAGCCACAGTGGATCAAAACAAAAATGTGATCATTCTATAATCAGGTGAGAAGACAAATGAAACATGAACATTGCCCAAGCCACAAAGATCAGCAAACATATTCCTCTTCCAGCTAATCTGAATGAATACTGCTTCTTTGGCAATCACAGCTTTAGCCTCATTCTAGTTTTCCCTCTTTCTGCACAAGATTTTTTAAGACATTAAATCATAGAATTACTCCTGCTTCCTGAAAGCAACCAATCCGGAGCAAAGCCCTGCTTCTTCAAACCCTCCTTCAAAGTACGTGATTCACGGAAATTCCTAAGATAAATCTTTTCTAACGCCCTTCACTGACATTCCCCATGATGTTTTTTTTTTTTTCTCACTGCAATGAGTAATAAACTGAGCTTGTTCAAATTCAAGTGTGTTCCTGGTGGTCTTTATCTGGAATGACGTCTCAGCTTCATTCTGATCTTAGATCCTTTTGGCCACAATTCTCATGTGGACCTCAGCTATGCTACCCTAGGCTGCTTTGAGGAAACACTGCTCTGAATTATGGACTTTAAGTTTATTCTATCACTCTGCTTGCCATGGCCCCAAGAATTGACTGGTCATATAGAGAGACAAGGGAGATCAGGATACATTTGACAGAATGGAAGAAGCATGGGTAGGATCAAAGGCAAAGGGTTCTTGAATTAATCTACATGATCACTTATAATAGTGTCTAGCACATAGTGAATGCTCTATAAAACTTATATTTAATTATTATATTTGTTACTATTATTACCATTATAATGATAATGGAAAATGCTGATTTAGTTTTCATTAAAAAGTGAAAGAAGTTGAAGGTAGATGGTTATGGCCACAGATGGAGATTTTAGATATAGTAGGCATCCCAGGTCCAGAGGATGAGATATGGAGTGTTTCTATTTGTGGACTGCTAAACTGTAGTTAGTTGAAGACTAATCAAGGAACTATGGGAGTGTCTAAGTTCCCTCAGAAGCAAACCCTGAAAATAATTTTAGTGTAACAATTTATGTGGGAGATAATCCCGGGAATCACTGATAAGGAAATGAGACAGAGAAGGAAACCAATAAAGGGTGTATTAATAAACAGGTTATATCCATGGATAAGTGGGGCCCACTCCTGCTGGAGGCCTCTGGGAGACTTCAGTGAGTATGCCTTAGAGATATTTTACCTGAGGGGAAGGAAAGCTGGAGTATTTCTCCATTCCATTCTTCCTCTGTTGAGGATTGCTCCCAGAGAGACATTAACTCTTTGGGACTTCTACATGCTGGCATGTTCCTGCAGTCAGGAGAATCCCTCAAACAGAATCACATAGTTGGTACTCGTAGTGAGGGTTGGTAGAACATGAGTAGACAGGGGCACCTGGGTGGCTCAGTCATTTAAGCGTCCGACTTCGGCTCAAGTCATAATCTCATGGTCGGTGAGTTTGAGCCCTGCGTCGGGCTCCGGGCTGACAGCTTGGAGCCTGGAGCCTGTTTTGGATTCTGTGTCTCCCTCTCCTCTCTCTGTCCCTCCCTCACTCGTGCTCTCTCTCTCTCTCAAAAATAAACGTTAAAAAATTAAAAAGAAAAGAATATGTGTAGACAGTGTCTACTACAGCATCTCAGTAGCTGGATGAGTCATTACTAGTTTTTGAGGTAGTTCAAGATTACAGTACAGAAAATTTGCTGCTTATCTTATTACTGAGAAGCACTGATTTTATTTTTTTATTTTTTAAATATTTATTTATTTTGAGAGAGAGAGAATGAATGTGAGCAGGAGAGGGGCAGAGAGAGAGAGAGATGGAGAGAGAGAATCCCAAGCAGGTTCTGTGCTGTCAGTGCAGAGCTGGATGCAGGGCTCGATCCCACAAACTGTGAGGAATCAAGGGATGCTCAACACCTGAACCACTCAGGTGCCCCGAGAAGCAATGATTTTAAGGTAAAGCTTTTTCTTCATTCATTAACTCATTTACATATTTATTCAATGTTTCAGAGACTGTCCTAGACACTATGGATAGAATGATGAGCAAGACATGGTCCTTGACCTCATGAAGCTTATAGCCTAGCAAAGGTATAGCAAGGAAATAGTTGTTTATGTTACTGGGTCAAAGTTGGCACAAAGTGGTAAGTTCAGGGTGTTGTGGGAAAGATAGAAGCAAGATGGTCAAGAAAGGCTTTCTGGAGGAAGAAATAACTAAAGACTTGAGAAATGACAGTTATGCAAGTGATGAGAGGGACGGAAGGAGAAAGCATTCCAGGCAGACAGAACAAAGTATACAGAATCTGAGAGAGAAGGAGAGAGACAATGGAGGGAGAGGGAGAAGGTGAGGGAGAGGGAGAGGGGGAGAGAGGGAGAGAAAGGGAGGAGAGAGAGAGAGAGAGAGAGAGAGAGAGAGAGAGAGAGAGAGAGAGAAAGCTTCCTGGGACCATGACACATAGTTGAATAGAAAAGAGAAAGGTGTGTATTGGGGGATGAGATGTGGTGAGAGGTAAGCTCTGGGACATATAAAATTAGGACAGACATTTAAACCAGATGTAGAATTTAGACTTTATCCTGAGAGTGATGAGAAGTCATAGGAGAGTTTTCATGGGATGGGGTGCAACATGGCTAGATTTGCATTTTAGAAAAGTCATTATGGCTGATATTGGAGGAGAACAAGACTAGAGGTATGTAAGCTGGCATGGAGTCTGTTGTAAGGATACAGAGGAAAGAGTGGAGTAGATGGGTGGAGTAGATGGAATAAAGAAATAACAATATATTGGCAAGAGAGTGGCTGAATTGATGGCTAGTGAAGGAGCAAAGAACTGAAAGCATCAAAATAAGAAAGTTGTGAATAATTAAGACCAAGCATAGTGAGAATAACTGAAGATGAGAATAAAAAGGATAAGATATTCTGGTCAGAGATTGAATTTAGGATGAGAAAGAGAAGCAGAGATTGAAAGATAGATATACAGGAGGGAGGGAGGGAGGGGGAGAGAGGGTGTGTGTGTGTGAGTGTGTGAGAGAAGTTCCTGGTGGTTACAATGTGTCTAGGATTTGGCCATGGCAGTTAACTGATATGATTGGTGAGGAGAAGGTTCTTGGAGAGGAAAATATGCAGGAAGCTGGGAATATTTGGTATTTGGCGGGTGAACCCCAGAACCCTGAAATGACATAGGAGAGAGGCTAGACTTGGGGTAGAGAGGAAAACTGTGACCAAGGGGCAGTGTCTAAAATAAATGGGGGATTGGATGGAAGAGTTGAGAGAACTGGTATATAAGTGCAAAAAGGGTAAGTAAGAGAGTGTTATAAAAAGATGATATGTGTTAAGTAACAGTGGATTGCGACAGGTGGCCCACAATTTCTACCATTTTTGTAAGAAGGTAAAGGAATAGTGATATGGGAAAAGCAGGAGTGGGGAGACTCTTCACTGTGTATAGGGTGGAAGAGACTACCAGCCTCTAATAGATGAAGAGGGTTCAAGGAGCAGATGGGTCCTCTAGGGCAGAGTCTGAACAGAGAAGGTGGAGGAGTAAGGGGAATTTGTTTACAAATGGGAGGAAATGTTCTAGAAGACACAGGGTAGAGATTTTGGGAGGAAGGGGAGCAGTGGGTGGTCATACCAGGGAATGGGATGTCTAGAGCATTAAAGGATGAAAATGCTGAGTTCAAATGACTAGAAAGGCTTCTGTTTTGGGTGATGCCTTTGGATTCCAGGAACGTGAGGCAGGCTCAGATGTCTTCTGGGTACAGGGTGGGACAAGGACATTGCACTTGTCCTCAGGAACCAGCCAGGCTGGTAAATATTCTCTTTTGGAGAAAGGCCTGCTCCAGGCAAGCAGTCTGCAGCTTTGTGCACTGCACATTAATTAATTCATTAATTCATTCAACATCATTCAGCATTCAGAGAATGTTGGCTATGTGAAAAACTGGGTTAGGGACTACCATTTTATCAGCAACAAATGGTTGACCAATTTTAAGGAAAGCAAAAGCTAACATATGAAAATGAAATTCAACATTGACTGCCTTAGCATAGAATTCTTTATTTGGGGAATCAATTCATGGCAGTTTTCCTTCCCCAAACCGTGCTATGGATGGCTTTTTTTTTTTGAAACTATTTATTGTGAAGTGATGCCTTTACATAAACTAGGCTCCAATATTGCTCCCTTTATCCCACAAAATATTACAACACAATTGATAAAGAAGCACTGCAAGGCAGGTGAGAGCACAGACTGGAGCTAGGCAGGGTTTGACTCTGGCTTCACCACTCATCAGCTGTTGGCTTGGGCAGGTTAATTTGCCTATCTATGTCTTAGTTTCTTCATCTATAAAATGGAGATAATAACATTACCTACTTCACAGAATTGTTATGAGGATTAAATTAGTTTCAAATTATTTGAAAAGTGTTAAAATTATTTGTAAATAAAATTATTTGCAAAATGCTTAGAGCAGTAAATGCTTACATGCATGTTAAAATTGGGGCATGTAGGAAATTTGCAAGCAAGAACAACCAACTGACTGTTACTGAAGTTTAAACAAAGAGCTCTTTACATTCATTTATTTGTCAACTATTTTCCAGACTCTGGGGTAATTGGTGGGGAATAACAGAGGCACAGAACCTGACCACAAGGGGTAGGGGATGGTGGGTGGTGGCCATGGCCATTCTTTCCTTCTTAGAGTAAAGAGTCTCCTAACTCACCCAGTGCTGTTTGAGAGCTAAGAGCAGGCACTGTGCTCTGAGGAGGCTGAACAGCAAGATTCTGATTTCAGGAGTGATGTGAGGACACCAGGCAGATATGAACACATGCATTGGGAGCATTCCCTGGGGCCTGCTATGTATCCATTCACTGACACTGATGTACAGTGACTGCCCTCTTTTCTCCTCCCTAACTGGTGATAACTGTCTTGGTCTAAGTGTTTTGGTGCCTGTGAAGGCCTTGACCTCAATGCATCTCTACAAAGAATCCAAGTATCACAAAGAAAAAAGAAAGAAAAAGCAACTCGACAATAAAAAAGATAACCCAATTTTAAAATGGGTAAAGAATTTGAATAGATGTTTCTCCAAAGAAAATAAACAAATGACCAATGAGCACTAGACAAAATGCTCAAATTCATTAGTCATCAAGGAAATGAAAATTAAAGCCACAATGAGATATCACCTCATACTCACTAGGATGGCTATAATCAAGAAGATACACAGTGACAAATGTTGGTGAGAATGTGGACAAACTGGAGCCCTCATACACTGCTGTTGGGAATGTAAAATGGTGCAGCCACTTTGGAAAACAGTTTCACATTCTCTCAAAATGTTAAATACAGAATTAGTACATGACCCAGCAATTTCACTCCTAGGTGTATATGCAAGACATAGGAAACATGTCTACACAAAAACTTGTACACAAATGTTCATAGCAGGATTATTTATAATAGTTAAAAAGTGGAAACAATCCAAATGTTCCTCAATGGATGTATGCATAAACAGATACTTATATATGCTATAGAATGGATGACTCTTGAAAACATTATGCTAAATGAAAGAAGCCAGACACAAAATGTCACATGTTGTATGATTCCCTTTATATAAGATGTCCAGAATAGGCAAATCCATAAAGACAGAAAGTTGGTGATTGCCTGTTTCTGGGAGAAGAACTAGGGGGAAATGGGGAGTGACTGCTAATGGGTATGGGGTTTCTTTTTGAGGTGATAAAAATGTTCTAAAATTGTGGTGATGGTTCCACAACTCTGCAAATAAATATGCTAAAAGCCACTTTAAAAGGATGTTTTATAGTAAATGATATCATTATATCAAAAAACTTAGCAATAAAAGAAAGGAAACATTATATCTGATTGGAGTCATGTCAAGCTACCATCCATAAAGATTAGAAATCAAACCTTTCACCATTTTCCTTCCTTGTTCTTATCTGGGGAATATTAGAGACTGGAAAAAAATCTAGAAAAGTCCCTTGCTCCATTCTCCTCTTCCAGACAGAAGGCAGAACATCCAGGGATGTGGATTTTAAAATGCAGCTCTTCAAACTTTAATGTCTTCATATGATTACCATGAAATTCTCCAAAATCAATGAAATATGAAACAGGGTAATAAAGGGTGCACTTAAGGTAGGAAATTCCTCATGGGATACTTCATAGGTTGCAGCTAAGAAATTTCACTCCCGAAAAGTTATCCCGTTGCTAGGCAACAGTTCAGGTTGAATTGAATTCATAGTGATCAGAATGCATCACTTAAAATCACAATTCATATTCTGTCTCCAGTAAGAAGAGTGCAGATAAAAATCATTCTTTAAATTAAAAAAGAATATAATCACAGAAAAAAAATCAAACAGAACTCACTTATATACCCCTCATTTAATCAGACCTATTAAAATTCTGTATATTTATTAGATTCCATTTATTCACAAGCATACATTTTTAATGATTATAATTACAATGTGCATACCACCTAACAATCTTCTTTTTCCTTTAATATATTATAAGAATGTCCCCATGTTCAGTCATAAAGTCCTCCTAATGATTATTTTAAATGACCACATTACAGTCCTTTCAGTTCATACCCTATAGTTTGCTAAACCTTTGCTTTTTCACTGGACATTTAGGTTATTTTTCATTTTATCTCCTTTGTAGAAAATTCCAGAGCATAGCTTCTTTGAGAAGAATGTATAATGTATAGCTCGACAAGTTAAGTACTGCTCTTCAATGACTATATTTAATTAGCCTTCTTTTTTTTATAGCTATTTGGAAATCACTTCGGAAGCACATTTAATCCATCCAATCAGTCATTTCTCCAGAGAGGGAACACTGTCTCAATGCTTGGTTGATTCTTAAAACTGCCTGTGTGCCTGGCAAAGGACTCTGAGGGAAGCTTTACATTTTTGAGATTGCCAATTTCGTGGAATGTGGCTGCGGGAATTAATGAAGTCACTTGAAAAGCATTCCACAGGAATGAAACGGAATTCTCTCAACTGAAAGGAATGGTGCTCCCTCAGCACATGAAATTAACATGCAGAAAAATTGGTCAAGTTCAGTTCCTACCAATTTTTAAGAGATATGAAAACAGATTAAGAAAAAAAGTAATTTTATTGTCTCCATTTTCAGGATTGTCACAGTTGCTAATCAGAGGTCTCAAAAGGTTTGTTCAAGATTGGGGCTCTTCTTATAAATATTTTATGATCTAACTGCTCATCTCCTTGCTGCATTTAAAAAAGGTACATATTAGGGACGCCTGGGTGGCTCAGTCGGTTGAACTTCTGACTTTGGCTCAGGTCATGATCTCATGGTTCATGGGTTCGAGCCCTGCGTCAGGCTCTGAGCTCAGAGCCTGGAGCCTGCTTCGGATTCTGTGTCTCCCTTTCTTTCTGCTCCTCCTCTGCTCATGCTCTGTCTCTCTCTCTCTCTCTCTCTCTCTCTCTCTCTCTCTCTCTCTCAAAAATAAACATAAGCAAAAAAAATTTTTTTAAGGTACATATTAGATATCTAATAAAAATGTCAACTGTTTCACTTAAGAATGTTCGATGGTTGGGGGTTTCAAGTATATAACTTCAATTATGGCCATTTTCAAGGCTTTCAAAAATAAATGTTTGAAAACCATGTAGAAAAAGTTGAACTAGTTTTCCCCAAGTTAAAAGAAAAATGGAAATCCTCAATGAAAATATGTGTGTGTATTATTTTTTTTAAATCTACTTCAGATAAGAAAGGTAATGTAGTTCTGTTATCAAAAACAAACAAACAAAAACAAAAAAACAAACAAAACAAGCCCTTATCCCTTTGGCCTTTACCTTTCAAAACTGAAATGTTGCAAATTGATTTTGAGATGGGAAGCCCTGCTCATGTCAGTTAAATGTTTACCCTGGAAATTTTTGCCATTTCAAATAGAAAAGCCTCTATAGGTTTTCTTCTGATTCAGCAGCAGTCTGCTTAGCATTAAGAAAGGGCAAGCAAGACTCCAGAGTTGGGTAATTATGGCTAAGCTCTTGAATATTCTCTTTGGGAGATAACAAGGTCAGGTCTTCCCACCTTACAAGACTCCAGGAGATGCTTGCTGGCTGGCTGCGTGCTGCATTTTGAAAATGGTTCAGCTTGGAACATTTCAGAAGCATCAAGTAAAGGTACAGCCCTTGCCAAATGGAGATTGCTTTAAAAAGAAACTGACCGGGAATATAGCTCTCAGCAAAGGATCTGCAGAGATCTTTGAGCAGGAGGCCGCATTAATCATTCATGATTACGAAGATACTCTCTAACTCAGAGCAAACATTTTTTCCAAAGGAACTAAAGCATCTTGTGTATCAGAAGGCAAATGGCTCCCCAAAGCAATTAATTAGAATTTTATAACTAGTTAGAATTATTTAGTACCTTCATTTTATTTTTTTTTAAAAAAATTAGGATTATTGAGGTATAATTCACACTTTTATGTGTATAATTCTTCATTTTGACAAACACATACAGTCCTGTAACCACCACCACAATCAACACAGAACATTTCGATCACTCCAGAAAGTTTCTTCATGCACTTTTGTAGTCAGCCCCCTCCTCTTCCTCTTGTCCCTGGCAACCACTGATCTGTTTTTTGTCTTGACAGTTTTACTTTTTCCAATGTAATATAAATGAAATCCCACAAGATGTAGCCTTTAGAGTCTGACTTCTTTCACTTAGCATAATGCATCTGAGATTCATCTCTGCCGTTACACATATCAGTAGTTTGTTCCTTTCAATTTCTTAACAGTATCTCATTGTATAGCTATACCAGTTTGTTTATTCACTTACCAGTTGATGGACATTTGAGTTGTTGCCCTCATTTTACTTTCATATTATTTTCCTTTTGCATGATGGTGTACAGCTTACAAAGCTCTTTTATCGTCACTTATGTCCTGTTATGAAAATATTGCTATTTAAATTTTTCTGATAATAATCAAAGCCATGGGGAGCTTAAATGGCATTAGATATTTACCAGCTAGAGCTAACAATTTCTTTCTACTATACAATGCCACTTCTCTGGTCTGAGATTAATATTATCTCTTGAAGATCTTTATCCATTAGGATATAACAATACACTATGTTTAACAGAGTCTTGGGAAAACAAGGACTCTAACTTTTCAGAGAAATGAGGATCCTAAGGGAATCAGCATGGTATGGTAAGCAGAAAATCAATTTTGGAGTCAGTCTTGGATACCTATCCTAGTTCTGTGACGTGGAGAAAGTTTCTGAGCTTCAGTTTCTTTATCTGAACAATGCTTTCCACCATACTGACCACTGAATCTTTTGATAATGAAGCGCAGTTATGTGTACATGATGCATCTTACATGGTGGCTGGGACATACTAGGCATTTTTTTACATGTTAGCTTCATTCTCCCCTTGCCACATGCATGCACACGCACACACACACACACACACACACACACACACACACCTGCCTACTAGTGTAAAAACAAAATGCTGGCAGAGTGTGGTGCAGTAAGGGGAAAGAATTGGACAGGGACAAAGCCTGTAATTGGAGAGAGGAAGTAAGGAGCCTGGAGAAAGACTCCCAATCTTTGTCTTCAAGCCGCAGGACTGGTTGATGTGAAAACCTTCACCACAGACTGCTTCAGTCTCCTCTAGTGGCAGACTTGACCTGGGAAGAAGCCTCTATGGTGGCCAACTCTGGCTCCTTTCTCATCATCTCTTGCTCACAGTCTTTGTTCTCAGTAGAATGAAGCTCAAGGCTGATCTTAGGTGAAAGACTCAGTTTACTGTGGCTCTTTTTCCATCCATACAGTGCCTTCTCTTCCTATTTCTGGGAGGGAGGCATTTAGGATTTCCTGACTTCCCAGAATACTTCTCTTCCCTGAGTCTTATCCCTGGGATGTCTCTGGCTCTGTGCTCAGACTCCCCTTCTCCATCATCAAAACTGCCCAGTTCTATCAATGGAAAAGACCTAATAAAGTAATTTACAAGATGCCCTTGACTTCCTGTATGTAACTTCCTATAATAACCAATACCCGGTTTAAGTTACTATCCTTTTCAGGAATACTTTTATTTTACCAGTGGACATTTCTAAAGGAAAGGAACGCTAAACGTAGAGTTTCAGGCAGTTTGTCATGGTAGGGGACCTGGGCTTTTGTCTTTGCATTCTGACCAACTCAATCCGGGACCTGATGCAAATGTCACTTGCTATCTAAAATGATTCTATAATATCTGTCCTGTCTCTTTCCTGGTTCTTTCTGGAGCATTTCACACAATCCTGTATCTCAGCCTTTTATTCAACCCATTCACAAGACCAACTCTATTTAAGAACCTAAATACTCCTAGGATGTGACACTTTTTAATGCATCATTACCCCTTTCCAGGCATCATGTTCTGTTCCTTTATTCTATGTGGGCAGCTTGACCTTAAGTACCATAGTTACCACAGGTTTTGTTCTCTTTTCTGAGCAGTGGCCATGGTGGCCACTCTACAATGTCATTGGCCACTGTGAGGAAACACTGGTCTTTCTGCTGATAGTCATTAGCTGTGACTCAGTGCCCCAAGTCTCATCTCAACAAGGTCTGGGGCATTTCTACCCCCTACCCTGCCAAAGAAGCAAGGATTTTGTATGACAAAAAATAGTGATTTGTTGAAAAAGGAAAAAAAAAATAAAAAGTTGACATAGCAGAGAAACTTTGATTATTTAAATGGAAGATTAGAGGAATAAATTTTTCCACAAATGTGTGATAATAGTTTTATAGACTTGGAAGAAAGATCAGTGTACTCTTAGCACATTTTTCTGTATAATAAATCCTGTCCTTTTGAATAGAATGTAATCTAATACATTAGAAAAAGGTCCTGAGGCTTTTATTTTAAAGGCAGTGATATTGCTACAGGCAAAGTAATTATAACCATTAACTCCTCAGAATGTCAGTAGAAGCTTTGGCATCAAAATCCCAGAGGAATCCCAGATTGCCTAACCAGTTTTAACATTTTAACAATTGCATTCTTGGAGGAAAAATAAAGTACTTAAGAGAGAAGGTACTCAGAAGTCTATTTAATGCAAAGAGTCACAATAATTCAAACTTATTTTTAAAAATAAATTCTTATATTGCTTTGGGGCTTTGTCTTTAGAGTATGTTTTATACATTTTGCAAGCAATTAATGTAACCCCTGAACTTTAGGAGCGAACCACCATTAGGGCTTATTATTGAAAATATCACTTTGTATTAACCATCTTTTGTCACAAAGATTACTCCATTAGCAAAATAAAGCAAATATATTATGAACAAAAACTGAAACTTTCTTTAATAGAAAATAACTATAACTTGATTATTTGTGTGATTAGTTACATTTCTCTCTGCTTTGTTGTCTTATTTAAATAATGATAAACTCAAATGACAGCAGTGATGAAAGTTGAGGTGGGGCAGAAATTCATTTATTCACTTTATATTTACTAGATATTTAACTGAACATGAAGGTGGATGTAAAGTAGGATTAACAAATCATCACTTTACCTGGGACTTTCCTGGTTTTAGCACTGAAAGTCCTATTTCTGGGACATTCCTTTGTCCCAGGAAAACTGAGATGGCTGGTTACCCTAAATGAAGTAAAAAATGCCTTGTTAAATCCTACTCTCAATAAATCCGGTCTAGGGGGAGATGAGATATGTACTATGAAAAGTTCAATAGCAAAGTAATAATTTAAAGTACTGGTAACAACATACTATCACAATTAGTACAAATTATTGTTCTATAAATAAGTGATACAGTTTTTCAGAATATTGAATCTTAGGGAGAAAATTTGAAAATTGAACACATACCTTGTAGTAAAATAGTTACTGTTTTCCTCAGAGAAATTGTATCTTCCCCAGAAAACTGGACTTCAAAGAAATTTAGTAATTTGTACAAGGTTGTAGTGTCAGTAAAGTGCTGAGCTAGAATTTGAATTCAGGTCTTTTGATTTTGAAATTCATAGGCTTCTCATTGTCCTAGGAGAACTTGGAGATCACAATCTTGCCCATTTCTTTATAAAAAGAGCAGCTTATTCTTGGACTAGTGGCCTCCACAACACCCCAGAGCACAGCACTGACAGAACTTGGATAAAAACCCACATTTCTTGGCTTATAGTCCAGGGCTGATGACACCATGGAGTGACAGATCACACAGTCTGGAGTGAAGACATGAGTAAAAGAATAATGCTTGGACTGTGACTGCTTGTTTTTATTTCTCTTCTAAGCCTATTGGTCGGCATCCTCATCTATCTGGTGTATGGCATAAGTGGGTAGAGGTCTGCCCACTTGCTGCACTGGTATTTGGGTATGCCCTGTGGGGTATCTCTGGTTCTAACTCAACATCCTATTTAGAGGTCTGTTTCTGCCTTTAGGTTAGTGTTTGCCAAATGTCAAATCTGTGACATCTTGAATCAGCATCACCTGGGATGTACATGAAAAAAGCTGATTCTTGGACCAAGTATCTACTACATCACACACATGTGCAGGATAGTGACTGAAGGAGCAATTCACTGACAAGTTTAAGAAATAATTTCTTCACCCAAATTTTAGACATTTAATATTAGACTGTGACTTCTTATACTGGCATACTAATTACATTTTATTTGAAACATTTAAGGCTTAATTCTTGTGTTCCAAAAGTTCTCTCAATGTTGACTGATTTTAAGCTTTCCCCAAATATTGGTTCAAACACTTGGCCATTCAGTCCAATGCAGTGCAATTATGGAAGCTTAAAGAATCTGAAACTGTGAGCCCTAGTCCTCTCAGGCATTAAACATAACTCTTGGGGGAAAAAGAAATAAAGGCCACTTAACAAAGTCACCAAGCGTACCACTGCTTGAATGCTGTTGGAAAGGTGATAGAAAGGCACTGAAGAAGTTTTGATCAGACATGTGATTCTTGAGACTTCTGAGAGGTTCATTACTTTTATTATTTGCATTTATTTGTAGAAAGTATACATCAGCTCAGATAGTCTTTGCAAATCCTTATGATATAAGTCGATGTTAGGAAAGAATAGTGTGCATAAAAGAGGCCACTGCTTTAGTTTCTGAGCATATGTATGTTGGGTCCAAAGGGCTGCTGCTTCTGGGCTAAGGCAATTATCAGAAGGAGAAGGGGGAGGAAGCTCAAGCCACGAAGCCCACACTTTATTGCCTTTCCTCAGAAATAGTGATGTCCACAGAAGTTCCCTAACTTTCTCAGTTCACACCATCCTTAGAGTCTCAGTAATTTATTCACAGGGCATATAGGCCAAAACAAATACCTAACAGTTCCATTTATTAAGTTGTTAGGTCTAAATAATCTAATAAGAATTTATATTCTAACAACTTAGCACCTGTTGGGCACTGAATAGCATCTCGACCTAGGAGTCACATTGGACACTATAACCCTCATTTCTTATTTTACATTGATTTTTAGGCAGTACTTGCTTTTTCTCATAACAACAAAATATGATGTCATCAAAAGGAATGTAGCAATCTAATGATGAAACTGAACTATCTCAAGCTAGTAATTCACATGGAGTTCAACAGATGTCAGAGATTCCCCTGAAGATTTTAAATATGCCATGGCACGGGTGTAAATGTACTGTGGTACCCTGGGATATCTTTGGCACACAGTTGTGAACCACTGGGAGGTCTACGAGGAAATATTTATGACATCCATTGGGCCACGGTCATGATTTCAGTTTTGATGTAGTCCAGTTCTGTTCTCTGCCTTAGAGACTATTCTTCTGTCCTCAATCAGCAAGTATACATTTTTTAATGATCTTAAGAGAGTGTATGTTGGGTTTGTGCAATTCGTCAATGCTTGCCCAATGGTAAGCTCTCAAAAGGTGGTAACTGTCATTATCATCACCATTCTTTGACAACATAAGCACAGAAGCATACAAACTCTTCATGTCTTGACTGTATATGCCTTATCATGTACAGAGTGTCTTTTTTTCATTTTTAATCTTTGATGTTTATTTATTTTTGAGAGAGAAAGAGAGAGAGAGGGAGAGAGAGAGAGAGAGAGAGAATCTCAAGCAAGATCCACACTGTCAGTGCAGAGCCAGATGTAGGGCTTGATCTCACTAAATTGTGAAATCATTACCCCAGCTGAAATCGAGTCAGATACTTAACTGACTAAACCACCTGGATGCCCAGTACAGAGGTTCTTTTTGTTTGTTTGTTTATTCCTCCATAGTTAAGAAAAATGTTTCAATAGGGACTGGGGAATGTAGAAAATACAGTTGAGAGGGATTGTCTGAAAGTGAAAAGGTGTCCAGGTTCATCTCCACTTGGTGATGCACATTTCAGCAGGCATCACTGGCCCTTTTCATCATCCCTTTCTCCTGACTCCCTGGCTCTGTCAGGGGAAGTTATACAAATACAAAGTCATGTGCAGATCTACAGAGACGGGTGGCAGGAGGCAGATACGGTGGGCATTGGGTGGGGCAGGGGCAGGAAATCAGTAGTAAAAAAAATACAATATATCAAACAGAACACTGATGAAATTGCAATGCCAAGATTTAGAGGGCTTTGGGGATAAAGATTTAAAACAGTATTTCAAATGTTTATTTATTTTTGAGAGAGAGAGACAGAGAGAGAGACAGAACATGAGCAGGGGAGGGGCAGAGAGAGAGGGAGACAGAATCTGAAGCAGGCTCCAGGCTCTGAGCTGTCAGCACGGAGCCCAAAGCGGGGCTCAAACTCATGAACTGTGAGATCATGACTGGAGCCAAAGTCAGTCGCCTAATCAACTGAGCCAGCTGATCTACTTCTGAGAGTGAAGACTTGTTGTCTAAATCATGATATTTTTGGAACTCACTAGACCTGACTATCTTTAGATAACATTACATTTTCTAGCCTCCTTTGCAGGTAGAAGTAGTCATGTGACTAACCTCTAGTCAATGGAATGTGAGTAGAACAGGCTATAAATAATTCCCATATACACTTCTCCATAATCTTTCTCCAAGCATGCTTCCCCAAGCATGATAGATAGAAGAACCACAGAAACATTGAGAGTAATATACTGGGGATGACAGAGCCATAGGATAGAAGGAGTCTTAGTGACTGAATCACACTTTGTAGATGTATTATTCGGGGAGAAAGAAAGGTTGATTTTAAGGAATTTGCTCACACAGTGGTAGAAGCTATCAAGTCCAAAATCTGTAGGGTAGGTAGGCAGGCTGGAGACCGAGGGAAGAGTTGATGTTGTAGTTCAAATCCAAAGGCAGTCTGTTGGCAGAATTCCCTATTCCTTGGGGACATCAGTTTTTTTCTCTGAAGGACTTAAACTACTTTGATGAGGCTCACATTATGGAGGGTAAATCTGCTTTACTCAAAGTCTACTAATTTAAATGTTAATCTCATCTAAGAAATACTTTCACAGCAAGAATCACAGTAGAGTTTGACCAAATATCTGGGAATTATAGCCCAGTCAAGCTGACATAAAATTAACCTTCACTGAGGACACTAACCTGTTGATTAGGAACAGCTCTTTTAAAGCATAGGTTCGGAGCAACAGTTTCTGTAGCATTTGAGCCATTATACTCACACTTGTTAACAGTAGCTAGCATTACTTTAACTAATAGAATATAAAATATCTACCAGTTACTTTTGGTAATTCCAATTTATTTATTTGAAAATGCTTTCACTTTTGTACTGGCTTCCTGATGGGGAGGGCTAGGAAAGGGGCACTTTTATAAATCTAATAAATAACAATGATGATGATTATTGTATCCTGTCCTAGGAATGTATTAAACATCTCAGGGTGGCATTATCTGCAGTGGGTCACCCATAAGCACAAAGAGGCAATCTGTTACTAATTGGTAGTCTAGTGGTTCAAGGAAGTTAATGCATCTTCTCAAGTGATTTGCTCCCATAGAGTAATCGATTTACTGGCATTCCATGCCTGAACATTTGTGAAGCCCTTGGTGCTAATCAGAATAAATGTGCTAAACTGATCTTTACTAAACTGCCAATGACATTTTACATGCCCTTCTTATAGATAGAAGTCCCCTAAATTCAGTAATTTAGAGCATGTTTTACAGTGGACAAAAACATTTATTTTTCTGATGTGAGCTACTGTGAAGGGTAGTATTTTCCACAGGAGGGTGATGAGATACATAACAAAAAGTCAGTGACTAAATGGTTCATTATTTAAAGAGAAATGAGGAGACATAACAGAAAGGATAAGAGCTAAGATGGGTACCATATTTACAAGATTGTGATGTTTTCTATCATCTGGTTTGTGCAGGGCTAAGATGATAATACTGAGGTTTTATATCATTTAAATTAAGTTGTCAACTCAACTCCATAGACACAGGCTTCCTCTGAACAATTCAATGTGCTGTTTAGATTGTCCAGAGATTTCCATAATGACATGGTAACCACTACTTGCCAGCCACTGAATTTGTGTAAACATACTAATCCTGAAAAAAATTCCTTTTTTTCTCTCTTAGTCTGTTGGGTCAGGTCTGACTGCTGAGCCTGAATGTTACATGGGTCTCATAAGTGGTAATATAGAAACTAAAGACAGTTGGAGATGGAGACTGCTTTCCTGGTTGGAAAATCACTTAAATAACAGGTTGATTCAAAGGATCTGTTTTCTGGTATCAGTGGAAGCACAAGTGGAAAAACCAAATTCACATTCCTTTCTAGCCAAAAAAAAAGACAAGAGACAAATCACTGTGGTCAAAACTCATGATTTACTAAACATAATTCTTTTTCCAAATTGTTAACTTCAAAAATGGGGGTTGTGATGAAGTGTGTGGTTCTCAGTGTGACTCCTGGAGCAACAGTACCACCATCACCTGGGAACTGATTAGAGAAGTAAATTATTGGGTCTCACACTGGAACTATTACTCAGAAACTCTAGGGATCTAGGAGTGGGGCCCAAAAAGCCTTCCAGAGAATTCTGGTGCAGCCTCAAGTGTGAATCAGATTTTGCACTTAGATGAATCTGGGCTAGAAAGTAGCTCCATCATTTAACATGTGTGTGATTTTGAGCAAGTTACTCCCTATCCCCACTCCCTTTTTATCTTTTGTATATTATTTTAAAAGTTTACTGTGCATGGAGACTTCTGGGGAAGATGGTGGAATAGGAGGGCCCTAAGCTTACTTCATTCCACAGACACAACTAGTTAACACTCACATCAGTGTCAATAACCCAGAAAATGATGTGAAGCCTGGCAGAATAAACTCCACACCTAAATGTAGAGAAGAAGCCACACCAAAGAAGATAGGAAGGGCAGAGACACGGTCTAGAACTAAACAGAATCTCTGGACTGTCTGTGGGAGGGAGGGACATCACAGGCATAGAGAGGCAAGAGAAAGAGACCCCTACACTAGACAGTCCACATGGGGAAAGCAAATCCCTATCACATTTGGCTTTGAAAATCTGAGGGGCCGAATTTCATGAGTTCTTATAACCAGTGGGACTTAAAACCTGGAATAAAAAAAAAAATCAGTGGACACAATTAAAATCAGAGGAAAGGGGAGGAGCCAAGATGGTGGAACAGTATGGAAGTTTTTGTGTGTCTCCCACCCATGAAATACAGCCAGACCAACACCATCCTGTACACCTAGAAAACTGATCTGAGGATTAATACAACAATCTGCACAACCTGAACCACAGAACTCAGCAGGTACACCTCACAGAGAGGTGAAATGGGAGAGAGAGAAGCCGCCAAGCGCAGGGAGCCGCTTTTGTGTGCAGAGAGAGGACAGAGATGGGGACAGGGTAGAAGACAGGAAAAGCAACCCCCCCCCAAAAAAAAACAAACTGGAGAGAAAGTGTAAAAGTGGAAACAGCCACAGGGACTGAACTAAAAAGGGAAAAAGGAGAAAGGAAAGGGTTTAAATTCCATTAAGACTATAAACAGGGAGAACACAGAGTCCAAAACTCCACAACGCATTACCTGGAGGAGCTCTGGTGGGAAGGGTGAATCCCCAGGAGAAGAGTGGAGTCCGGGATCTTTAGGCCACACAGGGGAAGTGGTTCCCCTTCTGGGAGGACACCTGGTAGAGGCTGTGTGGGTCCCACAAAGGCAAGGCTCCAGAGAACCCGGAAGACAGACCACATTCATTGGTGCTGGAACAACGTTGTTAAGGGTGAAGCCTGGTGCCAGATGTGTGCTGTGATTTTCTATAATCCCTGAAATGCTGCTGCTACACTATCTCGCAAACTTTTTCTGGGGCAGGCTGGCACATGGCCCCAGTCTCAGGGCATCAGCAGCAGCATGGTCCTGCAAACCTTCCTGGGTATGGCTGGCACGTGGCCATTGCTCAGTGAGACCCACTTGCAGAGGGGCAGAACTGGTCAAAACCACAGTCCCTCAGAAGTGAGGGGTCTGGAAAAACAGCTGCATCTGAGACAAGACTCAGAAGGGAGGTGCTGCCTGGGGCTTGGTCACGGGCTGTATAAAAGTGGGGAGTGGACGGAAGCTGAAGACAAAGGACGGTGCATGACTGCTGATCCAGGAGAACAGAGTTCCAATATTAGAGACTGGGTAGCTGGATGACACCATTTTCACCGCTCCTGCATATGTTCATAGGCACCTACAAGCGCCACAACAATCCACCCCAGTAAGCTAAGCAGCACCATCTAGTAGAGAATGGAGCTGTTACACTAAGCCCTGTCCAACTGGGCCAACCTCACTCTTCAGGAACACAAGTCTCTCTGCCTGCTTAGTTTATGGACTATAAAGAGCTTCATAGTTTGACTTCTAGGGGAAAATGAAGTAATTTCAGCAGTATTTCAGTCTGTTTGCCAATCCATCTATTCAATTTGTTTTCTTTTTCTTTTTTCTTTTTTCTCTTTTTCATTTCTTTTCTTTTTCTTGAATACAGAAAGAGAAAAAATTCATTTTTATTTTCAATTTTTATTACAAATATTTTCTTTTTTCTACTATATTTTATACTTTTGTGTAAATTTTTTTCAAATTCTATTTTAGTTCCATCATTTCATTTTAGTCTACTTCAGTGTATTCACTTTTTCAAATTTTCAAATGATTTCCTTTTTCTTCTTCTTTCCCCTTTTTTCTCTAATCTGTCAAGCCTCTTTCAACACCCAGACCAAAACACACCTAGTATGTAGCATCATTTATTTGATTTTTGTGTGTGTGTGTGTTTGCTTTTAACTTTTAAAATTTTTGTAATTTTATTTTTTAACCTCATTAATTCTGTTTCTCCCTTCAAAGTGACAAAACTAAGGAATTCATCCCAAAAGAAAGAGTGCTAAGAAACGGCATCTGGGGACTTAACCAACACAGATGCAAGCAAGATGTCTGAACCAGATTTTAGAATCATGATAATAAGAATACTAGCTGGAGTCAAAAAAAGATTAGAATCCCTTTCTGCAGAGATAAAGGAAGTAAAAGCTAGTCAGGATGAAATAAAAAATGCTATAACTGAGCTGCAATCTTGAACGGATACCACAGCAGCAAGGATGCATGAGGCAGAACAGAGAATCAGTGATATAGAGGAAAAACTTATGGAAAATAATGAAGCAGAAAAAAAGAGGGAGATGAAAGCAAAAGAGCACGATTTAAGAATTAGAGAAATCAGTGAAATTAAAAAGGAACAACATCAGAATCATAGGGGTCTCAGAAGAGGAAGAGAGAGAAATAGGGGTCACAGGATTGCATGAGCAAATCATAGTGGAAAACTTTCCGAACCTGGGGAAAGACACAGACATCAAAATCCAGGAAGCACAGAGGAGCCCCATTAGATTCAACAAAAACCGACCATCAACAAGGCACATCATAGTCAAATTCACAAAATACTCAGGCAAGGAGAGAATCATGAAAGCAGCAAGGGAAAAAAAAGTCCCTAACTTACAAAGGAAGACAGATCAGGTTTGCAGCAGACCTATCCCCAGAAACTTGGCAGGTCAGAAAGGAATGGCAGGATAAATTCAATGTGCTGAATCAGAAAAGTGTGCAGCCAAGAATTCTTTATCCAGCAAGGCTGTCTGTCATTCAAAATTGAAGGAGAGATAAAAAGTTTCCTAGACAAACAAAAATTAAAGGAGTTTGTGGCCACTCAACCAGACCTGCAAGACATTTTAAAGGGGAATCTCTGAGGGGAGAAAAGGTGAAAAAACAAACAAACAAATAAATAAGGATCAAAAGCAACAAACGATTAGAAAGGACCAGAGAACACCACCAGAAACTGCAACTCTACAAGCAACATAATGGCAATAAATTCATACCTTTCAGTACTCACTCTAAACATTAATGGACTAAATGCTCCAATCAAAAGACATAGGGTAGCAGAATGGATGAGAAAACAAGATCCACCTATATGCTGTTTAGAAGAGACCCACTTTAGACCTAAAGACACCTTTAGATTGAAAGTAAGGGAATGGAGAACCATGTATCATGCTAATGGTCAACAGGAGAAACCTGGAGTAGCCATACTTATAACAGACAATCTAGACTTTAAAATAAAGACTGTATCAAGAGATAAAGAAGGGGTAACAAAGGTAACAAATACTTGGAGACTAAAGAACATCCTACTGAAGAATGAAGAGGCTAACTAAGAAGTTAAAGAGGAAATCAAAAAGTAAATGGAAGCCAATGAAAATGATACCTCAACCGCAAACCTCTGGGATGCAGGAAAGGCAGTCATAAGAGGAAAGTATAGAGCAATCCAGGCCTTCCTAAAGAAGGAAGAAAGACCTCAGACACACAACCTAACCTTATGCCTTAAAGAGCTGGAAAAAGAACAGCAAATAAAACACCAAACCAATAGAAGACAGGAAATAATAAATATTAGAGCAGAAATTAATGCTATCAAAACCAAAAAAACCCACCCCGAACAGAATAGATCAATGAAACCAGAAGCTGGTTCTCTGAGAAAATTAACAAAAATTTTAAACCCCTAGCCGGTTTGATCAAAAAGAAAAAGGAAAGGACCCAAAAAAAGTAAAATCAAGAATGAAAGACAAGAGATCACAACCAACACAGAAGAAATAAAACAATAATAAGAGAACAATATGAGCAATTATAGGCCAATAAAATGGGCAATCTGGAAGAAATGGACAAATTCCTAGAAACATAAATACTACCAAAACTGAAACAGGAAGAAATAGAAAATCTGAAAAGACCCATAACCAGTAAGGAAATCGAATTAGTAATCAAAAGCCTGCCAAAAAACAAGAGTCCAGGGCCAGATGGCTTTCCAGGGGAATTCTACCAAACATTTGAGGAAGAGTTAACACCTATTCTCTTGAAGATGTTCCAAAAAATAGAAATGGATGGAAAACTTCCAAACTCTTTCTATGAAGCCAGCATTACCTGGATTCCAAAAGCAGACACAGACCCCACTAAAAAGGAGAACTTTAGACCAATTTCCCTGATTAACATGGATACAATAATCCCCAACAATATATTAGCCAACTGGATCCAACAATACATTAAAAAATTATCCACCACGACCAAGTGGGATTTATACCTGGGATGCAGAGCTGGCTCAATATCCACAAAACAATTAACGTGATTCATCACATCAATAAAAGAAAGGACAAGAACCATATGATCCTCTCAATAGATTCAGAGAAAGCATTTGACAAAATACAGCATCCTTTTTTGATAAAAACCCTCAAGAAAGTAGGGCTAGAAGGATCATACCTCGAGATCATAAAAGCCATATGTGAAAGACCCAATGCTAATATCATCCTCAATGGGGAAAAACTGAGAGCTTTCCCCCTAAGGTCAGGAAGAAGACAAGGATGTCCACTCTCATCACTGTTATTCAACATAGTATTGGAAGTCTTAGCCTCTGCAGTCAGACAACACAAAGAAATAAAAGGCATCCAAATCATGCAGAAATAGGTCAAATTTTCACTCCTTGCAGATGACATAATACTGTATACGGAATACCCAAAGTATTCCACCAAAAAGCTTCTATAACTGATTCATGAATTCAGCAAAGTTTCAGGATATAAAATCAATGCACAGAAATCGGTTGCATTCCTATATACCACCAATGAAGCGACAGAAAGAGAAATCAAGGAATTGATTCCATTTACAGTTTCACCAAAAACCATAAAATACCTAGGAATAAATCTAACCAAAGAGGTGAAAAATCTATACACTGAAAACTATAGAAAGCTTATGAAAGACATTGAAGAAGAAGACACACAAAAAATGGAAACAGATTCCATGCTCCTGGATAGGAAGAACATATATTGTTAAAGTGTCAATAGTCCCCAAAGAAATCTACCTATTCAATGCAATCCCTATCAAAATAACACCAGCATTCTTCACAGAACTAGAACAGAATAATCCTAAAATTTGTATGGAACCAGAAAAGACCCCAAATAGCCAAAGCAATCTTGAAAAAGAAAACCAAAGCAGGAGGCATCACAATCCAGGACTCAAGGCTATACTACAAAGCAGTAGTCATCAAGACAATATGGTACTGGCACAAAAACAGACACTCAGATCAATGGAACAGAATAGAGAACCCAGAAATGGACCCATAAACGTATGGGCAACTAATCTTTGACAAAGCAGGAAAGAATATCCAATGGAATAAAGAGAGTCTCTTCAGTAAGTGGTGCTGGGAAAACTGGACAGTGACATGCAAAAGAATCAACCTGGACCACTTTCTTACACCATACACAAAAATAAACTCAAAATGGATGAAAGACCTAAATGTAAGACAGGAAGCTGTCAAAATCCTCAAGAAGAAAGCAGGCAAAAACCTCTTTGATCTTGGCCGCATCAACTTCTTCTTCAACACATCTCCAGAGGCAAGGGAAACAAAAGCAAAAGTGAACTATTGGGACCTCATCAAAATAAAAAGGTTCTGCACAGCGAAGGAAACAATCAGCAAAACTAAAAGGCAAGTGACAGAATGGTAGAAGATGTTTGCAAACAGCATATCAGATAAAGGGTTAGTATCCAAAATCTATAAAGAACTTATAAACTCAACATCCAAAAAACAAATAATCCAGTGAAGAAATGGGCAAAAGACATGAATAGACGCTTCTCTGAAGAAGACATCCAGATGGCCAACTGACACATGAAAAAATGCTCAACATCACTCATCATAAGGGAAATACAAATCAAAACCACAATGGGATACCACCTTACACCTGTCAGAATGGCTAACATGAACAGCTCAGGCAACAACAGATGTTGGTGAGGGTGTGGAGAAAGAGGATCTCTTGTGCACTGCTGCTGGGAATGCAAGCTGGTGCAGCCACTCTGGAAAACAGTATGGAGGTTCCTTAAAAAATTAAAAATAGAACTCCCCTATGACCCAGCAATCACACTACTAGGTATTTATCCAAGGGATACAGGTGTGCTGTTTCAAAGGGGCACATGCACCCCAATGTTTATAGCAGCAGTACCAACAATAGCCAATGTATGGAAAGAGCCCAAATGTCCATCAATGCATGAATGGACAAAGAAGATGTGGTGTATATATATATATATATATATATATATATATATATACATATATATATATATATATTTATACATATACACAATGGAGTATTAGCTAGCAAACAGAATGAACACATGGCCACCTGTAGGGTTCACTACCTTACTTGTTAGAACTGCTGCCCCCACCCCTGTGCCATGCTTTGGTGGATCCACCCTCTCCAAAATGCTCTTAGCCAGAGCCCATATAGGGAAGCGCTGCAGGACTGGCAGTGTGAAAGCAGTCCCTACAGTGGCCAGTGTCATTCCAATGTGACTTCTGCTGTGGGAGAAAGGGACAGATAACCACACACAGAAGTCAGACGGAGACCTAGCAATGGGCTGGAGGCAAACAACTGGTTTGACTGCAGGCCCTGCCCACCAATGAAAGCTTCTCAGGGGACTACACAGGGAAAGTACCCTACAGTTTAGTGCTACTGCATCCAAACTTGGTAAACACCTGGTATGACTAAACTAAAACCCAAGTTATCCTCAGGCTGGCCCACTAAAACCACAGGGACCAAACACTGCCCACAATGGGCAAAGAGAGCCATTACAGATGACTAGACTGAAGGAAAAAGTAGCTCAGAAGTAAGGTGCCTGCATCACACTTAGGAGACATCCCCTGAAGCACCAGGTTCTGGTGAACAGTGGACACTGCACTGCAAGGCACTGTAGGACCTCTTCTTCATAAGGCCATTACTTTCAAGAGCAGGAGATGTAGGTGTCTTTCCTAACACACAGAAGTAGACAGAGTTAGACAAAATGAGGAGACAGAGAAATATATGACAAACGAAAGAACAGGACAAAATCACAGCAAGAGACCTAAGCAAAATGGAGATAAATGATATGCCTGAGAGAGAATTTCAAGTAATGGTCACAAAGATACTCACTGGACTTGAGAAAAGAGTGGAGGACCTCAGTGGGACCCTTAACAATGAAGTTAAGAAAAAGAACCAATCAGAGATGAAGAACCAATGAAAAACACACAATTTTTAATGAAATTAAAAACACACCAGATGTAATAAATAGACTAGATGAAGGAAAAGAATGAATCAGTGACCTAGAGGACAGTGATGGAAAGTAATATAACTGAGCAGATGAGGGAAAAATGCAAAATGAGAACAGATTTAGGAAACTGAGCAACACCATAAGTGTGCTAACATTTGCATTATAGGGATCCTAGAAGGGGAAGAGAGACAAAGGGGGGCAGAAAATTTATTATCGAAGAAATAATAGCTGAAAACTTCCTGAATTTGGGGAATGAAACAGAAATCCAGATCCAGGAGGCACAGAAAGCCCCCAACAAAATCAACCCAAGGAAGTCCACACCAAAACACATGGTAATTAAAATGGCAAAGAGTAGTGATGAAGAGAGAATTTTAAAAGCAGTAAAAGAGGTGTACCTGGGGGTGGGGCATTCAGTTAAGGATCTGATTCTTGGATTGGCTCAGGTCATGATCTTGCAGTTCATGAGTTCAAGCGCCATGTTGGGCTAAATGCAGACAGTATAGGGTCTGCTTGGGATTCTCTCTCTGTCTCTCCCCTACTCTCTACCAAAAATAAAATAAACTAAAAATAACCCAGCAAAATAAAAGAAGACAGGTATATACTAGGGAAGCTTCACAAGGCTATCAGCTGCTTTTTTAGCAGAAACTTGGCAGACTAGAAGGGAATGGTATCAAAGATTCAAAATGTTGAAATGAAAAAACCTGAAGCCAAGAATACTCTATCCAGCAAGGCTATCATTCAGAATAGAAGGAGAGATAAAGAGTTTCCCAGTCAAACAAAAGTGAAAGGAATTAATGGCCACTAAACCAGCCCTACAAGAAATGTTAAAGGGGACTCTTTGAATGCAAAGGAATGACCATAAGAAAGAGTAAGAAAAGTAGGAAGCACAAAAGCAGTGAAAATAAGTATATCTATAAAAAACAGTCAAATGACTCACAAAATAAAAGGATGTAAATATGACACTATATACCTAAAATGTGGGAGGACAGAAGTAAATAATGGATTCAAACTTCAGGGACCATCAACTTAATATAGACTGTTATATGTAGAAGATGTTATATACAAACTCAGCGGTAACCACAAATCAAAAATCAGTAATAGATATTGAAAAAATAAATAGAAAGGAATTCAAATATACCACTAAGGAAAGCCAACTAACTGTGAGAGAAGAGAGCAAGGGAAGGATGGAACAGAGAAGAACTACAAAAACAACCATAAAACAAGTAACAAGATGGCAATTAATACATACCTTTCAATAATTCCTTTGAATGTAAAAGGATGAAACTCTTCAATAAAAAGACATGAGTGATCAACAAATAAAGATCAAGATCTATCTATATGCTGCCTACAAGAGACTCATTTGAGACCTAAAGGTACATGCAGATTAAAAGTGAGAGAATGGAGAAATATTTATCATGCAAATGGACATGAAAAGAAAGCTGGAGTAGCAATACTTACATTGGGCAAAGTGACTTTAAAACAAAGGCTGTAACAAGAGACAAAGAAGGACATTATATAATCATTCAGGGAACAATACAACAAGAAGATATAACAATTGTCATTATATATGCACCCAACATGAAACACTCAAATACATAAAGCAATTAACAGCAATCATAAAAGAAATAATCAATGGTAATAAAAATAATAGAGGACTTTAATACTCCACTTACATTGATATATAGATTGTCCAAAAAGAAAATCAACAGAGAAACAGTGGCTGTGAATGACACATTTGACCAGAGGGATTTAACAGATATATTCTGAACATTCCATCCTAAAACAGCAGAATACACATTCTTTTTAAGTACCTATGTAACACTATCCAGAATAGATCATATATTAGGTCAAACAACAAGTCTCAACAAATTCAAAAAGATCTAAGTCATACCATGCATCTTTTCTGACCACAATGCTATGAAACTAGAAATCAACCACAAGAAAAAACCTGGAAAGAACACAAAAACAACCTTAACCTACACCTAAAGGAGCTAAAAAAAAAAAAAAAACAAACAAAACCCCAAACCAGCAGAAGGAAGGAAATAATAGATTAGTGTAGAAATAAATGATAGAGAAATTAAAGAAACAATGTAACAGATCAATGAAACCTGGAGCTGATTCCTTGAAAATATCAACAAAATTGATAAATTTTTAGCCAGATCCATCAAAAAAGGGAGTACTCAAATAAACAAAATCACAAATAAAGAAGATAAATAACAAGGAATACCATTTGAAGGATTATAAGAGTATATTATGAAAAATTATATGCCAAGAAACTGGACAACATAGAGGAAATGGATGAATTTCTAGAAACAGATAACTTCCCAAAACTCAATCAGGAAGAAATAAAAAAAATTCAACAGACAAATTACCAGCAATGAAATTGAATCAGTAATCAAGAAACCCCCAACAAACAAAAGTCCAAGACCACATGGCTTCACAGTTGAATTCTACCAAGCATTTAAGGAAGAGTTATTTCTCTCAAATTATTCTAAGAAATAGAAGAGGAAGGAAAACTTCCACATTTATTCTATGAGGTGAGCATTACCCTAATACCAAAATCAGATAAAGACACTACAAAAAAGATAACTATAGGCCAATATCTCTCATAAATATAGTTGCAAAAATCCTCAACAAAATATTAGCAAGCCAAATCTAACAATACATTAAATAAATAATTCACCATGACCAAGTGGGGTTTATTCCCAGGATGCAAGGGCTCAATATTTGCAAAGCAATCAGAGTGATACATCACATCAACAAGAGAAAGGGTAAAAACCATAGAATCATTTCAACAGATGCAAAAAAAGCATTTGACAAAATACAACATCCATTCCTGGTAAAAACCGTCAATAAAATAGGTCAAAAGGAAACATAACTCACCATAATAAAGGTCATATATGAAGAACCCACTGATAACATCATACCCAAGGGTGAAATGCTGAGAAATTGCCCTCTAAGGTCAGGAACATGACAAGGATATCTACTCTCACTTTTATTCGAGGTAGTACTGGAAATCCTAGCCACAGCAATCAGAAAACAAAGAAGAATAAAAGGCATCCAAATTGGTAAGGAAGAAGTAAAACTTTCATTATTTGCAGGTGACATGATATCATATGTAGAAAACCCTAAAAATTAACCCCCAAATTACTAGAACTGATAAATGAATTTATTAAGGTCATAGAACACAAAATCAATGTACAGAAGCCTGTTGTACTTCTATACATTAATAATGAAGTAGCAGAAAGGGAAATGAAGAAAGCAGTCCCATTTACAATTGCACCAAAAATAATAGAGTACCTAGGAATAAACTTAACCAAGCAGATGAAAGACCTGTGCTTTGAAAACTATAAATCACTGATAACAGAAATTGAAGAGCTGGAGGTACTACAAATCCAGATTTCAAGTTATACTACAAAGCTGTAGTAATCAAAACAGAATGGCACTGGCACAAAATAGACATATAGATCAATGGAACAGAATAGAAAGCCTGAAAACAAACCCACAATTATATGTTCAACTAATCTTCAACAAAAAAAGAAAGAATATCCAATAGGAAAAATGAAATCTCTTCAACAAATGGTGTTGGGAAAACTGGACAGCAACATGCCAAAGAATTAAATTTGATCATTTTTTCATAGCATACACAAAAATAAACTCAAAATTGATTAAAGACCTAAATGTGAGACCTGAAATCATCAAAATCCTAGAAGAGAGCACAGGCAGTAACCTCTTTGACATCGGCCTTAACAACATTTTTCTACATATGTCTCCTGAGCCAAAGAAAACAAAAGCAAAAATAATTAGGACTACATCAAAATAAAAAAGCTTCTGTGCAGTGAAGGAAACAATCAACAAAATGAGAAGACAAACTACTGAATGGGAGAAGATATTTGCAAATTACATATTTAATAAAGGGTTAGTATCCAAAACATAAAGAACAGATACAACTCAACACAAAACCCCCCTGGGGCGCCTGGGTGGCGCAGTCGGTTAAGCGTCCGACTTCAGCTAGGTCACGATCTCGCGGTCGGTGAGTTCGAGCCCCGCGCCGGGCTCTGGGCTGATGGCTCAGAGCCTGGAGCCTGTTTCCGATTCTGTGTCTCCCTCTCTCTCTGCCCCTCCCCCGTTCATGCTCTGTCTCTCTCTGTCCCAAAAATACATAAACGTTGAAAAAAAAAAAAAAGAAAAACCCCAAATAATCCAATTAAAAGTAGGCAGAAGATATGAACAGACATTTCTCCAAAGAAGACATAGAGATGACCAAAAGACACAAGATGCTCAAGATCACTTGTCATCATGGAAGTGCAAATAAACACCACTCTGAGATGTCACTTTACACCTTTCAGAATGGTTTAAAACAAAAAGTCAAGAAACAACAAGTGTTGGAAAGAATGTGGAGAAAAAAGAACCCTTGTGCACTATTGGTGGGAATGCAAACTGGTGCAACCACTGTGGAAAACAGTATGGGTGTTCCTCAAAAAGTTAAAAAAAAAATACCCTAGGGGAGCCTGGGCAACTCGGTTGAGCATCCAACTCTTGATTTCAGCTCAGGTTATGATGCCTGGGTCATAGGATAAAGCCCCACATTGGGCTCTGAGCTGAGTGAGGAGGTGCTTAAGATTCTCTCTCTCCCCCTCTGCCCTCCTTTTCTGCTCACACATGTTCTTTCTTCCTCTCTAAAAAAATAAATAAATAAAATAGAACTGTCCTAGGATCCAGTAATCACACTACTGGGAATTTACCCAAAAGAACACAAAAACACTAATTCAAAAGGATATATGCACCCCTGTGTCCATTGTAGCACTATATTGTAGCATTATTTACAATAGTTGAATTATGGAAGAAGTTCAAATGTCCATCGCTAGATGAATGGATAAAGAAGAAGTGGTATATATATACAATGGAATATTATTCAGCTATAAAAAAAAGAATGATATCTTGCCATTTGCAACAACATGGATGGAACTATAGAGAATAATACTAAGCAATAAGTCAGAGAAAGACAAATACCATATCATTTCACTCATATGTGGAATTTAAGAAACAAAACAAATGAACAAAGAAAACAAAAGAGATACAAACAAAGAAACAGACTCTTAAATAGCAACTTCCAGAGGGGAGGTTGGTGAAGTGATGGGTGAGATAGATGATGGGGATTAAAGAGTACACTTACCATGATGAGCACTGAGTATTACATAGAATTGTTGAATCACTATATTGTACACCTGGAAATATTATACACACACACAAATATAAATATAGAAGTAATTAGGTCATCCAAAACAATTAACTGTGCATGGTAAAAATTAAACCACACAAAAGTTCTAAAAATACAAACTAAGTTTCCCTTCCCCCAGCTCCTCTCCTCAGAAGTAAACACTAAACTGATTCCTTTTTAAACATGTTTCTCTGGTATTCAATAGTATTATTTTAGATAATAAAAGTAATTGTATTCCATAACTTATTAGCTTTACATACATTCTGTTAATGTCCCACTCTGAAAAATGAGCAATTTGCCTAACACCACCTGATATCACATGATTTTGTTATATTACTGTTTTCACATAATAGGGGTTTATGTGATTTCATTTTGTAACTTTAATCGTCTTTGACTTTGTCTTTAATTACAAAATATAAACCAAACAAAATAGAACTTGCACTATTAGATTTATGTAAATCCATGTAAATATTATTCACTACAGGAGATTCCTTCTATAGAAATATCCATGTCACCACACTTGAGAGAGGATTTTAGAAGCATCAAATTATAGTGCTTCTTTCAGATCATAGTCAACTGCCATTGTTTCTTCTATCTCAGGCTTTCATGTATAACATTACTTTTTTTTATAATAACTTTTGTAAGGCGCTTTTCATACAGATGTGTAGGTGGCAAGTTATCTGCATTTTTGCATATCTGAAGATGTATTTTATTTATTTTTTTTTAATTTTTTTTTCAACGTTTATTTTTTATTTTTGGGTCAGAGAGAGACAGAGCATGAACGGGGGAGGGGCAGAGAGAGAGGGAGACACAGAATCGGAAACAGGCTCCAGGCTCTGAGCCATCAGCCCAGAGCCCGACGCGGGGCTCAAAATCTGGGACCGCGAGATCGTGACCTGGCTGAAGTCGGACGCTTAACCGACTGCGCCACCCAGGCGCCCCTAGATGTATTTTATTCTTATACTTGTAGTATGGCTAAGCATAAATGATAAGTTCCTAATCACTCCCCCCCAAAGTTTTAAAAGCATCATTCCACTGTTTCTCAAAGTTATTTTAATTTCTTTTATCCCTGGAGTTCTGAAATTATGTTAATTCACCTCTCTCACCATGGTTCCTGTTGCCCAATTCCTCTCCCACAGATAACTGTTACTTCTGTCATATGTATTCTTCCAGAGTTATTTTAGGAATACACTACTCTTGGAGGAGAGCATCAATAAGATGTGACCACCAGTTGACTCCAGAGCTGGAGCTGGCCAACTGGAGGCTCCCCAACCCTCCCCTGTCCTTGCATTCCCCACTCCTAAGCTGCTCCAACGATACAACCTTGATACAGAAATGTGGTATTGAGGGTATTTGGGCAAGGTAATTGAATGAACCCAGTGAAGGCCTCTATATAAACTTAAGATTCTGGCAGGCCCATGTGGAAATCTACTTGTCTTGCAGCACCTAAGAAAAGGCTGTAAATAAGTTTGCTTGTTTATTAAACCTGCCACCTACCAATCTGCAGTGGCCTGCCTCTTTCTTTGGTCTCTTCTTGCACTCCATACATGGATGCCAGGTTCGCATTATACCTGAGAAGCTCCCAAGGTTGTGAACCAACAACTACAACATACATATGTGCTAGTAAATAATATCTTTTAGGGGCGCCTGGGTGGCTCAGTAAGTTAAGCATCTGACTCTGGCTCAGGTCATGATCTCATGGTCTGTGGGTTCGAGCACCGCGACGAGCTCTGTGCTGACAGCTTGGAGCCTGGAGCTTGCTTCAGATCCTGTGTCTCCCTCTCTCTGCCCCTCCCCTGTTCATGCTCTGTCTCTCTCTGTCTCAAACATAAATAAACGTTAAAAAATAATACCTTTTATATTCTTTTACTCTTCTTTTTTATTTTTTTACAAATGATAGTGTATTATTTTCTTATTTAACATTATATCATGACTATCTTTCCAGATCATTACCTGAAAGACTTCCACATTTTTGACAAATGTCAAAACATTTTTTTTTGTATGGATAGGCCTTATTTAACCAGCGCCTCTTTGAACATTTTGGGTGTTTACAATCTGTTGTCATCACAAACAACGCCATGATGAATAAGCATATGCAAATGTCTGTAGGATAAATTGCCAAAAGTCATGCTGTTGGTTCAGGAGAAATGTAAATTTGTTATTTTGATAAATATTGCCAGTTTACCTCCATGAAAGTTTACCAATTCATATTCTCAGCAGCAACATATGAAAGAACTTTTTTCCTCTCAGTCCAACAGAGCATGTTATTAAACTTTTCATTGTCACCAATATCATAGAACTACTGTATATCAGCATAATTTTGCTTTATTTTTCTTTATTATGAGTGCAGTTGAGCCCTTAAAATGAGTTTAAGAACCATTTGCATCTTCTGTTGAACTGTATGTTCTTAGTCTTTCCCACTTTTCTATTGGGTTCTTGGTCTGATCTTAATTTATAGGAACGTTTTACATGTTAGGGAAATTAGCACCTTATGGTATGAATTGCAAATATTTTTCTAAGTTCATGTTTGTCTTTTGGCTTTAGGTTACAGATTTTTCTCAGTATTTTCCTTTATGGCTTCAGCATTTTTAATCTTTAAGGCCATCCCCCAAGATTTGAAAGTATTCTTGCATTTATTTTCAGTTTTATTTAATTTTAAAATAAAAATATCTTTTCAAGTTGGAATTTACCTTGGTATAAAATGTTGGGTATGGGTCAAATTTTTAGTTTTTGTTTTCATTTTTTTAATGTTTATTTTTTGACAGAGAGAGAGAGAGAGAGCATGGGTGAGCTGGAGGAGGGGCAGAGAGAGGGAGACAGAGGATCTGAAGCAGGCTCCAGGCTCTGTGCTGACAACAGAGAGCCCAATGTAGGGCTCAAACTGAGGAACTGTGAGATCATGACCTGAGCCAAAGTTGGATGTTTAACTGACTGAGCCACACAGGCACCCCTAAAGTTTTAGTTTTTAGATGGCAACCCAGTTGTTTAATTAAAATTCAGAATAATCCATGTCTTCGCCATGGTTATAAACTATCACTTTTATAAGAAATACATTTTTGGGGGACCTGGGTGGCTCTGTCGATTAAATAGCTGACTCTGTGCTCACAGTGCAGAGCCTGCTTCAAATCCTCTGTCTCCCTCTTTCTGCTTCTCTCTCTCAAAAATAAATAAATGTTAAAAAATTAAAAAAATACATTTTCATATCTAGTTAGATTACTTATAATTTCTATTGATTTTTAAAATTGTTTTATCTTTACAATATTTAATGTCTGGTAGTGTTAGCTCCTTCTTATTTGTGTCTATTTTCTGAGTTTTTATATATAATCTTGCCCTATTTTTTCCAATGAAATTTAGAATCTTCTTATGAGTTGCAAATAAAATTTTTGTTATTATTCTTAATGAGATTACATTACTTAGGGAGAGTTGACATTTTTATTACAACAAACCTACTAGTCATGAAATACGGTTTGTCTTTACATTTCTCACACTTCCTTCCACACTTCCGCTGGCATTTGAAAATGTCCCATTACATCTCCTGTTATGTTTGTTCCTAGGTACTCTGCATGTATGTATGACTAATGTAAATTGATATACTTTCCTCTGTTTCTTCTGATTGCTTGTGATTTATAATTGTGATTATTTGTGTACATTTTTACACCCAGCTACATTATTGCATTCTATTATTTATGAATGTTTTTCAGTTAGTTCTCTTATATTTCACAAGTACATCTTGATATCAGCTGTAAATATAGCATTAACCGTTTGGCAAATTTTTCATCTTTAACTTTCTTATCTATTTTTTTTTTGCTTCCAGTGCCTCCAGAGCAATGGTAAATAAGAGCAGACACACTTGTTTTGTTTGTGACTCAAATGGCAATCTTTCTATTGTTTTCTATGTATGAGATATATATGTTTAATCATGTTAAGAGATTTACCATTTATTCCTATTATTAAGAGTCTTTTAAAATTTCTTGGTAAAATTTATGGAGAATAGATGGTGGTAGTGGCTGCACAAAGACGTGAAAGCACATATGCCATTGGCTTGTACACTTAAAAATGGTTAAAATGGTATATTTTATGTTATTTACAATTTTCCACAATAAAAAAATTAGCCAGGAAAAAATGAATCTTTTAAAAAAATATTTATTTATTTATTTATTTATTTATTTATTTATTTATTTTAATTTTTAAAATTTACATCCAATTTAGTTAGCATAAGGTGCAACAATGATTTCAGGGGTAGATTCCTTGATTCCCCCTACCCATTTAGCCCATACCCCCTCCCACAACCCCTCAAGTAACCTCCTGTTTGTTCTCCATATTTAAGAATCTCTTATGTTTTGTCCCTCTCCCTGTTTTTATATTATTTTTGCTTCCTTTCCCTTGTGTTCATCTGTTTTGTGTCTTACAGTCTTATATGAGTAAAGTCATATGATATTTGTCTTTCCCTGACTAATTTTGCTTAGCATAATACCCTCTAGTTCCATCCACATAGTTGCAAATGGCAAGATTTCATTCTTTTTGATTGCTAAGTAATACTCAACTGTATATATGTACCACATCTTCTTTATCCATTCATCCATCAATGGACATCTGGGCTCTTTCCATTCTTTGGCTATTGTTGATAGTGCTGGTTTAAACATAGGGGTGCATGTGCCCCTTTGAAACAGCACACCTGTATCCCTTGGATAAATACCTAATAGTGCAATTGCTGGATCGTAGGGGAGTTCTATTTTTAATTTTTTGAGAAACCTCCATACTGTTTTCCAGAGTGGCTGCACTAGTTTGCATTCCCAGCAGCAATCCTCGCCAACATCTGTTGTTGCCTGAGTTGTTAATGTTAGCCATTCTGACAGGTGTAAGGTGGTATCCCATTGTGGTTTTGATTTGTATTTCCCTGATGATGAGTGATGTTGAGCATTTTTTCATGTGTTGGTTGGCCATCTGGATGTCTTCCTTGGAGAAATGTCTATTCGTGTCTTTTGCCCATTTCTTCACTGGGTTATTTGTTTTTTGGGTGTTGAGTTTGCTAAGTTCTTTATAGATTTTGAATATTAACCATTTATCTGATATGTCGTTTGCAAATTTCTTCTCCCATTCTGTTGGTTGCCTTTTAGTTTTGTTGATTGTTTCCTTCGCTGTGCAGAAGTTTTTATTCTGATGAGGTCCCAATAGTTCACTGGAAACAATAAATCTTGATGGAGGTTGAATTTTACCAAATGTGTCTACGCAGATGATAAAATGACTTTTTTCCATATTCCTTTAATAAGACGCAATACAGCATTGTGGAGAAGTACACAGGCTCTGACCAACCTTGCTGATGTTCAAGTTCCAGCTCTGCTGCTCTCTTGGGGAAGTCACTTAAGCTCTGTGTGTCTCTGTTTTGTTCTCTTTAAATCATGATAATAATAGTGCCTACCTTCTAAAGTTTCCACTGAGGATGAAATAAATTGATGTATGGAGAGCAGTTAGAACAATACCTAGCACATAGTTAGTATTGCATGAGTTAATATGGTGGATTATTTTAACATATTTTTCATATCCTAGGTATAAAACCCCAATTATCAATAGAGAATTGTCCTTCTGGATTCCATATACTAATATTTCACTTAGAATTTACCATCATAAATCATATGTGAGGTGGGGTTCTAGTTTTCTCTTTTTGTGTAATCTTTGTTGGGTTTTGATATCTATGTTTGGCTTTGTTTATAAAAAGAATATGGGAAATTTCCTTGTTTTCTATCTAGTGGGATATTTAAATAGCACTTGAATGGTCTGTTCTTTAGGTCTTTATTCCTCTGTAACATCAACTAAGTCTAGTGCTTAGTTGACAGATTTAAAATTTTTTTCTACTTAGATTTTTCTATAACTTCTTTGGTCAGTGTGGGGGAAATTATATTACCTTAGAAATCCATTCCTTACATCTGGTTTTCACATGTACTTGTGGACACTGGTCAGGTGGCTTGGTCTGTAAGGAACCCTCCCACTTGCCAAATGAGGGAGGATTTACCTGAGCAGTGAAAGGATTTAGTTACCTCCCTTCTGGGAACTCATGCCTTGATTGGTTTTATTGTCTGTTTTGGGGAATTTGGATTTTACCCATACTCCATTTTGCTTTTTTTCCTTTTAGAGTTTTTTAATGATTATTTATTTTTGAGAATGAGAGAGAGAGAAAGACAGAGAGAGAGACAGAGACAGAGAAACAGAAAGACAGAGAGACAGAGAGCCAGCAGGGGAGGGGCAGAGAGAGAGGGAGACACAGAATCCAAAGCAGGCTCCAGGCCCTGAGGTGTCAGCACAGGGCCCGATGCGGGGCTCGAACTCAAGAAATGCAAAATCATGACCTGAGCCAAAGGCAGACGCTTAACCTACTGAACTATCCAGGCACTCCCATTTTGCTTTTTTTCTTAGGTCCCCATACCTAAACCAGGAGTTGTGGCAGACAAGGGATCCCTTTCTTTAGAGTTCAGTTCTGAGCGTTCGCTGGGTGCCAGAAGTCTCTGATGTCTCTTCCCTTTGGTACTGTCACTGACTAGCTATGTTCATCCTTCCAGGCCCATGCCTGATCTTTGCAGGTGCTCCCTTTAGGTTTGAGTTCTTCTGGATCACCTTTGCAAAGAGTTGCTCCTTCTGCTGATATTTTGGTCTATGGCTCCCTCTGCTCAGTCTTCTCCATTGGCCTAGTTCTAACTCATTTTATTTTTCCAATATTTTCTCAAAGTTTCTGGTTTATTCTTGGTTTCTTTTCTTGTTTATATCATAGCTTTGCCTTCATCCTTGAAAAAAAATTCCTTTTCCTGTGATCTTCAGGATAACAAGCCATAATAATTATAGCTAACACATAATACGCTGCTTACCCCTAGCACTCTTAGCCTTCTAAGTGCTTTCACATATTAACTAATTTAATCCTCACAAAACTGAAGACGAAACTATTAGTATCCCTATATAGTATCTTCAAGATGGAATTAGTAATATATACTTCCTAGGTACACTGTGGGAATAAAATGTTTCACACAGCACTTTGCACACATAGCACTCCCTAAAATTTAGCCCTTATACTATGAGATTTGGCTTTGACTTACAGTCACTCTAGACTTAGAATTCTTAGGCTCTTTTATCACCCTCCTATTGAAGGGAGCTTTTTTTCATTGAAATGTAAGTATTCAATCTCTTGAAAAGCATTTTCATTAATATCATGTGATCACAAGCATCATCCCTCAATTTTGCCACCCTCGTGGGTATTAAGGCTATATTTAGCTACAACTTTCTCACTCTGCCAGAATGCATATACATATTTCCTTATTTAATTTTAGTATTTTACATTTCTGTTTGTTATTATTAAGTTTTGTCTCTGTGATTTTTTTTCTTTCCAAAATTTAATGAGGTAACTTCTTCAAGATAAAGTAGCTCATGCTGTTAGATTTTAACATGCAGTGAGAAAAGCACTGAGATCCCTTTTGGTGTCTGAAAATGTGTCCATTTCACTGACAGACCCTTTCCTTATTGGAGAAAATTATACAGGCTATATGACTGTTTTCTTAATTTATGTCTAGGGCACCCAAGGAGATAGACAGGAGACAATTTGGATAAACTAAAGTGATATTTCCAGTATTCTTGCTGCTTGCCTATGCCAAAATGTGAGTGCTACCCTCTATTCAGACTCTATAGGACTGTTAGGGAATGAAAAAAAGGGTACATATTGCTCTTGTCCAGCTAGGATCATTTTGGGGCCAGTGTCCCAGGCAGTGATTCTCAACCCTACCTGCACATCAGAATCACCCAGGAGTTAAAAAAATTCTGATGTCCAAAGCTCCAGATCAATTAAATCTGGATTGGACTTCAGGCATCAGTACTTTTTTGTAGCTCTCAGGTGACTCTACTATGTGGTGAAGGTTGAGAATAACTGCTCTAACTCCTTTTGTTCTGTCCAATTACTTTGACATTAAGATGCTACAAGAAATTATTAGCATTGATGACTAATAGGTGGGAAAAATCAATCTGCAAATCCTCTGAAGAATTATTGCTAGGTACCCACCTGCTAAGGACAGAGGAATAGGTAATGATATCTCTTCTAGATGACTTCTAGTTGGAGGACAATCTGGCAGTTTTAAAAATCTTAATTTTAAGGTAATTCACAGGGCAAATGAATCAGCAGTAATTTGAGGTGGGGGGAGAATAATTTTTTTTATTTCAATATGTCATTTTCTAACCTTCTCAATACATGTTTGCTTCATATTATTTCAGCTGCCTTGACCTTACTTCTTGTTTGGTGTGGCTTACTCCAGGCCTCTTTTCTTGTATCAGGGAAGTGGGAGCCTGCTGACAAATCTAGCACTGGATGTCTCTTATTCTTTAAGATCTGCCTTCTAGGTTCTGTGCTTCTAGGTTTATCTGCAAGCACAATTCTTGCAGATCTCCAAAATCTTGAGAAAATTCCATGTGAGTCATATCATTCAGGATGAGAGCTCATATACAACAAGGGCCAATATTTGTGGTTCACTGTAAAAGTTAATGCTTTCTGAATGTCACATGTTTTGAGATAAACCATATTACTTTTCAGATGTAATTATTTTGTTTCTAAATACTTCTCTTTTTTGAGATATAATTGACATATAACATTGTGTAAGTTTAGGGTATACAACATATTGATTTGATACATTTGTATATTGCATTATAATTATTACCATAGCTTTGGTTAACATTTCTATCATGTCAAATAACTACTATTTCTTTTTTGTGAAAATAACATTTAGTCTCAGCAGTTTTGAACCCATCACTTCTAGTTAGTGATGTCAAATCTAGATTACTACCAGTCTCTATGCAGTCATCTATGAAGTTGGCAGGGTGATTGGCTCAAATGAAAATCTGCCTCTACTGGTTTTCCATTCTGTGCTTAAATTGAACGCTTTAACAGATCACCTCTGGTGGTGTCCATGTATTTTATTTATTTATTGATTGATTGATTGTATGCTTCAAGTTTTCATTTAAATTCTAGTTAGTTAACATATAGTGTAATATTTACTAATATATTGTGTAATATATAGTTTCAGAAGTAGAATTTAATGATTCATCTCTTAACTATAACACTCAGTACTCAGCACAAGTGCCCTCCTTAATACCCATCAGCCATTTAGCTCATCCCCCCACCCATCTTCCCTCCATAAATCCTCAGCTTGATCTCAATAGTTAAGAGTCTCTCTTATAGTTTTCCTCCCTCTCTTTTTTTCTTTCCCCTATGTTCATTTGTTTTGTTTATTAAATTCCACATATGAGTGAAATCATGTGGTATTTGTCTTTCTCTAACTGACTTATTTCACTTAGCATAATACACCCCACCCATGTCATTGCAAATGACAATATTTCATTCTTTTCTATGGCTGAGTAATATTCCACTGTATGTATATACCACATCTTCTTTTGTTATTAATATAATTTATTGCCAAACTGGCTTCCATACAATACCCAGTGCTCATCCCAACAAGTACCCTCCTCCCTGCCCATCACCCATTTTCCCCTCTCCCCAACACCCCATCTACCCTTAGTTTGTTTTCAGTCCTTAAGAGTCTCTTATGGTTTGCCTCCCTCCCTTTCTGTAACTTTTTTCCCCCCTTCCCCTCCCCTATTAAGGGGTCTTCTATTAAGTTTCTCAAGATCCACATATGAGTGAAAACATATGGTATCTGTCTTTCTCTGACTGGTTTATTTCACTTAGCATAATACCCTCCAGTTCCATCCACATTGCTGCAAATGGCCAGATTTCATTCCTTCTCATTGCCAAGTAGTATTCCGTTGTATATATAAGCTACATCTTCTTTATCCCTTCATCAGTTGATGGACATTTGGGCTCTCTCCATAATTTGGCTGTTGTTGACAATGCTGCTATAAACATCAGGATGCATATGCCCCTTCAAATCAGTATTTTTGTATCCTTTGTGTAAATACCTAGTAGTGCAATTGCTGGATCATAGGGTAGTTCTATTTTTAACTTTTTGAGGAACCTCTATACTGTATTCCAGAGTGGCTGCACCAGTATGCATTCCTACCAACAGTGTAAGAGAGTCCCCCTTTTTCCAAATCCTCTCCAACATATGTTTTTTCCTGTATTGTTAATTTTAGTCGTGCTGAAAGATGTGAGGTAGCATCAGAATTTTATTACAGAACTGAAACAAATAATCCTAAAATTGGCATGGAACCACAAAATACCCCAAATAATCAAGGCAATCTTGAAAATGAAAAGCAAAGCTGGAGGCATCACAATTCTGGAGTTTAAGTATAATACAAAGTTGTAGTCATCAAGACAGTATGGTACTGCCACAAAAATAGACACATAGATCAATGGGATAGAATAGAAAACCAAGAAATGAATTCACAAGTATATGGTCAATTAATCTTTCACAAAGCAAGAAAGGATATCCAATGGAAAAAAAGACAGTCTCTTCAACAAATGGTGTTGGGAAAACTGGACAGCACCATGCAAAATAATGAAGATGGACCATCTGTTACACCATACACAAAAATAAATTCAAAATTAACAAAAGATCTAAATGCGAGACCTGAAACTATCAAAATCCTACAGAACATAGGCAGGATTTGACATTACCTGTAGCACCTTCCTACTATATATGTCTCCTGAGGCTAGGGAAACAATAGCAAAAATAAACAATTGGGACTTCATGAAGATAAAAAGCTTCTGCACAGTGAAGGAAATCAACAAAACTAAAAGGCAACCATTGGCAGAGGAGAAGATATTTGCAAATGACATATCTGCTAAAAGGTTAGTATCCAAAATCTATAAAGAACTTATCAAACTCAACACCCAAAAAACAAATAATCCAGTGAATAAATGGGCAGAATACATGAATAGACATTTTTCCAAAGAAGACATACAGATGGCTAACAGACACATTAAAAGATGTTAAACATCACTCATCACCAGGGAAATACAAATCAAAAATACAATGAGATGTACATGTATTTTTAACATAGCTCTCAAGGCCCTATGTTTTCTCCCTTTGTCTACACTTTTACCCTCACTTCTTCCCACTCCTTACTTTGCACTTCATGTTGGGATCTTAGGATAGTTTAACTTGCTTGGCCTTTCCTTTGTCCTTTCTGTCTGCAGCGCCTTTTCCTGGCAAACTCCTAGTTTTTCAGATTCACCCAGGCATTACTACCACTCTATTTCCAACCCAGACTCAGTGCCTGTTACATGAGGGTATTTAATAAATATAGAGAATAATACATTTAATATCAACTTACAAACCTTGGTATATAACAGGGAAGGCCACAAAGGTGACTATTTTAAGTTGGGTTCCCCAGAAGCAGAGTCTGAGACAAGAATTCATGTGACAATGATTTAGTAGGACATGTTTCTAGAAAAAACCAACAGGGAAGTGGGAACAGGAAGAAAAGGAGATCAAGCAACTGTGTGGTATCAATGTTCCACAGAAAAAGTTCTGGAAATAGTACATAGGTCACACTTCAGCATTGTCCAGTCAACTTCAAGTCCAAGAGGTCTTGAGTATTTGTCTTCTCTACAAATTAGGCTTAGGTAAGGGGCTAGGAAGGGAAGAAGTAAATCCTCAGGCACTTTGGGCTTTTCATGCACACAGGCAAACCAGATTCTGACAGCCAGAGGGCAGCCAGCCAACAAAGATACAGGTGTTGACTGTTGGGAGGGAAAGCACGCCTACCAGGAGCAGGTGTGCATGAAAATGGTATGGGCACAGCACTGTCAACATGTGCTATAATGATTATGGTCTAAATCTAGACATGGAAAATGTCCTCAAGAATTCTATATCATTCAGACCATCCAGAGATCACTCCTAGACCACTTTTGCAAAACCAAACGGCCCTGCCTCAACCTGGAGCAGAAAGAGTAGAAGGGATGAGGCCAAGGTTCAGTGAAGGCATACTGAATATGGGAAAGTTATCACATTGCCCTAAGTTATGAAACCAGGCCCCTTAATTTGAGGTCATGGGATCACAAAAGTTCCCAAGATGACTAAGCTTAAGTTTTAAGGCAAAGAAGTCACCTGCTTTCCTAAAGAATAAAAATCTCTGGCTTAAAGCAAGCAGAACATGTGGCATAAATAATCTCCATTAGGAAGCCCTCAGGTATATGAAAATCTCATACTTTCACTTGCTGTGGTCACTTTCACTTCATAAGGTGTAGGAATCACCTGGTCATCATGTTAAGATGCAGATTCTGATTCAGCAGGTATGGGCTGGGGCTTTAGATTCTGCATTTCTACACACTCCCAGGTGGTACTGATATTGCTGGTCAAGACCACACTGGAAGTAGTAAGGTCCTGGGGCACACTTAAAAGTGAAAATATAACACAACAAAACAAACAGAAAAAGAATCTAAATATGTGATTTGATGTTTAGAAAGAAAGGAATACAAAGGACGTTATTACTACCTTTTCTTTTAGCTTTATTCAATGTTACAGGGACTGCTGATCTTGTTTCCTGGAAGAAGGACTTTAAGAAAAAATGTTCTCACAGACACAAGGAAGATGGCAGTGAAAGGACCCTAAGCTCATCTCATCTCATGGATACAACTAAATAACACTCACATCAGTGTAAATAACCCAGAAAATGACCCAAAGGCTGGCAGAACAAACTCTCCACAGCTAAATGTAGAGAAGAGGCTTCATCAAAGAGTGTAGAAGGGTGGAGACAAGGTCAGAGGCTAAACAGACCCAAAGGACTGTCTTGAGGATGGAAGAATGCCACCGGCACAGACAGTGGAGACAAACAGACTCTTGGAGCAAGGAACCCTCAAGGAGATGAATCCCCATAATATTTGGCTTTGAAAAACAGGGGACTCAATTTCACAAGTTCTTACAAGCAAGACTAAAAACCTGGAACTTTAAAAATCAGCAGGCTTGGTTCTAGGAGAGCCAGGAGAGCAAGAGGGAACTGAGTCCCCACTCTTAAACAGATAGCACATAGAACAGCCATAGAGATACAGCATAGAAGCAGAAGTTGGGAAAGAGCCTGAGGTATGCACGAGTGAGATTTGTTTACTATTCTCATAGTGTGTGCTGGAAGGGCAGGGATTATTAGGAGAATTCTGGAGGAACAAAGGAGCTGGCTGGAGCCATTTCCCTCTCCCACCCCTCGGCCTAAACACATGGCCACCTGCAGGAACCACTGTGGCATTAAAAATTACTACCTAACTTGGGGCGCCTGGGTGGCGCAGTCGGCTAAGCGTCCGACTTCAGCCAGGTCACGATCTCGCGGTCCCTGAGTTCGAGCCCCGCATCAGGCTCTGGGCTGATGGCTCGGAGCCTGGAGCCTGTTTCTGATTCTGTGTCTCCCTCTCTCTCTGCCCCTCCCCCGTTCATGCTCTGTCTCTCTCTGTCCCCAAAATAAATAAACGTTGAAAAAAAAAATTAAAAAAAAAAAAATTACTACCTAACTTGCTAACAGCATACCCCACGCACATGTTCTCCTGAGAACACACATCCTCCAGTCAGCCCTCCACTCCAGGCTTCTTCCCATAGCAGACCTGTGCAAACCTTAATAACACTGCATCCCACCACCACATGCCTCTGAAGATATTCCCCTCCAATAGGCTCTGGCCAGAGCCCATACAAAGTGATGTCAAAAATGTGGAAGTGTGCAAGCAGCCTCTAAAGGAGCCAGCACCACGTCAAAATGACTGCTGGCCCAGGGAAAGAGAAAGACGACGACACACACCAGTAAGACTGCAACCCAAGCAGTGGGCTGGGGGAAGACAGCTGGTCTGACTGTATTCCCACCCACCAACAAAAGCTTCTCAATGTATAAAAAAGGGAAAGCACTCTGAGGTTTGGTGCTACTCTATCTCCAGCAAATTCCTGGTTTGACTCAACTCAAGCCCAAGGCACTCCAGACTGACCACTAACAATGCAGAGACAAAACCCTGCCCACAACAGGCAAAGAGAGTCAATGCAGATGACTGGACTGCGGAAAAATGTGGCTCTGCCAGAATGGTAGGGTGCATGCAACACACATAGGAGACACCCCTGAAGCACTAGATTCTGGCAAACAGGAGACATGCACTGCAGGGCACTACAGGACCTCTTCTTCATAAGGCTGCTACTTCCAACAGCAGGATATGTAGCCGGCTTTCCTAACACAGAGAAACAGACACAGACAGTTAGACAAAATGAGGAAACAGAGGGATATGTCCCAAATGAAAGAACAGGACAAAATCATGGCACAAGAGCTAAATGAGATTGTAATAAATAATATGCTTAATAGAACATTTAAAGTAATGGTCATAAAAGTACTTACTGGATTTGAGAAAAGAGTGGTGGACCTCAGTGAGGCCCTCGACAAAGACTCAGAAACCATAAAAAAGAACTAATCCATGATAAAGAGCTCGATAAATGAAATTAAAATTACACTAGAGGAAATGAGAGTAGAATAAAGGATGCAGAAGAATGGATCAGTGATCTGGAGGACAGAATAAAGGAAAGCAATCAAGCTGAACAGATGAGCAACTAAAAGTAATACAAAATGAAAATAGACTTAGAAAACTCAGCATCACTAAGAAGCATAACAATATTCACATTACAGGGATCCTAGAAGAAGAGAAACAAAAGGAGGCAGAAAGCATATTTGAAGAACAAATAGCTGAAACATAAATCCAGACCCAGGAGGCACAGAGAGCTCCCAACAAAATCAACCCAAGGAGGTCCACATAGTATGGTCCAAGACACATAGTAATTAAAATGGTAAAAAGTAGTTATAAAGAGAGAATTTTAAAAGCAGCAAAAGAAAAGAAAATAGTTATATACAAGGAAAACCCCATAAGGCTATCAGCTGATCTTTCTACAGAAACTTTGTAGGCTAGAAGGGAGTGCCATGATATAGTCAAAGTGCTGAAAGGAAAAAAACCTGCAGCTAAGAATACTCTATCCAGCCAGGCTATCATTCAGAACATAAGGAGAGATAAAGAGTTTCCCAGACAAACACAAGTTAAAGGAATTCACAATTGCTAAACCAGCCTTATAAAAAAATGTTAAAGGGGACTCGTTGAGTGGAAAGGAAAGACCACACAAAGGAGTAATAAAAGTAGAAAGCACAAAAGCAGTACAAAAAAGTATATTTGTAAAAATTAGTCAAGGGATTCATAAAATAAAAGGATGTAAAGTATGACACCATATACCTAAAACGTGGGGCTGGGGAGAGCACAGAAAGGGTTCAAATTTCAGTGACCATCAACTTAATGTGGACTGCTATATGCAGAGGATGTTATATACAAACTCAGTGGTAATCACAAACCAAACACCAATAATAGGCATGCAAAAACTAGAGGTGCCTGGATGGCTCAGTTGGTTAAATGTCTGACTCTTGATTTTGGCTCAGGTTGTGATCTCACGGTTGGTAAAATCAAGGCCCACATCCAGCTCTGCACTGATAGTGCAGAGCCTGCTTGGGATTCTCTTCTCTCCCTCTCTCTCTGCCCCTCTCCTGCTCATGCTCTCTCCGTTTTTCTCAAAATAAATAAATAAACATTAAAAAAAGAGATATGCCATACAAAGGGCTAGTATCCAAAATCTATAAAGAACTCACTAAACTCCACAACTGAAAAACAAGTAATCCAGTGAAGAAATGGGCAGAATACATGAATAGACACTTCTCTAAAGAACACATCCAGATGGCCAACAGGCACATGAATAGATGCTCAACATCACTCCTCATCAGGGAAATACAAATCAAAACCCCACTGAGATACCATGTCACGCCAGTCAGAGTGGCTAAAATGAACAAATCAGGAGACTGTAGATTCTGGAGAGGATGTGGAGAAATGGGAACCCTCTTTCACTGCTGGTAGGAATGCAAACTGGTACAGCCGCTCTGGAAAACAGTGTGGAGGTTCCTCAAAAAATTAAAAATAGATCTACCCTATGACCCAGCAATAGCACTGCTAGGAATTTACCCAAGGGATACAAGAGTGCTGATGCATAGTGGCACTTGTACCCCAATGTTTATAGCAGCACTTTCAACAATAGCCAAATTATGGAAAGAGCCTAAATGTCCATCAACTGATGAATGGATAAAGAAGTTGTGGTTTATATACACAATGGAATACTATGTGGCAATGAGAAAGAATGAAATCTGGCCATTTGTAGCAACGTGGATGGAACTGGAGAGTGTTACGGTAAGTGAAATAAGTCATACAGAGAAAGATAGATACCATATGTTTTCACTCTTATGTGGATCGTGAGAAACTTAACAGAAGACCATGGGGGAGGGGAAGGAAAAAAAATTAGAGGGGGAGAGAGCCAAACCATAAGAGACTCTTAAAAACTGAGAATAAACTGAGGGTTGATGAGGGGTGGGAGAGAAGGGGGGGTGGGTGATGGGCATTGAGGAGGGCACCTGTTGGGATTAGCACTGGGTGTTGTATGGAAACCAATTTGACAATAAATTTCATATTTAAAAAAAGAGATATGCAAAACATAAATTGAAAGGAATCTGAATATACCACTAAATAAAGCTAACTAACTGTGAGAAAAGAGAACAAGGGAAGCATGGAACAGAGAAGAACTACAAAAACAACCACAAAACAGGTAACAAAATGGCAATAAATACACAATTATCCATAATTACTTTTAATGTAAATGGATGAAATGCTCCAATCAAAAGACATAGGGTGATGAATGGATAAAAAAACAAAATCCATCTACATCTTGCCTACAAGAGACTCATTTCAGATCTAAAGCCACATGCAGAGTGAAAGTGAAAGAATGGAGTAGTATTTATCATGCCAGTGGATGTAAAAAGAAAGCCAGGGTAGCAATACTCATATTGGGCAAAATAGCCTTTAAAACAAAGACCGTAACAAGGGACAAAGAAGGATACTAAGTAATCATAAAGGGAACAATCCACCAAGAAGATATAACAGTTGTCAATATTTATGCACCCAACATGATACACCCAAATATATAAAACATTTAATAACAAACATAAAGGAAATAATAGTAAAATAATAATAGTTGTGGGGGAGGGCTTTAACACTCCACTTACATCAATGGACAGATCATCCAAACAAAATCAAGGAAACCATGGCTTTGAATGATATACTGAACCAGGTGGTACTAACAGATATATTCAGAACATTCCCTCCTAAAAGAGCAGAATATACATTCTTTTCAAGTGCACATGGAACGTTCTCCAGAATAAATCACATATTAGGACAGAAGACAGGTCTCAACAAATTCAAAAAGATCAAAGTCATACTATGCATCTTTTCTGACCACAATGCTATGAAGCTAGAAATCAACCACAGGCAAAAATCTGGAAATAGCACACAAACATGGAGGTTAAATTACATGCTACTAAACAATGGGCCAACCAAGAAATCAAAGAAGAAATAAAAAAGTATGGCAACAAATGAAAATGAAAACACAAATTCTAGAAGCTTTGGGATGCAGCAAAAACTTCTAAGAGAGGTTTATAGCAATACAGACCTAGACCAAGAGGCAAGAAAAATCTCAAAAAAATGTAATCCTATACCTAAAGGAGTTAGAAAAACAAGAAAAAACAAACCCCAGGGGTGCCTTGGTGGCTCAGTCAGTTGGGCCTCCGACTTCAGCTCAAGTCAGGGTCTTGAGTTTGAGCCCCGCGTCAGGCTCTGTGCTGACAGCTCAGAGCCTGGAGCTTGCTTCAGATTCTGGGTCTCCCTCTCCCTATTCCCCTTCCCTGATCATGCTCTGTCTCTCTCTCCTTCAAAATAAATAAACTTCCAAAAAAAAAAAAAAAGAAAAGAAGAAAAAAACCCCAAAACAGTAGAAGAAAGGTGATAGTAAGGATAGAGCAGAAATGAATGATTGAGGAACTAAAGAAACAATAGAACAAGCCAATGAATCCAGGAATTAGTTCTTTGAAAAGATCAACAAAACTGATAAACTTTTAGCCAGACTTATAAAAAAAAGGAAAGAGGACCCAGGTAAACAAACTTAGAAATGAAAGAGGAGAAATAACAATAATCCCACAGAAATACAAACAATTGGAAGATAGTATTATGAAAACCTATATGCCAACAAACTGGATAACCTAGAAGACATGGATAATTCCTAGAAACACACAACCTCCCAAAATTGAAGTAAGAAGAAATAGAAAATTTGACCAGACTGATTACTAGCAATGAAATTGAATCAGTAATAATAATAATAGTAATAATAATAAAATCCTAGCAAAAAAAATCCAGGAAAAGATGGCTTCATAGGCTAATTCTACCATTTAAAGAAGAGCTAATACCTATTCTTCTCATAGTATTCCAAACATTAGAAGAGGAAGGAAAACTTCCAAATTCATTATATGTGGCCAGCATTACCCTGAGACCAAAGCCAGATAAAAATACCACAGTAAAAGAGAACTATAGGCCAATAATTATCTCTGATGAACATAGATGCAAAAATCCTCAACAAAACACTATCAAACCAAATCCAACAATACATTAAAAAGTAATTCACCAAGATCAAGTGGGATTTATTCCTGATGCAAGGGTGGGTCAATATTCACAAATTAAGCAACATGATACAATTACATCAATAAGAGAAAGGATAAAAATGATATGATCATTTCAATACATACAGAAAAAGCATTTGACAAGGTACAACTTCCATTCCTGATGACAACCCTTAACAAAGTAGGTCCAGATGGAACACATAACAACATAATAAATGAGAATAATTTTATGAAAATAAATGTAAATAAATAAATGTAAAATAAATAAAAATAAATGAAATAATTATATGAAAAACCCACAGCTAACATCATACTCATTGGTTAAAAAGTGAGAGCTTTCCCCCTAAGGTCAGGAACATGATAAGTAGGTCCACTCTCACCATTTTTATTCAACATAGTTCTGAAATTCCTAGCCACAGCATTTAGACAACAAAGAAAAATAAAAGGAATCCAAATTGGTAAGGAAGAGGTAAAACTTTCACTATTTGCATATGACATGGTATTATATGTAAAACCCCCTAAAGACTCCCCCCTCCAAAAAAATCACTAGAACTTATAAATGAATTCAGTAACATCTCAGGATACAAGAACTATGTACAAAAACCTGTTGCATTTCTATGCACTAATGATAAAGGAGCAGAAAGAGAAATTAAGAAAACAATTCCATTACAGCCCATGGACTTGTCAGGGTGCTGATGGGCCACATGGGGGCCAGTCTGTGATGCACTTTGAGGGGTGTCAGAGGACCTCCCCTGCCTGCACTTAACCTGATGATTCAAGGGCCCAGGGGTTGACATGTGTATTGTGTTTGCAAAACTCAGGTGTCTTGAGTCTGGGCTGTACCAGGCAAGGGAAAAAATTAAAGATTTGAGTTTTTCAGAAAGAGAGAGAGAGTGAGAGAGAAATAAAGAAGAAAGAGAGAAAGAGAGAGAGGAAGGAAGGAAGGAAGGAAGGAAGGAAGGAAGGAAGGAAGGAAATAATTCTATTTACAATTGCACAAGAAACAATAAAATATTTAGGAATAAACTTAACTAAGAGATAAAAGACCTGTACTCTGGAATTTGCCTTTAAAGTGGTTGAAGGTTCCTTTTTCATATGAGCTACTTTACTTTATGACTCTGATACCAGAGTAAATTCTCCATCATGGATGGGAACTTTTTAGGCTGTGCCTGGGTTAACAGATGTTCATTAATCTGGGTAATTAAGACTAAGGGAAAGAAAGCTGACCATATGTCCAACTTGAAACATATTTCAAGTTTCTCTAAATTCTCCCGATTCTAAGCCCACTCACTGGATTTTGTCTCTTTTCCATAAACAGTAATCACAGTGGCTTAAGCCACATTCATTGTACATGGAAAGGACAGGCACTCATATTTTTGCCCAGAGGCCCTACTCAGAAATAATGACTTTTGTAGAGACCAGAAGCCACCTCATGTGGGGAGAGATAAAGAGGACAAAACATGGATTTGGGTAGATGAACTTAATTATTTGTTTAAAGAGTTGTTCTGGATTGTCTGTGTCAATTGGCTTCACTACCACTCCTAAGATAGGGAAATATATTTTCCAGAATCCTCTTTGCTGTATGATTCGGGTTAGAACTTGCTAAAGGAGAGGTACTCCTGTGACATTTGAAAGGTAGAAATGAAAGAGGTTATAATTATTAGGCTGTTGTGGATTGTAGATACCACAGTTTTGTGATATACAGTGGATTTTCCTGATTTGTTAGCTTTACAGATCTTTCCATGAGATCCCACTTTGGTGATTAGAATGGTGGATTCTGGGATGTTCTCACTTCCTGCTTTTCAGCCCCCTTCACCAACTTCAATGTTCATTCCTCTGGCTAAAATCTCTTAGAGATCTTCACTCTCCCAGAAAATCCCACATCTGTATAAATCTTGATTTCCATGTTAAATTCCCTATTCTTGTAATAAATGTGGTACCTCTGTTTTCCTAAGCTCAGACTGGTACAGGAGTTCTTGAATTTATTGAAATTTTAGGGGATTAGAAATATACTTAGTTGTTTTTGATGGGGTTCACTGGTGGGGAATGGTTAGTATTTTTCCTGTTCTCTCCCATTTTATCACTCTTCTGATGGGGCAGATGTGTCACAGATTGGTTTTGTGAAGAAGTAGACTCTGAGATTGAGTTTAATGTGCAGGACATTTATTTAAGAGTGTCCTTGGAACAAATATTTGTGGAAAGGAGAGGATGGAAGCAGAATTGCGTAAAGAAGTCAACTTCAATGCAGATACAAGAGTAGGTGTGGCCAGCTCCGTGGGGAGGTCTACAGGGTATATGACCATTCATAGTTGTCCCTGTTTGGGTGAAGATGGCCTGACCTTAATATTTTAACACTGATTAGTCATTGGATATAGGATACTGCAAGAAGGAGCATTAATTTGTGTGAGGATGCTCTTTCCAGGTGAAGCAGTCCCTAAAGGGACTTCGAGCCGAAGGTTGTTACAAAAACATTCCCAGAAGTTGGGGCAATGAGGGCTTCCTTGAAGGGGGATTTCACCCAAGAAGTAAGCTGGGCTGTGTTATGAGTCAATATTAGAGCTGTATGTAGTTAAGTATGAGGAAAGGAGATTTGTGGTAGAGGGAGCAACATGCCTAAAGGCCTAAAAGAGAATGCCTTACATTTTGAACAATAAATAATCCGTCTGACCAAAGTATGAGGTAAAAGAGATTTGATCACATTCCAGAAAGATGAGATGACTCTTGGAAACTCAGAGTCTAGATGAACACGTTGAGCATATCTGTGGTCAACTTGCTTATGGGACACTGGAGTAAAAGTTAAGTCTTTCTGGAGGCCAGTCCAGACCCTGAGGACCATCTTTGTCAGCTCCAAGCTTTTCATATTACTCAGCTGTCTTTGCCAGGGTGTGAAGTAGGCACAAGACTACTACTTTGGGTTAATTTCTCTAAATTCAATGTGTTTCTTTATCTGTCTGATGAGCTACCTGTCTCTGACGCTGTGCTTCCCAGTAGAGAACACTCTGGGATGTGGCTCTTATATGGCACATCACAGGGCTTCCCGGGCTACTTTTTTTCATCATATGCAGGCTTCTTTTCTCTTTCATACACTTTGGTTTAGCTTTTGATGGCAACCACTATTACCTTTAATTATGTTTTTCCTTGATGCAGTGCAAGCAGTCACACCTCCTTGCTTGCTCTAAGCCATTTCTACCCATTTCTACTTTCCCTTTACTTCATTCATTTCCTTAGACATACACGCTGTGTGATGTAGTGGAAAGAATACAGGATTTAGATTCTGGCAGACTTGAGCCAGAATCCAAGGAATCTCACTTTCTACTGATACGATCTTGGGCAATTATCCTAATCTCTCTAAGCATCAGTTAATTTATTTATAAGATTGGGAGGGATGTTGCAAAGATAAAATAAAGCCATGTGTGCAAGCATTTGGCATAAGGTAGGCACAGAATATGTTACTGTCCCTTTCCTTTTCTATCTGGGGATTTAGAAATTAACTGTGAACTTCAGCTAGGTGAGGAGGGGTCCCTCTTCTTTGAGAATTATTTGCCCTGCTGGTTCTGTCTTGTTTATTTTCCTTCTCTCACTGTCCACTGGCAGAGATCACTTTTTTTCCCCCACTGAGATCATATGACTAATTTTTCGACCTTAGCTGCATCACTGAACAGGCTTTATTCCCTAGTCCAGTTCTGCTAATAGGATTACTTTAAGCATTTCCTAATCTGGATGCCTGATCAACACCTCTAGATACAAGCAGCACTGACCCTCCAAATGAGACAGGCACTACCCAAGTAGCATTTCAGGTCTCTTGGAATGAGAAAGAACATGTTTGTATTCCATGGGCAGATAATCCATGATGGTTCTAATTGGCCCTCCTGGGTCTTCTTGCAAGCTAATGTTCTTCAGAGTGCTGCCGAATTACAGTCTAATTTAATTTCCCCTCTGATCAGTTTACAGATCTTTATGAACGCAGTCCAGACAGATCAATGTTAATAGCCGCTGGTGTTTTGAAGCTAGACAAGTTGGGAAAACAAACTGGAGCTTTACTTTTCAAGGGCATGGTTTATATTTCCCAAGTGCCTTTCAAAGGTTGCTAAAGCTCCAAATGAACCATACTTCTTGCTGCCTGTATTAATCAGGGTTTTTCAGACCAATAGGATAGATATAAAATAAGGAATTGGCTCATGTAATTATAGAGGCTGAGACGTCCCAAGATCTGCAGTTGGCAAGCTGGAGACCCAGGAGAGCTGATGGTATACATTCCAGTCTGAAAGCTGGTAGGCTCAAGACCAAAGAAGAGCCAAATTTTTAGTTCAAGATCAAAGATAGGAAGAGATTGGTGTTCCAGCTCAGTAGGCTGACAGGAGGAGTTCCTTCTTACTCTGCCATTTTTGTTCTATTCAGTTCTTCATTCAGTTGGATGAGATCTACCCATATTAGGGAAAGCAGTCTGCTTTACTCAGTCTACAGATTTAAATGTTAATCTTATCTAGAAATACTCTCACAGACATGCCTAGAATAATGTTTGATCAAAAGTCTGGGCAATCCATAGAGCAGTCTAGTTAACACATAAAATTAATCATCACACTGTCCCACTCCCACTCCCCAGGATTGACAATTGCTTATGGAAACTGGTCCCAGGCAAAGTCTTTCCCTTAAGTCACGAGTGGCTTAAAATTAAGCTTATATTTCATATATTCTTTTCTAATTAGACTTGAACCAGCAATATCATTTGTATACTAACTTATGTTAGAAGGGATGACTAATGCTTGTCAATTAGATAGACAGCTTGGACTCTCTATCAGCCAGTGTTGTTTTCCTGTTTACCTGTCTACTGTGAAGATTGCATATTGGGAGTGATTATAATTCAGTTTACTCATTCTTATCATAAACATAACCATCAATAATATATTTAAAGCCAATGGTAACCAAAAAATTCCAGGTGTAGCTATACTTTTTTCAGACAAAATATCTGTAAATATGTTAAACAAGACCAATAAGGTCATTATATAATGATAAAGGGGTCAATCCATCAGGATAACATTTGTAAATATTTATGCACCCCAAATCAGAGTACCTAAACATATAAAGGGAAAAATTAACAGAGCTAAAGGGAGAAATAAACAACAATGCAGTTATATTTGGGGACTTTAATATCCCACTCTCACCAATGGACAAATCATCCAGAGAATCAGTAAGGAAACATTGATGCCAAATGGACCTAGTAGACATATACAGAACATTCTATCCAACAACAGCGTAATACAAATTCTTCTCAAGTGCACATGGAACATTTTCTAGGATAAATCATATGTTAGGCCACAAAACAAGTTTTAGCAAGAAGAATAAATAATAAACCTTCTTTATTCAAGAAGATTTAAATAATACCAAGTATCTTCTCTGACCACAATGGAATGAAAATAGAAATCAATAACAGGAGGAAAATTGGAAAATTCATTAGTTCATGGAAATGAAACAATACTCTCCTGAACAAACCATGGATTAAAAAAGAAATTAAACGGGAAATAAAAAAGTATCTTGAGACAAATGAAAATGGAAACACGACATACCAAAACTTATAGGATGCAACAAAAGCAATAGTTCATAGCCATAAACACTTACATTAAAAAACAAAAGAGGGGTGCCTGGATAGCTCAATTGGAAGAGCATGCAACTGGATCTCCACATCATGAGTTTGAGCCCCAAGTTGGGTGTAGAGGTTCCCAAAAACAAAAACAAAAACAAAACACCAAACCCCCCATAACAAAAACAAAAGCAAAAACCAAGAGAGATCTCAAATATACAACCTAAGTCTATGTCTTAAGGAACTAGAAAAAGAACAAACTGAGCCTAAAGTTAGCAGAAGGAAGGAAATTATAAACTTAAAAGCAGAGATGAATGAAATAGAGAACAGAAAACAATGGAAAAGATGAACAAAACTAAGAGTTGGTTCTTTGAAAAGATAAATAAAATTGACAAACTTTTAGCTGGGCTACGAAGGCAAAAAGAGAGAGGACCCAAATCAACAAAATTATAAACAGAAGACATTACAGCTGAAACCAATGAAATACAAAGAATCATAAGAACCTACTATGAAAAACTATATGCCAACAAACTGGACAATGTAGAAGAAATGGGAAAACTCTTAGAAACATACAACCTACCAAGACTGAATCATAAAGAAATAGAAAATCTGAACAGACCAATTACTAATATGGTGATTGAATCAGTAATAAAAAAATCTCCCAAGAAAGAAAAGCCCAGGACCAGATGGCTTTACTGATGAATTCTACCAAATATTTAAATAATTAACACCAATCCTCTTTGAAGTTTTCCAAAAAATCAAAGAGGAAGGAACACTCCCAAACTCATTTTACAAGGCCAGCAACACCCTAAAAGCGAAGTAAGAAAATGACATATAAGAAAATAAAAATATAGAGGAATATCTCTAATGAACAAAAATGCAAAAATTTTCAATAAAATACTAGCAAACCAAATTCAGCAGCATATTAAAAGGTTTATTCACCACGATAAAATGAGATTTATCCCTGGGATACAAGATTTGTTCAACATCTGCAAAACAATAAATGTGATACATCATGTTAACAAAATGAAAAAAAGATCATACGATCATCTCAATAGATGAAGATAAGCATTTGACAAAATTTAACACCCACTCATGATAAAAGCTCTTAATAAGTTAGATATAGAAGGAATGTACCTCAACAAAAAAAGTCCATATATGACAAGCTTATTGTACTCATGATAAAAGGCTGAAAGCTTTCTCTCTAAGATCAGGGACAAGGATTCCTACTCTTACCACTTCTATTCAACACAGTACTGGAAGTTCTAGCCAGAAAAATCAGACAAGAAAAATAAATAAAAGGTGTGAGAATTGGAAAGAAAGAAGCAAAATTTGCAAATGTCATAATTTTATATATAGGGGCACTAAGGAATCTACTCCTGAAATCATTGTTGCACTATATGCTAACTAATTTGGATGTAAATTTTAAAAAATAAAAAAGAAAAGAAAAGAAAAGAAGATCCAAGACTCCACCAAAAATCTGTTAGATCTTATCAGTGAATTCAATAAAGTTGTAGGATGTTGAATTAACATACAAAAATCAGCAATGTTTCTATACACTAACAATAAATTATCTGAAAAAGAAATAAATAAAATGATCCCATGTACAATAGCATCAAGAAATTTAAGTAAAGTATTAAGGAATAAATTTAACCAAGGAGGTGAAAGATCTCTACACTGAAAACTACAAGACATTGATGAAAGAATAGAAAACAACACAAATAAATGGAAAAGTATCCCATGTCCATGGAGTGAAAGAACTAATATTGTTAAAATACCCAGACTATCCAAAGTCATTTGTACATTCAATGCAATCACTATCAAGATTTTAATAACATTTTTACAGAAGTAGTAAGATAATCCTGATATTTACATGGGACTACAAAAGATCCCCAATAGCCAAAGAAATTCTGAGAAAGAAAGAGCAAATGGTAGCACACTTCCTGATTTCAAGCTATATTATAAAGCTGTAGTATATAAAACTGTAGTAGTCAAAACATTATGGTGCTGGCATAAAAACAGACACATAGATCAATGGAACAGAATCAAGAGCCCCAAAATAAACCCATTCATTTATGGTCACTAATATTTGACAAGGGAACAAAGAATACTCAATGGAGAAAAGACAGTCTCTTCAATAAATGGTGCTGGGAAAATTGGATATTCACACATAAAAGAATGAAATTAGACCCCTATCTTACATCACTCACAAAATTAACTTGAAGTGAATTAAAGACTTAAATATAAGACCAGAAACCAAAAGACTCCTAGAAGAAAACATACCAAAAAAAGCTCCTTGACATGGGTCTTAGCAATGATTTTTTGGATATAACAACTGAAGCATAAGAAACAGAATAAAAAATGAACAAATAGGGCTACATCAAACTAAAAAGCTTCTGCAGATCAATAGAAATCAACAAAATGGAAAGAAAATGTATAGAATGGGAAAATATTTGCAAACCATATATCTGATAAGGAATTAATATCTAAAATATATAAAGAACTCATACAACTCAGTAGCAAAGAAAAAACAAGCAAATAGTCCAGTTAAAAAAATGGTCAAAGGACTTTAATAGACATTTTTTTCCAAAGAAGGTATACAAATGGCCAACAAGTACACAAAAAGATGCTCAACATGACCAATCAGAAGGGAAATGCAAATCAAAACCACAATTTGATATCACCTCATGCCTATTGGAATAGCTATTACCAAAAAGACAAGAGATAACGAATGCTAGCAAGGTTGTGGAGAAAAGAGAACACTGTTGGTAGGATTGTAAATTGGTACAACCACTATGGAAAGATGTATGCATGCTCCTCAAAAACTTAAAAATAGAATTACCATATGATTTAGCAATTCCACTTCTGGGAATATATCTGAAGGAAATGAAAACATTATGTCACAGAGATATCTTCATTCCCATGTTCATAGCAGTGTTATTTGCAATAGCCAACATGGAAACAACCTAGGTGTCCATTGATGTATTAATGGATAAAGAAGTTACAGAATGGAATATGAAAATGGAATATTATTCCACCATAAAAAAGAAAACATCCTGCTATTTATGACAACATGGGTATGCCTCGAGGGCATTATTGTAAGTGAAATAAATCAGGCAGAGAAAGACACATACTGTATAATCTCATATGTGGAATCTAAAACAAAAGAAAACAAAACAAAACCCCCCACTAAACTCATAGAAAAAGAGATTGCATTTGTGGTTGCCAGAAGTGGGAGGAGGGGGGGGAAAGAGAATTGGTTAAAGATCAAAATGTATAAACTTCCAGTTATAAGATGAATAATTTCTAAGCATGTAATGTACATCATAATGACTAGAGTTAACACTGCTGTATGGTATATATATTTGAAAACTGTTAAGAGAGTAGATCCTAAGAATTCTCATCACAGGGAGAAAGTTTTTTGTATCTATATGAGATGATGGACGCTAACTAAACTTATTGAGGTAATCATTTCACAATATATGCGAAGTCAAATCATCATTCTGTACACCTTAATTGGAAACAGTGATGTATGTTAATTATATCTCAATAAAACTGGGGCAAAAAGAACTACAACCATCAATGTTTCCTTTGAGCTTAACTGCTGTTAGGGTAGCTTCAGGTGGAATTGGGGATGTGCTAGATGACATTGATAGTCCTATTTTTCACCCTTTTCTGTATTCATGTCCTTTGCCATGCACGTTTCCTATTCCTAACATTAGAGTCAGAATTTATTTCCCTACCCTTTGAGTTTGATCTCAGTTATGTGACTTGCTTTGGCCAGGAGAATGAAGTAGAATTGATGATGCCCTAGTTTTGAAGTCAGGCCTCGAGTAGCTTTGTGTGTTCCTGGTACCTCTCGTGCACTTATGCCTTTACTGTGAGAAAGACATATTCAGGCCATCTGATAGACTCAGGAGGCAAATGATAGCCATGTAGAGCAGACCTGTGGCCTAAGACGTTCAGCCTAGTGCACCCTAGTGCAGAGCTCCCAAATGACCTGTAGACAACTCAACAGGCCAGCCAACTTGCAGATGTAAATGCATGGCAAGTCCAACAAAGGTCAGATAAACCCTGGCCTACCCCTTATCATGTGAGCTGTAACAGTAAGTAAATATTGTTTTAAGATACTCAATTTTGGGGTGGTATATTATGAAGCAATAGCTAACTGATACAGGAGGACTGTTTTAGACTTTGTGCTTTAAGAGTGGGGATTTTAAGTCAGTGTGCAATGGTCAATTTTCCTTTCATTTTGCTTTTCTGGATTAGACACATGTCTATAACACTGCAACAAAAAAATCAGTTGTGGCAGAGACTGCTGCTTGATCATCAACTTTATTCTCTCTCTCTTTCTCTCTTCATCCCTTTTATTAATTTTTAATTTTTGGGCACTAATACTACATTTCTGTATCCTTCTTTGTAGTTAGGTGTTGTTATGTGATGAGTTCAAGTCAGTGGAATATACTTCTCTATCAAGCCTAATCATATAAATTTCCCTCCCTCCCCCCACCCCCTTCTCTTTCTCTCTCTCTTTCCTTTCTTGTCTGCATGTCTGGATATTGATACTCAGGGAGACCTTAAAAGCCATATGTAAAAGATGGGATAGTCTATATTAGCTTGCTCCTGAATGACTGCCCCCAGTTGCCTAGGAGAAATAACCACATTGATCTACTATGTCAACAAGAACTAAATTTTACGATGTTAAGCCATTGAAACTTTAGGATTTATGTGTTACCTTTACTAATTCAAACAGTTAAATAGGTACACTCAGAAAAACTTGCTTTTTCACTTTTATTTCCCTCCTCCTGCCATTAGTATGTTATACATGAATTTTGTATATTATTCAATATATCGATGTCCATACGCTGGTGGGGAAGGATGGACATGAAATCTTTAGTATCAAAATCTTGAATTATAACCAGACCTTTCTCTGGTTATATACTGAATATGTTTTGGGTCCTGAATGTTATGGGGTGCTGTCTTGTTCAGTTTGGGTTGCTTTAACAAAAGCACACTGAATACCATAAACTGAATGGCTCAAACAACAGAAATTTATTTCTCACAGTTCCAAGGGCTGATAATTCTGAGATCAGGGCACCAGCATGGTCAGATTCTGGTAAAGGCCCTCTTCCTGGTTCACAGAAGGCTTTCCTTTTGCTGTGTCTTCAGATGCAGAGAAATCATTTCTCTTGTGTCTTTCCTTACAAGAACATTAATCTCATTCATGAGGGCTCTACCCTCATGACCTAAGGCACCATGTCCAAGTATCAACACATTGGGGATTATGGTTTCAACATCTGAATTTTGGGGAGAAACAACATTTGGTCCATAGCAGACATCAAGAGCTCATGAGCGGATGATGTTCCCTCAGGGAACAGGCATCTCTGAACTAGAGGGTGACACTAAGTTGACACTTTTCCTAATAATTCTGTTGTTCTGGGGTTTGAAGGAGGATGGAGCTAAGGGATTACAAAACATGGCAGCATGAGAAAAGTTTTTTTTGTTGTTGTTCAAGCAGTACTCCTTTGAATAAGCTTGCAAGTACTCCTAATCTTGATCCCTTAATGTGCCCAATAAGACAATATCAATGCACATTTCTAAGTTGTGCACTGCAAGCCAGACTGGATTCTCTTTTCTCTCCAGTTCTGCAAGATTTCAAGGTGCTTCTCAAAGGAGACTCTGTTTCTAGTCAAATACCAGCAGCTTTGGCGGTCACTGGATTATTACAAACAGGTGCATTTGGAAGATAAGCCCAATAGTAGTTCATTGTTCTCTCTCCTGTTTGGCTGCTGCTTATTGGCTCTGGAATGAAAACAGAAAACTTCCTCTGCCTTTAACAAAAGGCCTGTTTTCCTTGCCTTCCTCTCTTCATTAGAAAACACCAGATGTGCATGAGGCAGTGGGAGGTCCAATTCAGTTCTAGGCTGGCTGGTTATTGGAAAGCAGTGAAAAGGATTCTGAAAACCCAGCTCTTCAAAGAATCCCAAACAAAGCCTTTGTGTTCTTAACTGCAAAGCTAAGTTAATTTCTTACCAGATACAGTAGTAGCAGTTTCCAATTAGAACTACAAGCTAGGACACTCAAGGCCAACTTTGGTGTGCATTTGTGGGAGATGGTGGTGGAGCCACCATAGCTTTGTTATTAAAATAACTTTACCCTACTGGAAGTGAAAAGACACATATGCTTAGGAATAATGTATGGAAATTTGTCATATCACTGAAAAAAATTCATACTTTTACATATCAGTATAATTGCTATCACTTTCACTTTGTTATGTTCTTTTTTTTAAAATAAAAATGCTTACTCATTTTTGGGAGAGAGAGCATGAGGAGGGCAGGAGCAGAGAGAGAGAGGGGAACAGAGGATCTGAAGTGGGCTCTATGCTAACAGCAGTGAGCCCAATGTGGGGTTTCAACTCGTGAACAGTGAGATCATGACCTAAGTCTGTCGGATGCTTAACTGACTAAGCCACCCAGGTGCCCCTCATTTTGTTATGTTCTTCATGGGTAGTTGAAATTTAGTCAAATTCTAGTTATGTTTGCCCACCACTGTATGGTTTTCAAAGTGCATTCCTACACATTTTTACATAATTCTCACAACTGGAGAAAGTTTTCACCATCTGTTACATATAAGGAAACTGAGACTGGGGTGAAAAAAAACCCTGGTCAGTGTTGGTAATGAGGCTGGAAATTCACATCTCCTCAGTCTACATCTGTGGCTCAAAACACCGTGGTTCTTTTTACAGGATCAAGGATACAGCATTTAAGGTCTAGATTTCCTGTGTATGTATGTGTGTGTTATGTGATGTATCTAGAAAAATACCTTCTTGTTCCTGTTAATTCAAGATATTGTCAGGGAATTATTCAGCTATTACTATCACCATTTTATAAGCTTCCTTTATCACCACTTTCATATTGAATGGTATGTGGGGGAGGGTGGTCATAAAGCCTCTTAAACTCAGGCTTTGAAGCCATGTTACTAGCTATCACGTATTTTTCTCATCAACAAAATGGGATAATGATAGTATATTAGTTTGCTATTAGTAATATTAGTGTATTAGTATATTAGTAATCAAGTATCACAAACATAGTGGCTTAAATTGCAGAAATTTATGGTCTCAAAGTTCTGGAGGCTAAAAGTCCAAGATGAATATGTTGGCATGACCACACTCCCTCTGAAGCTGCTAGAGAAAGATCTATTTTAGGCTTCTCTCATAGCTTCTGGTAGTTCCTTGGCTGGTGGCAGCATAACTCCAATCTTTATGTGGTGTTCTCTCTGTACCTGTGTATCTGTCTCTTCATATGGTGCTCTTTTTATAAGAACATGAATCATATTGGATTAGGGGCCCACCATACTCCAGCATGACTCATCCAAACTAATTATATCTGCAACAAACCCATTTCCAAATAAGGTCACGTTCTGAAGTACTGGAGGTTAGGACTTCTACATGTAAATTTTTGAAGGGGACACAACTTAACCCATGAAAAACAGTATCTATCTCATTAGGTTATTGTGAAGATTAAATGAAATTATGTCTGAAAAATCCTTATCATGGAGATGTCAATGGAGTGCCAAAATTCAGAAATATTTGCTGTTATTATTTTTGTTGTTGAGAGTTTGCATTTCTTTGACTGAAGGTAGCAGAAAGTACAGTTTTAGTCTTTTTAGAAAAATAAGCTAGTTGGCGTCTTTCTCCTCAACCTTAACTGCCTATCCTTTCTGCTGCTCCAAGTCAGTGAGAAAAATAAGGAGCCAGGGACAGTTCTCTCTAGGTGGGAATCACCAGACATGCAAGAGGATGCACTCTTTCCGTTCATTATTTTTTTTGAAGGGAATAGATACAAAATGATCATTTGAGATGAAACCCACTTCAAGTTTGGCAAACTGATTTCTATTTGCCTCTCACTATACATGACCTTGAGTGAATTAACCAACCCCTAAAAGTCCTAGGAAATCATAATGACAGAAGGTAAATCAAATAATAAGTTATATTCCAATAAGTTTATGTAGGTCCACAGTCGTACCACCACAGACAAATAAGAGTGTTATTTTTTACAAAGTCTAGAGAAGGAGATTTTGTAACTTTCTCATTGTCAGCAAATATTGGATTTGATCTAAATCCAACAAGCTCTAGTTTAAGCCCAGTTTTGTTTGTTTGTTCCCAGTATATAAGCAGAATAACTGGTCATTGTAAATTATATTTAAAAATCCTTTAGGTATATGAGTTGTTTCTTCTGCCTTTGGAGTTCCCTCTCTTTTTCACACTGCTGACTATCTACTCAGTCACAATTTGCATGTATTTATGGGTTATACATCTTCATTTCCAGGCTTGAAAACTTCTCCTTTCTTTTAGTATCATTTTCCCCTTCTGCCCACAAGCAATATCCATTTGGACATTCCTCAAGTCCTATGCAGTTCTTCTTTCTCAGATTCGTAACACTGGAGCAAAAGCTTTTTCTCTTCTCTTTTTTCCTTAAATTGATCTCCAGGTACTGTAGATTCTGCCTACTTTTCTTTCATTTCCTTACCTTTTTCATCATCAGTGCTGAAATCCAGGGGTTGTTTCTGCACTCAGGCAATAGTTCCTGATTGTCTCCAAACTTCCCATCATTTTACCATACTTTCCAGGTATCTTTGTCCAGAATCCTGGCTTCTATTATTGTGAACTTGCTGTAATTCCAAATTGCCATGCATAAGTAAGGCTTCCAAGGGTAAGATTACCCAACCTCTGCACACCAGCAATACAATTCAATTATTGAGATCAATAATTAAGCAAATATTTATTGATCATGTCCAATGTTCCAGGTTCTGTGCTAAGTGCTGGGAAGGAGGTTGATGATGGAGGACTACCCTCGTTTCCTTGTACATGTGACTCATTTGTTTTCCCATTCAAGCCTATGCAGATGCCAATGACCATACCAGAATGGCCTTCCTCCTCTCTGAGAGATTGTATCATTCATCCCTAAAATTCATTTCCTTCTCTAAATTTTCTTGAACTAACTACACAGCTTAGATTACTCCAGCCACAGCTGGTCCCAATTACTGAAACATCTGTAGAGCTGCCCTTAGTAATATGCATGTTTTATAAATACACATGGTTTCAATTATTTGTTGCATCTCCTTATTTAGAAGCCCAACTGTTAGAACTGAACAGAGTGGCCTAGTATGTCCTATTAATATGCTCCTCACCTTTTTCGAGACTAAGTTCTCTGACAGAATCTGTCAGTTTTAGTCAGGAGACAAAAAACACAGCTGTTTCAACAGAAAGAGTTTAATATAACAAATTGTTAACCAAGTGTTGGAGATCCAGAAAGGCAAAAGGTTACAACTGTAATAAACTGTTCCTACCTCTAGGACTGGGAAATACAGAGAAGAGGTTGGGATTATTAAAATTTAGTAATTTGGAGGAGGGGGTACTGCTCAACTGGTGCTGATATCTTTGAGGAAACAAATGCCAGTGCCATGGTGAGGAATTCTTACTTGAATGATGCTGACAGAGACAATGAGCAAATGGGGATAAGTTCCCTCTCCCTCCACCATCCTCACAGACTCTCTCATGCGCTCCCTATTGGCAGAGTCTAATAGGGCAAAGCTGACCAAGGAGAAAAGTGTCTAGCTGACTCTCAGCTCCTACCTCAGAGAAAAGAACAGAGCAGGGCAGGGTGGGTTTGGAGCTGAGAGAGAAAAGCTTTATAACCAAGAAAGTCACTTGAGAAAATTCTTTACTGTGCAGTTGACCATGGAAATCTAAAAGTAGACATTTAAACTGAATCCCACCCTTCACCCATGACCCTAACTCATTTTCTGTACATTTTACTCCCCCAAAGAAATCCATTGTGTTTGCATTTTAAGAGAAGGAGAGCAATATTTAAAATTAGCACACAGTAGCAAACTTTAAGAATTTGTTAATGGGGTTTTCATGTGTTTTCAGGAGCAGAGTCAGTGGGGGATATTCTGCAAAACGTAGCCTTGCCTGCTACACTGCACCACACAGATAACGATGTCCTGGGTGAGCTTGGGAGAGGCTGGCTGGTATCACCTCGCTCCAGTGAGCCTGAGACCAGACATCTTAAGCCAAGCAACAAAGAAAACATGTGTGCTTTCCTGCTGAGCTGAAAGTGGCTGTTGGAGAATTTCACTGAGACTTAATTTGTTGGAAGGCCTTTTCATCTTTATGCTATGTGTTGAGGGAAGGTGATGATTGTTTATTCTTTGTAATTTCTTCCATTTCTGGTTATGCTCTGCTCAGAAGACTGCAGCTTTCAATTACACAGGTAGAAGGTCTTCAGATTATTTTTAAAAGACTTTTTTCCCCTCAGAATAAAAGGGATACATGCTCACTGTAGATAATTTATAAAACACAGTCAAGCAAAAAGAAGAGAATCTAAAAATCACCTGTAATTCTGCTTTCCAGAGATAACCACTATTAATATTGTGAATGTAGTGTTACATATCGTTCTATATGTATATATATGTATGTTTTTATATATACACAAATATTTTAAAATATGTACTTTAAATGTGTTTATACTTAAAGGTAGTATATGTATATTATAAAAATAGTTCTTTGCTGTTTATTTTGGAATCTTCCATTTAACAATCAATTTACCTCTTGTAATAAAATTTCTAAATTGTTCTCTGTAGTACGTATTTTTCCTGTTCAATTCTTCCGGTTACATCCTGCTGGCTGCAAAGTGGAAACAATTTCACATGCTGGTCATGTGTATTCCTTAGTTGCTTATATATATTTGCTTCAAAAATTGTCTGCATATTCCATACATGACATGGTATCCCAGAAAATGAAGGGATATGTAGATAGACAAAAATTTTCAAAAGTACTGAAGCATAACAACTTAAGTTGGTCTTAAACCCTTTCCTAGTAGTCAAGATTCTACCCACTTCTGATCTTCACAAAGATTTCTCTATTTGGGAGTGCACTTGTCTAAGCAAACAGTGAATCAGCAGGTAAGTTCCAGTTTGGGCAACTTAACTTCAAGATAACATGCCTGCCTTCCTATTTCAGTTCATTATATATCTCTATATGCAGAATATTGCTCCCAGTATTTCCCTTAGCCATATAGATCATTGAAATTAATTATTACCAAGAGGAAAAGGAAAGAGGTCAAATGAATTTAAATGACATAATTTATTTAACCTAATAAATGAAAATATTATCATTTCTACATATAATCAAGATGAAAAATATATTGTTGATATATGTTATATTATTTTTTCATATTAATCTTTGAAAATTGGTGTATGCTTTGTACTTACAATATATCTCAATTTGTGAGCTAAATTTTTATTGGGAATAATTGAACTGGATTTAGATTTCATATAATTTTCAGTTGAAAAAGTAGATTCACATACCTAAGTTCTTCCAAACATACTCAACAGTTTTTCAATAACTTAAATCAAGCAAGTACCATAAAAAATCATGTGCCTTTACTATTTGCATCCACATTGACAAAACTGGTTTAAAGCTTTTAGAAGCAATGATTTGATTTGAATAAAAAGCATATCAATTTCAAAACTATATCTTTCCAAGTTAACTAAATTCACTAAATATTGTGTCAACTCAGTGAGATTAACAGGCTCAAAGAAATATATAAATTGAAAAACAAGTCAATTAACCAAAATAAGAAAGAGTTTTTTCAAGTTTTTCCTGTCGTATTTTTGTAGTCAACTTATATAATGCTATCAATTATAAGTGCATCTTCTACATATCATTTCACATTAGAAAACACAGGGAAAATGCCCTGCAGTTTGGTGCTACTGCATCTCTGACAAATGCCTGGTCTGACTCAACTCAAGCCCAAAGTGGGCCCAGACTGACCAACTAATGGCACAGGGACAAAACACTGCCCACAGCAGGCAATGAGAGTCACTGCAGATGACTGGACTGAGAAAAGCAGCTAAGACACAATAGCAGAGCATAGGAAACACAAATAGGAGACACCCCTGAAGAGTCAGGCTCTGATGAACAGTGGCATTGCACTGAAGGACACTAGAGGACCTCTAATTCATAAAGTCATTACTTTAGAAAGCAGGAGACATAGCTGACTTTCCTGACACATAGAAACAGACACAGAGATTTAGACAAAATGAGGAAAGAAGAATATATTTTAAGTGAAAGAACAGGTCACAACAAGAGAGCTAAATGAATTGGAGATAAGTAATATTGCTGATAGATAATTTTAAATAATGGTCATAAAGATACTCAGTGGGTTTGAGAAAAGAGTGGAAGACCTCAGTGAGACCCTCAACAAGGAGACTGAAAACCTAAAAAAAGAACTAATCACGGATGAAGAACACAATAAATGAAATTAAAAATACACTAGGATAGAACAGATAGTAGACTAGGGAATAAGAATAATGCATCAGAGTACTGGAAGACAGAGTAACGGAAAGCAATCAAGGTGAACAGGTGAGATGATAGATAGATAGATAGATAGATAGATAGATAGATAGATAACTCAGCAGCACCATCAAGTGTGATAACATTCACATTATAGGGATCCCAAAAGGAGAAGAGACAGAAAAGGGGGCAGAAAATTTACTTAAAGAAATAATAGCTGAAAACTTCATGAATATGGGGAAGGAAACAGATACCCAGATCTAGGAGGCACAGGGAGCCCCTAACAAAATCAAGGAGAGGAACATCAGGACACAGTAATTAAACTAACCAAAAGCAGTGATAATGAGAGAATTTTAAAAGCATCAAGAAAAAAGAAAACAGTTACTTATAAGGAAAACCCAGTAGGGCTATCAGCAGATTTTTCAGCAGAAACTTTGCAGGCTAAAAAGGAATATATATTTTAATCATATATTCAAAATGTTGAAAGGAAAAAACCTGTAGCCAAGATTATTCTATCCTGCAAGGTTATCATTCAGAATAGAAGGAGAGATAAAGAATTCCCCAGGCAAACAAAGTTAAAGGAATTAATGACCACTAAACCAGCCTTACAAGAAATGTTAAAGGGAACTCATAGAGTGGAAAGCAAAGGCCATAAGGAGTAAGAAAAGTAGGAAACATAAAAAAGATAAAATTAAAGCATAAAAGCAGTAAAATAAGGTAAAAAAAACTCTCTAAAAATTAGTCAAGGGACTCACAAAATAAAAGAATGTAAAGAATGACACCATATACCTCAAACATAAGGGTGGAGAGGTGTAAAAATTTAGTGCTTTTAGAATGAGTTCAAACTCATGTGACCATCAATGTAATACAATGCTATATGAAGAAGACGCTATGTATGAACCTAATGGTAACCACAAATGAAAAACTGGCAAAACTGGCAATAGATATGCAAAAAATAAAGAGAAAGGAGTCCAAGTGTATCACTAAAGAAAGCCATCAAACCACAAGAGAACAGAGAAAGAGAAGAAAGTAACAGAGAAATACACAATAATAAAGCAAGTAACAAAATGGCACTAAGTACATACCTATCAGTAGTTATTTTTAATGCAAATGGACTAAATACTCCAATCAAAAGGCATAAGGTGATGGAATGGATTAAAAAGCAAGACCCACTGGGGCGTCTGGGAGGCTCAGTCCATTACGCATCTAACTTTGGCTCAGGTCATGATCTCACAGCTTGTGAGTTCAAGCCCTGCATTGGGCTCTGTTCTGAAAGCTTAGAGCCTGGAGCCTGCTTCAGATTTTGTGTATCCCTCTCTCTCTGCCCAACCCTGCTCACATTCTGTCTCTCTCTCCTTCAAAAATAAATAAACATTAAAAAAAACAAGACCCATACATGCTGCCTATAAAAGACTCATTTCAGACCTATAGACACATGCAGATTGAAAGTGAATGGTTAATGAAGCATTTATCATGCAAATGGATGTGAAAAGAAACCTGAGGTAGCAAGAGACAAAGAAGGACACTACATAATCATAAAGGGGAAAATCCAACAAGAAGATATAATTATTGTCAATATTTATGCACTCATAAGGAAGGACTCAAATAAATAAATCAGCTATTAACAAACATAAAAGAAGTAACAGATAGTATGACAATATAGTAAAAGACTTTAACACCCTACTCACACCAAAAGATAGATCATCCAAACAGAAAACCAGTAAGGAAACAGTGGCTTTGAATGACACACTGAATCAGATGGTATTAAGAGATGTATTCAGAACATTCCATCCAAAAAGAGCAGAATACATATTCTTTTCAAGTGCACATGGAACATTCTCCAGAATAGATCACATATTAGGCCACAAAACATGTCTCAACAAATTTGGAAAGATAGAAGTCATGCCATGCATCTTTTCTGACCACAATGCTACAAAACTAGAAATGAACCACAAAAAAATCTTGAAAGAACTAAATACATAGAGGTTAAATAACACGCTACTAAACAATATATGGGTCACCAAAAATCAAAGAATAAGTAAAAAATATACATGGAAACAAATGAAAACAAAACACTCCGAAATCTTTGGGATGCAGCAAAAGTTGTTGCAAGAGGGAAGTATATAGCAATAGAGGCCTACTCCAAGAAGCAAGGAAAATCTCAAACAACCTAACCTTAGACTTAGAGAAGTGGGAAAAAGAAGAACAAACAAAATTCAAAACCAGTAAAAGGAAGGAAATGATAAACATTACAGAAGAAATAAATGAAATAGAAACTAAAAGAACACTAGAATTCATCAATGAAACCAGGAGCTGGTTCTTTAAAAAGATCAACAAAATTGATAAACCTTTAGCCAGACTTATCAAAAAAAGGGGGAAAAGACTCAAAGAAATAAAATCAGAAATGAAAGAGGAGGAATTACAACCAACATTACAGAAACACAAAGGATTTTAAGAGAATATTATTAAAAATTATATGCCAACAAAGTAGACAACCTAGAAGAAATGGATAAATTCCTAGAAACATATAATCTCCCAAAACTCAATCATGAAGAAACAGAAAATTTGAACAGACCGATTACCAGCAAGGAAATTGAACTGGTAATAACAAACTCCCAACAAACCAGAGTTCAGGACTAGAAGTCATCACAAGTAAATCATACCAAACATTTAAAGAACAGTTAATACCTATTTTTCTCAAAGTATTCCAAAATGTGGAAGGGGAAGGAAAGCTTATGAATTAATTCTATGAGGCCATCATTACTCTGAGATCAAAACCGGCTAAAGACACTACAAAAAAAAGAGAATATCAGGCCAATATCTCTGATGAAGATAGATGCAAAAATCTTCAACAAAATATCAGCAAACCAAATCCTACAATACATTAAAAAAAAAATCATTCACCACGATCAAGTGGGATTTATTTCTGGGATGCATAGATAGTTCAATATCTGCAAATAAATCAATATGTTAAATCATATCAATAAGAAAGGATAAAAACCATATAATCATTTCAGTAGATGCAGATAAAACATTTGACAAAGTACAATATCCATTCATGATAAAATCCTTCAAAAAGTTTTAGAGGGAACATATCTCAACAAAATCAAAGCCATATATGAAAATCCACAGCTAACATCATCCTCAATGGGGAAAAACTTAGAGCTTTTCCCCTAAGATCAGGAACAAGACGAGGATGTCCACTCTCACCACTTTTATTCAAGATGGTATTGAAAGTCCTAGCCAGAAGAATTAGACAACAAAAAGGAATAAAAGGCATCCACATTGGTAAGAAAGAAATAAAACATTTACTATATGGAAAACCCTAAGACTCCACCAAAAATCTACTATAACTGATGTATTAATTCAATAAGATCACAGGATGCAAAATCAATATACAGAAATCTGTTGCAGTTCTATACACTAATAATTAGCAGAAAGAAATTAAAGAAAATAGTCTCATTTAAAATTGCACAAAAAAATAATAAAATATCTAGGAATAAACTTAACCAAAGAAGTGAAAAACCAGTACTCTGAAAATTATAAAACATTGATGAAAGAAATGGAAGATGACACAAACGAAGGGAACATAACCCATGCTCATGGATTGGAAAAACAAATATTGTTAAAATGTCCACAAAACAACCTATAGATTTAATGCAATTCCTGTCAAAATACCAATAGCATTTTTCATGGAATTAGAACAAATAGTCTTAAAATGTGTATGGAACCACAAAGGATGCTGAAAGGCCAAAGAAATCTTGAAAAAGAAGAATAAAATTGGAGGTATCATAATCCCAGATTTCAAGATATACTACAAAGCTGTAGTAATCAAAACAGTATAATACCATCAAAAAAAGACACACAGATCAATGGAACAGAATAGAGAGCCCAGAAATAAACCGACAATTATGTGGTCAGTTAATCTTCAACAAAGAAGGCAAGAATATGCAATGGGAAAAATACAGTCTCAGCAGCAAATGGTGTTGTGAAAACTGGACAACAACATGTAAAAGAATGAAACTGGACTACTTTATTACACCATACACAAAAAATACACTCAAAATTGATTAAAGAGCTAAATGTGAGGCCTGAAACCATAAAAATCCTAGAGGTTAGCACAGGCAATAATTTTTCTGACATCAGCTGTAGTGACATTTTTCTAGATATGTCTCCTGAAGCAAAGGAGACAACAGCAAAAGGAAACTACTGGGACTACATCAAAATAAACAGTTTCTGCACAGAAAAGAAAACAGTCAACAAAACAAAAAGCCAACCCACTGAATGGGAGAAGATATTTGCAAATGACACATCCAATAAAGGGTTAGTATCCAAAATATATAAAGAATTTACACAACACCCAAAATCAAGTAATCCAATTAAAAAATAGGCAGAAGAATAAACAGATATTTCTCCAAAGGTGATATAGATGGTGAACAAATACATGAAAACGTGCTCAGTATCACTTATCATTAGGGAAATGCAAATCAAAACCACAATGAGATAATCACCTCAAATCTGTCAGAATGGCTAAAATAAAATTTAAAAAAGCAAGAGACAACAAGTGTTGGTGAAGATGTGGAGAGTCAGTGAAATCTCTAACAAAATAACAATGGCATTGTTCACAGAACCAGAGCAAATAATTCTAAAACTTGTATGAAACCATAAAAGACTCTGAATATCCAAAGAAATCTTGAGAAAGAACAAAGTTGGAGGTATCACACTCCTAGATTTCAAACTATTCTGCAAAACTGTAGTAATTGAAACATTTTTGTGTTGTGGCACAAAAATAGGCACACAGATCCATGGAACAGAATAAAGAGCCCAGGAATAAACACATTAGTATATGGCCATTTATTTACAACAAAGGAAGCAAGAATATACAGTGATGAAAAACAATCTCTTCAATTAATGGTGTTGGGAAAACTAGACAGCTACACGCAAAATTATGAAATTGGATCACTTTCTTACACTAAACACAAAAATAAACCCAAAATGGATTAACTTTAATGAAAGATCTGAAACCGTAAAACTCCATAAAAAAACATAGGCTGTCAATTCTTAGACATCAGCCTTAGCAATGTTTTCTGGTGTGTCTCTCCAGTCAAGGGAAACAAAAGCAAAAATAACAATGGGGACTACACCAAACTAATGGGGATTACACTTTTGCACAGTGAAGGAAATTATCAACAAAACACAAAGATAACCTACTGAATGGGAGAAAATATTTTCAAATGACATATCTGGCAAGGGAGTATCCAAAATACATAAAGAGCTCATACAACTCAACATCCAAAAAATTAAAATAATCTGGTTTTAAAAATGTGCAGAGAACCTGGAGAGACATTTTTCAAAGAAGACATACAGATGGCCAACAGACTCATGAAAAGATGCTCAAAATCACTAATCATCAAGGAAATGCAAGTCAAAGCCACAATGAGATAACATCTCATACCAGCCAGAATGGCTAGTATGAAAAAGACATGAAATAAGTGTTGGCAAAGACGTGGAGAAAAAGAAACACCCTGAACTGTTGGTGCAGCCACTATGGAAAACATGAAGCTTTCTCAAAAAAATTACAAATGGAAATACCATACAACCCAGTAATCCTACATTTAGGTATTTACCTGAAGAATATTTAAAACTAATTTGAAAAGATATATGCATTCCTATGTTTATTGCAGCGTTATTTATAATAGTCAAGATATGGAAGCAATTTGTGTCATTGATAGATAAATAAAGATGTGGCATATATACACAATGTAATATTACTCAGCTATAAAAAAGAATGAAATCTTGGGGTACCTGGGTGGCTTAGTCCTTTAAGTGTCCAAATCTTGATTTTGGCTCAGATCATGATCTCATGGTTCATGAGTTTGAGCCCTGATTTGGGTTCCATGCTGACAGTGCAAAGCCTGCTTGGGATTCTCTGTCTCTCCCTCTCTCAGCCCTTCCCCTGCTCATGTGTGTGTTCCCTCTCTCTCTCTCCCTCTCTCTCTCTCTCTCTCAAAATAAATAAAAACTTTAAAGAAAAGAATGAAATCTTGATGTTTGAAACAACATAGATTGGCTAGGGGGAAATTACACTAAGTGAAATGAATCAAACAGAGAAAAACAAATATTATATGATTTCACTTATATGTAGAACCTAAAAGAAAAAGCAGATGAAAAACAAAGAAACAAAAAACAGACACAGACTGATAAAAAAAAGTACAAACTGGTGGTTGCCAAAGCAGATGGGGGTGAAGGAATGGGTGAAATAGTGAAGGGAATTAATAGGTAAAATTCCTCGTTATAAAATAAATAGGTCATAAGGATGAAAAGTACAACATGTAGAATACAGTCAATAATATTGTAATAACTTCTTATGGTGACAGATAGTAACTATCCTTATGATGAGCATTTTGTAACATATTTAATGGTCAAATCCCAATGTTTTACACCTGAAACTAATATAACATAATTAAACATTTTTTAAAAGCTTTATCAGAGCAAGTTTTCTGTGCTTACTAGAATTAAATTAGTATTTATCTACCCCCACCCCCCAAATAATAACAATGTGGATGGATTTTCAAGATGGTGGCAGAGTAGGAGGACCCTAGGCTCATCTCAATCGATAAACACAACTAGATAAACTATCAATTCATCCCAAACACCCCAGAAATAGCCTTGAAGACTGAGAGAACAAACTCCACAACTAGAGGGAGAGAGGAGGTCACATTGAAGAAGGTAGGAAGTGCAGAGATGTGGTTTAGGAAAGAAACAGATTGTGGGTATTGTGGAGGGGAGGGAGCAGTGGTCACAGAGAAGGGCAAGAAAGAGAGAAACAGGAATGAACACAGGGGAGTTCACAAGGAAAACATTTTCCCAAAGCCATTGGCTTGGAAAACAAGAGGTGCTGAATTCCATGATTTCTTGAAAACAGCAGGGCTTAAAGGCTTGAGTTTTAAAGGTCAGGAGCCTTGGCTGGAATAGAGCCCAGGGGGCACTGCACTGCTCCTAGAGAGAAGGCAGACAAATAACCTGGGGACAGACAACACGGAGATAGTGATCAGAAGTGTGCCTAGGGCACACATGGGAAGATATGTACTCTTCTCAGAGCATGTCCCTGAGAAGCCGTGTTAACAGAGATGTCTCTCTGGGAACAAAGGAACAGGCTGATGCCATTTCCCAGCCTCATCCCTCTGCATAAATGCAGAGCCACATGTGGGAAACAGCACAGCTAGGACAATGGCTTCCTAACTTGCTTACACCAAGCAAGTGCAGAGCCTGCACTCTGGTGGAACTGCCCTCCTCTGTCAAGCTTGCCTTAGTCCCAGCACATTGGGCCCCTACCCCAGAATACCAGCACAAACCCATGCCCACACAACATCTCCTGACCAGAGAGTTCTACAGGGCCACAGTTCCAGTGGAGTTGGTATCAGGTCTCATGTTACAAGCAGATCAGAGCACACCTAGTTAAAACTCACCACATTCAGGCCAAGGACTAAACATCGCCCAAAGAAGACAAGGAGAGCCTATGAAAATGACTGGCCTGAAGGACAGAGAAGACCAAACACAACTACAGAGCACACCCAGTACACACCAGAGACACTCCCTGAAGTGCCAGGGCATGGGCACTACCAAATACCTCTTCTACATAATGCCATTACTTTTAGGAGCAAACTTCTGGTTTGCTTTTCTAACACACAGAAGAAGCCAAAGACTTAGACAAAATGTCAAGGCAGAAACTTTATCTCAAATGGAAGAACAAGATAAGACCAAGGCCAGAGATCTAAGTGAAACATATATAAACAACATGCTTGATGGAGAATTTAAAGCAAAAATCCTAGATAGAACTAGAGTGTATTATACTAAGCGAAATAAGCCAGTCAGAGAAAGACAAATATATGACTTCACTCATGTTTGGAATTTAAGAAACATGACAGATGAACATAGGGGAAGGGAAGGAAAAATAATATAAAAACAGAGAGGGAGACAAACCATAAGAGACTCTTAAATATGGAAAACAAAGTGAGGGTTGCTAGAGGGGTGTTGGGTGGGGGGATGGGCTAAATGGGTGATAGGCATTAAGGAGGACACTTGTTGGGATGAGTACTGGGTGTTACATGTAAGTGATGAATCACTAAATTCTATTCCTGAAATCATTATGACACTATATATTAACTAATATGGTTTTAAATAAAAAAGAAAGAAAAGGAAAGAAAGAGGGGGGGTACCAAGATGGCAGAACAGCATGGAAGTTTTTTGTGTGTCTCACATCCATGAAATATAGCCAGACAAACAATAAAACATCTTGCACACCTAGAAAACTGATCTGAGGATTAACACAACAATCTGCACAATCTGAACCACAGAATTCAGCAGGTGTGTGGCACAGAGAGGTGAACGTGGGGAGTGAGAAGCCGCTGCAGATGGAGAACCACTTTTGTGGGTGGAGAGAGGACAGAGACAGAGGGAGAATATGGGAAAAGCATCCCTCCCCAAAAGCAGCTGGAGAGAAAGTGGAAAATTGAAACAGCCACAGGGACTAAACTAAAAAGGGAGGAAGGATAAAGGAGAGGGTTTAAATTCCATTAAGACTGTAAACAAGGGGAACACAGAGTCTGCAACTCCACAGCTTCATATCTGGCGGTGCTCTGGTAGGAGAGGTGAATCCCCAGAACAGAAGGGGTTCTGGGAGGTTCTTGGGCCACATGGGGAAAAGCTGTTCCACTGCTAGAAGGACATTTGGTGGAGACTGTTGAGGCCACCTGGTCCCAGCAGACCCCAGAGAAAGCCCACATTCGCTGGTGCTGGAACAAGGTCATTAAGGGTGAAGCCTGGTGCCAGATGTGTGTTGTGATTTTTCATAATCCCTGAAACGCTGCTGCTACACTATCTCCCACACTTTTTCTGGGGCCAGCTGGCACCTGGCCACAGTCTTGGGGCACTGGCAGCAGCAGGGTCCAGCAAGCATTCCTGGGTGAAGCCAGCATCCAGCCATTGCTCAGTGAGATGCTCCCGTAGAGGGGCTGAATCGGTCAAAGCTGCAGTCCTTCAGAAGTAAGTGGCCAAGGAAAACAATCACATCAGAGACAAAACTCAGAAGAGAGGTACTGCCTGGGGCTTGGTCACGGACAGTGAAAAAGTGGGGAGTGGACGGAGCTGAAGACAAAGGACGGGTGCATAATTGCTGATCCAGGAGAACAGAGTTCCGATAGTAGAGACTGGATAGCTGGGTGACGCCATTTTCACTGCTCCCGCGCATGTGTATACGCACCTACGAACTCCACAACAATCAACCCAAGTATGCTAGCAGCGCCATCTACTGGAGAACGGAGCCGTTACACTAAGCTCCGCCCAACTGGGCCAACCTCGCTCTTCAGGAACACAAGTCTCACCGGCTGCTTAGTTTATGGACTATAAAGCGCTTCATAGTCTGACTTCTATGGTAAAACGAGGTAATTTCAGTCCTATTTCGATCTGTTAACAATTCCATCTATTCAATTTTCTTTTCTTTTTCTTCTCTTTTTCACTTATCTTTTTCTTGAATACAAAAGGAGGAAAATTTCATTTTTATTTTCAATTTTTATTAAAAATATTTTTCTTTAATTTTTTACTATATTTTTTACTTTTATGTAAATTTTTTCAAATTCTATTTTACTTCCATCATTTTTTTTAGTCTACTACACTGTATTCACTTTTCCAAATTTTGAAACAATTTCCCCGTCTTCTCTTTTTTTTAACTTTTTCATTTCTTTTCTTTTTCTTGAATACACAGAGAAAAAATTCATTTTTACTTTAAATTTTTATTAAAATATTTTTCTTTATTTTTCTACTATATTCTTTATTTTGTGTAATTTTTTTCAAATTCTATTTTGCTTTCATCATTCATTTTAGTCTACTTAAGTGTATTCATTTATTTTAAATTCTCAAACAATTTCCTTTTCTCCCCTTTTTTCTCTAATCTATCAAACCACTTTCAACACTCAGACAAAAACACACCTAGAATCTAGCATCACTTATGCGATTTTTCTTGTGTGTGTGATTTTAATTTTTTAATTTTAATATTTTTTATTGTAACTTTTTAATTTTAATTTTTCTACCTCAATAATTCCTTTTCTCCCTTCAAAATGACAAAACAAAGGAATTTACCACAAAAGGAAGAGCAGGAAGAAACTACAGCCAGGGACTTAACCAACACAGATACAAGCAAGATGTCTGAACCAGAATTTAGAATCATGATAATAAGAATACTAGCTGGAGTCAAAAATAGACTAGAATTCCTTACTCTGGAGATAAAAGAAGTAAAAACTAGTCAGAATAAAATAAAAATGCTATAACCGAGCTGCAATCATGGATGGATGCTGAGGCATCAAGGATGAATGAGGCAGAACAGAGAATCAGTGATATAGAGGACACACTTATGGAGAATAATGAAGCAGAAAAAAAGAGGGAGATGAAGGCAAAAGAGCACGATTTAAGAATCAGAGAAATCAGTGACTCATTAAAAAGGAACAACATCAGAATCATAGGGGTCTCAGAAGAGGAAGAGAGAGAAATAGGGGTAGAAGGGTTATGTGAGCAAATCATAGTGGAAAACTTTCCAAACCTGGGGAAAGACACAAACATCAAAATCCAGGAAGCACAGAGGACCCCCATTAGATTCAACAAAAACCAACCATCAACAAGGCATATCATAGTTGAATTCACAAAATACTCAGGCAAGGAGAGAATCATGAAAGCAGCAAGGAAAAAAAAGTCCCTAACTTACAAAGGAAGACAGATCAGGTTTGCAGCAGACCTATCCCCAGAAACTTGGCAGGTCAGAAAGGAATGGCAGGATAAATTCAATGTGCTGAATCAGAAAAGTATGCAGCCAAGAATTCTTTACCCAGCGAGGCTGTCATTCAAAATAGAAGGACAGATAAAAAGTTTCCCAGACCAACACAAATTAAAGGAGTTTGTGACCACTAAACCAGACCTGAAAGAAATTTGAAGGGGGACTGATTCTCTGAAGGGAGAAAAGATGAAAATATAAATAAATAAATAAATAAATAAATAAATAAATAAATAAATGCCAAAATCAACAAAGATTAAAAAGGACCAGAGAACACCAGCAGAAACTCCAACTCTATAATCCTCATAATGTCAATAAATTCATCTTTCAGTACTCACTCTAAACGTCAATAGACTCAATGCTCCAATTAAAAGACATAGGGTAACAGAATGGATAATAAAACAAGATCCATCTATATGCTGTTTACAAGAAACCCATTTTAGACCTAAAGACACCTTCAGACTGAAAGTAAGGGGATGGAGAACCATCTATCATGCTAATGGTCAACAAAAGAAAGCCTGATTGGCCATACTTATATCAGACAATCTAGACTTTAAAATAAAGACTGTAACAAGAGATGCAGAAGGGAATTATATCATAATCAGGGGGTCTATCCACCAAGAAGACTTTACAATTGTAAACAGTTATGCACCAAATATGAGAGCAACCAAATATATAAATCATAATCACAAACATAAAGAACCTCATTGATAGTAATACCATAACTGTAGGGGATTTCAACACCCCACTCACAGCAATGGAAAGATCATCTAATCAAAAAATCAACAAGGAAACAATGGCTTTGAATGACTCACTGGGCCAGATGGACTTAACAGATATATTCATAACATTTCATCCTAAGCAGCAGAATATACATTCTTCTCCAGTGCACATGGAACGTTCTCCAGAATAGACCATATACTGGGACACAAATCAGCCATCAACAAGTACAAAAAGAGATCATACCGTGCATATTTACAGACCACAACGCTATGAAACTCAAAATCATCCACAATAAAAAATTTGGAAAGGTAACAAATACTTGGAGACTAAAGAATATCCTACAAGAATGAAGGGGCTAACCAAGAAATTAAACAGGAAATTAAAAAGTATATGGAAGCCAATGAAAATGATAACACCACAACCCAAAACCTCTGGGATGCAGTAAAAGTGGTCATAAGAGGAAAGTATATAGCAATCCAGGCCTTCCTAAAGAAGGAAGAAAAAGATCTCAGATACACAAACTAATCTTACACCTTAAGGAGTTGGAAAAAGAACAGCAAATAAAACTCAAAAACAGCAGAAAACAGGAAACAACAAAGATTAGAGCAGAAATTAATGCTATTGAAACCAAACCAAACCAAACCAAATGGTAGAACAGATCAATGAAACAGAAGCTAGTTCTTTGAATGAATTAAGAAAATTGATAGACCACTAGCCAGTTTGATCAAAAAGAAAAAGGAAAGGACCCAAATGAATAAAATCAAGAATGAAAGAGGAGAGATCACAACCAACACAGCATAAATAAAAATAATAAGGGAATATTATGAGGAACTTTATGCCAATAAGATCGGTAATCTGGAAGAAATGGAAAAATTCCTAGAAACATATACACTACCAAAACTGAAACAGGAAGAAATAGAAAATTTGAACAGACCCATAACCAGTAAGGGAATTGAATTAGTAATCAAAAGTCTGCCAAAAATCAAGAGCCCAGGGCCAGAGGACTTTCCAGGGAAATTCTACCAAATATTTAAGGAAGAGTTAACACCTATTCTCTTGAAGGTGTTCCAAAAAATAGAAATGGACAGAAAACTTCCAAACCCTTTCTATGAAGCCAGCATTACCTTGATTCCAAAAGCAGACAAACCCACCTAAAAAGGAGAACTATAGACCAATTTTCATGATGAACATGTATGCAAAAATCCTCAACAAGGTATTAGCCAACTGGATCCAACAATACATTAAAAAAAATTATTCACCACGACCAAGTGGGATTTATACCTGGGATGCAGGGCTGGTTCAATATCTGCAAAACAATTGACGTGATTCATCACATCAATAAAAGAAAGGACAGGAACCATATGATCCTCTCAATAGATGCAGAGAAAGCATTTGACAAAATACAACATCCTTACTTAATAAAAACCCTCAAGAAAGTAGGGCTAGAAGGATCATACCTCGAGATCATAAAAGGAATATATGAACGACCCAGTGCTAATATCATCCTCAATGGGGAAAAACTGAGAGCTTTCCCCCTAAGGTCAGGAACAAGACAGGGACGTCTACTTTCACCACTGTTATTCAACATAGTATTGGAAGTCTTAGCCTCTGCAATCAGACAACACAAAGAAATAAAAGGTATCCAAATCGGCCAGGAGGAGGTCAAACTTTCACTCTTCACAGATGACATGATATTCTGTATGGAAAACCCAAAAGATTCCACCAAAAACTGCTAGAACTGATTCATGAATTCAGCAAAGTTTCAGGATATAAAATCAATGCGCAGAAATCAGTTGCATTCCTATACACCAAGAATGAAGAACAGAAAGAGAAATCAAGGAATAGATCCCATTTACAATTGCACCAAAAACCATAAAATACCTAGGAATAAATCTAACCAAAGAGGTGAAAAATCTATACACTGAAAACTATAGAAAGCTTATGAAATAAATTGAGGAAGGCACAAAAAAACATGGAAAAAGAATCCATGCTCCTGGATAGGAAGAACAAATATTGTTAAAATGTCGATAATACCCAAATCAATCTACATATTCAATTCAATCCCTATAAAAATAACACCAGCATTCTTCATAGAACTAGAACAGAATAATCCTAAAGTTTTCATGGAATCTGAAAAGACCGTGAATAGGCAAAGCAATGTTGAAAAAGAAAACCAAAGCAGGAGGCATCACAGTCCCAGACTTCAAGCTATTCTACAAAGCAGTAATCATCAAGACGGTATGGTACTGGCACAAGAACAGACACTCAGATCAATGGAGCAGAATAGAGAACCCAGAAACGGACCCACAAACATATGGCCAACTCATCTTTGACAAAGCAGAAAAGAATATCCAGTGGAATAAAGACAGTCTCTTCAGGAAGTGGTGCTGGGAAAACTGGACAGTGACATGCAGAAGAATCAACCTGGACCACGTTCTTACATCATACACAAAAATAAACTCAAAATGGATGAAAGACCTCAATGTAAGACAGGAAGCCATCAAAATACTTGAGGGGAAAGCAGGAAACAACCTCTTTGATCTTGGCTGCAGCCTTCTTACTCAACACATCTCCAGAGGCAAGGGAAACAAAAGCAAAAATGAACT